>NC_069707.1:15782500-16382500 GCF_023699985.2 Odocoileus virginianus
AGATCCTCTGCAGAAGGAAATGGCAACCCACTCCAGTATTCTTGCCTGGAGAATTCCATGGACAGAGGAGCCTGGCAGGCTACATGGGATTGCAAGAGTTGGACACGACTTAGCAACTAAATCACCATATGACATGATACATGAATATATCACAAAATAATCATGACAGTAAGTCTGGTTAACATCCATCACCACACAGTTACAATTTTTTCTCTTAGCAACTTTCAAATACACAAAACAGCACTGTGAACTGTAGTCATAAGGCTCTATGAGAGGAATTTCAAGATCCAGCAAAGATTAGATATGTGAAAACAATGGAAGGGTAGGCAGTGCATGCCTCTTCATAAACATGACGGCAACACCTGAAAACTATTCCAAATGGCAAAATGTCCTCCCTCAACGAACCAGCTAAGCATTCAAAAATCACACTGTACACTTTCATTGGCTTGACTATCCGGGTCACACAGGATGCCAAAGGGGCAGGCGGTGAATCCGTCCTGATGGACGTGGCTTTGGGGGCGAGCCCATCCCTGTGTGACCCTGGGATTTGCTCTCCTCGGCCCGTGTCATTATTCAGCAGCACTGGGGCCTTCATCACTCATCACTGAAATACTTCACTTCCCCGTCTTTTGGGGGGCGGGGGAGGGGAGTGAGTTTTTCTTCAGAGGAGTTCACTTGCCGACAGGGCCACACCAGAACTGATCCTATTTTTCATGATCTGAAGAGAGGCTTATGAATCTGTTTTGGGTGAGGGTTTGTGCCTGCTGTGTTTATAATGACTTCTGTCAGCATACATTCCTGAAGGTCTTAACTGCATCCTGGTTCCCCCTCCTTTAACTTAAAAACCACTGACACTATTTTGTCCATTTATTTCCTTGACTACCCACCATTAAAGATTAATTTGCTCTGCTGATGAGAGCAGTCTCATGAATCTATTTTAGAGATTCAGACCGCTGCTCTTAGATTAATTTATTTTGTACCCAAATTCTAACCTTTTTGTATATGCAGCAGAATAGTTCATTTGCCCTCACCAGATCCAACCTAACTGGCATTTAATTCTTCCTTCACTTACTAATGGGTTTCTCACACACCATACACCTGCAATTCACACCACATAAAGTCCACATAAGTAATCCAACTCCAATAAATAATCTGTGGACTACACTCAGCAGAATTCCCATTTCATAATCCCTAAGAAAACTCATTTCATCAAGGCTTCTATTATCAATGAAGGACAATATTATTTAGTACAAACACCTGAATCTTGTCAAAGGAAAGAAATCCATTTCTAAACTGTTTGAGACTTATGTGATTGTGACTCCCTTTGCTAAAGATACAGAAATCAAAAATCATGTGTCAAATTGCCTTTAACATAGTTTTTCTCTTGCCCAGATAAATCTAAACACAAGAAGAAAACATAAAGCTGATTTTAATTTAGGGTTGATCAGCTTTTAAAACATGATCGTGGTGTCACATGATCATTCATTCTGAATTTAATAGAAAAAGAAAAGGCCATAAAAGCACAATCAATCACTGGAAAATGCCAACTGTTTAAAGTCACTGCCTTTTAAAGCCTCTACCTCCTCCACTGAGTCTTTTATAAAATAATAATCATTAATGTCTTGGGGGAGGGGGACCATCCAATGGCAAGATGCATGTGGTTCTTCCAGCAAAGCCAAAAAATTAGATAAATAAATAAGTCTTCTTTAAAAATGACTCCAAAAGTCAGCTCCAACACGTCCTGGCTCTTTCTCCCTGGACAGAAGAGGCCTGGAGCCTAAAGAGTCCTAATGAAAGTGTGTGAACAACTGACATACTGGGACTAAAATCCTTTTGGCCACTAGATAAAGCTTCCCATGTTTCTGGCTAATCAATCTGAACTCTTTATGATCTACCTGCCTAATTACTCTAATACATAATTAGGCTCTTGTAGCCAGTGGCTCCAACTGCTAGAATGTCGTTCCTATCTGACTCCAGTCTTTCTTTGCAATTTCCCAATTCTCACCCTTCAGAAACATCATTCTGAAGGTGACAGTTTTCAAAGGGTAGATTTCAACTCATTAATCTCACATTCTTGTTCTACTCCTTTTCCCAGCCCTAAACAGCAGTCTTTTTTGAGGAAATCCCTTGAGAAGCTAGATGAAAAGTTTTCCCTGCATGCAGGCTCTCAGATCTATTAAACAAGTAAAACGGTGGCCTCCTTGGCTTTTTCCAGCAAAGTACAGAACCTCTAAAATCACTCTCCATTCAGCAATTTGGTTTCTAACTTAGAGAACCATGGGATAAGCTGACACCCTGGCACTTCTGTCCTTTTGTCCCTATTTTAAAATTTTTTGAGCATTGAAATTCTCACCATAGTGGCTGTGGCCTTTTAAGAGATTGATCTTACTTTCTATTTATTATTTAATGCTTATTTATTTATTTAGGCTGCACTGGGTCTTAGTTTTGGCATGTGGGATCTAGTTCCCTGACCAGGGATGGAACCCAGGCCGTGCATTGGGAGCGTGGAGTCTTAGCCACTGGACCACCAGGGAAGTCCCTAAGAGATTGTTTTTAAACTGGACACACATGTTCGCCACCCTCTCTAAGTCCCTAGATTATAGAAATCTTCTATAAATATTTGTTGAACAGATGAACAAAGATAACATAGCAAAACACCAAGCCAAGCCTCCTCCAGCCACTCACACCGACTCTCCTAGTTTACATTTTCTTCCTGCTGCAGTCAGCTCAGTAATCAAGGCTGGGAGTATTTTCATGTACACATAAACTGAACAATATTTTAAATGACAGGTTAAGATACTAAATGGTGGGTGTGAGTAGGAAGGTGACAATGGCCAGCAGCAAAGCCTATCAGAAATGTAAGATGCAGTCATCAGAGCAAGGAAAGCGAATCTGCCTTCTTACCAACAAACAATGAACAACAGGGCAGACCCGTCCTTCTGAAAACACTGGCCAATTCCCATTTGCAAACAATAATTAGACATCCTTCTTCTGTACCGTCACATAGCATGACATTTCTATGACCCAGCCGACTATCGGGACCAAAGATGCCTCTCACCACCTACTCACAGACTGAGTCATCCTGCGTGAACTTCTCATGCGTATCAATGGACAGACTCTGATGGCTAAGATGATAGGTAATACCTCAACCTCTATTTCACAAAAAAGAAATAAATCCAGAAAGAAAAATCTGATGTTTATCAGACAGCAATGGCACAGCCACCTTTAACTATAAAAAAGAGATTTCGAAAAGTCCGTAAGTCCAACTGGCAATTCTCTTAACAGATGGTAAGAGAGATGCCCTCCAGCCCATATTAAATGCAATTTCTTTCCACCATCCCAGTCAATGGAAGTGTTCCTCTGTGATCCTGAGATTTGAAAACCATGCAAAGTGACACTGGGCAACAGGAGAAGAAGCTTCCCCCTAGCCTGGCTAGTTGGCCAAGACATCCCCATCCTTGATTTCTACAAAGCCCACTGCGTGCATGGTCAGTGACTCAGTCATGTTCAACTCTTTGCAACCACACGGACTGTAGCCCGCCAGGCTCCTCTGTCTATAGGATTTTCCAGGCAAGAATACTGGAGTGGGTTGCCATTTCCTACTCCAAGGGATCTTCCTAATCCAGAGATTGAACATGTGTCTACTGTGTCTCCTGCATTGGCAGGTGGATTCTTTACCTCTGAGCCACCTGGGAAGCCCTACAAAGTCCACATGCATCCTTCAAATCCAAGTAATAACCAAAGCAAAATTACTTATTTTCTTCATGTTTTATATAGAAATAACCTTTTTCTATCTATTTTCTATCCTATTTTCTACCTATCAGCTCTATTTTAGTATCAGCTACATCAGAAATGGCATTTATTGAAGTGGAAAAAATGAAAGCACCATTCTGACTAGTCAATCACTAATCCATTAGTGTGGGGACTTCAATTATACTGCTGTGTTTTCTAAAGGGCTCAAGTCAGGAAAGATTTAAATGTCAAGAGTCCACAGTTTGGCAGGGACCCACACAGGATGAAACCACAGACCCAAAGTCTATGTCAGAACAATATCACTTCTGTGAAATCAGCAGATTCTTTCAAACCTGCTCTTCAAATTAAATAATGCAAGAATATCGTTATCAGTGAATTTGGCCAATTTATGCGATTAATATGTAATGGAGAAGTATTGCCTTATATGGAGCCAGATTCAACCAGCATGTGGCAAGCTTCATGTTCATGTGCTTTCCTATGTACCCTGATTCTCTACTTATTAACTATGTCACCTGAGGCAATTTACACAGGCTGTTCTGTGTCTCAACTGAGGATCATAGTGCCAACCTCATAACTCTGCTGTGAAGATGAAATGATTAATATATGCATTAGATCAGTGCCTGGCATGTGCTTAGAGATGACTAAGCTATTATTATTGTTGCTATCACTATAATATTTTCATTGCAAATAGCCCTCACTAAAATCTAAGGAGGTGGTTATTACTACCTCCATTTTCATAAAGGAGGAAAAGGAGGCTCAGAGAGGTTGAGAAAATTGCTATAAGTCACACAAGTTTGGTGCTGGTATAAGACTCTAGATTCAAAGTCCAGTCTTCTTTCCACTCCCTGCCCCCTAGCCCCGCCACTGCCAACTCATCTTTTGCAATGAGACTACAAATAGATCTGTCTGATTCAGCAAAGACGGCTTCCTTACATTTCTAACTTCAAAGAGGCAAAATAATTGTATGTAAAATTCTTTTGATCAAAAAATAGTACCTCCAGAGAAGGCGACTTGAAAAGGAACATCATTAATTGTCAGGCATTTAGCTGAGATAAGTCAAAGTCCTTTAATGTCCTACATGTCTTGCTGTGTCAAGCAGCTTAGGAAGACTGGCAGGATGGAAAGAAAGAGCACAAGATCAGGTGTCAGAAACTTAAGGATAAGTCGCGGTCTCTCTGCTCACTGCTGCGAGATCTTAGACAAGTCACCCAAATTCTCTGCTTCAAGTGATGGTTGTGAGGATTAAATAAGATAATACTTGTTCCCTCAGTGTGAACTCTGGAGCTCAGGGGAAACACAAGCTATTAATTTTATCATCACAATCCAGGTGCCAGTAAAATCTGTTTCTTATGCACATAAGCTTAAAGACAAAACTATCCAAACTTCTCTGAAATGATCCTTTAATACGTCAGTGACCTTGACTGAAATTCCCCAGTGTTTTACACCATTTCTGTTCCTAGGAACCATGAGCTAAAAAAGCGGGCAAGACAGGCTCCATCATAAACTACAGCACCTTTTCCTTCCTTCTTCCTGTGGGACTCCGAGGAATATTCAAATACCACATCCTCTCATCTCATAAGCCTCTTCAAAGAGACCAGCTCAGTTCAGCTGCTTAGCGTGTATGATTCTTTGCGACCCCATGGACTGCAGCATGCCAGGCTTCCTTGGTGTGGAAGTTGGAGTTCCCTGGTGTGGAGTTCCCATCACCAACTCCCAGAGCTTGCTCAAACTCATGTCCATTTCAAGTTGGTGATGCCATCCAACCATCTCATCCTCTGTCATTCTCTTCTCCTCCTGCCTATAACCTTTCCCAGCATCAGGGTCTTTTCCAATGAGTCAGTTCTTCACATCAGGTAGCCAAAGTATTGGAGTTTCAGTTTCAGCATCAATCCTTCCAATGAATATACAGGACTGATTTCCTTTAGGATGGACTGGCTTGATCTTCTTGCAGTCCAAGGGACTCTCAAGAGTCTTCTGCAACACCACAGTTCAAAAGCATCAATTCTTCAGCACTCAGCTTTCTTTATGGTCCAACTCTCACATCCATACATGACTGCTGGAAAACCCATAGCTTTGACGATACGGACCTTTGTCAGTAAAGTAATGTTTCTGCTTTAAGGAATACAATTATTGCAGGAGGAAAAGACCCTCCATCTCATTTAATTATGAGGAGTGTAAACACTTTTCTCCCTGAACATTGCAAAACCTGGGGGAAAGAGGCGGAGGGCTCTCATGCATATCCAACCTTTCTTACCTAAATACCAAAAGATGCACTTCCCCACCCAGAAGAACTGAAGAAAAAAGGAATGATAAGTGAGTAAGGGGCATGTCTACACCCACCAGCCTGCATCTACTCTCAGCAGCCACTCCCCACCCCCACATCACATGTTAATTCATTGGCATAATTCATCACTTTTCCTGACTAAGATTCCACTAAGCTTGTCCAACCCTTCGCAACAATTTGATGCTGCTCTCCAAATATCTAATTGTTTTAATTCTTAATTTCCCAACTATGTATAAATAAAGGAATTCTAGTCCCCAAAGGGCTAAAGGGTGAGGTCACCTGCTGCCTTTCTGTCCTTACTTCGACAAAGCCTAAAGTCAGATTATCAACCCTGAGATAGGAGTTTACGGGGTCAAATCTTAAAAAAAAAAAAATAAACAAAACAGACAAACAGAAAAACCTCTCCAGAAAAGAGATGTCCAAACAGCAATAGTTTGAGAAGCCCCCTGTTCCAAATGTGTCTGTGTGTGTATGTATGTGCGCTCAGTCGTGTCTGACTCTCTGCAACATTATAGACTATAGTTTACCAGGTTCCTGTGTCCATGGGATTCTCCAGGCAAGAATACTGGATTGGGTTGCCATTTCCTCCTCCAGGGGATCTTCCTGAGCCAGGGATAGAACCTATGTCTTCTCCATCTCCTGCATTGGCAGGCATATTCTTTACCACTGAACCACCTAGAATGCACCCCCTTCTCCATACCCACATACAATGAAAAAAAAAAAAAATCTGATTTGCAACCTGGTCACTCCATGGTGAGACCCACCAATGGACAAGTTGTTCTCATACACACAGATTCCAATCAGCTTACTGAGTCCTAACACTCAAACATGAATACACTGCCCAGAATTAGCAAGGATGGACAAAAACAGACAGAGAAAATGTGATTCAGAGAAAAAAGAGAAAATGCAGAGAGCAGGATAATCTTCAAAAGGAAACAAAACATTGACTGATATACTCAAGGAGAAAAAAGAAATAAATGCATCCATAATACGAGAAGAAATACTCAAACAAAATAGTGAACAGCGATCAAGAAAGAGTTCTTGAATATTAAAAATAAGATAGCTGAAATTTTAAAATATCAATAAAAAGTGTAGAAGATAAAGTCAGGGAAATCTTTCAGAAAGTAGAACAAAAGATCAAAGAGATGAAAAACAAAAGGAAAAAGATAAGAAGTTAGAGGCTCCATCTAGAAGAGGTAACATCTAAATAATAAGAGAGCCAAAAATATAGAATATTGAGGGGAAAAATTTATAAAAATAATAAATATTAAAAAATTAGTTTTGAAGAGCTGAAAGGCATAAATCTTCAGACTAAAAGAGTTTACAAAGTACCCAGCATATGAACAGAAAAGGACCCACACTAGAGCATATCATTGTAAAATTCCAAAATATGGAGATAATCCAGGTTAACTGAAGGGAAAAGAATAGGTCACCTAGATTCTGAGAATGGAAAAGGCTTCTGAATTCTTAATAACTGAAGTAATACAATATAATAATGCCCTTAAAATTGAGTTTTAGAAATGAATTTTATCTAGAATTCTATACCATCCAAACTATCAATCAAGATATATTTTCATATATGCAGGGATTCAAAAAATTTACCTTTTATACATCCTTTCCCAAAAAGCTATTGTAGGATGATGTACTCAAATTTAAATGAGGAAGACAGATTTAAGAAACAAAGCATCTGACAGAGGACAACAGTGAACAGAAGTCTCAACACAATAACTACTCAGCAAACCCAGAGAATAACTTCTCCATATTGTTGCAAAGGGGTTCCAGGAGGAAAGCCTGGTGTGGAGTGATAGCAATGCTGTGTTTGAGCATATAAAAAATATACTACATAGACAAAGATTCTGGAGAGTTCAACAACAACAACAAAAAAAAATAGGCACTAGACAAAAATAAATGACAAGGTACTTATCAACTCCAGGAAAAACAAATGGCTATGCAAGAAAGAAACATTGGTAATATTTCACTGTTTGACTTATGAGTGAAAAACATTTACTTAAATCATGGTACTGTTAATCTTGACTACTGAGTTAAAACAATACTGTTAAATAATTTTATTGAGGGGATGGAAGGAAATGAATTGTGTGGCAAGTAAGAGATCTATCATATTCCTCTTAAGTCAAGGAGAGAAAAAAAGTGGTAAATGCATACTTAGCTATATAAGAGTAAACAGCAGGGAAACAGCCAAAATTGTTGTTATACAAAGATACACAAATATAAAATATATACTTCTAGGGAGGGGAACTAAGGAATGTGAAAGACATGGCTACTTTTTCACCATAAGCCTGTTTTTGGTTTTCAAAATTATGAATATATGTATCGCATTGATTAAAATATATATATGTGTATATATATATATATATGTTTTGATACCTAAAATTTTAAAATCTCTATGAATACAGTATGTAGCACATATAAAGGAAAACGGAGGATTGTAAGAATAAAGCTCAAATAAGTAATTGACCTCAAGCCAAATGATCCTAAAATCTCCCATTCATTTAAATTTTACATACTCTTTAAAACATGCTTTCCTCTCACTTTGTAGTTATACCACTTCAAAAACAGAAGTCCTCTCATTATTGCTTAGATATTGTAAATTAACTTCAAAACATCTGATAGATCTTCTAATTTCTCTTATTTATCATAGGAGCAAAGTGAAAATACTTCTTTTACAAATATTTTCCTAAATGATCAAATCCTTAATTTGTACACTGGCCATTAGAGTATTCATTAAATGCTTTGGTCTGATCAAACTAACATCAGTGTTTTACATTAATGCTTATGTTCTTGACAAATATCCACACGAAGCATAAAATTTATCCTTCCAATAAAGGCAACCATTCAATTATAAATGACAGAATCAGCTTTAAGCTTTTTAAAAATTCATACCTCTACACTAATAGAATGTATTCTCTAGTTATAAATCTAAAATTTTTACTAAAATGATTCCAAACCTTCTTATAATTTCCTTTGAAGTTTGGCTTTTATATGACATAAAAGTATGCAACACACCCAATTCTATTAGTTTTAAGTCTTCTAGAACCAGACATGTTTAGGTTTACAAATAAGGAAGTCAGTGTTATACAAACACATGCACTTCACTTATGAATATAATGGCTACTTAGTGTACACATAAGCAAAACCACTTATTGTGATTCCGCTTTTAAAATAGAGAAATTGATTTAATAAAGAAAAAAAAAAGAAAAAAACCAGCTCAAACTTGACATTTAGGGAAAGTGATTTGCTTACCTCTGTTGGTTTGTAGCAGTCTACAAGAGCTTCCTAGAAGGAAATACATAGAAGTTTTATTTTAAAATTCAACATCATTTAAGTGAAATCATCTCATTTTTATAACATTATTCTTAATAGGGTAAATCAATATTTCATACTGACTACCAAGAATCACACTGTATTTCAGTATCTGTTAGCCCTCTGAAGACACAAAGTTGTACCTTTCATTTGCACTCTTCAGAATACACACATATACATCTGTCCTTCAGGCTGCCTATGTGGTTCATAATAATCTGGATACACTTAAGTTGAGACAGCCTGTGAGAGATGGTGACAGTCACACTGGACGTGGGGAATGAGAGCCTGGCTGTGATTCAACCACGAGGTAGCTTGTCTCACCTCTGCAGGCTTTGGTTGTCCTCCCCTGAGAACAAGCCAGGGTGACCTGATGGCAGTTAAAGTCTCTTTCAAGTAATTATTTTTTAGAAAAAAAATTTTATGTCATTACATTTTCTATAGAACTGGTACCTGGGGGTTTTTGTTTGTTTTTGTTTTGCTTTTTGTAACTTTCATAACCGGGATGCTATCATCTCCCAACTAAATTTAACAACAAGAAATAATCATTAAACTGAGACTGCTCACCACTCAAGGGGCACCAGTAATTATTAACACACTAAACACATTAACACATTCAAACGTGTCCTTTGCTTGCCCCTAGTGATCATTTGTCATCAGTGATAACTAACAGTCTTAATAGTAATTATCAATGAACAGTGAGAACCATGGCAGGTCAAAGGTTAATTGGTTTTAGAAACTCCCAAATGCAGATTTTAAAATGATAGATTTGACTTCCTGTGGAAAGGAAAGTAAGTATTTTATTTTTGCTCTGGACAAAGGAAGTGGGGGGTATCTCAATATCCATTATATTAGGTGAACATGCTCCAATAAAAGATATATTATTAGAATCATGTTGCAAGCAATCTTATCTAGGAATGAATTTCATGAATGCTATAATCCACAACTGCAAGACCAGAATCCTGGGCTTAGGTATTCCAGTTCTAGCTGAGTCCCTCTCCTTCTCATACAACCGTGGGACATGCCTTTCTTCTCTGGCAAATGGATCTCTGGAGGCAGAACCATCTTTCTCCCAAGAAGTTGGAGCTGGAAAAACTCACATCCATAAGGTGATTTAAGATCTGACTATAGTCAGGTCCTTTGGGCTATTTTATCTCCAGATATGCAGTTTATATGGGTGAATACTCAGCATCCTACTGATTCCCTCTGCAACCTGCCACTGCCCAAGTGCTGGTGCCAACATCACCCCAGGGCAGGATCAGTGAGAGCCATGCTCTGGAGACCCAAGTGGATTCAAGCATTCATCAAAGGATCTGGATTTTGAATACTACTTACCCGTAATTTTAAAGCCCTCTCTTCTTCACTGTCTGCATCAAGAAGATCATCAATGTCAATTTCCACATCTGGCATTTCTTCTTCCTGGGGAACAAATTTGGAAACATTCTATTTAGTGAGATACTGCACTTTATCCAACCAATGTCGTTGAGTCATATAGATGTGCTGACAAGTAATGGGGGTGGGGGCACAGGGAAGAGACTAGGAAGAAGAGGAGGGAAAGAAGAGGAAGGGGAAGTAGGAAAGAGAAGAAAAAGGAAGAAGAGGTGGGAAGGGGAAGGAGGGAAAAGGAACAGGAGGAGGAGTGGGAACAAAGGAGACATTAGGGTCACAAGGCATAGACACTAATGTACCGCAACAACGATGATTTTCTGCTTTCTGGGAGGAAATTGCCTTTCTGAGTGTTTAATGGGGGGGGGTGATCAATTATAGGAAGAGTAGTGTGACTTTCAGTTTCCTACTGAACATCGACACTTCTTTGGCGACTACTTGGTCTTTTTTTTTGGAGAGTGGGCGGGTGGGGGGACATGGATCTGCATCTCCCTTCCCAGTTCTGGGTCTGGAAAAACCTGAGTCCAGGGGTTTCTGAGCCAGGGCTCTTGGGTCAATGTCACCCCAGCCCCAGTTACAAACTCAACTCAGATCAGGGGGAAAAGAAGTTCTTTCAACAGCAGCATCCCGGGTGGAGAGTGGGCTGAGGGAGTCTGTTACCTAGAAACTGATGCAACCATTGTGCAACCGTGAAGGGAGAGTCTGACTCATGGTGGGCAGGCTGGGGAGAAGTAAGGAAAGAGGATTCTAAAAAATGTGTCGGACCACCGCTGAAGCCCACCGACATCCCAGTAGAGCCCTATTATTGGGAGTCAAGTTTAATATTCCTGCAGCCAAAGACATCCCGTCCACAACAGAGGGTGAGGAGGTCCAGCAGCAATGCGGTGAGAGACCTCCTGAAGAGTGCTTTAATTTTGCACTTCCCCTTCCCACGAGGAGCCACCTGCCTGCCAACTCGTCCCAGCCCCAGGGATGCCGAGGAGTATTTACCGAAGTCAGAGAGAAACCTGTGTGGGGCACCTGTGCGTCCACCTGGGCTTTGCTGCTCTGTGCCAGCCGCCTTGTCTGGTCCTCAGAGGCAAGGCTGACTTTCTGAGAATTTCCTTTCTAGCAAAGCGCATCTACTAGGTAATGGTGCCCAACCGTTCCTTTTCCTGCTCCTACACAAAAGTGAGGACTCAAGTGTTTTGAGGAAACTGAGGCAGATGATATACTACTGTTAAATAATAAGAAAATGTTTATTGCTGTCTGTATCCCATTTCCTGACACAGAGCTCTTCAAACCCTTATAAATAGTGAAAGTGAAAGTGAAGTCACGTCTGACTCTTTGCGACCCCATGGACTGTAGCCCACCAGGCTCCTCCATCCATGGGATTCTCCAGGCAAGAGTACTGGAGTGGGTTGCCAGGCAGTGGACTGCCCTGGATCTTCCCAACCCAGGGATCGAACCCAGGACTCCCACATTGTAGGCATATGCTTTACCGTCTGAGCCACCAGGGAAATCCTTGTAAATCCTTATAAACAGGGGCGCTGACTATTGTGAGGTTCTTTTTACTATTATAAGATATGAAGTCGATATTGGAAAGTTCAGATAAAGCAGAAGGAAAGCTGAACCCAAAGTAGAGGGAGGTTAGTCTTATTAAAGTTAAAATCTCTTTTACATTTTTTAATAGTACTAACAAAAAATGGGAAGGAAAAAGCAAGTCTCCTTAGAGAAGTCAAATGACCTCAGAACTGCAGAAGAATGATTCTTGCTGGAGAGTAGCGATAGGAATAAAATTAAAACATAATCACCTGGCCTTTCAGGGCATCAGAAAAACAGTACAGGGTTGGAGGTGTGCATCTGCCTATAGGGATATTTGACGGTACCTTACAGGCCCTAAGACTCAGGCTACATGAGGCAATGAACACAGCATCCCTGTGCTCCACTTAGAGCTGGCTAGGCTGCTGTGCCTTTTCCCTCCTTCCCTGGAAGCCATCCAGCCCACATTTTTATCGAGCCAGTCTGTCTCTCAGACTGGTACAGAGCCACTCTTTCAAATGAGATACCATTTTTAAGCTCTCCCCAGGGCTTTGGAATTGTGGTGCTGGAGAAGACTCTGGAGAGTCCCTTGGACCTCACAGAGATCAAACCAGTCCATCCTAAAGGAGATCAGTCCTGAATATTCATTGGCAGGACTGATGCTGGAGCTGAAACTCCACTACTTTGACCACCTGATGTGAAGAGAACAGACTGCTTGGAAAAGACCCTGATGCTGGGAAAGACTGAAGGCAAGAGGAGAAGGGGGTGACAGAGGATGAGATGGTTGGATGGCATCACTGACGCAATGGACATGAGTTTGAGCAAACTCCGGAAGATGGGGAAGGACAGGGAAGCCAGGCGTGCTGCAGTTCGTGGGGTTGCAAAGATTCGGACACGACTGAGCAACTGAACAAAGGGCAGAGCAGAGAGATGGGGACGGACGTGGCCTCCACCAGGGGGAGGATACTGGAGGACCCCAAGGCTGCACTCCACTCAGTCAGGATGCTGAGGAGGACCACACTGACGCTCCCCTGTGTGGGTGCCAGCCTCCCTGTTCATCATCTACCTTTCACACTGGTATTTTCTTGCTCCAGGGCTGCCTGCGCTGACTTCCTATATTGTGTATATTTGACATTGTGGCTGAAAGGAAGGCTGTGGGTGGAGAGGGGAGCCATTTGGGGGGCCACAGAGAGCGGTGTGGCTCTCAAGGGGCTGCCAGACTTTCCAGAGTGGGACCGGTGGGAAATGAAACACCAACAAAGAAACTCACTAGATGACGGAACAACTGGCAGTCCATGAACACGGATTGCAGCTGGGAAGCCGCAGCGTGAAATAAATGACGCCTGAACACATGGACCCTCCCTGGGGCCAGTGAATACTGAAGTCATAGCACACACGGTGAGGATATTCTAGCAAATGTGGTACAAGATTAATTCACCTATGCCCGCAGCTCAGCACGACTTTAATAACCACCATGTAAAGGTAAAACACCCAGAGCCCATTTCAGCTGATGCTATTCAAGAAAAACCAAGTAAGTGTGATAACCCCACAAGTTTCCATCTGTGTAACAGTCTATATAGCCTCGCCCTAAGTTCCCTGACTCCTCTCTCAAAACAGTCATTTGGGTTCAGTGGTTAGACATGCTTTGGGTGCAAAGTATGCATTTATGTCACGGTTTAATGAAATCAAGTAGAGGAAACAGGATATAGAGACTCATTCAAGTAATCACAGCTGAGGGAAGCTCCGTGTCTGCTCTTCTGAAAGGAAATAAAAGAAGTGAACAATGCCCTCGTCAGCACAGCATAGCACAGGTTTCCCCGCAAACATCGTTCAGCTTTGAGGCCAAATTTGGTCAAACAAGCTTTTACTTGCTCAGCAGTAGAGTCTCGCCCACACGGCAGCGTCTGCAATTAGGTCTCCTGTCACCACGACTGTACTGGGCTCCCCAAAGGTTCTGACCTCATGTGACCCATTTCCCCCACCCTTGAGGTCTGGGCCATCCAACGTGGCCACCACATGTGGTATTTATGTTTAAATTCACTAAGATGAAATAGAATTCAAAATCTGGTTCCCTGGACATCTCAGCCACATTTCAGGGCTCAGCTGCCACACGTGGCAAGTGACATGGGGTCTTTCATTTCACTGGACACCACGGCCCTAGGGTCCACTCATCCTCTGGCCCAGACAAAGCAAAGCCGCAAAGAAAACAGCCAGCATCCCAAGGTCACCGCCATGCCCCAAGGGCAGGTAGCTGGGCAATCCTGGGCTTGGCTTTCTAAGTGGGAAGGTTGATGCAAACTAAGTATTCACTCGCTGAGTAATTATAATGAATCACTAGGCATCAGCATTTTCTACCATCCTATGGGCTTCTCGGGACCCCCACCCGCTTCTCTCAGAGGCCAGGAGGAGGTCAGGCTGAGTGTGTGGACCAGAGCGGGGCGTGGAGCACACAGCAGGGTGGATTCTGAAGGTCGGTGATACTGAAACCAAAGCCCCGGGGAGGACAGAGAGATGGGGTCATGGAGGTACATGTGAAAAGAAAAGACAGATCTAGCATCAAGCATAGAATCCTGCATATATCTGGGTTTAATCATTTTAACGAGGAGTGTGGACATAGTCCAAATTCAATTGATGTTCTCTTGAGCTCTATCTTCTGTATAAAGCTGTATCACTGAATAACCTTGGGGACAGATCAAGTCACTTACAAGGAAATAGCTCCACCCATGACCTACTCTGGTTTGCCAGAATTTAGTTGTGTTCGGGGACTTCCCCACACTGAAAATAGATCTGCCAACAGGGGCTCAGGTGACAAGACATGAAACAACCTCTTCAGAGTGGCTGGGTAAGCCACCAGCTAACATCATCCCCCACTGAGACAGAGATCTTCCTGTTGGTACCCACAGAACGAGGCCCTGGATCCTTCTGGTGAAGAAAGTATCCACTGAGCATTCACGACACGTGAGGCTCTCTGTGTCAACCCTGGGAGGCCCTGCCCTGGAGAGGCAGCCAACGCACAAAAACAAAACGCTACCCAGAGGCACCGAAAGACAGCCAAACCGAAGGCTTTATGACGAAGGAAGGGGAACGCTTCCACCTGGGCTGGCAGGGAGGGTTTCACCGAGGAGAAGCTGGCCCTGGGGAATGGCAGGATTCGGACAGGCTGAGAGGGGGACAGAGGGCACCCAAAAGAGACAGGATGGTACACAGGAGGCAAAATACAAGAAGTGTTCTAAACACAGGATACAGAAAGGCCTTGGCCTGGCAGTCAGACTGCTCTGGGCTGCAAATATTAGTACTAATGCCTGTGAAAGCCAGAAATGAGAGCTGAGGCAGGTGGGAGGCTGTAAGGAGTATGAGTGCAGCAAACAAGAGAAAACATGCCCCATAGAAAAGCACCAAAAAAACTAACCCCCCCAAAAAAAAACCCAAAACCCTCCATTCCCGACTACTGTAATCTTTTAGGAACAAATGTTCAGTGCTGCCAGATTTCCCAAGTTTTCAGAAAAGTTGAAAAGATGGATTTTTTAATGTTAAAATATCCCATTTTTTTTTCCAGTTGTTTTACAAGTCCTTAAAATATTGTGAAAGACAAACAAAATCCATCCCCTTCATGTTGCCAGTCTTTCCCTGCAGAGACTATAGCAACGGAGGGCTCCAGGGCAAGGGTGGGGAGTAATGCTGGGAGAGCTGGCCCAGCTGCACAGTCCTGGCCCGGGGGCCCAGGGTAGGGGGTGGGGGTGCTGCTGAGAGCCTGCTGCGTTCATCCGTGGGAGGTAACAGGGCCTGGATGCCAACTGAGGCAAGAATGGAAAGACTTCAACAGTGATAAATAGGAAGGGAATAGAGATGGAATTTGGAGATGAACTGGAAGTTGAAAGAGGGAAAGAGATGATGCAGGTTGCCAGCCTGAGAGGTTTTTTGTTTTGTCTTGCTTACAATTTCTTTTTTTTTTTTTAATTTATGTTATTATTTGGTGCTAGGCCAGGTCTTTGTTGTGGCATGCAGGATCTGCAGGTGCAGCATGTGGGATCTAGTTCCCTAATCAGGGATTGAACCTGAGCTCTCTGCATTGGTGGCTCAGGATCTCAGCCACTGGACCACCAGGGAAGTCCCAAGCCTGCATGGTTTGGAAGAAACACGCAAAGACAGAGCACGCCTCGGACCCTGATGACACCTCACAAATCAAAAGGCAGTTCAGAGGGCAGCCATCTCCAGCAGCCCCATCCCTAAGCAAAAGGGGGACCCCCCCCCACGCTGCTACTTCCCCCTGCAGGCAGGACTCCGCGGGGCCTGTGACCACCCCCGGCTCACGCACCAGGACACAGTGATGCAACCTCGTATTGTGTTCCTGAAACACAGACGGCCTGTGGGGAAAACACATACACACACACTCATACACTGCTAACCAGGAATTTTACACCATGAACCCCGACAAGAGTGGTGTCAGCCGTTAAAAAGTACAAATGCTCGCCTCCCTCCACAACAGGGAGGGCGGCAGGAATGAAGATGCGAAAGCAGCTTGAAAACCCTCAAGCAGTTTGAAAACGGAGGATGGTTTTTAAGGTTCCACCACACAGCCAAGGGCTTCCCGAAAGTGACAGCGGCTCATTGTTCTTCGCAGTCTCCGTCCCAAAATAAGGACGTGAAAGACCATGAGATTAGAGTGTTGTGAGCACAGTGCCAGCGAGGGAGAAACTTGGGCAGCAGGGCCGGGTGGGCACTCGCCTATTCTGATACCCACACTCCCCAGAGCTCCCCTCCGCAGGTTTACGGGGAAACTGGAGGGGGAAAACCCAAAGAAGGTCCCCACTCCCAGGGACTATGTGAGTGTTATTATTTTCTCTGAAAATATTTACATTCCAAGTTTTCATTAATGACAACCCAAAACCATTTCTGTAAGCAAGCACATTTCTTCTAAGAATTGTCTGGATGACCATTCCATAACCAGATCCAGCTCTGTGTTTATCATCAAGCAGAATTATGTTTATGGCCTAATGAGAAAAAGGCCAAAAGGCAGATTTAATACTGAGTTATTCACACCAAGCTGCTGCCCACAACTGTGCCTTGCCGTTGTGTTAATTGTTCAGTTGTGTCAGTCTCTTTATGACTCCATGGCCTGTAGCCCACCAGGCTCCTTTGTCCATGGAATTCTCCAGGCAAGAATACTAGAGTGGGTAGCCATTCCCTTCTCCAGGGAATCTTCCTGACCCAGGTATCAAACCCATGTCTCCTGCATTGCAGGCAGATTATTTACCATTTGAGCCAGCAGGGAAGGCAACTGTGCCTAATTCCTCTGACAGAAAGAATGACATCAGCTATCCCAGTCAATTCACATTGTACATTTGAGTTGTACAAATGTACTTTGGGTACTTTATGGGTACTTTATGCTTAATTTGCAATTTTGATTTTGTAATCAGAAGAACCATAAACATAAAACATTCATGCTTGGTTTTAAGCAGTATACATCTAAATATTATCATATTAAACCTTTAAATCACATCATAGTAAACCTTTAAAGCCCTGGGATTTGTAAGAAATTTTTCTACTTAAAAAGGAGCCCAGCCTACCCTAAGGCACATCACTGTGAAATATCAGGACACTGGAGACGAAGCAGAGATCTGGGAAGCTTTCAGAAGGAAAACAGGTCACACACACAAGGACAGAAAATCAATGTCATCAGGCTTCTCAACAACAGTGCTGTGAGCTGGAAACCAAGAGAACAAACACGCCAAGATCCTAAGGGGAAACGACTTCTAACCTGGACGCCTACATCCCCCCAGACTGTCAACTAAGAGATAGGGAAAAATCAGACATTTTATGACACATCAGGGTTTATATCTTAATATGTTTATCTCCCATTTCAGGAAGAAGTGCTCCAGTGTAAAGTAAACTAGGAGAGTCATCTGTCACTGTGGACCATGGAGGCCATAGCGCGCACAAGGATCAGGACTGAAGAGGGGGTCATGAAGAATTGGGAAGGAATCAAGAACGAGTGGGGAGGTGTAAAGAGCTGGAAAGCTGAGTGAAAGGAGAGGCGATGAGCCTCTTTTTAATATGGGCACCAGGTCCAGTCCCTGATGGGCCCACATCCGCCAGGTGCTTTAGAGGAGCTGGCATAGGAGAGTCCTGTAATAGAACTCAAAGGGTTAAACGCGCATACACCATTCCAAATTCAACACTGACAACTGGTACAATCCCATGTCACTAGCACATATCTCACACACACTTGTTTTATTTTATTTTATTTTGTTTGTTTACATCCCCCTCTTTTTCTTGGATTGCCTTCCCATTTAGGCCACAACTGAGCACTGAATCGAGTTTCCTGTTCTATACAGTAGGTTCTCATTAGTTACCTATTTTACACATACTATTGATAGCATATATATGTCAGTCCCAATTTCCCAAAGGCTGAAGCTCTCTCCGAACCAAAGAGCAAAATCTGTCAAACTCCTCCTTTAAAAAGATTAGAACAGCCTGACTGAGCTTCACCCTGTGATAAAGTGAAGGGATGTGTTAAATAACAGGCAGAGAGGCTGCCCTCCTTGCCTCCCAGGTCGGACACCCCTCTATCCTGCACCAAGCAAGACTGACATCATCTCACAAACACCTAGAATATATTTTAACTTTCTGATAGTTCACCAGCTTTATTCGGTACTTTCACTACCATCATTGAATAAATTATTTGAGATACATCCTTGTGTCACAGCAATCCAGTTGAGAACTATCACCCTGTTCTGTTCTCAGTCACTCAGTCATGTGTGACTCTTTGCAACCCCGTGGACTGTAGCCCACCAGTTTCCTCTGTCCATGGGGATTCTCCAGGCAAGATTCTCCAGGGCATGGGTTGCCATGCCCTCCTCCAGGGGATTTTCCCCATCTAGGGATTGAACCTAGGTCTCCTGCATTGCAGGAGGATTCTTTACCATCTGAGCCACCAGGGAAGCCCAATCAACAATACAAAACAGGGGCTTCCTGGCGGTCCAGTGGTTAAGACTCTGCACTTCCGGTCTTTCCAGTAGTCATGTACGAATGTGAGAGCTGGACCATAAAGAAGGCTGAGCACCGAAGAATTGATACTTTCAAATTGTGGCGCTGGAGAAGACTTTTGAGAGTCCCCTGGAAAGCAAGGAGATAAAAATCAGTCAATCCTAAAGGAAATCAGCCCTGAATTCTCTTTGGAAGGACTGATACTAAAGCTGAAGCTCCAATATTTTGGCCACCTGACAGTTGACTCCTTGGAAAAGACCCTGATGCTGGGAAAGATTGAAGGCAGAAGGAGAAGAGGGCAGATACAGCTGGATGGCATCCCCAATTCAATAGACATGAACTTGGGCCAACTCCAGGAGACAGTGAGGGATAGAGAAGCCTGGTATGCTGCAGTCCATGGGGTCAGGAAGAGTCAGACGTGACTGAGCGACTGAACAACAAGTTTCACTGAGAGGGGCGCAGGATCCATTCATGATCAGGAAACTAAGATCTGACATGCAGCACAAGATGGCCAAAAAATAATAATAATAACTAAAAAATAAAACAATACAAAACAAATGCTAGCTCAGAGATATAAAGATTCAGACTACTGGTCACATGAGGATACTCCAGATCTAGGCACATCTACACTGGGATCTAAACACCCCAGGCAAATCCATGTGACAACCATTAACATTTACTGAGGACCTGCTATTTTCTAAAACTTTCTAGATGCTGGGGTTAAAGAATGAATGATGGGCAAAAATACTTGCTCTCAAGGAGATTAAGCCCTGATGGGGAAGGCAGACAATAAACACCTAAGTACAACATGCACAAATGGCGATAAAGGGGCTTCCCTGCGGGCTCAGATGGTAAAGAATCTGCCTGCAATGCAGGAGACCTGGGTTCATTCCCTGGGTAGGGAAGATCCCCTGGAGAAGAAAATGGCAACCCACTCCAGCACTCTTGCCTGGAGAATCCCAAGGACAGAGGAGCCTGGCGGGCTACAGTCCATGGGGTCGCAAAGAGTCGGATATGACTGAGTGACTAACACTTTCACTTTGAATCCAAGGGGCGAACTTCTATAGGAGCAGCTGCATGGGTTAATGAGGTGGGCTGAGCCTGAGCGCTTTTCTAGGTGCATGCATAAAGGCACCCTATTGAGCTTGGGTGGGTGAGATGGTGGGTGTGAGCCACTGGCAATGCAGGACACCTGGTGTGGCCGCCCAGGCCAGAGGCGACCTAGAAGCCAGGAGCCACCCAGGAAAGCAGCAAGCCAGTGTGGAGTCAGCCGAGGGGTTGCACCCCAGTTCCCTTCCCTCCCCTCTTAGCATGTTGCTCCCCCTCCACAGGACTCTGAGGAGCTGGTCTTTCCCACCCCCAAATCTCTGCCCTCCCTAAAAAATTTAGTAATTTATTTTTAACAAACGATTGCCCTTGGAGAGATAATCATTGCTCTCCAAACACGGTTTTAAAAAATGGCTCAGAGTCAGGGCAGAAATGATGCTATGTGTCCCATCCTTGGTCTCAGTGGTGCTGAGAGGACACCCGGGGAATCTGGGAGACCAGGGCTCAAAAGCTGCCTCTTTCCACAAAGGCCCAGGTGGCCCTGCTTCTCAGTACAGATGAGGCCCCTCCAGCAGCGGGCAGGAAGTGGCACAGGGCACCAAGTTTGGGAAGAGACAGGCCTAGGTTTAAATTCTGTCCCTGTCCCTTACAACCTGCAAATGAGGCAAGATAATTTATCTCCCGACCCGGGCCCCACACGCCCATAATCCTCAGGGTTGAATAAGACGCTGGCCTGAAGGTGCCCCGCTGGGCAGTACAAACTAGCAAATGATAACATGACCTCAGAAGGTGCTCAGTTGACTGGGTGCTTCTGATGGCTGGATTTCTCTTTAAAAAATAAAGTTCAATGTGAAAGTTTCCTCCAAGGAATCCTTCATTTCTGATGCCTGAAAAGGGCAAGTGAAGACCTAACACATTACCAACTTGTTCAAAAGCACAAGGACTCCAAGGAGGAAAAAAGAAAGGAAATATAAGCAAAACTCTCCAGATGCAGCACTTTCTCAAAACAATAACACTTGGTTCTGCATTTCTGCATGTGAACATTAAAGATGCATGGCTGGCTGCTAACAGTACCAAACTGACAAGAAGAGGGGGAGATGGCTCCTAATAAGGGATTTGAAACCAGTGATGGCTGAGGCAGATGGCAAGGATGGCAGGGATAACCTTCTCAGCTGTGGCACACCTGAGGATGGTGAGGACAGGACGTCCTAAAGGCTCCAGATACAGCAGGTGGACGGCCACCATCCTCATGCCCCCGTGCTGATCACAGCAATGCCTCACCTCTGACCCTCCATGGCAGCACCTACATCACGAGGAACACCACACGTAAGCGGGTCCTGGGGGCGGTGGAAGACCTAGACATTAGGACACGATAAAAAGACACGAGGGGCCGGGCAGCTGCAAACCATGAGCAAGGCAACTCAGCAGTGACCTCAAATTGCTCCTGGACTGCAGGCAATGACTGAGGACCCTGGGGAAGAATAAAGGAGTGTTCTAGAACAGGGCTGGTGGTGTCCAAAGAGAGCAAGAGGCCATGCACCTGTCTCGAGGAAGTCATACTTGTCCGTGTCCCATTTCCCATTTTCAGTGACCTGGCCAGAGCTGTCTTCTGATGAAAGATGGCATACACTCCCCCTTGCAATAAAACTACATAGGTGCCAAGCCGAACTCCTTTGGCTAGAAACCATCAACTTACCCCCAGGGTGTCACAAAGGCAATAATAACTCTAAGTCTGGTACAACCCCATTCTTAGAGGAAAGGCAGCTCTCCCATGCTACCAAAACTTTCACTGAATCATTCATTGGGAATATGGAGTCACTGTGGTGTCTTATTTCCTGAACACAAACACAGAATCCAATCATTTTCCAGTTCCTATCTCGGGAAGTTTCCTAAATCAGCTATGGCCAGATGTCTCCAGGAATGAAGGTGCACAGAAGAACAAGATGGTGGAGAAAACGATGTGGAAATGCCACTTGGAAGAGAGGCCAGGCACCAAAAAGAAACTATGATTCCCATATGGAGACCTCCAGGTGCAGACCGGTAGACACCGTGCAGATGGAATTCCAAAGACTTGGTGAAAAGAGCTATCAAGTCATGAGAAGGCATGGAGGAGCCTTCATGGTAAGTGAAAGAAGCCCATCTGAAAAGACTATATACTGTATAAGTCCAACTACATACAGGACATGCTGGAAAAGCCAAAACTATGGAGACAGTAAAAAGATCAGTGGGCATCAAAGGCTCACAGGAAAGGAGCGATGAATGGCTGAGCACGGGCATTTTTGGAGCAGAGAAATCATTCTGAAACTGTCGTGATGGATCCATGCCGTTACTGTCAAATCCCACAGAGTGTACACACATTGAACCCTAATAGAAACTATGGACTTCAGTTAATAATAATGTATCAACAGTGACTCATCAACTGCAATAAGCACAACTGGGTTAATAACAGGGAACACAGGGTGGGGTGGGGTTGGTGAGGGGGTGTAGGGGAGCTCTGTAATTTCCGGTCAGTTTTTCAACTAATATAAAGCTGTTCTAAAAGTACAGCCTATTGATTTTTTAAAAAATGACTATCAGATACAAAGAAGAGACTGGTGATTGACTGGGGTGGGGTGAGAGGGGTAAAATGGGGGGAGGGAGTCAAAACTTGGAAACTTCCAATTATAGAATAAATAAGTCATGGGGATATAATGTCACAGCATGGCTACTACAGTTAGCAAACTCTATTGCATATTTGAAAGTTTCTAAGTTTAGAAATTCTCATCACAAGAAAAAAATTCTGTTAACTATGTATGGTAATGAATGCTAGTCTTATTTTGGTGAACATTTTTCAGTATATATATCAAATCATTATGCTCTACACCCGAAACATAAGGGATGTCAACTAAACTTCAATTTTAAAATGTGCTTATAATTTAAAAAAATGACTACTGTTGTGGTGACAACACATAGCAATGTGACAGGCTGACCCTCTTGCTAATAGCCTTGAGAATCCTTATTATAACATACGGAAGTGTAAAACATCCTGATGCAGGGAAAGATTGAAGGTAGGAGGAAAAGGGGGCGACAGAAGATGAGATGGCATCACCGACTCAATGGACTTGAGTTTGAGCAAGCTTCAGGAGACAGTGAAGGACAGAGAAGCCTGGCGTGCTGCAGTCCATGGGGTCGCAAAGAGTCGGACACAGCTGAGAGACTGAACAACTACAAAAGGTCCCGACTGCCATGGGTCAACTGCCAGGCTGAGGGAACTGGCCAGCCTCCTCTTCACCCCTCAAAAACCATTTAACCAGAGCTTCTGTGAGAACTGAGCAGACCAAAGGGAGAGAGAGCTGCTTTGTGAACAATTACCATAATAATTTGCATTTAATGAGGGCTTGCACTGTGCAGGCCATGTGACTATTCAGAGAGGCCTTGCCCCTGAAGCCTCCTCCCCTCTGTCCCCACCATCAAATCATCACCAAGTCTATCAATTCTATGGCTTAAGTGTCTCCTGAACCTGCACTTTAACTACTTCCCAAGTCTAAGCTAATCATCTCCCCCAGGCTGGAAGCTGGTACTGGATGGATTTCCTTACAGTGCGAAAGATAAGCTTAAGTCTGGAGACCTGGGTAGAGAAGGGTTCAAGGTTAGAGAGGAAAAAAAGAGCAACTGTTCCATAGAAACAAGTAATTATAACCTTGATGCCATAAGGGGTGGGTAGCTGTGAGGTATTGCCAAGTCTCCCAGGGCTAAAATTGAATTTCTTTAAGATCTGATATTTGGACACTTAACTGTTTTTTTTTTAATGTATGTCCAGTAATTTTTTACTACTGTTCTCCTATAAAAGCACTCAATTTTTAAAATGTCAGCTGGTTTCAACAATGTCATTGAACATTTAAAATGCACTTGGAGAGAATTTTAAAGTATGCCTCAGGAGCTCAATGCGGGGCAGCACAAGATATCGAAGTTTGGGAAACCCCAAGTGTAAGACGAAAGAAGAGCAAGGGCCAGAGCTCCCTTCTCCAACTCTTGATTCCCCACTTGGAGACATTTTTCACTTTTTTAAATTTAATACTTTTTTTGGCTACACCACACAGTATGTGGAATCTTAGTTCCCCCAACCAGGGATTGAACTCATGCCCCCTACAGTGGAAGCTCAGAGTCCAGTCCACTGCTGGACTGCCAGGGAAGTCCCGGGAAACTTTTCCAGAGCGCTTCCCAGCTAGAAGCTCGAAGGGCTCTTTCTCAAGTGATGATTCATGGAATACCTGCCTGAGAAATCCCTTGTGAAGATGCAGATTCCTGGGCAGCCCCCTCAGGGTCACTGGACCCTGACATGTAGGGAGGAACTCAGGACCCCCACAGGGAACTGGAGCCCCAGGGATTTAAAGGCAGTTAAAGCTTGCAGAGCTTCCCTTCCCCACTGGCTCAACGGTAAAGATCTGCCTGAAGTGTAGAAGACTTGGGTTCGATCCCTGGGTCAGGGAGATCCCCCTGGAGAAGGAAACTGGCAACCCACTCCAGTATTCTTGCCTGGAGGATCCCATGGACAGAGGAGCCTGGCAGGTTACAGTCCCTGGGGTGGCAAAGAGTAGGACGTGACTGAGTAACTAACAACAACAATAATAAAAGCTTGCAAATCCTGCCTCAGGAGGTTCTGAGTGTAACTTAAGACCGTGACAACAAAAAAGGGAAAAGCCATTTCTTATGCGTGATCACTGATCTCCACAGCCCTGGTAGAAACTTCATTCTGCACTGGCTGCCTACTGGGGGCTGGCCAGGGGCTGGATGCTGAAAACAACCATCAACAAGACAGGAGACCCACACCCGTGCAGAAAGGATGCTAATGGAGGCAGATGGCCATGACCCAAGGCACACTGCTGCTTGGCCAGGCTCTGAGGCTCAACTGAGTGAGTGCGGCCACACTGTCCCCACCAAATCCGGCCCGGGAGGTTGTCTCCAGGTCCAAGGCCACCATCTCTCTGCTGTTGCTCAACTTCCCTCCCCACTGGGACCCTCGGTGAAGACATCGTCTGAGTATTCCTCACCTCCCGCTGGTAACCCTATTTTGAAAATGAGTCTCCCCACCCATAAAAAACAAAATCTTCCTTAGCTTTTGTAATTGTGCAGGTTTTGCACACACACACTGATACACGCTCAGTCAAAAGCCCAGGATGAAGGAAGCTGTGGCAGGGGACCTGAGCCATCACACAGCCCTCACCGAGCAGCAGCCCTCCTCCCCCAGGGGTCAGAGGTCATCTGGCAACAGTGCAGCCAGAGCAGGATCCAACCCATGTCCTCCTCGTCACTGACCACAGCAATCAATCAGAGGACAGACGCCATAGGCAGATTGCCATCACACTGGAGAGTCATCCCATAACAGCCTGGAATTCAGCAAATTGCCAACCTACAAAGCTGCCCTTTAATTTGGGGCTACCTTCTCCCTAATGTCACAGATCCTGGGGACACAGTAAACATTAATGCAATTCAAACACTTGATGCCTTTTACATGCAAGCCAAGTGCCCTCCTGAGCCACTGCTGGAATGGCCTCTAGAAGCGAGTGCTGGTGAGAAGAGGTCCAGAGAGGAACTTCTTAGACAAACAACAGGAAGCAGAAAGCAGTCTTCACCTGAGTTGAACCTGCAGATTACATTCTCAGGTGGGGCTGAGGTCTCAGTCTGGGCTGCACTCCTGACTTTCTCCCACAAAGATACTCCCCCACCCTCTACTTGTGCATGGCCAGAGGAAGGCAAGTCCAGCTGATGATCCTTGTAACCCTCTGCAGCTGAATAATTCCCCCAGGATACTTGTCGGGGAGCTAAAGGGGTGAAGCAAGCAGAGAAGTTCAAGGATTAGTGGGTGGTGAGTAGAGGGTTACTAGGTTTATATGGTGCTGCTGGGAGGGGAGGGGAGGATGCCCAGGCCTTCCTGAAACCTGGGAACTCTCATCTGTCTTCCATAAATGCTGTCAGCCCTGATTATGATAGTGTCCCCTTTACAGTAACAGCTCTGGGACTTAGACCCTAGGCGAGTCACACACAATTCCAGTAATTCTCAAAATTCTGATTCTGTTATTCTGATTCAACCACAAAGCTAACTTCCGCTAGTGAAGCAGTAGGTTGCTGCCTGACCTCCATCTGTGACTTCTGCTCCTAGGACAGATACTTGTCGGAGATCACAAATAGTGGCAGATGGAAAAGGAGTAGGGGCTCTATACTTTAATTTTAACAAAAGAATTGACTGAATGACAGATTTATTTTTCAGAGGAGAAAAAATGCTGATAAATAACAGGCGGGACAAATTTCTCACACTTACTCTGAATTTATTCCCAGAAAGCTACTGAATGCAGAAATCTTTCCCCAGAGCTTCATTTATTTTGTTGTGAGCAGGGAACAGTTTTGATTGAGGATGATATATTCAAGGCCACCTGGTGTGCCCAGTCACTCAGTCATATTCAGCTCTTTGTGACCCCATGGACTGTAGCCTGCTGGGCTCCTCTGTCCATGGGATTTTCCAGGCAAGGATGTTGGAGTGGGTTGCCATTTCCTCCTCCAGGGGTTCTCTTCCCAACTCAGGGATCGAACTCACATCTCCTGCAGTGGCAGGTCGATTTTCTACCACTGCGCCACCAAGAAAGCCCCTTCTTTTCTGCATAAATACTAACAAATGCCATATATCATTAGGCCCGATCCATGCTGTGCATCTCAGCACCCACATCCTGGCACTTGCCCTGGCCATGGAAGACACCTGCCTGTGCAGAGATCAATTCTGGAAGCCTCTCCCCTCAGTTCACCTTATCGATTTTTTTTTTTTTAAGTGCTTAGAACAGAAATGAGATTGAAGAAGCCAATGCCTTGCTCCTACTCTGCTAAATATTGACATAAATGAAAGAGGGACCAGAAGGCCTCACACCTAGTGGCCACTCCATAATTATCTGTTGAGTGACTGCCTGAATGATTTATTCTGAGTCCCAGTGGGTCTTTGCTGTAGCAAGCTAACTCTGCTGTTATAAAGGCAAGCAGGGATGAAGATTTATGATAGCCCAGTTGCCTCCAGGACCATAAGTCTTTGCCAGCCTCTAGGCTGCCTAAAGCAATCCAGCTAGTATTCGGCAGGCATAACGACAGCATACTGTGATGATTCCTTTCTGAAAGTCCCGTTGTTACTCCTACTTAGAAAAGGAGGGTCTACGAGGATGACAGTTCTCAGGGTCTATGACACGGTATGGGAGAACCCCGTTTCTCCACTCCCTGAGATGGGTTCTTCTGCCCAGAGAGTGACCAAGCCAAAGGGTCTCAGGTCTTCTCCCCTTGGTACCCAGGGCACATGAAGAGATGGGTGCAACCCATTCAGGCCAATCACTGCCCATGACCAGACACTGTGTTAGCATCTGGAGTCTCCCGTTCTCTGGTTGCCCACTCTCTGTGGTCCTTGGCAGATTCCATCTCCCGATAGTCACTAGCATATCAAAACCCACCAAGATGTATATCTGCTGTCTCCACCAGCAAACTCAGAGCTCTGGGAAGGCGGGACTGTGCTTCCCTTATTTTTGTAACTTCCTCCCCTGCCTATACAGAGCATGGTATTCAACTCACACACACAGTGACCTTTTTATTGTCAGTGAATAAATTGAAGCCCTCTTCCAAATAAAATGCTCAGGCCTAAAACTTTACCATTAAACACATTTTCTAAACGATTCAAGTTAATGAGGAACCCATATAATTGCATGGGTACTTAATTTCCTCTTGAAATTGACCCAGAATTGGAGATAAGATAATCATGCAGGTTATATAAGAGAGGCTATAAATAGTAACTGCTCTAGGTATGTAAGTAAAGCTAGTCCAAAGGGAAAGTGAGCATATATTCTTTTTATAACTCTTGCCTTTGTTGAATGATTCAACCCAGACAGAGAACCTCTTGGATCAATTGTTATATTTATGAACTGGCTCTATCTCACCTTTAAATTCCGTGTCAGTAATTAAATTCAACAAGCATCAGTGCTTAAACAAGAGGATTTCCCCTTGACTCAGTGAGATGTTAAAGAACAGAAAATATCTACCACCAAGGAGCTTAATTAAATGAAACAGGGTTTTCAGTTATGGAACAGATTATATAAGAGCATCTTTTATATCTTGCAATTCGCCAAGGCAGATATTTTATCAGGTTAACAAATGCCAGAACTGTCTGAAATTCCTGGAAACTCTTGCTGCCTGAAATGAAGCAAGAGTAGCCAGCCTCCTACTGAGTAAAAGGGTTAGTCATTTCAGAGTGAGGGGAGGCCAATGTAACTTAATAAAATGTAAAATATTTATTTGTCGCTGTGCTGGGTCTTCGCTGTTGCAGGGGCTCTTCTCTAGTTGTGGTGCATGGTCTTCTCATTGTGGTGGCTTCTGTTGAGGAGCATGAGCTCCAGGGCAGGCAGGCTTCAGAAGTTGCGGTATACAGGCTCTGCGGCATGCGGGATCTTCTCCGACCAGGGATTGAACCCACGTCCCCCGTACTGCAAGGCAGATTCTTAACCACTAGACCATCAGGAAAGCCCCAAAATACTTTAAAGGAAATTTTTTTTTTTTTTTTATCATTTCAAAGTAACATTCAAAAAAACATTCTAGGATAATAAAGTATTACTTGGTAGACAGTTGGAGGGTTCTGCCTTTAATTAATGGAAAACGAATTGATATGTAATTGACATACAAATTGTAGTGGGACATTATGTGGTTCTCAGTCACTAAGTTACACATAACACTTAAAGATCCGGTCAACCGTATCCTTTTGTACACATTCTTTAAAGGGAAAACAAACAGAGGTGTGCAATACAAAGACAAATCTTGGCTCAGGCTGCAGTCCAAATCCTCAGTAGGCCTATGGATCAATTGAGTAACTGTTTCTTGGGATAAGAGAAGGGCAGTCAAAATGGAAGAGGGATTTTGAGGGAAAAGAGATAAGGAAACCATGCCCACATCAGGCATTCAGTGAATGTCTGCCAGGGTGAGAGGCCGGGTAAGGAGGCGTAGGACAGCGGCTTCAGGGGATCCATCACTGGAACAACAGCTGAAGGAAAAGAGGAATGAGTTATTATCAAGAAGAACTGTTCAAAATCAGAATGAGATGGCTTGGAAGGTATTCCAGACCTGAATCAGCAGAGGCTGATGGAGGGTGCCATTCTTCCTCCAGATTACAGTCTCCTTGTGTTTATTAATGTTGATTCTTGTGCCCTTTCGCTGGCAATGTGACTGAAGCAGCTTTAGAAAGCTCCCCTGTGATGGGTGGGATGAAATGGGAGACTGCTCTGTACAAAATAGACAGTGAGAACCTGCTACACAGCACAGGGAACTCTACTCAGCACTCTGTGGTGTGAAGGAAATCCAAAAGAAGAAGGGATATATGCATATGTATAGCTGATTCACTTTGCCGCATAGCAGAAACTAACAAAACATTCAGTTCAGTTCAGTTCAGTCGCTCAGTCGTGTCTGACTCTTCGAGACCCCATGAATCGCAGCACAACATAACAGTAGAAATCAAATATTCCAATAAAAAAAATAAATAAAGTATTTTGAAAAGAAAGCTCCCCTGATGACTCTGATAAGCAACAAGTTTGGGAAACACAGGATTTGGTAACCTCTAAGCTCTTCTCTCCACGAATCAAAGCCTGGCCCTTACCTGTCATCCAGTGGCAGCCTACACAAATGACTTTTACTTTGCAGTAAAATAGGGCATTAAGAAAGGAGACATGCAGAAAAGAGCAGTGAGCACTCAGAATATTTCAGGATCTTTCTTCTTCCCACTAAAAGGCCGACTAGGTGTATAACTGTGCCCATGGCATCCTCTAGGATACTCAAGTAACACTCAAGTACAACACGAACAATTCAGGCCAGGACTTAGAGACATGTAAATTACTACACAGAGAGGCTGGCATCCAGATCAAGTCCACAGAATGGATAGGCAAAGTCAAAATGGACCAGTCCAAACTTTGTCAATCAGATCTCAAGCACTGAGTTTCTATGCTTTGGGTGGACCTTAGGGAAAGTATTCAGGACCTCTCCAAGGAGACATTGTACCTTACAAACAGGAAGCTTAGAAACAGACCAAGTGAAACTGCAAACCCAGTGACTCATTCTACACACCAAGTCTGAAAGCTCCCACCTCTATGCACGTGAGTGTCCACACCTGGAATGCTCCTCTGTCCCCATCTAAACCCCACTCCCAGCTTAAGATCACTGTAGTGCCTGAAACCACTTCCTTCTAGCATAGCTGGCAGGGTAAGGTCTCTTTTAAAGGCTCATATCAGGATGGCTAAAAGTGAAGAGGAACTAAAGAGCCTCTTGATGAGGGTGAAAGAGGAGAGTGAAAAAGCTGGCTTAAAACTCAACATTAAAAAAACAAAGATCATGGCATCCAGTCCCATCACTTCATGGCAAATAGAAGGAGGAAAAGTGGAAACAGTGAAAGATTTTCCTTTCTTGGGCTCTAAAATTACTTGGAAGGTGACTGCAGCCATGAAGTTAAAAGACATTCACTCCTCGGAAGGGAAGTCATGACAAATCTAGACAGTGTATTAAAAAGCAGAGACATCACTTTGCTGACAAAGGTCCATCTAGTCAAAACTATGGTTCTTCCAATAATTGTGTATGGATGTGAGAGCTGGACCATAAAGAACACTGAGTGTTAATGCTTTCAAATTATGGTGCTGGAGAAGACTCTTGAAAGTCTTTTGGTCTGCAAGGAGATCAAACCAGTCAATCCTAAAGGAATCAACCCTTAATATTCTTTGGAAAGACTGATGCTGAATCTGAAGCCCCAATACTTAGGCCACCTGATGTGAAGAGCCAAGCCATTGGAAAAGAACCCGATGCTGGGAAAGCTGAAGAGGAAAGGAGAAGGGGACGACAGAGGATAAAACAGTTAGAGATAGCGTCACCGACTCAATGGACATGAATTTGAGCAAACTCTGGGAGCTAGTGGAGGACAGAGGAGCCTGGCTGTGCTGCAGGCCATGGGGGTGCAAAGAGCTGGACACAACTTAGCAACTCAACAACAATCAGAATGGCACTGAAATAATGATTCTAAAAGTAGATGTTAGGCACATGTCTTTTCTGTCATGCTGTTGGGAACACTCCGAGAGCATTATACATGCCTAATTTATTTTTGTGTCCCTCCCAATTCTAAGCACTGTTCTTTGCACATAGTGATAATAACTAAATATTTGGCAGATAAATTCATTCCACATGTAATTATTGAGTGCCTGCTATATGCAAGGCCTTGTTCTAGGTGCTGGGAAGAGAGCAGGAAACAAAATTTACAAAATCCTACCCTCCTGGAACATAGGTGTGCAAAATAATGTTGAATGGATATAAGTGCCATAAGGAAAATTAGAGCAGGCAAGGGAGGCAGGAATGGTTGAGGTATTGCAATTCCCCAAATGTTGAGGGTTCATTGCTAGTAAAGCTCTGAAGGTGGTGAGGGATTAAACCGTGAAGATGTCCAGGGGAAGAATGTTTCAGGCAGAGGAAAAGGAACTTGCAAAACCCTAAAGAGGAGACACAAATGGCTTGGAAATGAGGACACCAGTGTGGGAGAGCAGAGTCAGTGCAGGGAAAAGAAGGGGAAGATCGGAGAGGTAAGGCCTGGGGTCAGATCACAGATCTCATAGATCAGTATAAGGGCGTACACATAATCTGAATTACAGTAATGAGATCACTCTAGCTCCTGTGTTGAGGATGAAGGGGGAGGAGGCAAAGGAGGAAGAAAGGAGAGCGATAGAGCTAAAGTAATCCAGGCAAGAGAAGTGGGTGACACAGATCATGGAGGAGGAGGTCAGCTCTGGGATACTTGGAAGGCAGAGCCAACGGGATCTGCTGACTGATGGAATACAGGATGCAAGGAGAGAATGGCTCTAATGTTTCTGACTTGAAGAGCCACTTGGATGGGCTGCCATGTCTTAGCTGGGCGAGATGGGCTAGAAGGGCAGGTGGGGGTGGGGGGCGATGGAGCTGCAGATGGGAGCTTGGTTTTGGATATACTGAGGCTGAACCACCTTCTAGGCATCCAAGTGTTGATGTAGGATGCTATTGGATATGGAAGGATAAACTCTGATGGAGAGGTCCAGGCTAGAGACATAAACTTGGGATTCACAAGTGTATAGATGATATTTTAAGCCATGAGACCAAACAAGAACCCCAAGAGATGGGATGTAGAAAGAGAAGAGGTCTGAGGGCTAATCCCTAAGGCCTCGAATGTGTAGAAATTAGAAAGATGTCAGAGGACCAGCAAAGGGAGTGGGAAGAGTACAGTGTCTGGAAAACCAATGGAGGGGAACAAGTTTTAAGGAGGAGGGGCTGATCAGCTGCATCAGACCCCACAAGTGAGATTAGGTCACTGCTCTGAGCTCCATGGACGTGACAGCTCCCTGCCAAGAACGGTCTTGGTGCAGTGCTGGAGGCAGAAGCCCCAGCTGAACACAAGTGAAGCAGGCTCCTTTTCAGTGGACCTCATACATCACTTGGCGCACTGCTGACACTCCGTTCAATATTTGCTCCCAAGAGAATATTCTCAAACTCAACATCACCTGCACCTCCAAGCCATAACGGCATTTCAGAACAGACAGTAGAGCCAAGCAGACCAAGGTCTGGGCCCTAGCTTTGCCAGTTACAGGCTGTGAAACTTAACCTCTCTGCACCTTAGCTTCCTCATCCATAAAATGGGAATAAGGATGAGAGAGCCTACCTCACTGGGCCGTTTCAAAGATTAAATGGCATGTCCTTGGCTTAACAACCGTGGACCCACACCAGAGAAAAGATTAGTCTCGATTCAAATTCTTTATCATATCTGAGTGATGCTTTTGTTTACAGAGTTCAAAACATTTTATTATGCAGCTTTACAGGGCGACTGGCCTCTGTCCAGAAGACCGCTTAGCAAACACTACGTCTATAGCCTCTGAGAATCCCAGAGTACAGAGTGTTAGATCCACTGATTAATAATAAAAAGGTAAAGTCCTGAACCACAAATCAGCTATGAATCAGTGACTTAGAGCCTACGTGTTTATTTTCTTCAAGAAATTTGGGTAAAGCACAAACCATCACAAAGCATAGTCCTGGGTCTGGTTGAATAGTGCAAAACTAAATAAGGTGGTCCTCTCTCTCTTTTTTTTTTCTTCAAAAGAATAATAGCTAATATTTACCAACACCTTTGTGCCAGGCACTGTGCCTATAACTTTTACAATCAAGAGTTTAATTACTTCTCATCTCAACCTAATTGTAGGTGCTCATATGACAAGTGAGGAAATGAAGACTGCTAGGGGTTACATGATTTGTCCTGGGTCAGGCAGCTTGACCCAAAGGTGATTTGACCAAAAACATCTTTTACCCCTCGCAACCTGCAAGTGGGATGAGGACTCAAAGCAAGAGGTGAGAAGGCCTTGCTGGGCAGTCACCTACTTGGCCTTCACCTTCCTGGAGGTGGTCGGTTTTGGGGGGCAGTGGGAGGTTACAATCCAGAACAGAACTGTGTGACTCCACAGATTCCGAAGATGAGCAGGAAGGGGATTAAATTCAGTACAGAATCAGCCAGGATTAAGATTCCAAACTGTGGTTGTTGGTGTTAAGATGTCTACAACTTTTAAACTCTACCCAGAGGTAGAGGTGTGCTTGATGACAAAGCATTCCATATGTAAACATCTTGAGAGTCCCTTAGACTGTGAGGAGATCAAACCAGTCAATCCTAAAGGAAATCAATCCTGAATATTCACTGGAAGGACTGATGCTGAAGCTGAAACTCCAATATGTTGGCCACCTGATGCAAAGAACTGACTCATTGGAAAAGACCCTGATGCTGGGGAAGACCGAAGGCAGGAGGAGAAGGGGACAACAGAGGATGAGATGGTTGGATGGCATCACTGACTTGATGGACATGAGTTTAAGCAAGCTCCAAGAGATGGTGAAGACAGGGAAGCCTGGCGTGCTGCAGCCCGTGGGGTCATAATGAGTTGGACATGACTGAGTGACTGAACATCAACAACAAATATGTAAACATTAGTTTTAAAGCTTCCAATGGGAGCAGTCCTAGAAAGTAAGGTGAGAAAATGTTTCCTCTGGAAAAAAAAAAAAGCTAAAATAATCAACATCCACATGATGAGCTTGGCCATCCCCAGAAATTCCTCCCAGGTAAAAGACGGCTTGATGATACATTGCAGATGAGACTCGGGTATTTCCTCAGTCCCCCCAAGGATACCGGAACTGCCAAATTCCATCAGGGACACAAAGGTATCTTCCTTATCCAATCAAGAGACCACAGTCTCCCTCAAATCCAATAACAGTGATCATGAAAAATGGGACAAGGATGTCAATTAAGTCATCAAAGAACACTGTGTTCTGCTCCATTGCATTCTGACCTCCTTCTGAGCTGGCACCGTGTAAACAGAAGGAAATACATTAAGAAGCACAGAGGTGGTGAATGGAGACACAAACATGCTAACTGTATTATTCTTCATCTGGCATTCTGGAGGGAAAGGGATGGCACTGACTCTCAAGGACTGATTTCAGTTACATCCATAAAAAATAACTCAAAGGAAGGAGAACTAAGAGAGTGAACAGGGGTAATGAAATCACCTCCTACAAAGGTAGTTCCCTTTGTTCTGTTCAATACCAGTCTTCTGATGTCCCTCCTCAGTCCCCAGGCACCCCTACCCTCCTGGACAGGTGCCCTGAGCAGATGACCACTGTCGCCTTCCTGCTACACATCAGCCATCCATGGGCGGTGAGTCCTGTCAATCCCACCTCCAGGGAGCATCTGTACCCACCCCCCCTCCCCCACTTCCATCCCCTTGATCCAGGCCACGCACCCGCTCCAGCCTCCTAACTCTCTCCGACCTTCGCCCTGTCTACTCGGCCTGTTCTCCCCACAGCAACCACACCGGGTTTTCTCCAAATTCGAATTTGCCTTCAAACATTTAGAAACAGAACTTACCATTTAAGAGTGCGTTGGATAAATATTTGTCTGACCATCTAATTAAACTCTTAACCAAAAGAAGAAAGATTCAAGTAGATTATCCCACCATAAAACCAGAAGTAGATTAATCTGTTCTAAATTAGACACACTTAATGCTTTAAGAACATACAAAGTTAAGTTTTCACAAGACAACAAATGGTAGCCATCACCTAATAAGATAAATAAATCTTGATAATAAACAGATCTCTCTCCCTTGTAATTGAATCTGAGAATATAATATTCTCCCTTGGTTTTTTCACATAGTTGAATTTTCTGTGTGAGTGAAAAATACTGGAAAAGATGATATTTAAATGTGTTCCCAGGTGGCGCTAGCGGTAAAGAACCCACTTGCCAATGAGGGAGATACAAGAGATATGGGTTGGATCCCTGGGTCAGGAAGATCCCCTGAAAAGAGAATGGCAACCTATTCTAGTATACTTGCTTGGGAAATCCCATGGACTGTAGCACACTACAGTCCATAGGGCCACAAAGCATCAGACACTACTGAAGCGACTTAACACACACACTCAATGTAAAATAAAACTTTAGGTTTAAGACAGCAATATTGTGAAGAGTCATTAGTTGTGGAAATATAAATCATACCAAGAAGTAAAGCATGTGAAGCAAAAAATCATGAATACTTTCAGAACAACTTAAAAAAAAAAATCCAACCTGACCATGTCACTCCCTTGCTTCAATGTCTGACTAAACTCAAACTTCTGACTCCTTGACTTGCCCCCAATGCTCTCCTGGTCTGACTCCACCAGCTTCCTTTTATGCCTGAGGCAGCCGTGCAGGCCAGTGAGCACTTTCCGAAGGGCCAGTCCCCGTTTCACTGCAGGCCAGTGAGCACTCTCCGAAGGGCCAGTCCCCGTTTCACTGCAGGCCAGCTGGCTTCACAGCCTCCCAATCAGCGCCTGGGAGAGGCCTGATCTGCCCACTGCCTCCAGGGGCCCAACCCTCCCTTTATTCATCAGCCCAGGGCTTCCCTCCGCTGCTTCTCCTAGCCGCCACTGTTGTGTTTATTAATCACATAACCGTAGAATACCATGAGACTGTTAAAGCAGGCTTACTTGATGTGGCATTTATCCATACAGTGACAGGCCCACCTAGTCGTCATGATGAAAGGCCATATAAACCCCTGGCAAAAGCCTGACGAAACAGCTGAGTTAGTTCAGTTCAGTCGCTCAGTCGTGTCCGACTCTTTTGCGACCCTCTAAGGGGCTTTTCCTGTAAAACACTCCCCTCTGAAGCCGGGTTCTAGATTATATAGGACACGTGCTCTTCAGACAGCAGAGTGATTTCCTTCAACAAGGACGGGAAGTTTGTCCCGAGAGCCCTGGAAGATCCTCACAAAGGAAAACCCCACGAGTGAAGCTTCCTGGGATTAATTTTTCTCCTTGACTACATTAAATAATGACTTAATATGAGGGTAGAGATGTAGCAGGAGCAATCCCTTTGAAGAATGACTGTAACACTCCATGTATCAGCAAAATCTCTCTGGTTGCAAACGTTCTGGTAGCTCCTTCCTGGTACAGGGCGGGTCTGCACTTTGCTGCTCCCTCTGAAGTTGGTGGTGGGGAGTGGCTTGTTAGGGCTAATAAACTGGGCGGGAAAGTGCTATGCACCCTGTCTGCTAGAAGCTCTAAGAGCCATGGATGACTCACATGCCACTGGATCTGCTTTGTTAATCATGTCCAAGAGGGAGCCCCATCGGCTTGGGCCCGAGTGACAACGAGGATCAGAACCCCCACATCAGCCAACACTGGATACACCTCATGAGTGACAGCTATGATTTGTTGTTTCAGATCACTGAAATTTGGGGTCACATCTGATTGCTTCTTGGATGGCGCTCATGATGAAGAACCCGCCTGCCAGTTCAGGAGACATAAGAAACATGGGTTCAATCCCTGGGTCGGGAAGATTCCCCTGGAAGAGGGCATGGCAAACCACTCCAGTGTTCTTGCCTGGAGAACCTCATGGGCAGAGGAGCCAGGCGGGCTACAGTCCATGGGGTTGCAAAGAGTCAGACATGGCTGATCACAGCAGCCCAAGCAAGCTGATTGCAACATAACCTAACCTATCTTGATGGATAACGCTGATTTGTCACTGATTGTTGGAATTTAAAATCGTCATCAGTTTCCTATTACAGACTAGGAGCCTGCAGAACTGTTATGCAGTAGCAGCCTTCCGATTGGGGAGCCCTGAGCCCCACACCCAGCAGGGGACTCGGCAGGGAACCTTAGCTTCCTCCAATCAACAATTACTTACTGATACACATCGTCAGACCCGGGGCTAAATTCGAGGGGTACTGTTGACTGTTGCTGGAAAACTGTTCTGGTGGCTGTGAGGAGGGTCCCCGTGGCAAGTTGAACAAAGTTGGGAGACCAGTGATGTATCTGGCAGGGCCAAGAGCAAAGGACAGAAGCCTGGGACCTCAGTCAGAGCAGTTCAGCATGGGTCCATGACATTGAGATGGCTTGTGGGTGATCAGAGCTGACTATGATCAGGCACTTTCTAAGTACTTCACACCATTAACTCCTCTCAACCTCACAGCCAGCCTATCAGATAGGCAGAAACCACAGTTGTCATTTCACAGATAAGGAAAGTGATAAGGAAAGAAGTTCAACAACTTCTTTGGATTCTCGCAATCCAGCGAGGCTGAGAGGTAGGGATGTGGGAATGCAGACATGAGAAATTAGCTATCTTAATAATAATCTGAAATTCAAAGGGGAAGAGATCCGTAACAGAATGTGACAGCTAAGATCCAACCACAGAGTGTATGGTTAGCCAAGAGAAGGCCCTGGCAGCTCACCCAGGAATCAAGGGCAAGAAGGGAGAATGAGTCATCCTTTCCCCCAAAGGATGAGTCACAACCAAAATCTCTCTTGATTGTATCTCAGCCAGGCCTTGTGAGCCAGCTGAGGTCTGCTCAAAGAGATAGTTCATTCATTCACCGACTCATTCACAAATCTTTTGGGGCACCTGCCATGCGCAAGGAACTGTTGGACATTCAAATATACAATCATGAGTGACCCATGTAGTGGCTGCACTCCAAAGGCCTTTCCTCCAATGAAGAAGACAAACTAGGAGTGAGGACTCCCCTGGGCAAAACAGAGGTCACTTATCCAGATCTTTGGCAAAGAGAAGTTCTAAATGTGCCAAAGTAACGTCCCCCAAATTGCAAGCGATGGCAAATCACACACACGGCCTTAAAGGGAATGTGGTGGGGGTGGGGACAAAGAACCGGCATCCACGTTTTCCTGGAGGAGGGTGGATCTGCCCAGCCAGGAGAAGGCAGCTGGCCTGCTAACAGGAGGAGGTGTCTGAGTGAAGAGCCCCTCTGGGCCCCACACGACAGTCACCGCAGCTCAAAGTCGTGACGGGCCCAGTGCTGAGTCCCTCTTGCAAGAAAGAACATCACATTCTACCTGGGAAAGATGTTCCCAGGTGCAGTGTTTACTGTACTCAGACACATGACGACACCTGCAGATTAGCTCATGCAGAGCCCAGACACTCACTCCTGATCCGTCTACGACAAAGAAGACAATGATATTTAACCTGCCCGATTTAGTGGCGCATCAAGTTTTGACAACCAATCCTTCTTCAAAAGCTGGATGAATCACCGACCTGACACTCTAAGTGATTACTCAGAACTTGAGAAACCTGTGAAGGGTCCAAAGGTGAGCCTTACACCACAGCACGTCTCTCCTGCTTTTCTCAGATGTTCAAAGTAAACAGACTTAGTAATGTCTACAGCAGTGTGAGATTTTACATACATCACTGAAACTTTTCTACCTTTTACTCACTCATCGCAAGATACTTCCCAGTTTAGTGACACAGGTAGAAACCAACACTGAGATGCTCAGTCATAGGTTTGTAATAACTCTCCACGTCCTATGACATTTGGAAGGATTTTTCTGAACACTGAACTTCCCTGAAGTCCTAAGACAAAATACATTTTATTTTTCATTCTATTTCCATTCTGTGGAGAAAGACAGAATTTATAAACCCATTTTCACCAACTTGTGTTCTTTTTTCTAATTCTAGAGCTAGCTGTACTATAGAAAATTCAAGTGAAATTTATGACTAACATTAGCTAGAGTTGCTTGCTAATAATCCAAGATAACTCATTTTAAAAAAATCACTCCCACTGAAATGTGAAAAGTCTCAACTCTACAGCAGTTATGAAAAGGATAATCCACAGACCAGAAGAATATTTGTACGTTAAATGGGCATTTATGAATTTCTGCAGTGATGGCGTGCTTACTTGGTGACAGGCACTATACAGTGTAGCTTACATATATCATAGAAGTCTTCCCTGGTGGCTCAGAGGTTAAAGCATCTGCCTCCAATGTGGGAGACCCGGGTTCGATCCCTGGGTTGGGAAGATCCCCTGGAGAAGGAAATGGCAACCCACTCCAGTATTCGTGCCTGGAGAATCCCATGGACAGAGGAGCCTGGTAGGCTACAGTCCAAGGGGTCGCAAAGAGTCAGACACGACTGAGCGACTTGACTTTCACTTTCACTTTCCTTTCTACATATATCATCTCATTTAATCCTCACACTGATCCTATAAAGTAGGCATACACCTTGATTATCCTCACTTTATAGTTAAGCAAACAGAGAGACTGAGTAACTGGCCCCAAGGCACACAGCTTGAAAATGACAGCCAGGTTCAAATCCAGGAGGTCTGAATGTTGAGTATGCTCCCTTGGCCATACCAAACTAAAAGTGCTCTGTTACTGACCCTAACCGATTTGATAAAAATGGCTCAGTTTAGTCAAAAGACAAGACTAAGTTTTATTTTTCTTTAATGTCGTTAACCCCCAAGCTAGTTAGCTGCATGGTTCATGTCAAGACCAGCATTTTTTAAAAAATGGATTCTTATTCTACCTCTTGCATCCAATTTCCCACTTCCTCTAGCAGCTGCTATGGAAGAAAAAGAAGAAAGGGGTAAACATACTGCAAACTATTTACTGCACAAGGTAATTTTATTTCGAGTCTCAAATTAGAGGAGCAATGAAAAAGAAAACCTGCCAGAGCCCCAACTCAAAAATAAATCATCACATTAAAGAAAGATCTTAACAAAGATACCCACAAAGGGTGTCGTGTTTGTCAGGTCGCTGGCTCACACAGACTCAGAGCAACCTCTCTCTCCAGAGAGCTCCAGTTAAGGCGAAGGACAAAGCATCTTATTATGTTTAGAAACAAGAAGGCTAGGCTCCTATGTGACATTTTTCCTAATTAAGGCATAGCCCAGGAAACCATTATGTGCAAGAAACCATTTTTTTTTTTAATTTGAGAAGTGCCACATCTGGGGAAACAGGAAACAGTAAAAGTGACAAGCCAGGGTAACAGAGAAGAACATGAATAACTAACAGTTACATATTCAAGTCAAGATTGTTTAAAGGTTCAACCATACTATTAACATTTCTCCTCTAAGGACAGTCTAAATCCTGTAGCTGAAAGGAAGGGAAAATGCCCACCAGTGCCTCCCCTCACTGAAAAGTACCCTCAAATGTTCGGGAGAGGAGCCGATGGCCCACCAGGCTGAGCGATCCTTATCAAAACGATCTCCTCAACAGCCAGCCTCACCGGAAGCAGTCAGCCGCTCACTGATAAACAGACGCAAGCAGAGAGAAGAAAAACTGCACTTCTGAAGACAGGCCTCATCGATTTCACTTTTTAAAAGATACATATCACTTACTACTAAATTTAAATCTGACTATGAGTTCCTAAGAGAGAAGCTATAGTTGGTCATCGACCTTCCTCTCCCTCAAGTAAACCTAAACTTTAACGTCTGCCCTTATTTCAGAGGCACTGTGACAAGAATGTGGACATTAATTTTTCTAGTGATGATGCAGATTGGCCCTGAGTCATTTGTTATTTCAAGCAGAACCCCTCTGAGACCGGATGACACAGATCAGTATCAGCACTCAGCCCTTCAAACAGCACATATACTTCCTTCAAGTTCAATCCTGTAGTTTTCACACTCACCTGCCCTTCCTGCCAGTCACACTGTTTGGCGACAGCCCCAAATCTCTGCAAAATCACCCAATGGCACTCTGATCTCCACGTCACACGTGCTTTAGGAGCTCATACTGATGCTTCCTCCTGCATCTCCCACTCAAGTGACCCCAGGGAGGTCCTCCAGACACACACTCAAAGCATCACTTCCAAGAAGGGTTTGTATGGCTGTGGCAAGGTTTACATCAGAGAAAACCAAAGGCAAAACGAGGAGCTCTTGAGATTTTCCTGCATGTGTGGCTTCCTTTCTGCAATTCTGGATGAAATATTAAACTACCACGCCTGACAGTCCCAAGTACTTACATGTCATTAAAGCATTTTCCCCAAATGCTATTATGCATTGCTCTAGTGATAGCTCTTTCATATAAGTGGGAACTAATTTCCCCATTTCATGATGAAGAAACTGAGGCTCAGAGAAAGAGGTTATTTGCCGCAGTCACACAACCAGAACCTTGTATTAGTTTATGTTATTCAACCTCAAATACAATAATAGCTGATATTTACGGAGAGTCTAGTATCTACCAAACGCCATGAATGCTCAGTTGCTAAGTCAGATCTGACTCTGTGCAACCCTATGGACTGTAGCCCACCAGGCTCCTCTGTCCATGGGGTTTTCCAGGCAAGAATATTGGAGTGGGCTGCCATTTCCTCCTCCAGGGAATCTTCCCGACCCAGGGATTGAACCTATGTCTCTTGCATCTCCTGCATTGGCAGGTAGATTTCTTTACCACTGAGCCACTTGGTTGCTTTATCACCTAAATCATCTCACTTCATTCTCACAATATCCCTTTCATGACTCCCAATTTTACAGATGAGGAAACCAAGGAGCAGGGAGGCTAATTTCCCCGAGGTTGTACAGTCACTATGTGGCCCAGCTTGGACTCAAACTTTCCTCTTCCTCACTCATTCTATGCATGATATTACCCTTCAGTTTCACCACAAGCACACTAAAAATAATCAGACGGATGTTTCTTCACCCAAATATAAAATCATCATCATGAATAATGGCAATTATTTTAATAGCTCATGAACCAACAACTGAACTTTAACACGAGATGCATATTTGGGGATTCAGATTCTAATTAAGGGTAAATCTGCTGGGTTAGTTTCCATTTAAGAAGATAGGCCAGTGCTTAAGCCTCCTGACTGAGCTCTTCAGGCCCCTGGGAGCCATTTCCCTCACTGAGGATGAAGGCCCCAAGGCCGGAAGTCTCTTCCCTCCCCAGGTCCCTCCCCAGGTTTCCCCACTCTGAGGACAGCAGACACCACAGGCCTCCCTTCCTCCTCAGAGGAAGTGGGCTGGGAGAGTAACTTAGGAAGTAGAACAGGGCTTTGAAGGGGACTTGTCCACTCAGAGTGATGGAGACAGTCTTGGAAGTCAGTGAGCAGAGTTGGTGGGCTTTCTCTGGAGAATGTGCTGTGCCTGCAGCACCCAGCTCGTACACAGATCTGCTCTTCAATCCCTCTCTGTGGATGGAGAGATGAGTCAGCTGTGAGAGCTGGAAAACCCACTTATCAGGGAGCAGGGCAGGCCTAGAAGCCTCCGAATCTCTTCAGGCTGGGTCAGAGTTAGCCAGCCCTTCATCTCAGATTATCGCTTCCACGCATAGTAACACAACAACCAATAGCATAAAGAACCTCTTCAGTGTTCCTGACCCAGGATTTTGAGGCATCGTGACTGTTCTGACAGCCAGGTGTAACTTCGATTCCAAAACATGAAAGCAGAAACCAAGCCCTCATGGTGATGAGTCTATGACTGGGCTTTCCTCAGACACGCAGTCATCTCTTGGGTTGAGACATTCTTCCAGCAGGTCTATCCACCTGTCACGCTGACCATGCTAACGCTGAAGAACTGAACTTCAAGGGCTGGTTGGGCATAAAAGGAGAATGACAAATCCCCAGCTGCTGCACCCCCTTCGGCCTCCAATCAGAGCCCGAGTCTCCTGAGATTTCTCCAGCAGGCCTTGCCCCTCTCTGTCCGCCCCCGTAAGGGCTTCACTGTCCTCACGGCCCCCAACACGCTCCTCTGCCCACACTTGGGTTTCCTCCAGTCTCCCCCATGGGCTGCGTTATCAGACAGACCAGACCCTTCATCCTGACCTCCCATCGCTGTTCCCAGATGTGCCCAAGACAGGTCCCCACGAGCCTTCCCAGGGGGGTGCCAGACTAGGAGGGCACAGAGCCTCCTCAGGGTACCTGTGTTCGCCTCCGAACTAGAGGGTCCAAAACATCTACAACAAAACCCAGCAAGTCATCTGTCAGGAACGAGGGTGACGTTTACAGGCTGGGAGCACAGATATCAGAATTTCTGGTGAAAGGAAGGCAGCAAACAGGACGTGAAATTAGGAACTTGGGAAACCAGAAGGCAGAGGGACAGAGCAAATGACACATGGGGTGTGGCCCGATCACTGGCCTGGGGTGGCACCCACCTTAAATAATTCCCATAGCAGGTGGTGGTGTGGAGCTCAGGGCACACACAGGAACCCTGCTGGGAGATGATGTCACAACCCACAGCCTTGAGGGGAAAGTGTGTTCATGACCGAGATAAAACCTTAAACCAATGAGCAACTGAACAAAGTTTCGTCCCACAACCAAGGCCAGGAGCAAAGAGGAAGGCCACAGACAGCCAAGAGAAGTCCATCTTCCTCACCCAAGACAGGGCCTTGACAATAAAGTCCGTCCCATCTACCTGCTGGGAGGGTCACTGGGCCACCCTGGCTTCTGGTGGGTGGATGTAAGTCCCACTGGTCCAATTACACATGACCCTGTTTCCCTTCTTTGCTGTCAGCAGACAGGGTCCAGGCCTCGGTCACCCTGGCAGGGATTTTTACCTCTTATCTACCAAGATAGTTCCCTTCCCAATATAGACTTGACCTGAAAGTGCCACTGAGTAAGACCCACACATGGACCCGAACCATCACTTTGGTTTCCTTCTCTTCTCCCCAGATCCCTCTGCGGAAACAACGGGTACAGAGCGGTGCATCTTAGTTTCTCTCGAACTGTCCAGATGCTTCTCCTGAAAGCACTTCCCCCTCAGCCAATCCACAGTGCAAGGACACGGCCTGAGTTCTCTCTGCTGACCATCAAGACGGGGCTTAACTGTGTTCAGAGGTCCCGAACATCCACAAGAAAACCCAGCAAGTCATCTGTCAGGAACTCAGGTCACATTTGCAGGCTGGGAACACAGATATTAGAATTCCTGGTAAAAAGGAAGGCAGCAAACAGGACGTGGAGTCAGGAACTTGGGAAACCAGACAGTAGAGAGACAGGGCAGCTGCCACACGCTACGGCTGGGTCACTTGCCTGAGGTGGCACTTGCCTGAAATAATTCCTGCAGCTCTTTCATGCCACTTCCTGGGTCCCCCACACAGCAAACAGGATTCTCCTGAGTCAGACTCCCCTCCAAGTCCTCTGCTGAACCCAGACACCTGAACAATGGCAGGGACCTGCCTGACACGCGCCTCACCACCAGGAACATCTTGAAAGAAAAATCTCACTTCTGTGACCCGAAAAGCTTTTGTTTGAATGCGGACTAGTTGAAGGCGATCATAAGAGCTCTACAGGCTCCCACGACACCAACCCACGAACCCTCTGAAATATCCATAGAAAGAAGCAGAGCACAGATTAGACAAGGAACAACTCCTTCACAAGAGCCAAGGACGTTCTCGCATTTATGGAGCCTGAACTTGGTACTTTAAGTGTCTGCACCGACGGAAACAGGATGCTGCGTTTCTGTCATCCCTTTGGCACTAAGACTGCTAATCAAGGGGAAAGTTCAGTTTAAACCAAAAGACACTGTCTTGAAACAGGAAACAAGACAAGAGGTACTTGCCCCAAGGGAGTCAGATACACACTGTACCATATGCATCATTCTTCATCCTTGATTTTTTTTGGGGGGGGGGTGGGGAGCATCACCCCAAGTGGCATGTGCGATCTTAGTTCTTTGAGAAGGGATCAAACCTGGGCCCCCTGCAATAGTGGAAGCATGGAATCCTAATTACAAGGCTTCCACGGAATTTCCCAAGCTTGATTTTTAGGAACCATTCCTGGTTTGGTAACTCAACGAGGCCATGGTGCCCCTTGGGACTTCCCAAGGTGGCTCAGATGTTAAAGAATCTGCCCGCAATGCAGGAGACCCAGGTTCGATCCCTGGGTCAGGAAGATACCCTGGAGAAGGAAATGGCAACCTAGTCCTGTATTCTTGCCTGGGAAATTCCAGGGACAGAGGAGCCTGGCAGGTTGCAGACCTTGGGGTCACAAAGACTCGGACATGACTGAAGTGACTTAGCATGGGTGCCCCTTAGAGATGGAAACCTCCAGGGTGGCTTATCCAGACTGGTCAGCAGGAGACTGTCAGTATCATAGCCAAGCCCCACACTCCATCACCTAGTGGTGACCAACAAGGACCCTCTTGCTCATCCCAATCATGAGAACTCTTCCCCCCTACCTCAAACCAGGTAACCCAATCAAAGGATAAACCCACAAGAAAGGGTGGGACCCCCCACAGGCCATGACAGGCTAGAGCTCCAAATATTTCCAGAGGAGTTTTAAATTCTTTCTTAGAGTAACTAGTGACTTACATGTGGACGGTTTAGAAATCCTGTTATTAAAGGGAGAACTTCAGAAAGTTCAGGACCCACTGGAGCAAACCAAATGGTGATTAAAATACCACAAGTTTTTTTTTTTTTTTGAACCTGTGGTACAAACTGCTTTTCCCAAACACACCGGTGGTAAGACATCTGAGTTTTACTTTAACCGTTTCTGCTGAAATAAACAATCAACCTGAAACCTCGTAGAGTCAAAAGCTGTGTGTTATGGTTACCCAGTAACGCAGGGTTGAATGCTGTAAAATGATTAAGCGTTAGAACAAACAAACTGGACAAAGTAAGAGTTCTGGTAATTGGCTACATTCCTACTGGGGGAACCAAACCACCACCCAGGAAATGTCAGAATGACTTCCTTGCAGTGAGAAATGCCCACAAATGCCAAGCTAGGGAGCTCACCTTTATTTGTGCTTTTTATGGTTGAAGTAATATTTTACAAGGAAATTACTGCACAGTCATGAAGAGAGAGGAGTTAAATATTTATGAAGACCCACAATATAAACAAACACTTTCTCCAAAATATGCTCAATGTATCAAGTTTCTGTATCCTTAGCACAGGATCACTCTGCTCTCACGAAAAGAGGAGGTGGGTTCTGTGACACCTGCTGGCAAGGACCCTAGTGAATCAGATCCAAGAGATCCACAGGGAACAATCCTTCCCACCCCACCAGCTGTTCTGCAGCCCTCAGTAAGTTACTGAACCTCTCTGTGCCTAGTTTCCACCTTTTTAAAAACGGGACCAGTGATAGTATCCCGGGGCTTCCCAGGTGGTACTAGTGGTAAAAAACCTGCCTGCCAATGCAGGAGGCATAAGAGACATGGCTGGTAAGATCCCATGTAGGAGGGCATGGCAACCTACTCCACTATTCTTCTTTGGAGAATCCCAAGGACAAAGGAGCCTGGTGGGCTACAATCCATGGGGTCGCAGAGTCGGACACAACTGAAGTGACTTAGCATGCTCACACCCCATAGGTTTGTTAAGAGGATAAAGAGTTAATATGAAGAAGGCTCAATGTTGTTTGGGGTTTTTTTTATTTGCTCAATAGGGATTAAATGCCACAGTAGCATCATTAGCAACATTCAAACCATTCATGGTATGTTTCAAGTAGTATAAGACCAAAAAGACAAATCCTTCATTATTTACCATCATGTGACATTCCAGGAAAGCACACTTACTTATTAAAACACATCTATTCAACAGAGCACATTTGCTGGACTTTTTGGAGGACACAATATCTTATGAACCAATGTTCCTACCCTCTAGGAGCTTAGAGACGAATTAGGAAGATAAGATGCATATACATAAGAACCCACACCACAGGCAGTAGATGGGAAGTGCCGGCTGAGCAATGCTATCACATTTATTGATTCCCTGGTAGCTCAGACGGTAAAGTGTCTGCCTGCAATGCGGGAGACCTGGGTTCAATCCCTGGGTCGGGAAGATCTCCTGGAGAAGGAAATGGCAGCCCACTCCAGTACTCTTGCCTGGAAAATGAGGAGCCTGGTAGGCTACAGAAGAGTCGGACACGACTGAGCGACTTCACTTTCACTAATTACAAGATGTTAGCATCAGAGGAAGCTGAGCGAATACAGATATGAGAAAAATTAACACTATCTTTGCAGTTCTCTCCATCCAAATTGTGTTGGGGGTTGGGGCAAGGTGATGGGGAGAGAGAGTGTGGAAGGGAAGAGGAAGCAGAAAGAGGAGATGGGAGGAGGAAGACAAGGGGAGAGGAAGAGGGCAGAGAAAGGGTGGGAAGAAGGCAAGAAGGGGGTTAAGGAAGAGGGGAGAACAGAGGGGGAGAGACCAGAAGGCAGAGAGGGAAAGAGGAGTGTTTCTTCTATTTAGTGCCCTGAGGAAAACAGTGGCTCTACATGTGTAAGCAAATTATTTCAGATAAACAGTACTGACACTCTGTGTCTAAAATTTGCTCTAAATGTGCCTTCTGAAGCAGAGGCTATCCATAGCATTGAACATTTTCTCGATAACGCGGGTCAGACGTCCTGCGCGTTGCGCTGCCACCCTCCAGGCCACCAGCACGCACACAGTTCTCTGACTTCTGGGAAGATGGCGCCAATCTCCTGAGCTTTTTATAGCTTCCCTGTCAACCCCCTACTGTCAGGCTGTCAGCTGTCACTTCGAGCCGTTCTCCCAGTACTTATATCTAGCAGCCTACTTTGTGGCTTCTAAATCAGAATGAACTAGGAAATCAAGCTTGTTAGAACCCTGGCTAAAGCAAGAGGAAACGAGCTCCTCCAAAGAAGGAAGAACAGATTCTCCAGGGTGGCGCCTTCGCTTCCCAAATCTACTCCTTCTGCTTTCTTCCAGGTCCATCTCTGTATTCCAAATGAGTGACCTCCAGAGAGGTAAGGTTTCACTCAGTAGGTGAAAACATTCCATGGAGACAAACTAAAAAAAGAAAACAAAAATAAAAAGCCAGCGTTCACGAAATAAGAGGGAACCAAAGCCCTGTCTGTAGGTGATAATGGAGGGCACGGACACCCAGTTCTCTGGCCAGTCTCTCTCTCCTGAAGCAGAGGACAGAGCCAGCCCTAGCCCAGCCCCAGGGCTGCCTGTCCCAGTGTCCACAAAGGGCTCTGAGCAGCTGGAACTGGAAACCACCAGAAACAGGCAGTGGCGGCCAAGAAAATGCTGGCAGAGGCGGCCCCACCTTCCAGCAGCTACTGCGGGGCGGGGTGTGGGGAGGCAACTGGCTCCAGCTTCCAGCATCTGCTGAACACACCCCACGTCGTTCACATCCCTGGAGGAGGGAGGCAAGGGGCAGAGAGGCCCTGGGACATGAACCGCGGCCCCAGCATAACGGAGCAAGATGGCGGCCACGAGAAGCCGTCAGTTGACGGTCGCCAGCGGACAGGTATGAGGGGCGGCGCCAGCCTGAGACCCACCTGTTGTGCAACACCAACTCCCCCCGCCAAGCACAATGCCCACCTCCTGAAAAGGCACGTCTCTACTCCTCTGAACGTGGTCTTTGCACTGGCACTGAATTCTGAAAATAAGAAATATATTTCACCGCTCACTAAATTAACAGGATGAAATAATGTGCTTTAAAACGTTTTTGTTTACTCTCTTTTCTTCTGTAGGGTTTTGTTTTAAAATATTCTGATAGCAACATAAAAGCTCTAATTCATAGGCTTGTGGCCTGTTTACCCAAACTGTCACACATACAAAACATTTTAAAATAACTGTAATAGAACAACAAGCTACCCCAGAAATAGAAAATTCCAAAAATTACCCTCCTCACACTGGAACGTTTAACTTATAAAGAAAGAAACAACAAATGCTCTAAAATAAAAAAACAGAAACTCTGGAAAGAATCTCTTAATTTCATAGTTCTACTTCATGCCTGACACACAGCAGGCCCATAACAAATATTAATTGGGTAGATGACTGGATGGTTGAATAGACGAAGTCCTATTGACTAGTCTGAAGCTAACTGGCCTCCCCTAGGACTGTGGCCAGTAGGACTTATCTAAAACCATATTTGGACCTGTTGAAGAAATATAATCAAGTTGTCAAGGCAAGTCTTCTCTAAAATCAAATCTGAGAACCTTCTGTTTGAGTCTGAACTTAGGGATTTTACATACTCTTGCTGAAAAGGCAAGTTCAGAGCTGACTATCAACCAGCTGATTCCTACTGACCATTTCCAGTGTGTAGGCCATTGTGCCAGGAATGGAAGACGGAGTATAGTAAGCATAATGGGAAGATCCAACCCAGCAAGAAAACACACCATCAGAATCTAAAATAGTGCCCCCCACACACACACACACAAGGTCCTTGTTTCTTGACTATAGCACAGTAGGGAAGAGGATGAGCTTTTCAGTGAATGGTGCTGGGTCAACTGGATGTCCCAAAGGGGAAAAAAATGAATCTTGAGGTCTATAGTATACCCTCAATTTCAGGTAGATTATAGATCTAATTATAAAAACTAAAACAAAGAAGGATCCAAAAGATAACATTGGAGAATATCTTCATGACCTTAGACCAGACAAAGATTTCTTAAACAGGATGCAAAATACACTAAGTATAAATGAAAAAACTGGTAAACAGGGCAATATCAACATTAAGAACTTCTGTTCATCAAAAAACACTTAGACATTACAAGACTGGAAAAGACAACTTACAAAGTGGGAGAAAATACATACACTACATATTTCTGACAAATGACTGACATTTAGGATGCATAAAAGATTAGTATCCAGGATATATAAAAAACAGTGTAAGACAACTCAATCAAAAGTTTATCTTTTAACGGGCAAAAGAGTTGAACAAGTATTTCACAAAGAGAATACCCTGAGGGTCAATAAACATAAAAAAGGACTGAACTTCATGATAAATGCAGATAAAACCACAATGTGAAAACACTGTACACCTAAGAGATAGTTAAAATGAAAGAGAGAAAATACCAAGTGATGGCAAGGATGTGAAACAACTGGAACTTTCAGATACTCTAGTGGGAATGTAAGTCACTGTCATTACTTTGGAAAATTGTCTGGGAATATCTAGCAAAGCTGAGCATATGTATGCCCTGTAAGCCAGCAATTTCACTGCCGTGTATACCACCCAACAAAAATGCAGACATATGTTCACCAAAAGACACATGCAATAATGTTCACAGCAGTTCACTTCAGAATAATTCCAAACTGGAAACCTCCCCAATGCCCATTGAAAGCAGAACACATTAAAAAACAACAGTGATGTATTCATACATCAAACACCGTACAGCAACTCAAATGGATAAACCTCAGTGGCGTGCAATAACTTGAATGTATTTAACACAATGCTGAACAAAAGACATAAAAGTTATTTAAAAAGGCAATCAGTTATTTAAAAAGGCCATCACCCTTGCAGGCGAGGGTGGGGGGTATACTAACGATGGAAAGAGGGTACAACAGGGACTCATGTGGCCTAGCAATGCTCTGTTTCTTGATCTGGATGAATCGTGGTAGATTCAATTTGAGACAATTCATCAACCCATACACTTAGGATTTGTGTAGTCTGTCTGCTATACTGCAAGAAAAAGTTAAAAAAAAAAATGCTCTCACTCACGATCTCACCTCACAATTTTTTCTGTCTCTAGTCCCTTGATTATGTCAAGGTCCATCCAGCCTCGGGGTCTCAGCATTAACTGAATCCTACTGCAGAAAAACTCATCCTCTCCTGTCTTTGCACAGCTTATGTCAACTCTCATTGTGTAGGTCCTGGTTCAAATGCAATGGACTTCCTCAGAGAGGCCACCCCTGGTACCAGCAAGCTAGGCACACTCATTCATTCTTTATTCCATTAGTCTGTTTTATTTCTTCCACAGCACTTCTCGCGGGCTGAAACCATTTTGTTTTACTCTTGGGTATTTGGTTCCAGAGCACAAGGACTTTGTCTCTCTGGTTCATTGCTGTGTCCCTACCACCCATATCTCTAGCATTCAAAACTACATCTGGCTTATTTACCCAAATGGTTTTAAGTTTATATCCACTCAAGAGCCAGTGAGCAAATGTCTATGCCAGGTTTATTTATAATTGCCCCTAAACTTGAAGCAACCAAGATACCCTTCAATAGTTAAATGGACAAATTGTGGTACACAAAGGAATATTATTTAGCTATAAAAAGAAATGAACTATCAAGTCATGAAAAGATGTAAATGAATCTTAAATACATGTTGCTAACCATAAAGAAAAGTGAGTGCCTGAAGAGTTGATGCTTTTGCATTGTGGCATTAGAGAAGACTCTTGAGATCCCCTTGGACAGCAAGGAGATCAAATCAGTCAATCCTAAAGGAAATCAGTCTTGAATATTTATTGGAAGGACTGATGCTGAAGCTGAAGCTCCCATCCGTTGGCCACCTGATGCAAAGAACTGACTCATTGGAGAAGACCCTGATGCTGGGAAAGATTGAAGGCAGGAGGAGAAGGGGACGACAGATGATGAGCTGGTTGGATGGCATCACCGACTCAATGGACATGAGTTTGAGCAAGCTCCAGAAGTTGGTGAAGGACAAGGAAGCCTGGCATGCTGCCGTCCGTGGGGTTGCAAAGAGTCGGACATGACTGACTGAAGTGAAACAAGCCAGATTGAAAAGCCTACGTGCTACATGGTTCCAATTAAGTGACATCTAGGAAAGACAAAACTATGGCAATGGTGAAAGCATCAGTGGTTGTCAGGAGCTCAGGGGGACGTAGGAAAGGTTGAATGAGTAAATTACGGGAGATTTTTCAGCATGATGAAGCCATTCTATAGGATACTGTAAGGGTGAATACATGACATCATGTATTTGTCAAAACACAAAGTACTTTACAACACAAAGTACTTTACAGCACAAAGGACAATTTAGGATGTGCAAATTTCAAGAAAAAATTTTAAGGGAATTCCTTGATGGTCCAGTGGTTAGGACTCTATGCTTCCACTGCAGGAGGCACAAGTTCAATCCCTGGTCAGGGGACTAAGATCCCGCAAGTTGCATGGTGTGGCCAAAATAATAATAATAAAATAAATAATCACTTAAGAGTTTGGGCGATCCCAAAATGGAATGCAGAATATGGCAAAATCAATCTAACTATATTACAAATGTATGAAACAACCTCACTGAAAGAGGTATGGGAAAGAGGTGCTGACTTAAATACCTGGAAATGAGTAGAGTCTATAACACTAAATGCAAAGTGAACTGTGCACAAACACTGTACTCCAGTTGATAAAGTTATTTCCCACAGGGGTATGGGTTAACAATTCTGATAACTGCTGTACATGTACGCCACACTGCACAATTAAGTGAATGGATGGCAGGTGGTGGGAACCTCAAGTTTCTCACTGATGGAGTAAAAATTTACAGATGAGCAAGAGAAAGAGGCTAGACTAATGCACGTGGTAATGGATTAGAGTGAGAGACATCACCGTGAACTCATGTTTGGCTTAATATAGAGAGTGATGGTTGGTTACCTATAGAAATATTTACAGATATATGTATATACAATAGTTATTCACACATACCTTTCTTCACTCTGACAGCTGACAGACCCTAGAAACAATGACTCCAGTAGCCACACCTAGCATCCATGTCTTGGTTTCTAATACCATTCTTCTACAAAAAGAACTAAATCTCCTTGTAGAAATGGTTGATTCTATGCCTAGGGCAAAAAATACACAAGATGAACTTGGAATATCTTGTAGCACCAGAGAGTAAAGAAGTATTAAACACACACAAACACACACACATACACATGCAATGATGGGAATATGTCAAACATACAAACAAAGGAGCCAATTGAAACAGCTTCCAAAGTTGGAACAATTCAGACAATAAAATAAATACAGAAGGAATGAATTTTAACCCAAAGTACATAATAAATACCCACAGCCCACATAGATTTAAATAAATTATTGGCTAAATAAACAAGTGAGAGAGAGAAGACAAATGTCCCATGCAGAAGAATTCCATATAACTTCTGTAGATATCTAAGGAGTTGGAGCATAAGTCCCTCTCCTTAGGTGTGAAGGAACCTGGCAGACATATACCAGCCAGGTGATCAAGATCAACATCCACAATGATAAGTCCTGTTGATAAGAAGTCCCTTGACAGGATGTGATGAGAACTACCCTTCACCTCTGCGATTTTCCTCCCCCAAACCCATAATCCCAGTCTAATTATGAGAAAAACATCACACAAGTCTCATTTGAGGGGCATTCTACAAAATGCCTAACAGTACTTCAAACAACTGTCAAAGTCATGAAAAATGAGAAGCACCTGAGAAACTACCATAGTCAAGAGGAATCTAAGGAGACACGACAACTAAATGTAACATGGTATCTTGGGTGAATTCTGGAACAGAAAAAAAGACTCTGGATAAAGGCTAAGGAAACTGAATAAAGTATGAATTCTAGTTAAAATAATGTATTGATATTGGTTCATCAATTGTAACAAATGTACCATACTAATTTAAGATGTTGCTAACAGGTAAAACTGCTTGCAGAGTATATGGAGTTCAGCTCAGTTCAGTCACTGTCATTTCTGACTCTTTGCGACCCCATGGACTGCAGCAAACCAGGCCTCCCTTTCCTTCACCATCTTCCAGAGTTTGCTCAGACTCATGTCCATTGAGTCAGTGATGCCATCCAACTGTCTCATCCTCTGTCATCCCCTTCTCCTCCTGCCTTCAATCTTTCCCAGCATCAGGGTCTTTTCCAAAGACTTGACTCTTCATATCAGGTGGCCAAAGTATTGGAGCTTTAGCGTCAGTTCTTCCAGTGAATATTCAGGGTTGATTTCCTTTAAGATTGACTGGTTTACTCTCCTTGCAGTCCAAGGGACTCTCCAAGAGTCTCCTCTAACACCACAGTTCAAAAGCATCAATTCTTCTGTGCTCAGACTTCTTTATGGTCCAACTCTAACATCCATACATGACTACTGGAAAAATCATAGCTTTGACTCGATGGACCTTTTTCAGCAAAGTAATGTCTCTGCTTTTTAATATGCTCTTTTGGTTTGCCATAGCTTTTATTCTAAGGAGGAAGCATCTTTTAATTTCATGGCTGTGAATCTCCGCAGTGATTTTGGAGACCAAGATAATAAAGTCTGTCAACTTAGTTTGGAATACTACATTCATAATTTTTCTGTAAATCTATAAACTTTTTATTTTTAAGTGGGCCCAGCAGAAGGTGATTGCAGGACTGGTGGATGGATATTGGAAAGAGGGAGAGATGGATGGCAAAATGACTGATGGGAGGATGGGCGGAGGGCAGGATGGCTGATGGATGGAAAATGGGTTGAGTGGTTCCAGAAAGCAGGGCAGACAACCACTGCTGAGAGCACAGAAGACGAGAAATGAGATGGGCATGAGGTTCTCAGCTCCCTGGAGGGCATCAGCTCCATTGGTAGAGAGGAGAGAGCCACACAGCAGTGGGCTGCGGGTGAGCAGAAGGGAGCAGACAAGCTCCCTGTTGTGTGTGTGTCTGACTCTATGCAACTCCATAGACTGTAATCTGCCAAGCTCCTCTGTCCATGGAATTCTCCAGGCAATAATACTGGAGTGGGTAGCCATGCCCTTTGCCAGGGGACCTTTGATCTGGGCAAAAAGAAGATGAAATAGGGAGAGTCTTCTGTGTATGCATGTCTGGCACTTTATTGAGGCATCATTTTCACACCATGAAATGCACAGATTTTCAGTGTCCAGCTCTGTGATTTTTGAAGGAAAGGCTGAAGATGAAGAAGTAAGTCCCTCCTTGAGCAGCAGGATGGAGGCTCCTGAGAGAAGATGAACGGGTTGCTCACTCACACTCACACCCACCAGGTCTGCGTAGAACTCAGGCTGGCACCGTCGAGGCAGCTGAGTAGGATAGTGTCTTAGTCATAACAGTTGGCTTGAGAATTTGGATTGCACTTTGCTGTTTTGTATGTTCTCTGTATCTCATTCTTTGCCCTCCTTGACTGCTCTAAATTGCTTTAAGCAAGGCAATTTATAGTTCGGTATCAAGGATAAATATACTAGTTCCTCTTTAGAATAATGAGTGAACTCAACTGACAGATCTTCCACATATTAAAGGCAGCCTACTATCCCTCTCTGAAGTTTAATATGGGAATATTCCAGAAGTTTGAGATGTGATTGTCAATTAAATGTTTTTAAAGTCTCAGGCTAGTTTGGGTGATGGTCTCTTTACCTAGATACACACACACACACACGCACACACATGTCCTTTCATTATCTAAACATCCATCCATATAAACTGCTCTGGCATAAGATTATTAAATATTGAACCATCTGGGTTTGATGAAGAAATGAAATATTTTAGCTTAACAAAAGGCACTTGTCTACCAGAGATAGTACATGCTATTTTCTTTTTAGTTGTAATATTTGTAGATTGTTATCATTATAGCAAGCATAATCATGTTTTAGCACCAAATCAATGACTCATTTTCTTTCGACTTGTTAAAGAGCTGCCACACCCCATCACAAACAGGAGAAAAACCAGTTGACTAATTCGATCTGCTATGTGCAATATTAGCTCATGAGAACAGGAAAGTCATCTTTACCAGTTTGAAAATGCAACATCTTACCTGCTTGCCTTGAAACAGACTCTATTCAATTAATGTTTGCAGAAATGAATAAAGCAGCTCTGTCAGTAGTACTACTGACAAAGAAAACATAAAAGATATTAACAGATGGTTGACCACAGCAGCTCAGGACAAAAATATTCCTTAGCAGAAGCAAAAGATGTTGTTTAGGATTTTTCACATTTTATTTGGAAGAAGCATTATTTCTTTACTTCACGTCAAAGGTAATATTTGGAATTTTCAAATATGAAGGATAAAATACCTACTCTGTATCTTATGGCTTATTTAAAGTGAATTTCCAACTTTTTACTTCAAAACTCCATTTAAGTGGATAAATGGAGAACATAAGAACCCCAATGCTAACTGCTCATGCAAACCTGGCAAAATGAAATAAGTAATACACTTAACTGTGATATGTACTTGAAAACTAATGGATTTGAATTTTTCTAAAGAAACAACTGAATCCGGTAAATGATTCATCTGAAAAATAACAGAATGCTATAAATTGTTCAACTAAGATGCAGAATATTTGAAAATAAATAAAATAAATTAAGCAGAAAAGTTTTGCCTGATGTATTGGTCAAAAATGCTAGAACACATGGAAATGATCAGTGGGTGAAGGTGAGACTGATGTTCACGGTTTCCAAGAACTGCTTCTGAGCCTTGTTCTTACTTACTGGCAATTTAAACTTGCGCATGTTACTAAGCCCCTCTGAGACTCAATTTTCTCATTTAGAAATAGGATGACCACTTACATCACAGAGCTTTTGCATGGATTGAATGGGATTATCTGATGGGGCTTTATGGATTCTATCATAAAACAAAATAAACCAATATTATAAAGAGCAATCAATTCTGCTTTCCACTTTCTAACAGAAGTGTCTATGAAAAAAATCTTAATTTCATTTTTCTATCCTGTCATGTTAGTTCTAAATCTAACTATAAAGTGACATTCCAGGAATAAATTCCCCAGTGAAAATTAATTTGTTGAGTACAGATTTCTTCAGCCTCTTATTTAGGCTAATTTATGCTCCTCGCCTTTTTAAAAATTTATTTCCTAAATCTGCCGCACTTTCTCTCTCGAATGCTCATTTTATATCTCAACACAAATCCTCCTCAAGTTAAAATAAATACCACCATTAGTTAATTATGAGCTGCCAAGATAAAGGACAAATAATTAGAACTGGAAAAGTCCCCAACAGCCAATATTAAAAATTATATGCCTAAAAGCTTTAAGTCAGATATGTCAGCTCTTCTTAAAGGTTAGCCCAATTAAATGCAAAAAAAAAAAAAAAAAAAAAAGGCAGATAAGACTAGCTCTGAGTATCTGCACCATTAGATTTCAAATTCAACTTGGAAGTCAATGGTAGGGGGAAATAAGAGGGGGAAAGAGGGTCTCTCTTTTTTTAAAAGTCTTCTCAATTTGATCCTTCCCATTCAAGTGGCATCACACAAGAGATTATGCAAGAGAAGGGTGGAGACACTCACTTTAACTACTGAAATGACTATGGAAATCAGATGATCTTTGGGTGAACTAGTGTAATTGTCTCAGGTTTGTCTTCAAAGGAAAGACCCTCTATTACTACTTCCAGCATCACCCGCCCTTTAATAAATCTCCTTTTCTCCAGTGCACATCTGGATTTATTATAGAACCTCTAAAGATCAGTCAAGGAAGTCCTAGACTTCCTCCCCCCTTTTTTTAAGATGAGGAAAGAAAACCTGAAAACAAGAGCCTATCATGAATATGACTCGCCAAGGCCGTCTGGCTGGTAAGCGGGCTGCCCACTAGAACAGAGGCCAAGTCATTCCCACAACATCATATTAGAAACATATTTTGAGTCATAGATTTCATAGACACCAGCAAGGTCCCACAGCCCATAAATGATAGAGCCTGCCCTGTTTATTCATTCCTGAAGTTCAGTTATTAAATGATGACTTTCTCTTACTTAAGACCTTACTTCCTATTAAAATGAAAGGTAACATGTTTTTAATCATTTGCATTATAATGTCAATGAATTTAAGATAATCTTCCTGAAAGCAGGCTTAGAGCAAAGGAAGAAGGACACGACCAGTAGGCAGTAAATTTGTTGTTGTTGTTCAGTTGTTAAGTTGTGTCTGACTCTTTGCGATCCCATGAACTGCAGCACATCAGGCTTCCCTGTCTTTCACTATCTCCCAGAGTTTGCTCTCCTGTCCATTGAGGCAGTGATGCCATCCAACCATTCTCATCCTCTGTTGTCCCCTTCTCCTCCTGCCATTAATCTTTCCCATCATCAGGGTCTTTTCCAATGAGTTGGCTCTTTGTATCAGGTGGTCAAAGTATTGGAACTTTAGCTTCAGCATCAGTCCTTCCAATGAGCATTCAGGATTGATTGGTTGGATCTTCTTGCAGTCCAAGGGACTGCAAAATTGCAAAATTCGTCTGCTGTAACTTTGGCCCTGAATGTGATGGTATCGGAAGATGGGTGTGTGGGAAGTGATTGATGTGTTCTGTTCAGTTCAGTTCAGTCTCTCAGTCATGTCTGACTCTGTGACCTCATGGACTGCAGCACACCAGGCTTCCCTTTCCATCACCAACTCCTGGAGCTTGGTCAAACTCATGTCCATTGAGATGGTGATGCTTTTTAACCATCTCATCCTCTGTAGTCCTCTTCTCCTCCTGCCTTCAATCTTTCCCAGCATCAGAGTCTTCTCCAATAAGTCAGTTCTTCACATCAGATGGCCAAAGTATTGAAACTTCAGCTTCAGCATCAGTCCTTCCAATGAATAATCAGGAGTAATTTATTTTAGGACTGACTGGTTTGATCTCCTTGCAGTCCAAGGGACTCTGAAGACTGTTCTCCAACATCACAGTTCAAAAGCATCAATTCTTCAGCACTCAGCTTCCTTTATGGTCCAGCTCTCACATCTATACATGACTACTGGAAAAACCACAGCTCTGACTAGACAGACCTTTGTCAGCAAAGTAGTGTCTCTGCTTTTTAATATGCTGTCTAGGTTTGTCATAGCTTTCCTTCCAAAGGGCAAGTGTCTTCTAATTGCATGGCTGCAGTCACCATATGCAGTGATTTTGGAGCCCAAGAAAATAGTGTGCACTGTTTTCATTGTTTCCCCATCTATTTGCCATGAAGTGATCGGACCGGATGCCATGATCTTGGTTTTTTGAATGTTGCATTTTAAGCCAGCCTTTTCACTCTCCTCTTTCACCTTCATCAAGAAGCTCTTTAGTTTCTCTTCACTTTCTGCCATAAGGGTGGCAGAAAACTGGTTCAAAATTGGGAAAGGAGTATGTCAAGGCTGTATGTTGTCACCCTGCTTATTTAACTTATATGCAGAGTACATCATGGGAAATGCTGGGCTGGCTGAAGCACAAGCTGGAATCAAGACTGCCAGGAGAAATATCAATAATCTCAGATATGCAGATGACACCACCCTTATGACAGACAGAAGAAGCAAGAACTATAATTCTACAGCCTCCAGAATGAAAACCACCATCACAGAAACTAACCAAAATCATCACATGGATCACAGCCTTGTGTAACTCAGTGAAGCTATGAGCTAGGCTGTGCAGGGCCACCCAAGATGGGTGGGTGGAGAGTTCTGACAAAACGTGGTCCACTGGAAAAGGGAATGGCAAACCATTTCAGTATTCTTGCCTCAAGAACCCCATGAGTAGTATGAAAAGGCAATAAAGAAATGTACTGAAAACACATATGGAACTACAAACAGGAGAGAGTTGCTGCTGTCAAAGGACTTCCAATGATGTAGATGCCTGCATTCTCCTCCTATAACGGACAGGGTTCCTTTACTTTCTCTTTTTCTCTTACCTAATTTAAATGGATGATGGCGTCTTATTCCTTTCCCCATCTATGCAAATGTCTGTTGGAATGAATGAATAAATGAATATTCTTGCCCTTCACAAGTCTTTCCACAGTTTGTCCCAAGGATTCTTTCAAAAAGGAAAAGCCCTTCTGTGATCATTTTATCCTCAACCATAAAGTGATGCTTTAGAGACTAAATCACACTCTGGTCTCCTTGTTTCTCAGCTTTTACGCAGTGGAACAGATTTCCAAAATGCCAGTGCTGACTAGGAAAAACCTGGTGAGAATTTATTGGCCTGAACTTTTAAGCAGAGGCAGGAATCCTGGCTTTCATTCCTTGTTCCATCAAGACATGTGTGAGCCTGTTGCTCTGAATCTTATCTGCTGCTGGAAAAGCCCTCACCTCTTCCCAGTACAGCAAGCATCTCCACACCCAAAGAAGTGAACAATTACTGTGCAAACAAAGTAATATTCTTGTACATAATGAAAAATTAAAATTACAGAGAAGAATGGCAGTAATGTGTGATTACTCCCTTTGAAGACTTTTATGACCCGGGCACCAATGCCTTATTCCATCATAATACTCTTTTAATTCACAGTTTCAAAAAACTGTGTGCTGGGTTGCTCAGTCATGTCCAGCTCTTTGTGGCCCCATGGACTGTAGCCTGCCAGGCTCCTCTGCCCATGGAATTTTCCAGGCAAAAAAAAAAAAAAAAAAAAACCACAAAACTGCATGGATATAATTTCTAACCATGAAAAAGAACCAAAACTTCATCAAGGATAAAAGAGAAGTTTTGAGCTTTTTTGTTTTTTTTTTTTTTGTCATGCTGCATGCTGTATGTGGGATCTTAGTTTCCTGACCAGGAATTGAACCCGAGTCCCCTGCAGTGGAAGCGTGGAGTCTTAATCACTGGACCACCAGGGAAGTCCCAAGGTTTTTAATACAGGCAGGGTCATACTTCATCAATGCACTTAATTTGGGAGCTGTACTTCTGAAATGCACGGCACCAGAAGATGCTGCCAACTGGTCTACTGGGCCAGTTTCTGCGTCACTCACTTGACAGCCAGGTCCTGGGCCCCTGAGTGCAGACAGGATGAAGAGGCCACCAGGCTGCAGGGACCACCCTCACGAAGCTGGCAGCAAGGCCAGGGGACAGGATTACAGAAAGGTGCTGAGACAGGCAAAGGCCTGTCGGCCAGCTTGCCGGGGACAGCACCCGTCACAGAGGCTTCCTGCAGGAGAACAGGTAAGAGGTAGACAGGTGAGGAGGAGGAGAGAGGGAGAGGTGACCCTGGCAGAGGGAGAAGGCAAGGGGGACGGGGTTCCCGCCTCACCTGCACCGGGATCTCGGTTAATAACCGAAGAAGCAGGGGTGGGGTGGGGACAAGAGATGGGACCAGAGAGGGGACCCCGAGCTTAGTCTCAAGCTGTACCCTGAAGGCTATGGGGGTGACTAGATCGGGTCAGGAGTTTGGAAACACTCCAGCCACATGGAGGGGGCTCCGAAGCTCCAGTGGGGAGGGAGAGCTGGAGGTGAGGGATCAGAGGAGAAGACCCCAGCCCAGGAACCGGAGACAGGGCTTCCGCTCCAGCCTCCACACTGGAGCCGATGTTGCCTCTGACTGAGACCTGTGGCTCAAGGCTTCTGTACCGCAGTCTCGCGACCTCCCTTCCTGAGTTACTGCAAGGACAGAACTCGCGCTCAGCAAGGATCGGGTGTGCAGTAGGAACTTGAGACAAGCAGCTGATGGGAGCAAGGGCAGCATGGAGGCCATGTGACTCTGCTCACCGTGACCTTGGACAGGGACAAGGAGCAGCTTCTCTGGCCTCAGTTGCTTCCTCTATAATGCGAAGCAATGAAGTAATACTTGCCACCCCATAAAGCCACTGCCAGGATCGGCTGCTGGCGATAAAATGTATACATCACCTGGCCCTTGACCGAGAGCTATCTGAGTAGCAGAAGCAGCAATGCCTTCTACTAGCAGCAGCACTAGGCAAAGGATTGTAGTAGTACTACTACTCGTAGTACCAGGAATTTGAGCGGCAAGAGACCCAAGTGTCTCATGCCATAATACAGGTGAGACGTTCTAAGGTGCTGGACTAAAGTGGTGGCAGTGAGAAGCCACGCAGATTCCAGGGCTCGAAGGAGCAGGCATCAACAAGGTCTCCTGACTGCTGGGTGTGACCCGCAGGGAGAGGTCAGAGAAGGGAGCCAGTGTAATTTTGGCTGGGACACCTGCAGACAGCATGCCCACCATCCACCAAGGGAACCGAGGAAGCGGGCAGGTTTGCAGAGGATGACAAGAAACAGCTTCAGAGCAGCTGAAGATGAGGCTCCCACCAGGCATCTGAATATGTCTGGTACTCCGAAAACAGATCAGGGCTAAAAATGGAGATTGAAGAGTTGTCAGTGTGTGAACAGTGACTGAAGCCACAGGAATATTCATATCACCCAGAAAGAGGATGTAGCAGTGGGAAGAAAAATAGAGGGAATAGAGTAGGGACCCAAAGACAGACCTCGTGTGACATCACTGAAGAGGAAGGCAGAGGAAGAAAATGCAGAGAGGAGGCGGGAAGAGTCATTAATGATTAGGATGAGACCCAGGAGAGATCTGCTTACAGCAAAGGGCTTCCCAGGGAAATGCAGAAGGGCACCAAAGGCCTCAGAAGGTCAATGAAATAGAGACCCAAACAAACCCACTGGATTGAGAAGCAAGGAGATCCTCAGGGAAACCGTGGCAGAAGCCGACATCAGATTGTAATGGATGAACAGTGGCGTCATGGAGGAGAAAGATCTGGAAAAATAGTAAGGGAAGGAGAAGATAGGGCCACAATCAAAGGAAGTACAGGATTGAAAAAGGAAAGCATTTTTGTGGTAGGGGGTTGTTGGTAACAAAAAGAAACACTGCAACTTGTGTGTGTGCTGGGGTGAAAAGGGGAGGCTGAAAAAGCAGCCCAGATAGGAGAGAAATTAAGAGCCTGCTTGGGAGGGCAGTTGGCCTGGCTTGAACATGGGAGGCTGTGAGGGGCAGTTCAGGTAACAAGAAAGGTACCTTGCAAAGCCAGGTGAAGGTGTGAAATAGCCAAGTGCAGGAGACAAGGGATAGGAAAGTAGACTACAAAATGCAATTATGCACATGGTGTGCAGACCATAAGGAAAATGAAACAGACTTCACTGCTCCCTCCATCTAGAAAGAGAGGACAGCTCTGAGGTGAGCAAGGGTACCCTAGGAAGCCAAGTTGTTTCAATGGTGGGAGAAAAACAGAAGATACTGGAAGCAAACAGTTGCCAGAGATGAGAAGGGCAGGTAGGTTAGTGTGGTGAGTGGCAGAGTAGAAGCAAAGGAAAAGAGTGAACAGGACAGTGGAGGAAGAAGTTCAATTTTCAGATGAATTCTCTCAATCTAAGCTTAAAAATCAATCAGCTGCAGCTACTGTCTTAAAGTTCCTATTTCAAACAAATAAGTCAATGAAGGTAGGTATATATCCAAAAATGTGGAAATCAAACAGTAAAGATGCAAGAGCTTGATATGGATGGCTGTTTAACAAAACCCTAAATTAGTATTTTTCCATAGCCAGAAGTATGATAAAGGAGCATCGCTAAATAACCCAGGACTAAAACAATGACTTCTCAAAAGTTTTCTGAAGGTTGATCCTTTTTCATTCATTCATGCTAATGCTTAGTGGTTGAAGAACTGAGCCCCACTAGGGACACAGACGAAGAAAATTAAAATCAACTCTGCCTTCAAACTGTTGATGCCCCAATGCTGGGGAAGACTGAAGGCAAAAGGAGATTGGGGTGGCAGAGGATAAGATGGCTAGGTAGCATCACCAACTTAATGGACATGAATTTGAGCAAACTCAAGAGAGATAGTGGAGGACAGAGGATCCTGGCATGCTGCAGTCCATGGGGTCGCAAAGACTCAAACACAACTTAGTGACTGAACAATAGCAACTTCTCTCCACATAAATGAAAATTCACAAGGACTTCCAAAATAAGGAAGGTGCTAGGAAAAAAGGGGGGGGGGATGATATTTGCTCATGTTCAAGTTCAAAGACACATCAACACCTGTGACCCCATATACATCTCCAAACTCTACCACTAACTAGATATGAATACTCCGTTTTCTTCCCCACTCCTGCCCTCCTGTATCATAGAGAATGATCAACAGTTAGTGGCTGGTTATGGTTCCAGCTGGGGCTTCCCAGGAGGCTCAGTGGTAAAGAATTTGTCTGCCAATGCAGGAGATGCAGCGGGAAGATCCCCTGGAAGAGGAAATGGCAACCCACCCCAGTATTCTTGCCTGGAAAATCCCATGGCCAGAGGAGCCTGGTGGGCTACAATCCATGGGGTCGCAGAGAGTCGGACACAACTAACTGACCGAGCATGCATGCATGCGTGGTTCACACTACACCGACTAAGTTCCAGCTCCGTGGTCTGACCCATTCAGAACTTCTAACGACCCCACCAAGGGGCCAGGATGATTCCCTTAAAAGCAGGGGAAAGTGGGGCTCAGCGAAGTTAATAAGGAAGTTGCCTCATCTCAGCACTACTCAATGCGGGGGCCAATGTAGCTTTTAGGTTCACCTCACTTCAAAGCATTTACTCTCTTAACCACTGCCTCCACGTCAGATTTCCCCAACCATTGTTACAAAGGGAACTTGTTAAGCACAGTTTTCTTTTCAGCCTTTGGCAATTTCGAATTCTTTTGTTCACAGACTTTTAAACATGTTTAATTTAGCCCATAATATTTTACAGATTGAGTTTATGGTGTTTTCTTTAAGCAGTTTTTTTTTAATTGGAGTATAGTTGCATTACAACGCTGTGTGTTTCCACTGCACAGCAAAGGGAAACCAGGCACATGGATACATACATCCCGTGTCCTTGGATTTCCTTCCCACTTAGGTGATCACACAGCTATCGTTCCCTGTGAGTAGAGTTCCCCATGCTATACAGTAGGTTCTCATTAGCTGTCTATTTTGTACGTTAGGGGCTTCCCTGGTAGCTCACACAAGAAAGAATCTGCCTGCAACATGGGAGACCCGGGTTTGAGCCTTGGGTCAGGAAGATCTCCGGGAGAAGGGAATGGCAACCCACTTCATAGTAGGGTATATTTGTCAATCCCAAACTCCCAATTCATCCCATCCCCCCTTCCTCCTTGGTATCCATGTTAAGCAGTTTTGTTGAAAAGCCAATTCATTCTCAAATAGCTACATAAATGGGGATTCACCACATTATCTGCAAACCATCTAGACAGCAGTTTCTACCTTCCAGCAAAGCAAGCTAACTTGATGTTGTAGAGTGGGAGTTGAGAACAAAGGACGGATCTGAACTGAAAAGAAGAGGCCTGATCCAGGAACAAACCCACAGACACCCGTGTCCCTCTGCATGCAACATCAGTCAACCCAGAAGTTACCACAGCTGCATCCGGGAGCAGGCAACCTACGGGGGTTCACAGAGAGTGCCAGGTACTGTCCCATCTCAGGAAGCAGTGGGGAGGGTGACGTCTGGCTTTCTGGACACAGCCCTGCTCTCCTGTGTTCCAGCTGAGGGGCCTCAGGCAGCTTGTAGACCTCTCTGAGCCTCAGTTTCCACATCCACAAAATGGGACTATCAAAGGTTGTTACTAGGATTACATGAACCATACCTGATACAGAAAGTACTTATTAATTTTAGCTCTGTCTCTTAAATATGTTTAAGTGTTTCCCTTTCTGGAGCAGTACTTTTTTTAAATGTGTGATGAAATCAATTTAGAGGATCAGAGCCAGCAATTCTGGTAAATTAAATAGAACAGAATATTGTATTTAAATATTAATAAAGTCATATTTTATAGGGGCTTCCCAGATGGTGCTAGTGGTAAAGAACCTGCCTGCCAATGCAGGAGACTTAAGAGACGTGGGTTTGATTCCTAGGTCAGGTAGATCCCCCAGAAGAGGACACGGCAACCCAGTCTCGTACTCTTGCTTGGAGAATCCCATGGACAGAGGAGCCTGGCAGGCTACAGTCCATGGGGTCGCAAAGAGTCAGACACAACGGAAGCGACTTGGCATGCATACATGCATGCATTTTATATTAACTTGGTGATTTTTCTTTTGCGTACATGGTAACATTAACTGGTCTTTGTGAATCTCTGCATCCGTCCATGTGTCAGTGTAGGTATCAGGAAGCAAGGGAATTTCTTTCAAGGGCCACAGTCACAATATTTTGAGAACCACTGATTTACAGAATGAAGATGGTAGGGAGAAAGGGAAGGTGAAAAAGTGTAATGTGCCAGAAACCACTTTTTAAAATGCAGACATCATGTTGAGGTTTGACAGAAAACAACAAAATTCTGTAAAGCCATTATCCTTCAATTAAAAAAATAAATAAATTTTTAAAAAATGCAGACTGATGCTGGAAAAGGAAAGTCCTTCTGAATGGACAGTCAGGATCACCAGGGGATGCCCTCCGTGTCCAAGTCTGTTTACGCCTAGGCTGCTGCGAGGGTTTCAGTAATCCGAGATTAACAACAGGCTTTTATTTCCAAAGCAAATCAAATTGCAAAACTGGAAGTACTGATGTTATCTTGATCCTGAGCAAGATGAAAAAAATTGACATGACTTATCCAGTAAGTCCTCTTGCAATATTTGTCAAAGTAGACATTATGCCAGATATCAAATGCTCTTTAAAACCATCAGGGTTCGGGAGAGATATGAAAATGTCTTAAAACAGAAATCCTTACATGTTGATATAGAGTTAACCTCGCAGTTCCAGGATAATCAAATTCCTAGGTGAAAATGTAACTACCTGTACAAGTAGACGAAATGGAAAATAACTATAACCATTTTATAATCTATAAAGATGTTTATGTTTATATCCAAAAGGCTGTGCTGTTTAACGATACTATGCTTAGACTGTGTAAGAGGGGTCACAGCCCTGGGCCACTCCTGCCACAGGCATTTTCCTGCAGAGTACCAGGTGAATTTATCCATCCAGGACCGGTAAGCCTCTATCTGGTTTTAGGCTACACTTCAAGTCCCCAGCATCCCCTGATCAAATACGCAGACACTTCCAAGGCATGAACCAGGTCCTTCCAGGTCCTTGGTTGAAGCCAGAGGCATGGTTAGGGGATGGCAGAGGGTGTGGACAGACTGGACGGGCAAGTGGATACAATGCCCTTCACCAGGTAGGATGGTATCACAGGTGAAGAGCCAAAGGAAGCAGGCCCTGGGCCAGGGAAAGGTTCTTTTGATCAGTTCTGAGCTCTGGGAGATCTGGGAATTCATGGTTCAAACCCTGCTTTCTGGGTCATTATGAAGATACAGTTGTCAAGGTAGGAGGAATCACATTTTAAAGAAACACTCAATAGCATGATTCATGACTTTTAAATATTCAGACACATGCTGTGAGGCCTCCATCTGTTCTCCTACACAGGACCCTGCAGAGTTAGAAGCAGGCTTGGGGGTTAGAACATGGACTCAGAGTCCATGCCATCCACCCAGTACCATCCAGCGGCTATGGAGCTTGGGAAGGCCTCTTACTTCTGCTGCGTCTCCCAGTTTCCTCGTCTATAAAACAGAGAGGATAACAGCACCCTGTCCATATGGGTTGTTGTAAAGACTAATGAATCAGTGTACACAAAGGGCCTAGAACAACACCTGGGACCTAATACAAGCACCCATAAATTCTCTTTGTGTTATTCTCTATACAAAACTGATTGGCCACTGCAAACTTCTAGATAAAACCACAGCCAGGAAGTTATTCTGTGTATTTCTTCCCCACCCCCGACTTCTTTCTAATTTAAAATATCACACTTTATGGCACTCTAAAAGACCACTATTTCCTATTCTGAAAAGGACAGGTCACCTAACTGCTGACCTTCCTGATGCAAGTTTTTCTGAAATTACATATGTGTTCATCTAGAATGCACCCAACCTGGCAGACAGCTCAAGCCTCTGGCTGAGCTGAAGTCTGGCAAGTTGGCTTTCCATGTCAATTCCACACACACCATTTGGACATTTCCTAACCTTCATATTCAGGAGAGTCAGAGCTACAAACCAGCTAGGTCCTTCTCAATTTACACACCAGAGGCTGAAATACTTGAAACTATCAGCAAGGAAAGGCTACCAGACCAGAGAGCTGAAGCTAAAAATAGAGCCCTACTAGTGGAGAAAGAGATGGAAGAAGACAGTCCTTTATATGGCTACTTATTAGTCCACAGGCCTTTTATTATTCAGTGAAGGTGTAGCATCAGCATAGTATTTATAAATTGCCAACATGACTTATAGCTCTTCAACCTAACATGACAGAACAAGCAACTCGAATTTAGAAATACCTGACACATTTTAATAACAAGCTAGCAGCATATAGCATCTTGTGTCATTTTACCACAAAACCTCTCAGATCTTTAGCTGTTTGCTATATGTGGAGGTCTGCAATATGAGAAGCACAAGGAAAAGCTGCAAGGTCATATTTACCCTTTAAAATAGGTACCTAATCTACATATTTAATACAATGAGCATTCAATCTTCCATTTTTTTTTACCAGTTACTCTGAAGATTTTTGAAAATACATGATTTACCAACCTTGCTAAGAGGCTGGAACTCTTTCCCAAGCTACATGTAATTGGTCTGCCATAAAAGGAGCATTACTAAAGCATAGTTAATTTCAACAGTAGTTTCTCTATTAACCCAAATCTTCTCTAAACCCAAAATGGAGCATAAAGACTAGTATGAAATAAATGAAAACTAACTGGATTCTACATAGGCAAGACTGAGTCTTCCATCCACCCCCACAGTAACCCCATTGAAATCAAATATATTGTTTCTTTAAAGAGTTTTGCCAACTTCCTACTTAAAAAACACCATAAACACTTTCGTTTTGGGCCAGTTTTTATTTACGCAATTAAAATGCTTTTATAAGAGCTGGGCTGGAGGAACAATATATTTTTACAAGCCCATTAGTCATATAGTCAAGCTTCATTATATCATAATCATTCATCAGGAGTCCGTAATGAGAATGCTGTTTCCTCGCGCGATGAGAATATTAAGGAAAATATGTATTCACAATAGGCCATAAAATGTGTGAAATCCAAACCAGAGGAAAAGCCAGTGGGTTCATCTGGCTTTCATTTCTGCTGAAGAGGGTAACAGCCGGATGAAAGCAAACCCAGCTTTAACTCAGAAGCCATATCCTTAATTATTAACCCTCTTCATCCTTCCACCCTTTCCAAACTCCACTCCCTTAAGAGAAGTAGAATACTTCATTTACAACTACTGCCATTAAAAAGACTCTCCTGAGTATTTTAGCTTCGGTCATTTTTCGGTAACCACAGTTTTGTTACAGTTTCTTCTTAATATTTCTCCAAAAACACACCAACCGTTTCTCCTTACGCGGCAGACTTGCTACAGGCTTAGCCCCTGACCTGTGGGAAGTAAATGTCGCGGCGGAGGGGGAGCTGGGGAATTCCCAGCTCACCCGCAGGCTCCCTTCCTCCACCCAGCGCCCTTCCAGGTTGCCCAAGGCTCTCATTCTACGTCCATCAACGCGAGTAACTCAAACTGGGCAGAAAGAAAGAGACCTGCTTCAACAAAGCCCAACGCGTGCAGCTTTGGTAAGGCAAGGACAAATCGTGGGGACACGCGTCGGGGCTGGCTGGAACAGGGAACGCGTTCAGCTTATGGTTTTGTGATGTTATTTCAAGAACGCAGGGGGCCTCTGGGATCCCCAGAACCTCTCCTCTCGGCGAAGCGGCTTTCCGTCTCTTCCCTGCTCCCTCTCCACAAAACTCGGGGTTGCCAGGATCCCCAGAGCAGGGAGTCCTGTTCTTGCGCGCAGCTGGGTGAGCCTCTCCGAGCCCCACTTTGGGAAGCTGCAGCCGAAGCCGAGGAGAGCCCAGGGTTGGGAGAAAGGCAGTGCGCTGAGCAAGACCCGACCCTCCCCACGACCATCATGGGGCCCCCCAGCTCTCCGGACACCCGGTAGCCGAACCCAAGCAGGATGCGCCCTGGCACCAGAGGGCACCCTGGGGAGAGAACGCGCCGCGTCTCGCTCCCAGCCCCGGGTCCCCAGGAACCAGGGCGGCGCGCAGCTGGGAGTCGGAGCCCTGGAGAATTCCTGTGTTGGCACAACCTGGTGCGCGAGGGCCCCCACCCCGACTCTCCCGGCCCCGCGCCCAGGTACCTCGCAGCCATACAGCTGTCCCAGCTGCTCCACGATCCACTCCTCTAGCACGAGCCGTTTCCGAAGCTCCTTGCGGTCGTATTTTACCGTCACTTTTCCCTGCTGGTGGCGCCGCTGTTGCTGCTGCTGCTGCTGCTGAACGTGCCCGGCGGCAGCCGCGGTGGCCACGGGCGCCGAGTCCTCCCGGGAGGAGCCCGAGCCGCTGCTCGAGCCCGGGCTGCCACCGGCGCCGCCCCGGGGACTCTGGAAGAAAACCCGCGCGCCGCCGCCCCCGGCCCCGCCGGCCGCCTCGCTGCTGCCCGTCGCCACCGACATGTCCCCGCGCGCGTAGGAGCCGGAGTGCGGCCCGGAGGAGGACAGGCGGAGCGCCAGGCGCCGCTACCACCTCGGGCCGGGCAGCGGCATGCGAGGGCTTCGCCGGCACCTGCTCCTCGCCGCCGCCCGCTCCGGGGAGGTCTGGAGGAGCACGGGCGGGGGAGAGCGGGGAGGAGGCAGGGGCGGGGACCCAGCCTTAAAGACGCCGCCGACGACCCTCTCGGTCCAACCGGGGAGGCGGATCCGGCGCCCGGCAGGCAGCAGCCAGGGGCGTGGGAGCTGCGCGCGGCGGAGCGAATGTGGGCGCGCAGACGACGCGGGCGCCGGGGTGTGGACACCAGGAGGACTGGCGAGGGTCTGCTGCCAGGGATGGTCCTCTGCGCGGATGACCGTGTTCTGTCCCCCGGGACACACGGATTGCTCTTCTCCCGCCGTCCCGAAGCGCAGGAAACCCACCGCCGCCCGCGGCCTTGGCCAGCGCTGGTGGGGACTGGCGACCGCCGAGGGAGGGGGCAGGCGACGAGGGAAGGGACGGAGCCTCAGGTCCCTGGCCAAGGTTTTTCCTCTCCCTCCCGCCTCCTGGGAGGGCGGGGACCTGTCTCCTCCCCTCCTGGCCCCACCCCACCGCTCCAAACACCCATCCCTGTTCAGGCCGCTTTCTCCCTGGGTTTGTGAGAAAATTGACTAGGCGATGTTTGTGCCAGGAGGCAATCCCGCGCCTGAAAAATACTCTCCAGACCAGTTTTTCTCCTCTTACATCGTGTCTTGTTTCTTCATAGGCAGAGCATGAAGGTATCTTTATATCTAAAGGGCAGAAGACTCGCTGTCTCTTGGGCAAGAGACTGGGGACGCAAATCTTTGTGAGTCCCTGCTGGTTCCTTGTCTTCCATTTCTGGCATTGTAGTATTCTCTGCTGGCCACCTTTCCTCTCTCAATACCATTGCCAAACAACCTCTTTTTAGCTAGGAAAATAACTGCTGAGACTACTTTTAAAACTTTATATAGCCAGTTCAGTTCAGTTCAGTCGCTCAGTCGTTATATAGCCAGTTCAGTTCAGTTCAGTCGCTCAGTCGTGTCCGACTCTTTGCGACCCCATGAACCGCAGCACGCCAGGCCTCCCTGTCCATCACCAGCTCCTGGAGTCCGCCCAAACCCATGTCCATCGAGTCAGTGATACCATCCAACCATCCCATCCTCCGTCGTCCCCTTCTCCTCCTGCCCACAATCTTTTCCAGCATTAGGGTCTTTTCAAATGAGTCAGCTCTTCGCATCAGGTGGCCAAAGTACTGGAGTTTCAGCTTCAACGTCAGTCCTCCCAATGAACACCCAGGACTGAGCTTTAGGATGGATTGGTTGGATCTCCTTGCAGTCCAAGGGACCCTCAAGAGTCTTCTTCAACACCACAGTTCAAAAGCATCAATTCTTCTGCGCTCAGCATTCTTTATAGTCCAGTTCTCACATCCATACATGACCACTGGAAAAACCATAGCCTTGACTAGATGGACCTTTGTTGACAAAGTAATGTCTCTGTTTTTAAATACGCTGTCTAGGTTGGTTAGGAAGGAAAGTTATGACCAATCTATACAGCCAGGAAGAGTTATAAATGAATGAGTTTCTTATAAGGTTTAGGGCAAGGAGATGGAGCAGAAGTTATAAGCAGAAAACTGTGTGTGTATGTGTATAAAATTATTGGGAGACATATATTTATGTGGTATTGGTCATAACAATACATTTCTGTTCAGACCATTGAAAGAAATCATAAAGATACTCAAACATAAGTAAGTTTCTCGAACAAAATTCTTTTAAAAGCTACTGGGCGCTTCTCAAGGTGGCTCAGTGGTAAAGAATCTGGCTGCCAGTGCAGGAGACAAAGGAAACTTGGGTTCAATCCCTGGGCTGGGGAGATCCCCTGGAGGAGGAAATGGCAACCCACTCCAGTATTCTTGCCTGAAAAATCTCATGGACAGAGGAGCCTGGTGGGCTACAGTCCATTGGGCCGCGAAGAGTCGGACAGCACAGCAGCAAAGGGATTAGCAGCTACGGGAGTTTCTCAGAGATAAAGAATCAAGTCAGTTTCCTCTGAATACTTTCTTCGATGGAGAAGATTCTAGCTGGGCCCTTAGACTCACAGCTATAAAGACATAAAGACACTGGAAATAAAAGTGGCCAGAGCTTTGTTTTGACTCTTCTGGCTTTGCATCTCGTTCCCTGGTTTCCTCTCTCCAGGTTTGTGTCTGCTTTATTGTTTCATGTGGGGTTTTCCAGCCGGAACATGACGGTGAAGGGATTTTCCTTAAGTGTTCCCTGCCCGATGTTCATCATCGGGACATGTCTGGTCTTGCAGAATGAAAGGAAAGATCTAGTGGGGATTGTGTGAAAAAAAAAAAAAAAGGTGGCTGGTATAGGTCCTGGTGCATGCATGCTTGGTCGCTTCACTTCTGTCCAACTCTGTGACCCCATGGACTGTAGTCTGCCAGGCTCCTCTGTCCATGGGATTATCTGGTCAAGAATATTAGAGTGGGTTGCCATTTCCTCTTCCAAGGAATCTTTCCAACCCAAGGATCGAAACTGCATCTCCTGCTTCTCCTGCATTGGCAGGTGGATTCTTGCTCCTAGAGACTGATGAGAATTCTCCCCATGACCTCCACCCCCACCTGCCTTAGGGGGTAGATCATTTTAAACCCTGTGCTCATAACCAAGAGGGCAAGCACATCAACAAAAAGGAGCTTTGTCAGCCAGGCTGAGGAGGCAGAGGAGGGTAGGCAGTGATCAACAAGAGTCTACCCCCAACACAGAGAGAGACTAAGCTTGTCTCCCTCTCCACATCTGGCACTTATTCAAGTTAGCTAGCACCAGCTTTAACCAACTGGACTAACCAAGAGAATTTTGTTCAAAACAAAAACAGCTAAAATTGTACTTCATGAGGGAGAAACTATATAAAACCTCAGCCTTGTTCTGGCTCTGGGGCCTGGCTATTCCCATTTATTTGAAAACTATGCCTGGGATCCAGGAGTGTGGCAAAGAGTGGGAAATTCCAACTCCTTACTTTGAGTCTTTGGACAATGAATTCAGTCATTCGAGAATAACTTCAAAGGATTTATAAAAATTCACTAAGTTCTTTCTGAGAATTTCTTGTGCCAGTTTTTTCTCACTGTATAAGATGCTTTTTCCTTTATGCTTAAAATTCAGCTTTCACTTTCATGACTTCAAAAGTGACAAGTACTAAGAGACATTTAAGAAGAAATTTAGAGTTTTCACATCCTAACTTGTAGAAAAATAGCCGGGGAGGAGTCAGTCTCCTTCCAGGGGTACACTGACCTTCAGATGCTCGAATGAGTCACCTTGACTTGGAATTATGAGTTGAACTAAACAAGAGCCCCTCTTCCTATAAATCCCATAGCTCCACCCAGGACATAATTTACTTTTTTCTTTTTAACTTAAGAATATACCATGGACATCTTTTTGTTGTTGTTGCTGTTTTGCCACACTGTGGGGCATGTGGGATCTTAATTCCCTGCCTAGGGATCGAGCCTATATCCCCTGCATTGAGAGCTGGGAGTCTTAACCACTGGACTTTCAGGGAAGTCCCTGGGATATAATTTACACTCAAAGTGAACTGCACAGCCCCATTCCCACCACAAATACACACACACACATACACACACACACAATGCTCCATGTTTGAATAATCAAAACTCAATGTTCAAATTTTGATGGATCATAGAATTACTGTTTTTTGCAGATTTCAAATACTGAAGACAAAGCATTTGGGAGCAAGGGAATCATTCCCAGGCTAGAAACCATTTATACAGATGAATATTTAAATTCAGTAAAACCAAAGATATTTCTTATCTACAAGACTTATGTGTAAATTTGTTCAGGGCAAACCCTTTCTTTTCTAAAGTAAATAATTTTTTTAATGGCAGTTAATCAAAAACAATTAATCAGTTCAGTTCAGTCTCTCAGTCGTGTCCGACTCTTTGTGACCCCATGGACCACAGCACACCAGTCCTCCATGTTCATCACTAACTCCTGGACCTTGCTCAAACTCATGTCCATCAAGTCAGTGAGGCCATCCAACCATCTCATCCTCTGCTGTCCCCTTCTCCTCCTGCCTTCAATGTTTCCCAGCGTCAGGGGCTTTTCAAATGTCAGTTCTTCTCATCAGATGGCCAAAGTATTGGAGTTTCAGCTTCAGCTCAGTCCTTCCAATGAACATTCAGGACTGATTTCCTTTGGGATTGACTGGTTGGATCTCCTCGAAGTCCAAGGGACTCTCAAGAGTCTTCTCCAAACCACAGTTCAAAAGCATTAATTCTTTGGCACTCAGCTTTGTTTATAGTCCAAATCTCACACCCATACATGACTACTGGAAAAATCCTAGCTAAAGATTGTTAGAAAAGGGTGAAAATCAAGGGTCCCAGGGCTTTCTTCATTCCTGGAGGAAAGAAGGACTAAAATACAAATGTTCATACTTAGACCCAATTTCCTTACTTTTTAAAGGCTAATTGTTGCAATAATTATGCAACACTTCGGAATCTGCCTTGGGACTGTGATAACTACAGCCCCCAAAGCTAGACCTCAACAGAGAATTCTTATCTTGACTCATACAGGTCAGTGGTAAGATGCCTGCCCCTGATTTCTCTCAAAGATGCGATAAAGCAAAAAGACAAATAAAAAGTAACTTAATAAGTCTGTTTTTCATTATAAAAGTAGAGAAAATATCATCTGTTCTTTAGGATTCTATCAACTGTTCACAGTATTTTTAGTTTTCAGAATACAGTCCATTATTTCATTATTCTTTATGCATTGAGAGAAGTGATATTGTTAACCTTTATCAGTGTAGTTTCCTTATGGTTACTACTTCATCTCTGCTTCCCCCACTGACTTTTTTTTTCCCTTCCTAATTCTGGGCATTTGATTGTATTATGTACTACAATTTGAAATCATAATTCCTAAATGAACTTAGCCACTATTTGCATAAATAACCAGAATCAACAGCAGTCACTGTCACAGTTCTTTGTCTTAGCAGTTAACAGAAATTCTTATGTGACAGTTCAGAGATGATGAAAAACAGGGGGAGAAACCCATAGCTTCATTGCATCCCTTCTAACAAAGATTAAATATCCCTGTGGCTTCCTGTAAGCCTCGCTTATAAAATATTTTGTCTTTTTCGGTGAGACTAAACTCTCGAGAGAAGCCGATTCTCCCCTGTCCAGCCAGTGGCCTCCTGCCTCCCTCTTTCACTGTCCAGTGCTCTGGAAGAGTTGTACATTCCCCAACATCTCTGTCTTCGCTCACCTCAGCCTTCTGCAGCGTGACTGCCACCGCTGCCAAGCAAGGTCTTCGTGTCGCTCAATTCAGTCTGTGCTTTCTCAGCTCTTATCTACTTTGAACTCCTGCCACACTTGACAATCTTGAATCTCTCCTGGCCCACATCCTCCTGATTTTGCTTCCACCTCTGTCTATTCCATCACCATGCATCTGTGCTTGCTAAGTCGGTTCAGTCGTGTCCGGCTCTTTGTGACCCTACATAGCCCGCCAGGCTCCTCTGTCCTTGGGATTCTCCAGACAAGAATACTGGAGTGGGTTGCCATGCCCTCCTCCAGGGGATCTTCCAGACCCAGGAATCAAACCCGTGTCTCTGTCTCTTACATTACAAGTAGGTTCTTGACCACAGGGCTTCCCTGGTGGTTCAGCTGGTAAAGAATCCACCTGCAATTCGGGAGAGCTGGGTTCAATCCCTGGGTTGGGAAGACCCCCCTGGAGAAGGGAAAGGCTCCCCACTCCAGCATTCTGGCCTGGAGAACTCCATGAACTGTATAGTCCTTGGGGTCACAAAGAGTCAGACACGACTGAGTGACTTTCACTTTCTTTATCACCTGTGCCACTTGGGAAGCCCATCACTGTAATTCTGGTGAACTCCTTTTCCTACATCTCCACCTTCAAGGTAAGCGGTTCTCCAGGGTTCTTCCCTCTGCTTCTTCTTTATTCATTCATACGCTCACTCAAGGTGACTGTCTCCTAGTGAATCTTCTACTTTGACAACCTACCATCCACCTGTCACAGACTCTCCAGATGAACAATCTCCAGCAGAATCCTGGTCCAAGCTTTAGATCTACAGACACATCACCTTTAGTGCCCATGTGCTATGCAAATATGTTTACTGTTAAAGCGCACAGGCACAGGGGCCTTCCCTGGTGGTTCAGGGGTAAAGAACCTGGGAAGTCCCATGGACAGAGGGCCCCAGTGGGCTACAATCTATGGGGTCACAAAGAGTCAGACTTGAGTTAGCAACTAAGTAGTAACAATACAAATATATATTGATCTCAATTCATTTGAGAGCAAAACAGTCCAGTGAATGTTGTTTTGGTCATGGATGGTTAGCACTGTAAAGGCTGCTCTAGCCCAGTTTATTCAAACTTTTTTTTTTTTACCACAAACCACAATAAGAAATACATTTCTGACATGACCTAAATATACGTCTACACACATAACTTACCCCTATAACATGTCATACACTCTGACACATCCTATTCTATTCTGTTCTATTATTTCTAAAGACTGCTGCTCACAATATACTAAACAGATTTCCCAACCTACTATGGGATTGCAACCCAGAATTGGAAAAGAGCTGCTGTCAGCCAGAACCATACCTTCAAGCATCAATCCTGGCACCCTCCAGCATGGTTATTTATTTCTCCAGTGGTCTCTTTCTGTCACTATTAAATTAAGTGTTCCGGTCAACAATTTTGACCCCAAATGACTGACACAGAACTTGAGTGTGATCCTCCGGGAAGTGCTGTGAAAGAACTAAACAAGAATGTTCTGGACATGAGCATGGGCCTTTGCTGAACCTCCACACTCCCTCAGGAAATGGTGGAGTCCCTGGAGGGTAAAGACAGAAGGCCATCAGAGATTGGTAGAGCCTCCAGCCTAAGGGCAAGAATAGAGTGCTGGGCAAAGGGTGAAGGCAAAGGATGAGATGATTAAATAGGATCACCCACTCAATGAACACAAATTTGAGCAAACTCTGGGAGATAGTGGAGAACTGGAGGGTAGAACTGGGTAGAGGAGCCTGGCTGCTACAGTCCATGGGGTCACAAAGAGTTGGACATGACTTAGTGACTGAACAAAAACAAACAAACAAACAAAAAAACCCGGCACAAAGACCGTAACCCAAGTGCCTGGATTGAATCTGACCTCTGCCACTTATGGAGAAGGAAATGGCAACTCACTCCAGTATTCCTGCCTGGAAAATCCCATGGATGGAGGAGCCTGGCAGGCTATGGTCTATGGGGCCACAAAGTCTGAAATGACTGAGCGACTTTGCCTCAGTTCTGCCGCTTAGGCACTGTGTGACCTTGGCAAGTTACTTAACCTCTCTGTGCCTCCATTTGCCCATCTATAAAAGGATCAGTAGCAGTTGTTTTACAGGTTGTTCTGAGAGAGAATGGGCACCTGGAGAAAAAGCACCTAGAACAGTGCCTGCTGTTATGTGTGGAGGAATCATAAACACCGCAGAGAGAACTTACCGTAGTTCCAATAATGTCGCAGAGAAATTACGGCCATAGGCATGTCCTGACTCCAGGAATGTGAAGAGAACAATGGGAAACATCTCCATAGGGAACCTGCTCCAGTCATTACACAGCAGACTCAGCATTCCCATCGACAAGTTCCAATAAATGGAGGCAAACACACATATCCCCTGCTTACTCAGTTGGCACCTTCACCTACATGCCTTGAAGTCACCTGAAATTAACAAATTCTAAACAACAGCACCGACTTCCTAGGACCTACTTCCTTTTCCTAGTTTCCTTTTGCCAGGACTATTTAGCACCACTCACTTCTTTGTTTATTCTAGAAACTTGAGAACCATCTCCCTCATTCTCTTATCCACCTTGTCCAATCAATAAGCTAGTCTTTATGGTCCCGTGTTTGTCTGGATCTAAGATCTGCCTCCTCCTCTGGTCCTCACACTCTCCGCTGGATGTTTCCTGTGCTCTCCTACTGTCTTCATGACCTGCCTTCCATCCACTGTCTATATTGCTCCCACAGAGACATTTCTGAAAGCAAATGTGATCAAGATCCTATGCTTAAAAAATCCCTCCATATCCCCCATTCCTTTCAGGCTAAAGTACGAACAACCTCGCATTGCACACAGGCTTTTCTTGCTCCAGCCCTTGCTTTTTGCTCCAGCATCTGTTCAAACATGCCGCATCCCACCTAATACACGTACATACCTCACTCTGCCCGACATCTCACTGAACGTGGATTCCCAAATACAGAACACTCACCATCTACTTTTACCTGTGCCTATACACCCCTTTCAAGCTCCCCATGGTGCCAGGCTGACCCCTCACCCCCTCCAGGATCATATCAGGTCTCACCTCTGGACTAAGCTCTTCAAGATGTCCTTGGTCTCAGCTTGGTGTTGCTCTCATGTCTGCTCATTGGCACATCACCTGTCACATCACCCATCAAGCCTTTTTGTGTTCATGTCTCTGCTCCAAGGTCACCTCCTCCACAGGCCTCCTCTCTGCCCCCTCTCGCCCCTTGATCGCTTTGTTTTCTCCTTCTCCTTTGTATGACTTCTTGAAAAGTGCATATGTACTTGTTAACTGACTCACTCTCCTGCCTGAATGTAAATTTCATGAAGGCAGGGACTCCACTGTTCACTTTTTCCATTTCCTAAAACAGTAGTTGGGGAAGGAAATGACAACCCACTCCAGTATTCTTGCCTGGAGAATCCCATGGATGGAGGAGCCTGGTAGGCTACAGAAGAGTCGGACACGACTGAGCGATTTCACTTTCATTTTTCAAAACAGTAGTAGCACTAGGCTTCTCATTGTCAGCAGAAGGTGTCTGTTAAGTCATCTGTCCCTCCCACTCGATTGTAAACTCTGGAAGAGGAGGAGGAGGCTAATTGGAGTTTATATTCTCAGCACCAAGAACAGTGTGCTTACCACATGTTAGGTGCCCCAAAATAGGGAATGAGTGAAACTAATCTCCACTTCTGGCTATATGCTTCCCCCCCCCCCCCATCTCTTGGCTCTCCAATTCAAATATACAGAAATGCAGGTCTCTCCCATCTCTCCTCAGTCTAGGCTCAATCTGGTGGTGGTTGTTCTTTTAAAATCACAGGAAATCACACTTCTCCCCTTTACAGAGAAGCTCCAGGATTTTTTACTATGTTTCCATAGTAAACAAAAGAAATAACTGTCTCTCTGTTCTCCCCAGGGCCCACACACCAGCTGGAGCTCTAACCCCCTTTCAGTATTTAGTTTCAGCTTTCCAACACCTTGTTGGTTTGAGGCTTTTATGAGACAGTGGCTGAGGAATCAGGTGTGAAGTCTGATGATGACTCCAATTCTCCTCTCATCTGACTCTGCCGTGGGCTGAGCAGTCGTTTTCCCCATCTGCAAAATGAGGAATGATTCCAAAGGCTACCACCCCAGGCCATCTGTGGTAAAGGACCAGGTCACATGGACCGAGGCGTGGTCCCACAGGGCACAGCTAATCTGCAGCCAGTGTCATCTTTGACTCACCAAGTGAGTGTCACAGCGCTCAGACTGCTCCAAGTCCTGCTGTCTGACCCCAGTCTGTACCACTGGTCTCCTGGCAACATCGGTTGTCTCTAAAATTTCTCAAACATCTACTCTCACATTCTGAGCTTATCTTGCCATGACCCAGAAACAGAACAGACCAGTCACTGGCACCAGCTCAGGAACAACCCTCTGAAAATCCTGTGCCACAGGTCCCGTGTTGTCATGATGAGTGACTCATCAACTCTAACAGATGTCGCAATATCAATAGCAATCATAATGGGGCATTGCCCTCCAGCTTGGGAGAATGTGGTGCTGGTCTTCACTTCCTCCTCTGGAACTCTCTGTTGGAACAGGGCTGATTCTAGTGACCCAGAAAGACGTTCACCTTCTGAGAAGCTTGTGTAGCCTCTGCACTCTGCCCACCACGTGCTCTGGAGGACGGCACGAGACTCCTTCCTTTAGAAATTCACATCCCAGGCTTCGCTGGTGGCTCAGTGGCAAAGGATCTGCCTGCGGATCCAGGAGACGTGGGCTCCATCCTTGAGCCAGGAAGATCCCACATGCCTCTGGGCAACCAGAGCCCATGTGCCACAGCTACTGAGCCTGTGTTCTAGAGCCTGGGAGCCGCAACTTCCGAAGCCTGTGTACCTTAGAACCTGTGCTCTGCAACAAGAGAAACCTCCACAATGAGAAGCCCACACACCCCGAAGAAGAGCTGCCCCCTGCTCACTACAACTAGAGAAAGCCTGGGCCGCAACGAAGGCCCAGCATGGTCAAAAATAAATAAATAAATAAATAAATAAATAAATAAAATTATGTTTTAAAAATAACAAAAGAAAAAAGAAAAAAAATCCATCTCTTATTCCTCTATGTCTCTGAGGACTATTGGCTTCACTGCGTTGCATCATGTTGTACTGTTTGTTGCATTGTGTTACAACAGGCTCCAACACAAGGAAAAGGGGCTGGGTATATCTATGCCGAAGCCTTTGACTGTGTGGATTACAATAAACTGTGGACAATTCTGAAAGAGATGGGAATACCAGACCACCTGACATGCCTCTTGAGAAACCTGTATGCAGGTCAGGAAGCAACAGTTAGAACTGGACATGGACCAGCAGACTGGTTCCAAATAGGAAAAGGAGTCCATCAAGGCTGTATATTGTCACCCTGCTTATTTAACTTATATGCAGAGTACATTATGAGAAACGCTGGGCTGGAGGAAGCATAAGCTGGAATCAAGATTACTGGGAGAAATATCAATAACCTCAGATATGCAGCTGATACCACCCATATGGCAGAAAGTGAAGAAGAACTAAAGGGCCTCTTGATGAAAGTGAAAGAGGAGAGTGAAAAAGTTGGCTTAAAGCTCAACATTCAGAAAACTAAGATCATGGCATCTGGCCCAATCACTTCATGGCAAATAGATGGGGAAACAGTGGAAACAGTGGCTGACTTAATTTTGGGGGGCTCTAAAATCACTGCAGATGGTGACTGCAGCCATGAAATTAAAATATGCTTACTCCTTGGAAGGAAAGTTATGACCAACCTAGACAGCATATTAAAAAGCAGAGACATTACTTTGTCAACAAAGGTCCATCTAGTCAAGGCTATGGTTTTTCCAGAGGTCATATATGGATGTGAGAGTTGGACTATAAAGAAAGCTGAGCACCGAAGAATTGATGCTTTTGAACTGTGGTGTTGGAGAAGACTCTTGAGAGTCCCTTGATCTGCAAGGAGATCCAGCATGTCCATCCTAAAGGAGATCAGTCCTGAATATTCATTGGAAGGACTGATGTTGAAGCTGAAACTTCAATACTTTGGCCACCTGATTCGAAGAACTGACTCATTGGAAAAGACCCTGATGCTGGGAAAGATTGAGGGCAGGACGAGAAGTGGGTGACAGAGGATAAGATGGTTGGATGGCATCACCGACTCGATGGACATGGATTTGGGTGGACTCCGGGAGTTGGTGATGGACAGGGAGGCTTGGCGTGCTGCGGTTCACGGGATCGCAAAGAGTCGGACACGACTGAGCAACTGAGCTGAACTGAATCCATGAAGGGCCTGACATACCCAGTGCCAGTTTCTACTAAAAAACTAGAAGGTCCCTCTAGACGGTGAACTCCTGAGGTGCTGCAGAGGAAAGTGTGATGAATGACTTTTCACTGGCCTTGTGATTAGGCTGTGAGGAGAGGGCTAGACTTAACTATGACTGCAGGTGTCCTCCACAGGGAAGTCTGTCAAAAGGTCCGCCTAGTCAAGGCTATGGTTTTTCCAGTAGTCTTGTATGGCTATGAGAGTTGGACCATAAAGAAAGCTGAGCGCCGAAGACTTGATGCTTTTGAACTGTGGTGTTGGAGAAGACTCTTGAGAGTCCCTTGGACCCCAAGGAGATCAAACTAGTCCATCCTAAAAGAAGTCAGCCCTGAATATTCATTGGAAGGACTGATGCTGAAGCTGAAGCTCCAATCCTTTGGCCACCTGATGCAAAGAACTGACTCATTGGAAAAGACCCTGATGCTGGGAAAGATTGAATGCAGGAGGAGAAGGGGATGACAGAAGATGAGATGGCTGCATGGCATCATTGAGTCGATGGACTTGAGTTTGAGCACGGTCCAGGAGTTGGTGATGGACAGGGAAGCCTGGCATGCTGCAGTCCATGGGGTCGCAAAGAGTCAGACACAACTGAGTGACTGAACTGAACTGAACTGAGCTGAACTGAAGAGGGAAGTGAACCCACAGCCAGATTGGCAGGTCCCAAGCTAGTCTCATGTGAAGCAGGTGTCACAGGTTTATAATAGTTTGAATCTTATAATCCCCAAAGCTCCCCATCACTGATACCCAATGATGTGTCACATGCTATATTATAAACGCTATCACATTAAGTACCTGCCCCCAACCCTGCAGATAACCTACCCTCAAGGTTGATGATTCCACTCATTTGAAAGAGAAAGAATCCAAGCTGCAAGAGACAAGTGACCTCACCTTCCACCTTGAGGTTTTGGGGTCGTGGAGGTGATCTTATCCTTTACCTTCCAGTCTCATCATTAGTAAGAACTTACACAAAAGTCCCAGCCTCTCAGTTCTGCACAGGCCCTTTAGGGTCAGGCTCTGAGCTTAGGACTGAGCCAGGGAGTTAGAGACGTGGAGCATCCCCTTCCTTCCTTTGGAGCTTGGCTTGGTGGAGCCAGGGTCATTGTGAGAAAGCCTCGGGGCACAAGCAGCATTCAAGGGACCGTAAACCCACTCCTCACAGAGATCTCTAGTCTGGTTCCAAATTTGGAGTAGTCAAGTTTTATTTTTAAGTGAGGAAGGAAGTTTTTCCTTTCCCCTTCTCTACTTCAAGAACTGAGGTGTTCTGAAATCAATTGGCAATTATATATGGCATCCACTAGGTACGCAGTTCCCTGACAGGTGGGATGAAAATCTGATGCTGGCCCACCTCCTACCAATGAAGTCAATGTCTCTGGGGGTCAGGCCTGGGCATCAGTGCTAAAAGTTCCTGGGTGAGTCCTCTGTGCGGCAAGGGTGGAGGGCCACTGCCCAGGACCACTTGGGGACAAGCTTCATGACTCCCAGACACTGCCCTCTGTTCTCAGCCTTATTCTGTTCTTTCTCACTCTTGTTTACTCTCTCTGGCTTTGCTCCACAAAGACCTCAGCAGCAGCAGCATCAGTCCTCCATAAGTGCTTAATCAAATATGTCAATTTCTGTAGAAATGACTATTCAGTCACAGTATGAGTTTCACAGTACAGTTTGAAACTGGTGATGTGACTTGGCAATTGTTTTGAAATATAAAAAAGAATGGATCTTTATGGACAGACAAAAACATCTCAATTGTAGAATAATAAAAGGATCAGACATAATTGTAAAGTTATATAAATATGTAAATCCATCATGTCACCAAGAAATCTTAATTACCTAACTGGAAAAAAAATAATTTTTTTTTAACTGGAAGAGAATGGTCTGTCAGAACCTTGTGCAGAGAATTATGTTGATCCTAGGAAACATAATATGTTGAAAAAAGTAGAGAATGGTATTTCTTTCCAGCTTTCATGTTTAAGATAACAGAAAAATCTATGGTACTATGTTGCAAACATTATGTCTGAAAAACAAGCAAAATTATAACATGGTGCGGCAACAATGCTACTGCCCAGAAAATGAGGCAAGGAGTGTGCATAATGTCCTTGGTGTAGACTGCAAGGCAATAAGCTGTAGAATAAGTAATAAGTGGCATTAACCTTCTCTGCCCCAACTGCCCAACCCACAGAGAGAAAGAATTATTAAAAATTCCACAGATGCCCTTTGGCTGTCTGAACCCTTAGAAAGAGGTTCTGTACAGAAAAGCCCAGAAATGCTGCAGAGCGTAATGAGTGAAGATAAGCCTCAAGGTACGTCTAAATCTGTCACTACAGATATTGCAGGACTGCAACTATGACTGCGGCCGACATTTTAGAAAATAAAACTTCTAGTAAATTCATGATTCTGGTGAACCAAGAAATGTGGAGACTTTTTGGGAAACAGGGTCAGAATCTAAGTTACCAGCTGTGCAGTATGCCCCCCTTTTTTTGGCCCCACGGTAGGCAGGGCCTTAGTTCCCTGACTAGGAATCGAACCCGTGACCTCTGCAGTGGAAGGGCAGAGTCTTAACCACTGGACTGCCAGGGAAGTCCCTACCCCCTAGTTGGTCCTGTACAATCAGTCGAGCTGGGAGAGGAACAATCCAGACCCTACACATGGGAGGTGGGGTGGGGAGGTTGTGGGGGGATGGAGGAGGGACAGTAAGCAGGGCAGTCTGCAGTTGTGGGTTGGTTCCAGCTGTGAACCAAGCTGTGAGTGGGTGAAATGTGTCCCTCTTCCTAATGTGCAGGCCCCCACCTCTCCCAGGTGCATATTCCAATGCACCTGGATGGTGCTCATCCACCGTCACTTCCCTTTGCTAGCAGACAGAGCCTCTCACAGCCTTCTCCCATCACTTGTGTCTCTTCTCTCCCATGCCAGCCCTCTTTCTTACCCTCCAAGACCAAGGCAGCAACTACCAATGGGGAAAAGCCAGTTGTGTGATGAAGACAAGAAGACAAAGAACCTGTACCAGATTGAATAGTGTCCCCACCCGCTAAATTCAAGTCCTTCTTAGAACCACAAGCCTATTGCCTCACCCAACAATCTTGCCACAGAGCCCACGGGCACTCCCAATGTCCTGGGTGCTAAACCCACACCTCCCCACACTCCGGAACCAGCAGCTCCACAAATGTGGCTGAATTTGAAAATATGATCCCTGTAGATGTAATGGGTGAGGTCATACTAAAATAGGTGGGCCCCTAATCTAACCTGATTGCTGCCCTTCCAAGAGGAAAAGAAACACAGTCACACAGACATACAGACACACTGTGTCTGGAGGAAGACAGAGTGAAGACACCCAGAGAATGTCATGTGAGGTGACGATCACAGGATTGCACCTATAAGCCAAGGATTGCCAAGACCATCAGAAGCTAGAAGAAGCAAGGAAGGATCCTTGCCCAGAGCCTTTGGAGAGCGCACAGCCTTGCCTCATCTCCAGTGTTGGACTTGGAGTCTCCCGAAGTGGGAGACAATGTGTTGCTATTGTTTAAGCCACCCAGATTGTAGTACTGAGTTACCCCAGCACTAGGTACTAATACAGAGCCTTTAAAGGTAAGCATGTACCTGACTGCTAACCACAGTCTCCTGCAGACTTGGGGTGAAAATAAGTCTCACCTCAAATGAAGACTCCTTGTGTCCTGGGGGAGTCACTTAGTGCTCTGCTTGGAGCTGGGCTGTGATGTGACATCTGGATTCTACAAAGAAGAATGCCATCAGGTACATGGCATTCATGAACCCAGAAGAGGGAGTGACAGTGTGTGTCAGCTACTGCCAGCCCTGCTGGAGGCACCTCCCAGGGCTCACAGCCTCGGCACCCTCAATCACCCATTCTCCTACTATATTGAAACACCTTCTGCTTTTCACTCTATGGGGGGAGAAATAAGCAAATACAAGATAATGCACTTAGAACTTTTTTCAAATGTCTGTTTCAAATAAATCTAACTTATTTTTAAAAATGAAATTATTCTTATACAAATACACTGAACATCAGTTGATTTCTTCTTTAATGGAAGCTTTGTTAGTAAGACAAAGAAGGCTGCAAAAGGGTCCTGTGAGGACCAATCTATGAAAGTGTAAATATTTAAGATACAAAGTCGAAGTGGTTTCAGAAAATTTGTGAGACTGTACAAAAAAAAAAATGTTTCTTAACCAATAAGATTTAGATTATAAAAACTTAGAAGAAAAACAAAGAATGACTTCGTTTACCTTTCACTTTCCCTGGAATGGCTACCCACTCCAGTATTCATGCCTGGAGAAGCCCATGGATGGAGGAGCCTGGCAGGCTACAGTCCATGGGGTCACAAAGAGTCAGACACGACTGAGTGACTAACACGTTAACTTTCACTAGCTGCTTGGTTTCCTTAGTATCTAGCATGGAATTTGGCAAGCAGTAAATCTAATGAATAAGTACTCAACTGCATATGTTAATTTAAAAAAAACTTCAAGATATTTAAATATCAAATGCTATTTGGACACGAAAATATCATCTTGATAAGCTATAACTCTTCTATACTCTTCTACTGAGTTTATGAAATACGGAGAACCACTTCAACATTCTGAAAGTCAGCATTCAAGGAGAATATTAATACTTCTACTGTAATAACAACAGCAACACTTATATAACCCTGCTAAATGCCAATTACTATCATAATTGTTTCTTTTACATCTGAAGGGAAAAAAGTGAAAATGTTAGTCTCTCAGTCATGTCCAACTTTTTGCAACTCCATGGACTGTAGTCCACCAGGCTCCTACGCCCATGGAATTTTCTGGGCAATAACACTGGAGTGGGTAGCCATTCACTTCTCCATGGGATAGATCCTACCCAGGGATTCGAACCCAGGTATCCTACGTTGCAAGTAGATTCTTTATCAGCTGAACCACTGTTTAATCCTCACAGCCACTCATCATTTTGCAGATGAGGCAATGGAAACACAGAGACGCTAAGTAACTTGTCGAAACCACACAGGAAATAAGGGGCAGAGCTAGCCAGTGTAGCCCCATCTATACAATGCAGCCTCTCATTAGGAGTTCCTCCTTCAGTAAACGTTTATGATGGAGCCACTGAACGTGAGTGCTGTGTCTGGGCATCATATCGAGATGAAGAAGCACCACTAAGTCACTTCCGGGAAAGCTCTTCCGGGTCATAGCTCACTCATGTTCCTCCAAACCTGACACTCCGGGACTGCACAGCCTCCTCCATGAAACTGCTCTTCAGACCCAAAGAGCTCTCACTTACTCAACTCTCTCCCCAGAGTCAGGCAGGTATAGAGAATCCTTTCAGATATTAACATCCTAAGGCCAAGGTGTGGATCATAGTGTATTCATTGGGAGAGACCTAGAGTGCTGGTTTGCCTTCCTAAGAGGGAGAGTTAGTGATTGCACATACATTCCTATAGCCTATTTTAAAAGCCGAACTCTTTGTTTCCTTAAATAGCTATCTTTCCAGATGCCATGTTTCCCCTGGCTATGGTTTGAATGACCATAATTGAGATTAAATTTTAAGCAGACAAGCAAAAAGAGAGCAGCAATGGTTTTGTCTGCAGGGTCAAGACACGAAACTTCCTTTGGTCAAACCTCCTGGAGGTTTTAGTAAATTTTCTGAGTGCACATGAGAAATTAGAATGGGAATGAGGGAGTTTTGTTAGTGTGGCTTATTCATGCTTAGATTATACATGGATCATATTTATTTACAGACTATTTACAGACTCGTTAGACCACCCCCAGGACATGTCCCAGGCTGTAGCTAGTTAGCAGACCTTTTATTGGCATTAGATGATGTCTTAAAGCGATTCAGAAAAACTTTAGTTGATGCACCACTTTTCTGAGAAATAAATATCATGCATGGATTTTATGCATCACTTATTTCCATCTGGCCTGTGAGCTGCACACTTCGCTTATGCACCTGCTTCTGGATCAGTAGCGCAGCATGTGTTCATTAGAACAGCTAAGTGTTATTGCAAATGCTCCAAAAGTGTACTGGCTCCATCACTCCAGAAGTTCACTCTGTGCTCATGTATTAATCCTGGATGGATGAACAGGAAAGAAGTTTTAGAGAAGGTTCAAGGTTTAATACCATACCAACCCAAGCATATTGGTTTTTAGGTTGGGCCTGAAAGTGATCAGAAAAAAACTTCAAATAACCAGAAAATCTTATAGCTCTTTCAGCCTGAACAAGGATAGGACTAAGCCTGCAGAAAAATTTAAGGACAACAAGAGACAAAAGTGCTACTGCCTGTGAACACATTCGAGAATTCCTACATATTCATTACACCCTCATTCATGAAAACTGCTCTTTTTAATGTAATACTCATAGACTAGAATCACCTCTTGTTAATAGTATTATAGTACTAAGCACTTCAGCACCCATTAAAAATACTAAAATTTACTAATGAATGCAATATTTGGGGAGCTTTAAGTGAGATCCAGATATAAAAAAAATGTGGAGTGCCTCTTTTTCTTTTAAATTGTAAATCTAGATATCTACAAAGAATTGGATTTACCCAAAAAGAAAAAAGATATATTTGAGGAAGACCTATGTATTCCAGGTTAGTTTCCTAGGACTGCTGGCTGGCTACCACAACCTGGGTGGCTTGAAACAACGGAAGTGTGTTCTCTCACACTTTCAGGGGTGAAGTTCAAAATCAAGAGCCCTCAATGAGCTGAAGAGAAGCAGCCTTCGGAGCCCCACCCCCTACTGGGGTGGCCGCCAAACCTTGACACTCACTGTCCAGCAGCTGTAGTGTTTCACCTCCGCCTCGGTCATCGTCACATGGCTATCTCACCTGGGTGTCTGTGCATCCTTCCCTCTTCTTACAAGCACACTGGTCACATTAGATTAAGCTTCCACCAACTCCAGCGTGACCTCAACTTAACTAATTACATCAACATTGACCCTATTTCTAAACAATGTTGCACTCTGAGGTACTGGGGCTTAGGACTTCAACATTTGCTTTGGAGAGGACACAATTCAACCCATAGCAATCTATCAATTCCCTTTTTTTTTTTTTTTTTTTTGCTGAACCATGCAGCTTGCAGGATCTCAGTTCCCCAACTAGGGATCAAGCCTGAGTTCCCTGCAGTGGAAGCACAGAGTCGCAATCATTGGACTGCCAAAGAATTCCCTCATTTCACCTTTTAATTACTATAACGTCCACGTATAAGCTTCCCAGGTGGCACAGTGGTAAAGAATCCGCCTGGCAATGCAGGAGACACAAGAGGCATGGGTTCAACCCCTGTGTCGGGATGATCCCCTGGAGGAGGAAATGGCAATCCACTCCAGTATTCTTGCCTGGAATATTCCATGGATAGCGGAGCCTGGAGAGCTACAGTCCACAGGATCACAAAGAGTCAGACACAACTAGGTGACTGAGCACAGCACCATGTATGAGCTAGAATTTTAGCAAAAGACTCTAATACACTTGCAGAAATATTCCATTGCGGGGGTTTAAATCCTGAAAGCATTTGTCTAAGTTAATGTTGTGGCAGCCAGGTATTTATGTGCACTCCTTTGGAAGGAAAGTAGCAACCCTGAGCAGATTACTCTCCAGAGGTTTCCAAAACATTTACATTTACTTGAAGGCTGTGAGCATTGCAGGTTCACATCACCACAACTCCACATGTAGCCTCATGTAGCTGACTCAGGTCCACCTATCCAACAATCTGCAAAATTTCTCAAAGCAGAAAAGATGTTAACTTCAGCCCCCTGAGACAGCAGCAGCCTTCTGACCACTTAACAGTGTGTTAAGTTGTTCCCACATTCTCTTGGAAGCTCCATCATCTATTGACTGGGTTCTCTAATTTCACTGATGGGCACAATATCACATGAAATCACTCTCTGTTCAGAGCACCAGAGCCCTGGGGGCATCCATCAACATTTCAAGTCTCTTTAAAGCATCTTATCTGGGGAATTCCTTGGTGGTCCAATGGTTAAGACTCTGATTTCCACTGTAGGAAGCATGGGTTTGATCCCTGATTAGGGAACAAAGATCCTGCATGCCAGAGCAGGGTGGTCAAAGAATAATTAAAAAATTTTTAAAAAGCATCTCATGTGAAACATATATCTTTGGAGAGATAGGTGGTCCTGGGTTGGTTAAGCTCTGCTAGGACTGGCTACAGAATTTGGGGAAATTGCTTGATAGTGAAAGGGTCAGTTGCTCAGTCATATCTGACTCTTGGCAACCTCATGGACTATAGCCCACCAGGTTCCTCTATCCATTGAATTCTCCAGGCAAGAATACTGGCGTGGGTTGTCATTCCCTTCTCCAGGGGATCTTCCTGATCCAGGGATTGAATCCGGGTCTTCTGTACTGCTGTCAGATTCTTAGTGCAAACTTTGGGACCCTTGTTCAAAACATCATTAATTTAAGGTAACATCAGCAGAGCATTAAACCAAGCACAGGTCCTATGTGACTACCAGTTACCTGTCCCTGAAGCCAGCACCCCCCCACCCTTCCCCTTCCCAGGGGCCTCCCCAAAGCTGACTTTCCTTGACCTCTGAGGAACTTCCTGAGCGACACAGCCTCTGAGTTGGTTAGAAGTGTTGACATCAGCGTCATTGAGAAACCATGTTTATTCAGGTGCAAGTTTGTCACTTACCTGCTTTTGATTCCAGACGTGCAGGTACTGAGCAGAGAATCCTGACTTCGAATTCCTCTAAATCCTCACCTGGCACTGGTTACCCAGGGGGCTGGTGGTGGCCCCTCATCCTTACCAGCCAGACCTTCCCCAGCCGGAAGCCCTCAGGGCCCCAGGAAAGGAGTACGGTAGCCCCAGTGGCATGTTAAACTCAGGCACAGAAATTTCCCTGGCGGTCCAGTGGCTAAGACTCCAAGTTCCCAATGCACGGGGCCTGGGTTCGATTCCTGATCAGGGAACTAGATCCCACAGGCCACAACTGAGAGCTCACAGGTGGCAACTAAAGATCTTGTGTGAGATCAAAGATCCCATGTGTGATGACTAAGACCTGGCACAGCCAAATAAATAAATAAATTCTGGTACAGTCTTTAGTCCCCCTAAATCTACACGTGGCCATGTAGATGCCACATGGCTACATCTTCAAGTTTTCAAAACACTCCAGTAATACAGCTTTTCATGTGAATTCTCCTAATTGTACAATGTTGACAACTAAGTGGACTTCCCCAGTGGCACTAAGTGGTAAAGAAGCCAGCTGCCAATGCAGGAGACTTAAAAGATGCCGGTTCCATCCCTGGATTGGGAAGATTCCTGGAGGAGGGCATGGCAACCCACTCCAGTATTCTTTCCTGGAGAATCCCAGGGACAGAGGAGCCTGGCAGGCTCTAGTCCAAAGGGTCACAAAGAGTTGGACGTGATTGAAGCAACTTAGCAAGCATGACAACTAAATAAGAATTTTAGAAAATTGCACAAGCAAAACAAAAGCTGTCTGTGAGCCCTGTTTAGCTGTGGGCTGAAGTTTGCCAGCTTTGTCTCGTTGGAGGGTTACCATCCGGCCCCTAGAGATGGTGCCCACATCCTCCCCATGACCATGTTCCCTCCTTAAGGTTGCACTTTCTCCCCAGACAGTCGCCTCTGGGTTGCCGAGGGCTTATGTGTTATATTTGTGTGCACAGAGCATTGTACGATGTGTGCATGCTCCCTCAAGAGCAAAGAAGGCTCTGGAAGCTACTGAGGTCTCTAACTGGGGCATCAGCAGGGAAGACTCTATCAAGGTACCAGCCTGGAGAAAGTGAGGAGGTGTAGCTTGGGGTCTTAACAGGCTAGGGGAGACTGGCCTTGGATGGAGCCCACTGGCCTAGGTAGTGGGGGGCTGGTGGTGAGAAGGGTGTGGTGAACAGGGCTGGTGAGAGGACAGAGTGAGGAAACTGGAGAGGATGTGGCAGAGGAGCGGGGACCACAGGAGGGAGACCACGAGACAAGCCCACTGCTGCAGAACTGCCCAGCCTGGCCGCTGATGGACCTACCGTCCTCCTGGAGAACAGTGCTCCCCTCCAGACTTCGGACACATGACTCGTGACTGTGGTTTAGGGGCTGCTGGCTGGGTGGCCCCCAGAGTCTCCCCAAGACAAGAAGCACAAAGTGCTTTTCTGCCCTGACTGCCCCTAGGGGAGCAAACACTTGTAAAATTTGTTCATACTTCTCATTGTGGGTTTCTGTTTGATGAATTACACGTTCCCAGGAAGCTTCTGTAACGCGATAGCTCTTGTTGGGTTTGGGCGGGGTGGGGGTGGGGAAGGGGACTATGTGGAGCACCTGATTGACACTGTGAATAGGAAAAGGCAGTCAGACACCATTCTGTCCCAGAATGTGCTGGGTCACCTGGAGCTGGTCTGAACTGGCCAGCCCTGGGCAAGCGGGAAACAGAAGTCAGGAGCTTGAGGGGCAGACGGCTGACCCTGCCCCTATAGACAGGCTTGGAGTTGACCATGATCTTCAGGAAAGGCCTGAATTTCTAAGGAGGCTGAAAAGATTCTCCCTTAGGCCAGGGGCTCAGCTAAATTTTCAGGACTGCTTTGGACCACCAAGGTCACTGTCATGGGCACTTAGCCACATCTGACCTGTTCATAGTGTGAGCATCAGTAGATTAAAACTCTAAGTGATCTGAGGTGGGTGGTGGCGGGTGTTGTGTGTGTCCCTAAAGCAGGAATTATTGAGAATACCCTTCAAAAACTCTATCCATGAGACAGGGAGCCAACTGAAAATTTGGCAGCTACAGGGTCTTGCAGATGCAATCAAAGTAGATGAAGTATATTTTCTTGCCTAAATGACTCGGTATGGTTTTGAACACTGAATACATTAACCATGAAGCTTTTAACTTGCATTTCTCTCTAAATTACATGGATCCATCACAAATATTTAAGTTAGAGATGACTTGTCTTCTTAAACATTTTACAGGAAAACATGTATACACTTAATAAATATATATTTGCTTCGGTTATGATCTTTGTTAAGTAATAAGATGCATTCCTACAGAGTTTTACACAATGTTTTCCGTAGACAGAGGACGATGGGGAGGAGGAGAAAAGCGTTCAGTGTTTCAGGCTGGTGGTGCAGACAGCCCCCGATAGCCAGAGGCCCCTTCTGAAACAGGAGCAGGCAAGTCCATCTTTTTCAAGACCAGAGGGAAGCAGCCCATGACTGGACTCCAGCTGTGGCTGTCTCCAGGTGTCCTTGACAAAGAGATAACTGTCATATGGGAAGATGAGATCCCATCTTGTGCAAGTTACTGTTGGTGGTTTTACCTGCTCATTCGGGTAAAGGGGTTTGGCTCTGGGACTGGTTCATTCTGTTGAAGTCACGAATGACTCACGTTCTCCCGCCCGGTGAAAAGTAGACTTCACTGCCTTCGGCTCTTTCTTCCCATCGCCAGAAGAAGACCTGGCTTCTGGTGGTTTTGCACTTGCATCTGTGTCTTATCAGGCCATCTCCTCTTCTGGGGTTGATGAAGAAAACATTTCACGAAGTTCAAAGTCACAACATCCTCATCAGAGCAGTTGGGATGTTGGCAGATGGAAGGCACGTGGACGCCCAGGTTGCCTGGGGGATTGGTGGGTGCCTCTGTGTCCTCATGGCAGTGATAGTGTGCTATGAGGGGGTGAGGGGGCCAAGAGCAGGGAGCCAAGGAGCTTGGGGAGGGACAGGTAAGGGGAGCTTGTCTTGGGGCCGTTCCAAGGGTCCAGGCATAACTGAAGGAGGGAATGGAGGCGATCTCTCTATGCTGAGCATTTGACCAAACCATGATGATTTTTCCATTTTCCTTTTTACATTGACTTTTAATTTCGATCACAGAGTCAGACTCTCTGTAGTGCCAAAAGTATTATTAGAACTGAAAACACAATAGACTCTCAAAGAACCAAGAAAATGGAATTTCGTGTCCCATTGCTTGTGGCCGCACAAGCAGTAAGCACCAGACTTGGCAGCTTAACATAAACATAAACATTTATCATCTCACATGGATTCTGCAGGTCAGGATCTGGGGAGCTGCTTGGCTGGGCTGACCCTGGTCCAGTCTCTCATGAGCTGAAGCTGGGGCTACAGTTGTCCAAAGGCTTGGCTGGGGCTGGAGCATCTGTCCCAAGATGGTTCACTCACATGGCTGCCCTGAGTGCTGACATCTGGCAGGAGACCATTCAGTGCCACATGGACCTGTCTGTGGCCTCACGGTGGAAGCCACACTTTCATGATTTAGCTTCTAATCACACCCTATCCCTTCTGCAATAGCCCATTATTTACAGAACTGCTCCACTACTTAGTTTGAGAGGAAATAAGACAAAAGCATGACTCCAGGAGGTGAGGATTACTGGAGTAATCACCAGTAAAATCACATGGAAAATCACCGCCATGTCTGGGAAAATGCATGTCTATGTAAGAAGACGACAAACACAAACACATTCTTGCCTGAAATCCTCAGAAAATCCAATTGTGTTCAACTTTCAAATCTGTCCTGCCTTTGACCCAGAAATACTTGTGGCAGAAGTGACTGAACTCCACTTTCCTTTCAACTTGCTGCTCGCCCCCAAGAGAAGAGGACCACCAGCTTCACAAAACGCTGGAAGGTGGAGACCTGCAGGGAGGGAGAGCAGCAGGAACGCTATTCTTCTCTTTCCTTGCAACTCCCTGGAACATATATTACCACATGCTTGAAAAGCGCCACCAGGATGAAAGGCTGCTCTTAATCAATAAATCAAAGCTAAGAAATAATTGAAACCCAGCAAAAATCAGTTCTAATATAAAGACCAAAGGGACAATTTGCTAACATGACACAGATGAGAAGTGGCAGCATCCATCTCAGAGAAATGAATGCAGATAGAGGATGAAGGAAAGCGGTTTGATGTTAACAAAGTCACTCCCATACAGGGGCTGGGAATCCTAAACTATGGTGGCCAAAGTGAGGAGGGGTAGTATTGTTACCTCTTGTTAAGTGCAAGGCATTCAAGGAAACTTTCCTTTCTCTTAATTGCAATCAAGAAGTGTAATCCAGTGATTGTCTGTGTGTGTGTATACTATGCCCACTGCTTGCAGATGAGATCTAAAGACTATATATAGATGGTCTTAGTGGTCAGGGAACTTATCCTTTAGAGAGAGAAATAGACAGACACAAATAAGTGAACCATGAGTGTCTGTGGGCAAGGGATTATGGGAGTGCTGAATGAAGATGACTGAAGGAAGGCTTCCCAGAAGAGGTGGCAAAGAAATGGGGCTCTGTAGGATGCACAAGATACTGAAAGGCAGGGCCAAGGGAGAAAGAGAATGGGCAACAGAGCAATTCAGAGAAAAGAGCTTGAGCAATGAAACTGATGTTGACAAACGCAGGATTTGTTTAGAGGACAGAAACAATGTAGACTGTAACTGGAATGAAGAGCTGGAAGCGGTCAGAAGTAGAGGGTGGTCCTTGATGGGGAAAGTGATAGGATATACTGCGAACAGAACTGGAAAGGCTGTTAACTCCACGAGTTTATTAGAAAGCAATGGAAACCATATTACCGAGTTCAAATCCTGGTTGTACTACTTACCAGCTGTGTGAACTTGAACAAGGCAAATTCTGTACCTCAACTTTTCTGTTGGAAAAAATAATATGATAATATTGCCTTACTTCATATGTTATGAGGATAAAGGACTTGATGTACAGAAAGCACTAGGTCAGTGCCTGGAATAGTGCTCCTCCATCATTATCATCATCATGTCATCACTTGTTTAGAGAGATAACTATAGCACCTCTGTGAAAGGAAAGGAGGGGCAGGCCTGTGGGAAGCTGCAAAAGTAGAGTGAAAGACTAATAATCAGTCAGATGTGAAATTATGAGTCCAAATACGTGGCCAAATTCATACTTTCAGGTGAACTAGGAGTCTGGAGACTTTACAGCTCATGATAAACAAAGTTAAGCAGAAGAAACAAACTAAACCTTCCAAATCCCAGGCTTAATACAGTAATGAATTCTGTCTCACCTGGGAGACATACTCTCCATTGGTTGGGGGGAGGCTTTGCTCCACTCAGTCTCCCAGGGGCCAGATGGAAACCCCACCATGTTGGGGCTCCCCCTCCGGGACTGTCGCATCCTTGGTCATTGGGTCAGGAGATAAGATTGTGGATGCCCACAGACCAGCTATGGCACAGCCCCACCTGGCTGCAAGTGGGCGGGTCTTTCAGGGGAATTACATGGATGTTCAGTGAGTAGTAAATTCCTCTGCGGCAAAAGGAATGGCTTTGAACAGGTAAGTAATAAATTTGAGTTTGGGTGTTGTATTGGTTTGCTAGAGCTGCCATAAGAAAATACCAAAGATTGGGTAGCTTAAATAAATGAACATTATTTTCTCAGAGTTACTGAGGCTAGAAGTCCAAGATCAAGAGGTCAACAGTTTTGGTTTTTCCTGAGGCCTTTCTTCTTGGCTTACAGATGGCTGTCTTCTCACTGGTCCTCACATGGAGGACCTCTGTGCCCATCCCTGTGTCTCATTGTATATCCAAATTTCCTCTTCCTACATGGACACCACAGTCAGGTTGGATGAAAGCTAAACCCAATGGCCTCATTTTAACTTAATCACCTCTTTAGAATCTCTCTCAAAGATTGTCTTATTTTGAGGTAGTGAGGATTAGGGCTTCAACATATGGATTTTAAAGGACACAATTCAACCCATACTAGATGTGTTGAGTTTGACCCAACTGAAGGAATCATCTGAGGTATGTCTTAAGAATAAATTCCTTCTGTTAGACGTTGGAAAGTTTCACCCTAAGTCAAGGAGTCCCTTCAGCCTAAGAAGCTGAATGGTTGTAACTGTTATTTCTGTTCAGTTTTTGACAGAGCCAACGAGTTAAATATCCTAAACAGGAAACAACAGGAAAAATCCCACTTCCATAAAGAAAGAAAAAACCTGACCTCTGCAATATGCAAATATTAACAAAGATTGGAACCCATTCACAGCTGTGAAGTAAGTCATGGATTTAACCTGGCATTCATCAAAGAAATGGAGGCCACAGTGATGATCCTAATTAAAAGAAAATTAATCTCCATGTCATACAGTAAACACTGACAGAAGGTAACATGTCCATGGTTATTTCCTTACAGATTTCATTAACCATGGTTAGAATCTCTTATCATTTGTCATGTCTCAGTCTACAGGCTGCCAACATTTAAAAGAACAGTTTAAAATTCAATCCTGCAAAGTAAGCAAAAAGCAGACAGATGACTGAATTTTTCTATCTTCACACCCATGTTTCATCATCCAGAAAAATAGCCAGTAACTAGAACTACAAGAAAACATGCCTTGTGAACTTTCAGTGAAACCCCAATCAAGTCAAATATGTTCTCACCATAATATTTTGTGAAAACCAAACATGCTGGATAAGTTGTGAGCTACAGTTCCAAAATACAATATAAGGCTCCCAAGTGGTTCCTTCATAGATTTTTTCCCCCATTATTGGCTCTTCCAGATGTTGCAAAATCTTATCCAACAGCTTCCATCTCTATCCCTGATGCTCTGACCTTGTACTGATGGTCCGTGCATATAAGTTGCCTCCTGCATTTTGAGAAGGCTGTACCTTACATGTTTTAAGTCTTTCATAATGCTTCTCATGAGACTGAACACAGCTGGCCCTTGATAAATCTTTATTACTATAGCATTCAGTTCAGTTCAATTCAGTCAGTCAGTCATGTCTGACTCTTTGCGACCCCATGAATCGCAGCACGCCAGGCCTCCCTGCCCATCACCAACTCCCGGAGTTTATTCAAACTCATGCCCATCAAGTCGGTGATGCCATCCAGCCATCTCATCCTCTGTCATCCCCTTCTCCTCCTGCCCCCAATCCCTCCGAGCATCAGGGTCTTTTCCAATGAGTCAGTTCTTTGCATCAGGAGGCCAAAGTATTGGAGTTTCAGCTTCAGCATCAGTCCTTCCAATGAACACCCAGGACTGATCTCCTTTAGGATGGACTGGTTGGATCTCCTTGCAGTCCAAGGGCCTCTCAAGAGTCTTCTCCAACACCACAGTTCAAAAGCATCAATTTTTCGGTGCTCAGCTTTCTTCACAGTGCAACTCTCACATCCATACATGACCACTGGAAAAACCATAGCCTTGACCAGATGGACCTTTGTTGGCAAAGTAACGTCTCTGCTTTTTAATATGCTATCTAGGTTGGTCATAACTTTCCTTCCAAGGAGTAAGCATCTTTTAATTTCATGGCTGCAGTCACCATCCGCAGTGATTTTGGAGCCCCCCAAAATAAAATCTGACACTGTTTCCACTGTCTCCCCATCTATTTCTCATGAAGTGATGGGACCAATTGCCAGGATCTTAGTTTTAGGGGATAGTTTTTATGTTCTAAAGTACAAGGCTATTCTAGGTCAGTAGTTTTCAAGCTTTCAAACAACGCTTTCCGACCATTATTCAATTAAATTCTCCCTCCTCTCAGGGAGTTTATCAAAAATCATCTTTTTCCCTCCTCTAACCAAATGGCAACCCACTCCATTATTCTTGCCTAGAGAATCCCATGGACAGAGGAGTCCAGCAGGCTACAGTCCATGGGATAGCAAGAGTTGGACAGAACTTAGCAATGAAACCACCACCAACAACCAATAAGTGAGACAAGAAACCAAGGCTGGATTATGAGTCAGGGAGCCCCTGCTGGCCAGTGATTCTCTTCTTGGCAGCACTTCCTATGGTATTTGTGGGGTATTTGTGGTATCCTGTGGTATTTGTGGGGAAGCTTCTTTCTTGTGGGTCCAATCACAAATACATAAATGCAGACCTCCAACCACCAAATACATAGAGGAAAGTGTGAGAGATGACTCCCGCCCAGTTTTCTGACACTGTGGGTTCCACATGTAAGACTGAGAAGGTGAGAGGGGAATGTTTTGGTGCTGATTTTTGTCTTAGATAATTAGAAGAGGGCTTTGTAATCACCCTAGGCCAGATCATCACCTATGACCCACACAGTAATTCTTTCAGCCGTCTGACAAGCCTAGGGTTGCCAATGACTCCCAAAGACCATAAAGAATTCAGGAAGCTCCACATCTTGGTTCTGAACTTCCTCCCAACACAGTTTTCTCCCAGTCCATGCCAGGCCTCCTTCAGGCTTTCTCCTCTTACTGAACTGTGCACCGCCTCATTTTGTGCCCTAGTCTTTGCTATTCTTGCCCCACCTGCAACCAGACCAACAAGACCAAAGCCCACTCATCATTCCTCAAGTCCTAGTGCTCAGGCTTCCTTCTCCCAAGCCTTTCCTGTACTGCCCCAGCTGAACTAGCTCTCACCTTCTCTGAGTCCCATGGGACTGGCTCTGGATTTCCATCCTTCACTTATTATTACATAATTCAGCTTCTCTAACAGACCTAGGTCCTCCAAGTCAACTTGGTGTATGCTTCATCCAGAGCAAAGGATGCGGTTCCTCGTGATGGTATTTAACAATACTCATTGAATAAATGGGAGGCTATGACGTCATTGCATGTGATAAGACACGTGATATTGGAGTATGGTGTCTGTGTTTTCTTTCACTACATCTTTTTCCTTCTTTCTTAGTTCATTTTGCTTATTTGTTTGTTGTTGACTGCCATCTAAATTGAAAGCCTCTGTCCCCTAAACTCCACCTTTAAAGTCTACTTGTTCCAAGAAATCTGTTTCTTCTTCCTCCAGTTTTTTCCTCTCCATATAAAATAACTATCTTTGACTAGAACAAACAAAAATATGAGAAATGAAAAAGTCACCACTCAGGAGAAAGTATGATTTCTTCAGGACAATGTCAGGATGCTGTGAGCTCTAATAACAGTTTACAAATGTGTTAAAGATGTGGTAAGACTTATATCAACTCTAACGGGGTCTTTCTCCTACTCAAGATCAGGATCCTTTCTGAGACCCCAAATTGCTCAACATGCTTTAATCTCTTTGTCAGTTGAGGTGGCCAAGATTCAAGCTACTTCATCCCCAACAGAGCAACCCCCTCCCACCCTGCTGCAGACTATTCTGCCCCAGTTTCCTGAGTCAGTTCAACTATCCCCCTGCTACCTTCCTCCTCCTCTTTTTGCTGCCCAGGAATCAAGTACATAGACTAGCCTTTTTTTCCTATGTGTTCTCACGATGAGAAAACAGGCCCTAGCTAAACAACCAGGGCACATTTATAGAGATTCTGGAAGTTCTACAATCATGACGTAGTTTGGACATAAGCTCCACTTCTGGGCTTGAGCATAAAGCTTACTTCTCCCTTCACCCTTCCATGAAAGCCAGTGAGTCGTTTTCTCCACTGCAGCCCCTGTTCCGAGGACAGTGAAGCAAGGATGATAACATATGACCCCCTCTACCATCTGGGCAAGGCTTTGTCCATTTCCACTGGAGGAAACATAATTAGAAATGAATTCCAAATTGCTAGTGGGGGAATTCAATTTGCTATTAGAAATAATTACCCAATTGTTACACTTGAGTTACAGAGAAGAGTGGAATCTCCTTCTCTAGGAAGCTTTTCTTTTCATCTTTTTACTTTGTTTTTTCTTTAACTGGAGTATAGTTGCCTTACAATGCTCTTTGTGCTGTTCAATGAAGCAAACCAGTCATATGTGTATATATGTGGCTCCCTCTCCTGCAAGATCCCACCCCTCAAGGTCACCTTGGGCTTCCCAGGTGGCACAGTTGGTAAAGAATCCACCTGCCAGTGCAGGAGACACAAGAGACATGGGTTCGATCCCTGGATTGGGAAGATCACCTGGAGTAGGAAATGGCAACCTATTCCAGTATTCATGCCTGGAAAATTCCATGGACAGAGAAGCCTGGGGAGTTTCAGTCCATGGGGTTACAAAGAGTTGGACACAACTGAGGATGAATAAAGAGTAGGTCACCTACTCAGAGCACTAAGCTGAGTTTCCTATGCTACACAGCAGGCTCCCACTAATTATTGATTTTACACATGGTAGTGTATATATATCAATCCCAACCTCCCAATTCATCCTGCCTCCCCACCCCCCCTGCCGTGTCCGTACATCTGTTCTCTACATCTGCGTCTCTATTTCTGTTCTGTAAAGAGGTTCATCTGTACCATAGATTCCACATATATGCATTAATATACGATATTTGTTTCACTCATTCTGACGTCACTCAGTATGACAGACTCCGTCTATCCACATCTCTACAAATGACCTAAGAAGACCCAAATAGACATTTCTCCAAAGAAGACATACAGCTGGCCAACAGGCACATGAAAAGATGTTCAAGATCACTAATTATTAGAGGAATGTAGATCAAAACTACAATGAGTATCACCTCATACTGGTAAGAATGGCAATCATCAAAAAATCTAGGGATATTTCAAACTGGTAGACTCCATCTGTCAGAAATGATTAGCTTTCTCTTTCCAAAGCTGGGGAACTAAAGGAACCAGTTGCTCAATGTTCTCCTACTCTACAGCAGCCACTGTCTGTGTTGACAGTTTTCTCTTATTTGTTTGAATATTCATTCCTTCTAGCCCAAGGAAGTGTTCTCCTTAACCACTAATTTGTCAGAACATGTGTCAAAGCAGTTTGGACTATCCCAAAAGAAACACCTTTAAGAAACCAAGAAACACAAAGCAATCAAGTCACTCTGGCAGAAGGGCCAGTGGGTGGGCTGTCGGTTACTGGGGAAGCTGTTTTTCACTTGGAAAACTTCCCAGGGAAACCAGGAAACCAGGCAAGACAGCACAAAAGAGGGGCAGCCTCCACCCTTGAGAATGGGAGGCTCCACCTCAGCCTTGAAACAGGGATTAAAGGCTACACTCCTACCTGGTTGAAAGGTGAGAGGGGTTCTGTATGGTGAGAGTCAGTCTTCTCCCCTGTGAGCAAATATTTGGACATTGCTTTAAAAAAATTAGTTGTAGGAACAATGCATTTTAAAAGGAGAGAGTGATTCTATGGCATAATACCTAAGAACGAGCAGGCTTTGAGTTCCAACAGACTTGGCTTGAGTTCTGGCTCCAGCTCTCCCGCACACCTTTGATTTAACCTTGGTGAGTTTCATTAGCCGAGAACAAAACCGTTCCCAGCTCACAGCATTGTTATGGGCCTTAACGAGAGGGATCCATTTAAAGTGCTTAGCCCAGCTGCCTGCACAGAGTCGAGGATAAACGCTGCTGCTCAGGAGCTTTAGTCGTGTTCGGCTCTTCACAGCCCCATGGACTTTAGCCTGCCAGGCTCCTCTGTCCATGGGATTCTCCAGACAAGAATACTGTCTGGAGTGGGTTGCCATTTCCTCCTCCAGGGGATCTTCCTGACCCAGGGATTGAACCCGCATCTCTTTTTGTCTCCCACACTGGCAAGCAGGCCAATGCCTGCCACTAGCGCCACCTGGGAAGTCAAGGGGAAATAAATGTTAGCTATTAGTATTATTACTTCGATTGTATGATTATGATTATAATTTTGTCATGTGTGTGATGCTAAAGTAAATGTGGACTACTGATATTGGTCTGATTGTTATGGTTATTACTGTGTCATATAATATGATACTTGCAGAAGGCAATGGCACCCCACTCCAGTACTCTTGCCTGAAAAATCCCATGGACGGAGGAGCCTGGTAGGCTGCAGTCCATGGGGTTGTGAAGAGTCAGTCACAACTGAGCGACTTCACTTTCACTTTTCACTTTCATGCATTGGAGAAGGAAATGGCAACCCACTCCATTGTTCTTGCCTGGAGAATCCCAGGGATGGAGCGGGGGGCCTGGTGGTCTGCCGTCTATGGGGTCGTACAGAGTCAGACACGACTGAAGCGACTTAGCAGCAGCAGCATATATGATACTTCCAGGAAGTTCTGCCTTGTGGAGAGTAAGAAAAGGAAGGTTGGTCCCTGGACTAAACTGGGGAGTGGTAGTGAACTAAGGAAAATCCAAGTGGCCACATGTGCTTAGGTACAGGTCTCCAGTGTCTTGGTCCATATATTCCACAGACTTCTCAGGATTCATGGCATTTCCATGCCTGGACAATAGCCAAACCACACAAGGGCTTTTGAAGCCCTTTCCTCTCAAGGCACTAATTCTGGAGTTTTACCCACTCCTAATTGAGCACAGCATTGAAAGACTTGTATTAAACTAGACTTCATAGTCTGAATGAACAACCTAGCTTTGTCCTACCCTCTTTGAGATGCTAGCAAGCCTCGGTTAAAGTAGCTGTCTTCCTCTCCAGGGTAAGCACCAAAACCAACTTTGTCTTACTAGAAAAATAAGAACATTCTCTAAAACCATATACAAAAATAAACTCAAAATGGATTAAAAGCCTAAGTGTGAGACTAGATACTATAAAATTCCTGGAGGAAATCAAGCACAACACTCTTTGGCATAAATTGCAGCAAAATTGGATCCAACTCCTAGAATAATAGAAGTAAAAGCAAAAATAAACAAATGGGACCCGATTAAACTTAAAAGCTTTTGCACAGCAAAGAAAAACAATAACAATACAAAAAGACAATCTATGGAATGAGAGAAAATGTTTGGAAACAATGCGACTCCAAAATAAACAAACAGCTCAATATCAATACAGCTCAATATAAAAAAAAAAAATCAAGAATTGGGGTAGAAGACCTAAGAGATATTTCTTCAAAAAAGACTTACAGATGGACAATAGGCACATGAAAAATGCTCAACATCATGAATTATTTGAGAAATGAAAATCAAAGCTACAATGAGGTACCCCCTCCCAACAGTCAGAATGGCCATCGTCAAAATGTTGACAAATAATAAATGCTAAAGTGGATGTGTAGAAAAGAGAACTCTCTTACACTGCTGGTAAGAGTGTAAATTGGTACAACCATTATGGAGAACAGTATGGAAGCCTCTTTAAAAACCAAAAATAAAACTACCATATGATCCAGAAATCTCACCTTTGGAGCAAAAGAAACTTCCTGTATAGCATGGCAGACTGTATTCAATATTGTGTAATACCGTAAAATGTAATAACCTATGTAATAGATATATGACTGAATCACTTTGCTGTACACCTGAAACTAACAGGACATTGCAGATTGACTATACCTAAATTAAGATTTTTTAAATAAAATGATAATAAAACAAACTCAAACCAAAAAACAACACAACAGTTGGCTGTACAATGGACTTTGGGGGCATCTCTCTGCCTGTTCCCCAGACTGAAGAGAGTCAGGGTGTCACTGGCTCCTGAAACACCTCTTTGGGACCGTGTAAGAAATGTTTCCACATTCCACATCATTTTTGACAGTTTAACAGTGTGGGCAGATTGAAATGGAGACCCAAAACTGGTTAGTTTCCAAAGAAAATTACCATCAACTAGAAACCTGAATATAGCCATTCATCATCTAGTCTTGGGATATGAATGGGTCATTAATTAGAGCCAGGAAAAAAATGGTGTGGTCTTGGACAGGCTAGCCAAAAGGAAAGACTCTTCCTGAGCGGTGTGAGCTCCTTGCAGGCGGGGACCACAGCCAAGACACAGGTCCCTCGTGCACAGCCCAGCTCCAGGCACATGGTAGACGGTACAGAAATGAATGAATGAATATAAAGTTGATGGCAAAGGATTTGGGTTTGATATCCTGCTTTGTCATTGCCACAGTGCACAATCCAGGAGGAATTCTTTCCAATTCCAGATTTCCATCTCTGGAAAGCAGAGATGAAAAATAACACACTTCTCTTAAAATTGTAGTGAGAATTAAGCTAATTCTGACCACATTTTTTACAAGCCACCAAGAGACTGTCTAAGAAAGAGAGAAAGAAGAGTTAGACTGTGTCTCACTTTTCCTTCTTGTTGTTGCTGTTTAGTTGCTCAGTCATATCCAACTCTTTGCAACCCCATGAACTGTAGCCCGCCAGGCTGCTCTATCCATGGAATTCTCCAGGCAAGAATACCGACTGGGTTGCCATTTCCATCTCCAGGGGAAGTTCCCGACCCAGGACTCATCCTGGGTTGATGCAGATTGCATCCTGCATTGCCAGGCAGAGTCTTTGTTGCTGAGCCACCGAGAAAAGTCAACATTTCTTTAGAACATATTATTTGCTAAGCAGACGGGCAAAGATCTTTCATGCATGTGACCTCCTGTGATGGAATACAACATGGATTACTGTCAGATCTTCGTTAGTGAATATGCTTTGGTTGACTTGTTTCCTAAGTGGATTTGGTTGCCATTATCACTTTGCTGGTGAAGTGGGCTGCCCTGGACTGGTGTCATTCAGAACCTGCCCGTGGTTCCCGCTGCACAAGACAAGCAGGATCTCCAGGACAAGCAGCATCCCCAGGACCAGGAGCTCAGAGAGGATGCTCAGGGCTGTGGCTTCTTATGGCTTCCTCCTCCCCATGGCTTCTGTCTCACCCTCTCCTCGCCCACTCCCACAGTCCCCTTCCAAAAGAGAATAAGAAGATATGCCAACAAGCAGGAATTCCTAAACTTATTCAAGAAAGGACAAATTCAGTAGTGCTATGAGAACTAAACTTAGGCAATATATTTAAATAAAAATAATAACTCCCTTCCATCCATCACTCTGTGCCCAGTTCTATGCTAAGTGCCTTATCTGGACTGCTTTGAATCTCTGTGAAATGAGTATAATTATACCCATTGTACAGATAAGGAAACTGAGGTCCAAAGAAAATAAATAATTTGCTCAAGGACATGAAGGTTTATCTAATAGTAGCTGTGGGTTTGAAATCAAATCTGTCTGACTCCCAAATCTGTTCTCAATCAACACATCACTTCTGTAGCCCACCCATTACCTCCTGTGCTCACAGCCACCTGGTGAATGTTATGTCTGCTCCCCTCCTCTAGAAATGTCAGCATCATAGAGCTTCAACAATGCTTCATGAAAACTTGCCAATCAATTAAAACATGTGTGTGTGAACATGTACGTGTATATGTGTGTGCATGAATATATGTGTGTGATCACATTGATTTATTTGATCACTGATCTACTTATAAACCTATTTCCCAAGAAGGCTTAAATGATAAAATTTGGCAGTCACTCAGATTCCCATCCCTTTTTTGGGTACAGTGGAATAAGCAACGGGTATCTGACAGACCCAATTCTAAACCTGATTCCACTTAGTCCTGGCTGCATCAGTTGGCTTGTCAACTGCAAACAACAGAAACGCTCTTTAGCCAAGAAGGTCTGTTGAAAGCAAGTCTCTCAGGACAGAGGGCAGAGCTGGAGGTCCAGGCTTGCAAACCGCAGGGACTCGGCCAGGCAAGGCCAGCCAGGATCACCCTAGGAGCCCTCTGCTTAGAAAGCCACTTAGGAGGCCCACTGGGCCTCACGCAGCTGCTGTGAGTAATCCCTGACTCTCCCTGTGTGTGGCCAACCATCCAAGCCAGAACCTCAGGCAGAAGCATCCAGGCAGCAGGCTCAGGCCACAAGCCAGGGAGCTGGGGGAGAGACTGCCTTTATCGGTCCACTCCTCTCACTGTGATGCCCAAGGGAGGACATGCTCGTGTCCCATAACGTTAACTCCCTGCTCCCCCCTCCCCTTCCGGCCCCGCCATGGCTGATGGCCCAGGCTCACCATTCACCAGTCTCCTGCTAACAGCCCAGCCGCAGGTCCACCTCTGAGAAGCACCAGTTGGTTGACATATCTTGACACGTCACCCACTCTTTTCTAGAATGAGGTTTTTTTTTTTCCTCTGGCCAAAAATGTAAGATTTTCATAGTCTCTGAATGGTTCTAAACTACCAGGTCACAAAAGATGTTAATACTCTGTTGGAAGTTTAATCATGGAAGTGCAGCAAACCAATGCAGGCTGTATTCTGAGACTCTCCTTCAGAAGTAACCAGGCATACAGAGAGAGCTTCACCCTGGACTTTAAGTGATTTGGGTTCAAATTCAAGGTCCCTTACTAACCAATGTGTCCTTGGGCCCACCAGTTCACCTTTCCATGTCTGTGTCCTCACCTAAGAAATGGTGCAAACAATGTTTCCTGGCCAGCCTGCAACACCAGAACCAACTGGGGACCATGGAAAGAGCTGCCCAAACAGGAATCTAGCTTTGTGAGTGAGAGATATGGTTGTGGGAGAGAAAGAAGGAAAGGAGAAAGGCTTCGAAGCTTCCACCTCACTCTTCTCGGCCCAGTTCAAAGGCAGATCTGGTACAAATTCCCCCGGCCACGCAGTCTCCCTACAAGAGGTGCTTCTGGAGCGGAATCTTGCCTCCTTAAACTAGATTCATTCTCTCCATGGAAGTCTCAATGACCTGTTCTGATGCCTAAACTCTAAAAAAGTGTATGCTTTTGGTATTTTTTTTCCCCTTTTGCTCTGGATATATCATCCAGGTTCTCGTTGTGGATAGTTAACACAGCTAACATACATAAGAGAAATTTCACTTAGCCCCAGATGACCACCTATATATTCTCATCCATTTGCACACGAACAGAGGGGCCACCCTGTAAGAAGAGTGCTTTTATGCTCCCCTCTTCAGCCTGGAATGAAGTAAAAATTTTCACTTTTTTTTTTAAAAAAGGCACAAAAGTAAACTTCTTAAAAACGCACAATATCAAGGTTTGTTTCCTTCTGAAGAGGGAAAGTAGTTTGATAAAAATGAATGGCAGCTCAAATTTGACAAGGAGAAACAGCATAGTTATTTCTAACACATACTGTAGTGGTATAAAATATTTCCTCCCATATTTCCTCCTTTCTGGAGATGATCTAGTCCATTTTTTTTTCTCTCAGACGTCTTAACTTTGAAATTTAAAAAAATAGTAATTTATATACTCATCAGTATTTCTTAATTCCAAGATGCAATGTTCATGCTTACATTTCCTCTTGTATTTTCTACTGGAAATCAAATAAATGGCCATTTGCATATCAGAAAGGAAACACAAAGAAAATAGAAAATTACAATTGTTATTGAACGGCCACTGCCGTTGAAGGGACTTTTTAAAAACAGTTTTGAACAGTATAAATCTTTTCAAAACCCAGACTTTAAAAATCAGCAATGATTTGTTGATGTATGGCAGAGACCAACATAATATTGTAAAGCAATAATCCCCCAATTAAAAATAAATAAATTTTTAAAAAATCAACAATGACCTATTTCTGATGACAATATAGAGATGAAAAAAATCACTCACTGAACAATAACATTATAAATCATCCTCAGAGAAGCTCTACTATAAAACTTAGCTTTATACGTGGGATCAAACTTCAGAGCATGAAGAAGCCTTGCTCCATCCCCTTATTTCATATCCAGATGAGCAAACTTGATTTGTAAAGGTCAAGTGACTTGTCCAAGGTCCCCCAGCAATAGTGACCAAGACAGAAAAGTGACCAAGACAGAAAAGGAACCAACACACCTCTTCTGACACTGGTGTTCTTCCACTGCCCCACCTGAATACAACAGGAATTAATTTGTTACCACCCAACTTGCTACATGGAAGATGAAGTATATAAGAGGCACTATATCAGGACAAATGAAGTTTACCTAGTGTAAAGAACATCAGAAAACATTCAGCAGGAAGCGAGCCACTTCAGGTGGTGACAGGTTTTCATCTAACTTGTTTTGGAGCTAGGAATTTGCATTGATTTAGCCTCACTCTCAACCGAGTTAAGTCACTTTCATCATCAGACATACTCATTTATTGAATATTCTTGCCAACCTTAATTTTTGTTTATAAATATCTCATCAAAGTTTAAAATTTTTATTTGAATCCACTACAGTATACTAACGCATATATATGGAATTTAGAAGAATGGCAGCGATGACCCTATATGCGAGACAGCAAAAGAGACACAGTTGTATAGAACAGTCTTTTGGACTCTGCGGGAGAAGATGAGGGTGGGATGATTTGAGAGAATAGCACTGAAACATGTATATTACCATATGTGAAACAGATCACCAGTCCAGATTTGATGCATGAGGCAGGGTGCTCAGGGCTGGTGCACTGGGATGACCCAGAGGGATGGGATGGGGAGGGAGGTGGGAGGGGGGCTCAGGATGGGGAACACATGTACACCCATGGCTGATTCATGTCAATGTATGGCAAAAACCACTACAATATTGTAAAGTAATTAACCTCAAATTAAAATAAAAATTAAAAAAATAAATAAATCAAAAAATAAAATTTTTATTTGAATCCAAAATCATTGTTATTATAACATCCACTTACAAACAGTTTCCATTCCAAGGTCCATTTGCATGTCATTCTAGAGCCTGGAACTTGTTTCTAACAGAAGCAATTCTACCAATGGGAATTCAGTTCCCAGCTAGCTCTCATCAGGGGTCTAATCCGGGATGCCCATAAAGTAGCTCAACAGGCACACAGGACCCTGGGATAGGAGGCCCTTTCTCCCCTCTTCCTCCCTCACTCCTACAGAGAGGGAACTATTCCATTCCTTTCCCTCTCCCAATGCCCACCAAAATAATAATAATAATAATAAGCTGAACTTTAAACTCTACAAGCAAACCAAGCGTTGGCTCTGCAGTGTTTTTCATTTAAATTTCTTGTGCTGCTGCATGAGAAAAACCCAAGACCCTCCTTCTGCTCAGACCAATGGGCTGTGGGCCTCTTGCATTAGAAATTAAGGAAAATTTTACTTCAAAAATCTAGCTGACATTGAGAGTTCCTGAAAATTCTGCCAGTTTCCTCCTAATTCAAAAATACTTAGTTAAGCAGTTTAATGCATGCCTCAGTGTGTTCTTGTTGAGTCGCTAGTTGTGTCTGATTCTTTGCGACCCCATGGACTATAGCCCACCAGGCTCCTCTGTCCATGGGGTTTCCCAGGCAAGAATACTGGAGTAGGTACCCATTCCTTTCTCCAGGGGATCTTCAAGACCCAAGGATCAAACCTGAGTTTCCTGCATTGCAGGCAGATTCTTTACCACTGAGCCCCCAGGGAAGTTCCATGCCTCAGTATACATAGGTATTAATGTATATGCATATACAGATGCTTTTGGAGTCTAATCAAGCACCAGCTTAAATCCCTGCCCTATCACTTCCTAGAGGGCCACCTATGGAAGATATTTCACCTTTGGAAAATTTTAGATCTGCTTTTCCGTGTTCTCCAAGGTAGGGGTTCCAGGCACTAGTGGTAAAGAACCTGCCTCCCAGTGCAGGAGACGTAAGAGATGCAGGTTTGATCACTGTGTTGGAAAGATCCCGTGGAGGATGGCATGGCAACCTACTCCAGTATTCTTGCCTGGAGAATCCCATGGACTGAAGAGCCTGGAGGGCTATGGTCCACAGAGTCGCAGAGAGTCAGACATGACTAAAGCGACAGAGCCCGCGTGCACGCACGTATGGCACTGATCTCCTTTTCCAACTTCACCTTCCATCACCCTTCCATCACTTTCCTGGAGCAGCTGTTACAAGTTCTTCCCCAGAGCCCCCGTGCCACCCGGTTTCATGTCTTCACTCCCACCAGAACCCCTGCCCCATCTCATCTCTTACCCTCCAATTCCCACTCCAGGTCCCCCTCCCCTATGCAGCATTTCTGCCCTTCCGATGTGATTGTGACAAGGTTCTGACTGCACTCTAGTTGTTGATGTCATCCGTGTTATTTATTTACTAAAAATAAGCTCCATGAAGAGTCTGTGGTTCGTACATCCTGTACTTTCTGCTGCAGCTCCCACACAGCATCTTCAATGCCAAGGATGTTCACTAAATGTTTGTTGAATGAGTCGTGATTCCTTAGACCAGCTCTTAAGTGCCCATAAATTCATCCCAATCAGAAAGTACAGGAAGGTAAAGTAAGAAATATTAACCAAAGGAAGAGCAGTCTTTCTCATATTTCTTCGAAGTCCCAACTGTTCACTGGGGCAGAGAGAAGGGGGTGGTGACTGGGGCTCTTCTATCCCAGGGCCTCCTTGTCCACCAAGCCTCATTCTCATTAGGAAACTGTTTTTCCAAGTGTGTTGAAAGGAAGGGTCGCAAATAGTTTGTTCACCCCTAGCCTGCCTAGGCTTCATCCTGCCATCAAAAGTACTTATAAACATCAGGGATTTTCCCTGTGCTAATGAGGAGGGTCATAAATTTAAAAACATATGTTCGTTTTACAAAATTATCCATTCACTTCTTCCCTGGTAAACCTCCCTGATTTGTCAAGACCCACCTCAGTGCCACCACTTCTGTGAAGCCTTCCATGACTATTCATTCATTCAACAAGCATATATTAAGCACCTATGTTTTGCTCATCACTGTGCTGAGTGCTGGAAATACATTGCTGAGTGAGACAGACACAGAGTCTACCCATGGAGTCCATGTCTAGTACGAAGGTGATATAGAGGCTTGTAACCGGGAGATTCAACCATGCTGGGGGAAATCAGAGCAGGCTTCTCTAAGGAAGCAATGTTTTATATCATTTCCTTCCCTCCATGTTTCCATTTCTTGTTACATCTGTAATCACAGAGATCTGTAATTAGGGGCCCCGCTTACCTATATGCATTAAAGATCAGGACGTGTGTCAATAATATCCTGACCACAGAGCCTGGCACATAGCAAAAGCCAGTAGGTAAGATGAATGAACAAGTCTGTGACCCCATCCTGCTTCAGGGAGTGGACAATGGTCACTTAGGAAGGACAAACATCAACACACCATATCCCAACCAAATCAAAGAGATGCCACGAGCAAGCTCTTTGGGGAATACTTGGAAATGGCTGTGACCTTGTAGCAGACTGAGGTGACCTTGCATCCCAGTCCCATAGCTGTCAGATCATCAGCCTCTTGTCCTGACAGAGGCGTAGTCATGACACAGGTGATAAAATAACACCTTCTAGTAGAATGGTCCAAGTTTGAGGTCAGAAGGAGCCCATAGCTCAAAAGCATTCAAGTGACTCTCTTTCCCAGCACCTCCCCTCCCAGTCGCCGCAAGCAGGTAAGGTCTCAGAGACACAGCTGAGCTCTTCGCTCCCCAGATGACTGCAGAGGGTGAGAGTGAGGGCTCATATTACTACCCCGGTGGATCCTGAGAACCAAGCCCTGTGTATAAGGGTGCTAATCAGCCTTCTAAAGGAGGTCCACTTCCAGTCACAGTAACTTCATCCCCCACTAGGAGAGAACTCTTGAAGGGCATCAATATCTTCTTGGAGACCAGAATGACCTGCAGAATATTTGCCATCTCTTTATGACAAACCTAGACAGTGTTTTAAAAAGCAAAGACATCACTTTGCTGACAAAGTTTCATCTAGTCAAAGCTATGGTCTTTCCATTAGTTATGTACAGATGTGAGAGTTGGACAATAAAGAAGGCTGAGCGCCGAAGAATTGATGCTATTGAACTGTGGTGTTGGAGAAGACTCTTGAGAGTCCCTTGGACTGCAAGGAGATCCAACCAGTCCATCCTAAAGGAAATCAGTCCTGAATATTCATTGGAAGGACTGATGCTGAAGCTGAAGCTCCAATTCTTTAGCCACCTGATGCAAAGAACTGACTCATTGGAAAAGACCCTGGGAAAGATGCTGGGAAAGATTGAAGGCAGAAGCAGAGGGTGACAGAGGATGAGATGGTTGGATAGCATCACTGATTTAATGGACATGCTTGGGCCGACTCCATGAGATGGTGAAGGACAGGGAATCTTGGTATGCTGCAGTCCATGGGGTTGTGAAGAATCAGACACTGGCAACTGAACGACAACAAAAAGAGCACAGAGAATTAATTAGTATGATGAGTTGTGGGAAGGTTGGAAACAATTGCCAACAGACGAGCTGATTTAACTGACCTATTCCTACACAAATTGTATGTTTCTTCACAAGACCCTGCTCCATCATGGAGCGATGAGGCTCAGCAACAACCTCAAAAGGGTTGGTTGGGTTGAAGCCAGCATGGTCTAAACAAGTTTCTAAATATTGTCTCAGTGATATTTGAACTCTTACCAGCTGGGATGGGGCCAAGGCTATTAATATTAATAGCTGTGAAGAGGGAGACTGGGTAAGAAGTTCCAGGGACTCATAAGTCAGAATGGATTTCTCATCTGGGGACTTGGTATCTTAAAACGTTATTTATTCATTCCCACACCAGTTCACTCATGTATTTGTGGAGTGCACACGTCTCATGTGCGCAGCTCCTAGTCTCTCAATCCATCTCTGGAGGCAGAGGCAAACACTGGGGCGGAAAGTGAGAAACGGATTCACAGGAGCATTTGGGAGGGGACCCCAAACTGGGGGGCCCCTGGGGGAGGCGACAGGGAGCTGGAAAGTAAGGAGGGGGCTGGAAGAGTTCACCAGCCAAGAGTCAGGGGAGGCATGGCAAACAGAACACATGAATAAAACACTTAACTTCTGTGCCTTCAATGTCTTTATCCATTAAATGAGAGAAGGCACAGCCCAAACTAATGGTGTTTTTGAGAGGATTAGGCAGCAAGGCTAAGCCCAGGGCTTGACAACACCCCACACCCAGCAGATCCGGGTTCCCAGCAGTTGGGGGGAGGGAAAGTATTGGTGGAGGTTCCTTCTTGCTCTGACTCCTCCTAGGGGCCTGGGTATGAATTTCTAGTTTCCATGGACCAGGATTAGGAAAAAGTCCGTAACCAAGGAACAAAACAAAACTTGGCAGTGGGGGCAACCTGATGAGTCACGAACCACAGAACCTGCAGACAAAACATCAGTCAAGAACACAGCCTGAAATTAGAATTGCTCATGAGAAGCCCACTTTTAACCCTTATTAATGTAGCTTCAAGAGGTGGATTCTAGTCTTTGGGTTCTATCTCCCTCTCTTTTATAATTGAGTAAAATATACATAAAATTTACCATCTTAATTTGTAAGAGTACAATTCAGTGGTACTAAATATATTCCTATTGTTGTACAACCATTACCACCATCCATCCACATTACTATTTATCTTGTAAAACTGAAATTCTATACTTATTAATCAGTAACTCCCCATTTTCTGCTCCTCCAGCTCCTGGAAACCACCATTACACTTTTTTTAATGGATCTATTTTATTTTCTTTTCTTCAATGGATCTATTTTAATTTATTTTCTTTTTAAAAATGGATCTATTTTATTTTCTTTTTTTAAAATAGACCTATTTAAATTTATTTTCTTTTTTGGCTGTGCTAGGCATTCATTGCTGTCTGTGGGCTTTCTCTAGCTGCAGCAACCGGGAGCTACTCTCGAGTTTTGGTGCTTGGGGTTCTCACTGTAGTGACTTTGCTTGTTGTGGAGCACAGGCTCAGCAGTTGTGATGTACAGGCTTACTTGTTCCACAGCACTTGGGATCTTACTGGACCAGGGATCAAACCTGTGTCTCCCTGCATTGGCAGGCAGATTCTTAACCACTGGACCACCAGGGAAGTCCCATCATTACACTTTCTGTCTTTATAATTTTGACTACCCCAAATTTCCTCATTTAAGTGGAATCAATACTTTGGCCACCTGCTGCTAAGAGATGATTCATGGGAAAAGACCATGATGCTGGGAAAGATTGAAGGCAGGAGGTGAAGGGGATGAGAGAGGATTAGATGGTTGGATGGCATCTCTGACTCGATGGACATGAGTTTGAGCAAGTTCTAGGAGATGGTGAAGGACAGGGAAGCCTGGTATGCTGCAGCCCATGGGGTCACAAAGAGTTGGACATGACTAAGTGACTGAACAACAACAAAGTGGGATCATACAGTACTGTGAGTGTCTGTATGGGTATGCTGTGACTGTCTCATTTCATTTAGCATAGTGTCCTCAAGGCTCATGAATGTTATAGCACGTTGCAAAGTTTACCTTTTTAAAAGGCTGGATGTACACAAGTATGTGCTTATCCTTTCATCTTTTGATAGACACAAGTTGCTTCCAAGTTTTAGCTATTGTGGAATAACACTGCTATGAACATGATGTACAAATCTCTCTTCAAGACCCTACTTTCATTTCTTTGGGTTATATACCCAGAAGTGGAGTTATGAATCATATATAATTCTATTTTTATTTTTTTGAGAAACTACCATGTTTTTCACAGTGGCTGTACCACTTTATATTCCCACCAATACTTGGAGTTGTTCTAAAGAGTGAGGTGGTAACTCACTGTGCTTTTGATTTGCATTTCCCTCAGTGATTAGTGATATTGAGCATCTTTTCCTGTTCTTGTTGTCCATTTGTATGTCTTCTTTGGAGAATGACCTATTCAAGTTCTTTGCCCATTTTTTAATCAAGTTGTTTGTCTTTCTGTTGTTGAGTTGTAGGAGTTCTTTATATATTCTGGATACTAATCCCTTATCAGATATATGATTTGCAATATTTCCTCCTATCTTGTGGGTTGCCTTTTTACTCTGATATGGTCTTTTGACATACAATTTTTAAAAAATTTTTCATGAAGTCCAAGTTGTGTACTTTTTTCTTTTCATACCTTTGCCTCCGATGTCATATCAAAAAAAAATTATTTCAAGTCCAAAGTCACAGTTTGCATTTCCCTCAGTGATTAGTGATGAAGCGTTTATCCTGTTTTATTCTAAGTTTCATCATTTCAGGTCTACATTTAGGTCCTTGATTCACTATATGTTAATTTTTGCATGTGGTGTGGAGTCCACCTTTAATCTTCTGTATATGGATATTGTTTTCTCAGCACCATTTGTCAAAAAGTAGATTCTATCTCTTTTTACAGCGTTTCAAACTCCACATATGCTGCCTGGTTTGCTCTATCCAACAACCACACAAGGCAAGTACAATGGATTTTTTATTTCTTTATTTTAAAATACATTTCTTTATTGCTGAGGGACTGGGATACTAAATCCCTTGTTCAAGTTACACATGCAGAGAAAGGACTAAATTTATGGACAGCCCTGTGTTCTTCAGTATTACTAAATCATGCTTTCTCCGAATTTTCCACTTGGGTTTGGGAATGAAAAGCAATATCTGAGGTTAAAAAAGGAAGGTATATAAAGTTCAAATCACACTCATAAATGAAAAACTTTCTCTTTGTGTTTTGGTTTTCTTGGATGTCAAATGAAATTGCTGAATAAGAATTTCAGATGTTTCCCCTAAAATTGTGTTAGTGATAGAACATGAGCAAGCAGTTGCTTCATTATCTAAAGACCAAGAAGCCCAGCCCAAAGAAGCCTTCTACAAGAGAAAAAATCCTTTGAAGTTCCATGTTCTCACTGAAAAAAAAGTCAATACAGTTCTGCATTTTACTTCATAATATACTAGATAGCATCACCAACTCAATGGACGTGAATTTGGGCAAACTCCTGGAGACAGTGAAGGACAGGGAAGCCTGGCATGCTGCATTTCATGGGATTGCGAAGGGTCGGACATGAATTAGTGACTGAACAACAACAACAATCCTTGGATTTATTTTAATATAAACATAAATGAGGGACTTCCCTGGTGATCCAGTGGTTAACAATCAATCTTCCAATGCAGGGGACATAGGTTCAGTCCCTGATAGGGGAATTAAGATCCACATGTCATGAGATATCTAAGCCCATGTGCCACAACTAGAGAGAAACCCACGCACTGCAATGAAAGACCCTGCATGCCACAATGAAGACCTGACACAGTCAAATAATTAAACATTTCTTTTAAAAAAGCATAAATTAATATGCTTATACCATACAATTTTGACCAAATGGATTCTCTAAGGTGAGACACAAACTTATCCTCTGATTTTTAACTGTTGTCATTCAGCATTGTACTAACTGTTTCATGTACCCCAGTGTGAGATACAGGAAATTATCTCTTAAGTTTCCATCCCTCACTTTGAAGTCCTATTGTTGTTGTTTAGTTGATAAGTTGTGTATGACTCTCTTACAACCCCATGGACTATATACCACTGGGCTCCTCTGTCCATGGGATTTCCCAGGCAGGAATGCTGGAGTGGATTGCCATTTCCTTTTCCAGGGAATCTTTTTGACCCAGGGATGGAACCCAAGTCTCCTGCATTAGCAGGTGGATTCTTTACTACTGAGCCACAAGGGAAGCCCTTAAAGTCCTATACCTGGATTTCAAATAAGGTGTAAAGTCACACTCAGGTTTGATATGAGTACTGACAAGTAAACTTAAAAATGATGTTTTTTACGTTTAAACCAACTCCAAAAGAGGACAGACCCTCAACCTGCACCCACTCCAGGCTGGCCCAGAACTCAGGTGTTCCCTGAAGGAGAATTGCTCCAGGCTGAACCAATGAGCATATCTCAGGTTGCACAGAGTAACACTCAAGAGCTAGAAATCAGCTCAAATGCTACACACCACCCCATCATTTATTAATCACTAGGGAATGGCTACCCACTCCAGTATTCTGGACTGCAGAATTCCATGAAAAAAAAAAAAAAAAAAGAATTCCATGGACTGTACAGTCCATGGAGTTGCAAAGAGTTGGACAGGATTGAGCAACTTTCACTTTCAAGCAAGTCTACTGTCAAATTCTAATGGAAAGCATCCACGCTTCTTTTGATAGTTCCTGGTTACCAAAAAGATTTTTTTTTTTATTGAATTTAAGCCCTTCCTTTCATGGAAGTAGCTAGTGTACTGCATATGTATCAGTTTTTTGAATTTCCATAGGTCAGAGCTACAATTACAGCTAGTGAGACTTCCCAAGTTTCTAATCATGTAGTGCCTCGATAAAGATGGAAGGCAGCAGTTAATGGAAATCTTTTGTTTTCTATGAGAGGTTTCATTTGCCCAGCTTTTCATTATTTATGAACCATAGGGCAGTTTATTTTATTATAAAAGGACATTTGCATAAAGATCTTTTTTTATTGTTGCCTTGAACTGATGTTAACTGGGGGGGAAAAGACTATAGGACAGAATATAAAGCCTTATCACATTAACAGACATAGGAAGATCATCTATGAGCTCTGTGAACTTAATATTCGTGAGGTCATAATCTGAAGTTGCCTGTATTTCTAATTTTTAAAAAGCATCATTTCTGTGAGAGTTAGAAATGGTTCATTTAGGTAGTATAATTTCAATGGATTATATTTCAGTTATTACACATCCATCTTTATCAATCACCAAGGTTTATTATAGTCTAATGTGATTTTCTTTGAACCTGTGTTTTTCCTGGGGACTGAAGTCACTGTGTGTATACTGCCACAAAGGTAGTTTACTCCCGGGGTTCCTCTCCCTAAGTCATGGAAAGGTCTGGAGTGCTGACAAACACTCTAAACAAGTGCATTTTCTGGTTCACCAAATACCAGACATCTAGAGATACCTGCATTGCATAAGAATCCCCAGCAAAAGATGAAAACTTTTGTCTTTGCTATTTGTTTTTATTAATGGGACCCATTAAGCTTTATATCAACATCCAAATGAGGGTAACAAAACTACCCAACCATCCTCCCATGTCATGCATGTCCAGGGAGTTGAAAATGAAATTAAACAACATTTTTCACATGATTTTCATGAAAGACTAAAATCCTACTGCTTTCACCACCAGGCCTCTTGTTCTTACTTTCTTTTCACCTCCTAAAAAGACTGCCAATGTTTACCTTAACTTCATTCCACCTCAGACATGCAGATGACACCACCCTTATGGCAGAAAGTGAAGAAGAACGAAAGAACGTCTTGATGAAAGTGAAAGACGAGAGTGAAAAAATTGGCTTAGAACTCAACATTCAGAAAACTAAGATCATGGCATCTAGTCCATTCACTTCATGGCAAATAGATGGGGAAATAGTAGAAACAGTGACAGACTTTATTTTGGGGGGCTCCAAAATCACTGCAGATGGTGACTGCAGCCATGAAATTAAAAGACGCTTGCTCCTTGGAAGGAAAATTATGACCAATCTAGACAGCATATTAAAAAGGAGAGAGATTATTTTGCAACAAAGGTCCATCTAGTCAAAGCTATGGTTTTTCCAGTGGTCATGTATGGATGTCAGAGTTGGACTACAAAGAAAGCTAAGTGCCAAAGAATTGATGCTTTTGAGCTGTGGTGTTGGAGAAGACTCTTGAGAGTCCCTTGGACTGCAAGGAGATCCAACCAGTCTATCCTAAAGGAAATCAGTCCTGAATATTCATTGGAACGACTGATGCTGAAGCTGAAACTCCAATACTTTGGCCACCTGATGCAAAGAACTAAATCATTTGAAAATACCTTGATGCTGGGAAAGATTGAAGGCAGGAGGAGAAGGCGACGACAGAGGATAAGGTGGTTGGATGGCATCACTGACTCAATGGACGTGAGTTTGAGTAAACTCCGGGAGTTGGTGATGGACAGGGAAGCCTGGTGTGCTATATTCCATGGGTCATAAAGAGTCGGATACGACTGAACAACTGAACTGAACTGAACTGAACTGAACTGTTCCACTTCACTCTTTAACTCAAGTGCCCTCTAGTGTCTGTCTTTATTTTGGCAACTGAAGTCACGGAGTCCTGTTTAAGCATGCTTCCCTGTGTTACTTTCATCGTCATATTTCTCTTAATTAGCATAGCGCTAAAATTATAAGAACTTGTGTGGAAAAAAAGAAATTAAAAATTAGAATGTCTACATGCCAGACTCTCCAATCTAATTCCTTAGTAGGCTAATAGCTTTTTTCAGTGCTTCACTTTCTCCAGTCATGGATCTAGAGATTTTTAGCTCAGAAACTCACCTTACAGAGCATGTAAGACAAGACCCTCATCTGAAAGAAATCAGGACTCAGAATTTAAAAGGCTTGCCAAGGCAATATAATGAGGGTTAGCAACTAGATCTTCTGTCACTCCTATGATGAACAGTTAAAATTTTCTAGGTATTTATTGTGAGGTCTATTAAAGGCCTTATTTATTTGAGCCCCACAGCAATTTTTTTAAGCTCTGTTTTTATGCGGACCATTTTTAAAGTCCTTACTGAATTTGTTACAACATTTTTTCTGTTTTATATTTTGAATTTTTGGCCACAAGGCACATAGAATCTTAGCTTTCCAACCAGGGACTGAACTTGTACCCCCTGCATTGGATGATAAAGTCCCTCCACAACATTGTTTTAAAGTAGGTACTATCAGTATACCTATTTTACAGACAGAGAACTAGAAGTTTGAGAGAGCATGGGGAAATATAGGTCACAAAAATACAGGTTTTAAACCAGACAGTGTGATTCCAGAAACTAAGCTTGAAGTCACAACTGATATTTCTGCCTTTATAGAAATTGTCTACATAGAAGCAGGCTTCCCTGGCGGCTCAGATGGTAAAGTGCAGGAGACCTGGGTTTGATCCCTGGGTTGGGAAGATCCTCCGGAGAAAGGAATGGCAACCCACTATCACTTTCACTTTCGATCCAACCTGACCAAATTGGAGCACAAACACCAAGTTTCTGCTGCTCCTGCTAGCAAGCCCAGTTGCGAAGACATTTGATGCTTCTGCAGGAGCAGTAGCAGAGCTGCTGGGGTCTGGTCACTGGCCTTGCAGTATTGAGAGCAGGGCCTGTGGCACATGGCATCCATTCATGCATGCCTGCACAATGTGATTCTGGAGATCCCAAAATCAGTTGTGACTTCTGATTGTGGTGATGACCTGAGTAGTTTTACAGTCCTAATCTTGGCAGCTTTCAAATCGCAACAGTAGTGATGTAATAATGGCATCAGTAGTTTTTTAATCCTAGAAGCAACATTTCCGTCTTGGTGACTTATGCAGGCTTTAGACAACTTCCTGGGGTAGAGCAAACACATGTTGAAGTCTAGGGCCTGCTGAAGACAGGGACCCTGGTAAGCTTCCTGCTCTTTGGGTAGAGATGCTGAAGAACTGCACCTTAGGAGTAAAGGTCAACTGCAGGCAAACCAGTCCTCAAACAGACTGCAATCCAGCTTCAAAGCTTCTTCATGGCCAAAAATATCTAACTCTTTGATTTACAGCAACTGAGTGCCTCATGCTTTGTAGATAAGACAACAGAAGCAGAAAATACACAGAAGGTCTAGATCAGTGCTCTGATAGAACTAGAATGCAAACCACAAACATGAATCATGCATGTAATTTCAAATTTTCTAGTAACCACATTAAAAAGGAAAATGAAACAATTGAAATTATTTTTTTAAATTTTAACTCAGTATATTTTAATTCAAGTTTTTATTTAACCCAAATTGCTATTTCAAACTATTTCAGCATGTAATCAATATAAATATAAAATCAATATAAAATTCATAATGGGATACTGGACATTTTTTGTACCAAGTCTTCAAAATCGGGCACGCATTTTACAGTTACAGTATCCCAAATCAGACTTGCCATATTTCAAGTGCTCAGGAGCCAAATGTAGCTAGTAATTACCATATTAGATCTTACTGTTTTAGATTTTAGAACTATCAGGCAGGAATTAAAAATAGCTATACTTAGCATGTTTAAGGAGCTAGAAAAGATGGAAATTCATTGTAGAACTAGAAATTACATACACTTGATATATGGAATAACCTATGACTGTAAAACTGAGTAACTAAAATTAGGAATTCAATACATGTGTCTAATAGCAGGTTATACATGGCTGAAGAGAGAATTAATAAACTGGAAGGTAAATAAAAAGATATTATCTGGAATGAGGTACAAAAACCCCAAAGGGTGAAAAAATACAGAAGAAGAAGACATAGCAGACACAATGAAGTCTACCCCACATTTCACCAGAATCCCAAAAGAAGAAAACAAGGAAGAAGTCACATTTGAAGAGATGATGGCTCAGGATTTTTTAAAACTAATTAGAAGTCTGTTGTCAATTTGATTGTCTTTCCATTACAGATAGCCTATATTTTATCAACAGTCACTTTTAATTTTTTCTCCTTTTTCTCTTAAGATCTTGAAGATATTTTGCAATTTCACTACAATACATCTAGTAATTAATTTATTTTTGTGTAGCTTTCTTAGGATTTGTTCTTTCCAGAAATTGAGAATTAATGTCTTTCATAAAAATCTGGGAAATTCCTAGCTCTTTGAACGTTTCCTCTCTCTCATTTTTTTCCTTTCTGCTTTTGAAAGTCCTGTTAGATATAGGTTGGGCCCTCTTATTGTATAGCTTTCTCTTATACCTCTTCCTCAGTTTCAGAATGAAACTCTCTGCTGAATTTTGATTAATTTCTTCAGATCAATCATCTAGTTCACGGATTCTCTAGGCTGCTTTGTCTAAAATGCTGGTTCACCAGTGCAGTGAGTTTTAAATTCAGCAAACATTTTCACTACTAGAAGTCTATTTTGACAATGTTTCATTATTTGCAATTATTTTTGTTCTTTCCTATATGCCTTTATGATTTACATATATATGTATGTATATATATATATGTGTGTGTGTATGTGTGTATATATATATATATATATATATATATATATATAAAATGGCTCCTACTGAGTTGGATAGACTTGTTTCACTTGCTGTGGTTTGAGTCTTGATGCAATTTCTAAGTTTAAACCATGAGGTTTTCTTTGGCTGGGCTTTATCTATGAGTAATATCAGCAGCCTACTTGAGATTGTGTTCTTCTGGAGGAGTATTAGTTTAATCCTGTTAGACACACATGGATCTTTACTAGCAGAAATCATTTTTATGTTAGTTTTGTGACTTGGAGGTCCCTTGATGGGTCAGGCAGAGTAAATTCTAACCCTAAAACCAGGTAAAGACAACCTATAGTTATTAATTCTCAGCGGAGAGTTTCTCATTTGTTTTACACAGATCTCTCGGGCCAAGATAGAGAAGTATGCCTGCTGTCTCCTTTTACTGTTGTCTCTCTGTGGCCCTGAGATGTTTTTCTAAATCATCTTTTCACTCTCTCTCAGCTTTATATGGTGTCCCAGATCCAACTCCTCACCTTGATAAAGCCCGTAGGCTGGTGCCTAGATAGGAGTAAAATCTAAACGCTTAGCATCCTGAGGCCAAGAACCTTCACCCCCTTTCCCTGCCCTTCCACCAACCTCTGGAAAGCCACAGGGTCCCCTACTTGGCTTACCACTCTGCCTTTCAATTCTCTTTTCCGGTTTGACCCTCACAAATTTCCCTCTCATGTAAACTCAGCTGTGCTTTAAGAAAGGAGTTATGTGTCCCTCTCCCTTTGGAGACTCAGAGCCAAAACTCTAAACTGAAAATATCTCAACTCTCAGTTAAAGGTGAATATTTCATCATGAATCTTACCCCATTAGAACACACAAGAATGGTTCTCATGTGTACCCAGCTTAAACTTCAAGAGAATAAAATCTAATCTGACTTCACCGTAGCAACAAAAACATTAGAAGTTTCTCTATATATTTCCATCTTTCCATCTCGCTATCTGAGCAAGTAGCTTTCTGGGTTCTTTCCCTCCAGGGAGATTCACAGCAAAGTGAAAAAGACTTCCTTCCCTCCACCCCAACCCCCACCCCTACCAAAATCCTAAACTCTGAGAGAAAGTCTTAGATGGTGTCATCAAGAACTATCAAGAGAAGGTTTCCCCCACACTGGGGAGAGCCAATGGAGATGGTGATAAACCACTTAAAGAACTCCTGGGCAAGTGTTCTTCACGTGAGTAACCACAGGGCACCATCTAAAACCTGCTGATGACTTAGAGGATTCTGTCTCGTATTTCCTCTCCTTCTTTTATTTTTACTTCTCCTTCTCTTCTCTTATTCCAGGGCATGTCTTAACTGCTCACACTGTGACCCAAACCATTCTCTTTCCCACCAATGGTTATGGAACAAATGAGTAAACTTGTTTTTCTGAGAAAATGAGCATGACTTGCTGTAAATTCAGCCAAGGAGTGCCAGTGACCAGCTTCATGTTCTCCAGAAGAAGCAGAGAAGCTAAGTACTGTCATCGCAAAGACGAATCTTCTGGCTCAGAAGGAAGACCAAAGGAGTCCTTTCTAAAACAGAGAGAAGTGAAAGAGAATTAGATAGGAGCTTTTCAAAGGAGTCTTTGAGAATTCAAGCACACTCCTTTAAGTTAAAGCTTACTTTTATGAAGAGATAAAAAAATGTTTTGATGGTAATTAAAATGGATAGCATTCTGACAGGAACAAATTTCAGGCATTCAATATTGTGGGAAAAAATTAAGAGAAAATGTCTCACATAATATACAAAAAAATAAAAAAATGGAAAACAAAATTACTATTGATTTGTTAAATATTAATATAAGTGCAATTACATGTTTAGCACATAGCTGCTAATAAGGCAAAACATGTTCATGAAAAGCATATGTTACTAGCTTTCCATTTTATACCTTTTCCCCCCAGATAAATATTACTTTCTTCCATCGACAATTTTCATCCATTATTGTAGAGATCAGAGGTTTAAATATTGTTCATCTTTGTTTCTATTCCATGTTCCTTGTTTGTTAGTTCATCATGGGGAAGATGGGCTTTAGCCAAAATGTTTTGTGGGAGATGATCTGAAACTGATTGTAGCAGAAAAAATAATGTGTGCTTTTCTCACTCTTCTGCTACTATATCACATGGTATCTGTTAGCTAAAACTGACAGTTAATTATGTAGTTTCAAGGTTAAAAAAAAATTCTCATATTGCAAGGAAATGTCTAACCATCTGATGAAGTAACTGTGTAATATGGATTTTCACTGCTCACTTGTATTCATAAAGGCACAATTCTCCCAGTTCATCTTTTCCTATGGTGCAACTCTATGTTAAATCCCAAACTAATGATTTCTCCTCAACAGCAAAGTGTTACTGTAATTCACCCTGTTTAGATATATTCTAAAAATGTATTTTAAACTATTTCAAACTATTCATTAAGCTTCCCTGAGAGTCCTCAAACTATCTAGTGTATCTGATTTAATTTGGTCAAGTTCAGTTTTTAAAGGGTGCTGTATTCTACAATGTGACTTTTTAAATTTTTTTTTTAGTAACTTGATCTATTTTTTTCCCATTTTTGAGATATAATTGAGATACAGAAACATATAAGTTTAAAGTATACAGGATAATGCTTTGACTTATATACACCATAAAATGATTACCACAGGTTTTGTAGTTATCCATCACTTCATTTAGATACAAAAGAAAAAAATGTTTTTTACTTGTGATGAGAACTCTTAAGATTTACTCACTTAAAAAATTTAACATATAACACTGCTGTTCAGTCACTAAGTCGTGTCTGACTCTTTGAGACCCCATGTACTGCAGCCCACCAGGCCTCCCTGTCTTTCACTATCTCCCGAAGTTTGTTCAAGTTCAGGTCCATTGAGTCAGTGATGCCATCCAACCATCTCATCCTCTGATAAGATATATCATACATACAGCAGTGTTAATTTTATTTACTATACTGTATATTACACCCCCGGTAATTACTTACCTTATAACTGGAAATTTGTACCTTTTGGCTAACTTCATTCAATTCCCCCTCTCCCACCACTTCCACCCCCACCCCTCCTCTGGTAAACACAAACCTAATCTCTTTTTCTGAGGTTGCTATTAGTTTTTGAAATATAACTGACATATAACACTATGTTAGTTCCTGGTGTGCAGCATAGTGATTAAATATTTCTATATATTTCAAAATGATCACCATAAGTCAGTAAGTCGAGCTACCTTCTGTCACCATGCAAAGATGTTAAACTCTACTGACTGTGTTCCCCACATTGTACTTTTCATACCCTTGACTCATTTATTTTGTAACTGCAGATCTGTTCCTCCTAATCTCCATCCCCTACTTCTTTCACCCTCCACCCACTGTGACAACCACTTGTTTGTTCTTTGTATCTATGACTCTGCTCATTTGTTTTGTTTTTTAGATTCCACATGCAAAGGCATACAATGTTTGTCTTTCTCTGTCTGACTTATTCCACTTAGCTTCCCTGATAGCTCTGTTGGTAGAGAATCCATCTGCAATGCAGGAGACCCCAGTTTGAGTCCTGGGCCAGGAAGATCCCCTGGAGAAGGGACAGGCTGCCCACTTCAGTATTCTGGCCTGGAGAATTTCATGAACTGTATGGTTCATGGAGTCGCAAAGAGTCAGACACGACTTAGCGACTTTCACTTTCACTTTCTAGGTCCATCCATGTTGTCACCAATGACTGTGGCTTTTTCTAGGGGGTGGGGGCTACACCATGCAGCATGCAGAACTTCCCTCGCCAGGGATCATCGAACCCATGCCCCTGCAATGGAAGCACAGAGTCTTAACCACTGGACCACCAAGGAAGTCCATATTTTTTAAAGTCTATAATCAACATAAGTGTTTCCAGTGACTAAAAGTGAGTGGGAAGTTCATTAAAATATCTATCATACTTATAATAAATATAGGGACTAATTTTATGAAGCTCATAAACTATAAACATCATAGTAAGTGGAAGTGACTTCTAGTTCTGGCATTCACTTTGTCTAAAAGATCAAGGGCTTCACTGAGAAAAATCATTAGTTTTTTCACTTCTGCAAACTTGAAAATAGTACTGCTTGGAAATATGATTCTCCACAGAATTTACAGGTTGGTATGATGATTCATGGCTGAAGTAATATCATTCATCTGTTCTTACTTCCACAGTCTGGGAACATGTCTTATAATTTTGCCAAATACCTACATGTTTCTAATATACTCTCAAAGATAAAGGACTTTAAGCTGCTTAATTCAAAAGGAAGGCACTCTATAAACTATATCTCAATAACTTTCTATAAATTATATCTCAATTATAACCATCTGTAAATTATGTCTCAGCAACTGATTTACATTAAAGATGGAGAGAAGACTAATAATAGTGGAACAAAAGAAACAATGAACTTGCCCCACCTATGAGCACATCTATTGACCTGTTGTTTGAAAAAGTTTTTTAAACCTTCCCCACCTCCACTAGGACTAAATGACTGCCTGTGTGTGCATGCATGCTAAGTTGCTTCAGTCGTGTCTGACTCTTCGCGACTCCATAGACTGTAGCCCTCCAGACTCCTTTGTCCATGGAGTTCTCAAGGCAAGAATACTGGACTGGGCTGCCATTTCCTTCTCCAGAGGATCTTCCCAAGCCAGGAATGGAACCCAGGTCTCCTGAATTGGCAGGCAGATTTTTTTTTTTTTTTTTTTTAACCACTGAGTCACCTGGGAAGCCCCTAGGAGCTCTATCGCCAGTCTTAAAGGAAAAGAGTTTTGGGGCCTACAGTTTTATATCCAGACAAAGTTTCATTCAAATGGGAAGGGTGTGTGTACTAGTTTTCTATTTCTGCCATAACAGATGACAGACTCAACTGCTCAAATCAAACCCACTATTTTCACACACTTCTTGTCTGCAGGAAAGAAGTCCGAGGTACATTCGAATCATAGGAGTCCCAGAAGAAGAAGACAAAAAGAAAGGCCATGAGAAGATACTCGAGGAGATAATAGCTGAAAACTTCCCTAAAATGGGGAAGGAAATAGCCAACCAAGTCCAAGAAACCCAGAGAGTCCCAAACAGGATAAACCCAAGGCGAAATACCCCAAGACACATATTAATCAAATTAACAAAGATCAAACACAAAGAACAAATATTAAAAGCAGCAAGGGAGAAACAACAAATAACACACAAAGGGATTCCCATAAGGATAACAGCTGATCTATCAATAGAAACCCTTCAGGCCAGAAGGGAATGGCAGGACATACTTAAAGTAATGAAAGAGAATAACCTACAACCTAGATTACTCTACCCAGCAAGGATCTCATTCAGATATGAAGGAGAACTCAAAAGCTTTACAGACAAGCAAAAGCTGAGAGAATTCACCACCACCAAACCAGCTCTTCAACAAATACTAAAGGATCTTCTCTAGACAGGAAACACAGAAAGGTGGTATAAACGTGAACCCCAAACAACAAAATAAATGGCAACGGGACCATACCTATCAATAATTACCTTAAATGTAAATGGGTTGAATGCCCCAACCAAAAGACAAAGCCTGGCTGAATGGATACAAAAGCAAGACCCCTATATATGCTGTCTACAAGAGACCCACCTCAAAGCAAGGGACACATACAGACTAAAAGTGAAGGGCTGGAAAAAAATATTCCACGCAAACGGAGACCAAAAGAAAGCAGGAGTCGCAATACTCATATCAGATAAAATAGACTTTCAAATTAAGTATGTGAAAAGAGACAAAGATGGACACTACATAATGATCAAAGGATCAATCCAAGAAGAAGATATAACAATTATAAATATATATGCACCCAACATAGGAGCACCACAATATGTAAGGCAAACGCTAACGAGTATGAAAGAGGAAATTAATAGTAACACAATAATAGTAGGAGACTTTAATACCCCACTCACAACTATGGATAGATCAACTAAACAGAAAATGAACAAGGAAACACAAACTTTAACGGACACAATGGACCAGCTAGACCTAATTGACATCTATAGGACGTTTCACCCCAAAACAATCAGCTTCACCTTTTTCTCAAGTGCACACGGAACCTTCTCCAGAATAGATCACATCCTGGGCCATAAATCTAGTCTTGGTAAATTCAAAAAGATTGAAATCATTCCAGTCATCTTTTCTGACCACAGTGCAGTAAGATTAGATCTCAATTACAGGAAAAAAATTATTAAAAATTCAAACATATGGAGGCTAAACAACACGCTTCTGAATAACCAACAAATCATAGAAGAAATCAAAAAAGAAATCAAAATATGCATAGAAATGAATGAAAATGAAAACACAACAACCCAAAACCTATGGGACACTGTAAAAGCAGTGTGAAGGGGAAGATTCATAGCATTACAGGCCTACCTCAAGAAACAAGAAAAAAGTCAAATAAATAACCTAACTCTACACCTAAAGCAACTAGAGGAAGAAGAAATGAAGAACCCCAGGGTTAGTAAAAGGAAAGAAATCTTTAAAATTAGGGCAGAAATAAATGCAAAAGAAACTAAAGAGATCATAGCAAAAATTAACAAAGCTAAAAGCTGGTTTTTTAAAAAAATAAACAAAATTGACAAACCATTAGCAAGACTCATTAAGAAACAAAGGGAGAAGAACCAAATTAACAAAATTAGAAATGAAAATGGAGAGATCACAACAGACAACACTGAAATACAAAGGATCATAAGAGACTACTACCAGCAGCTCTATGCCAATAAAATGGACAACTTGGAAGAAATGGAGAAGTTCTTAGAGAAGTATAACTTTCCAAAACTGAACCAGGAAAAAATAGAAGATCTTAACAAAATGATCACAAGCAAGGAAATTGAAACTGTAATCAGAAATCTTCCAGCAAACAAAAGCCCAGGACCAGATGGCTTCACAGCTGAATTCTACCAAAAATTTAGAGAAGAACTAACACCTATCTTACTCAAACTCTTCCAGAAAATTGCAGAAGAAGGTAAACTTCCAAACTCATTCTATGAGGCCACCATCACCCTAATTCCAAAACCAGACAAAGATGCCACAAAAAAAGAAAACTACAGGCCAATATCACTGATGAACATAGATGCAAAAATCCTTAACAAAATTCTAGCAGACAGAATCCAACAACATATTAAAAAAATCATTCATCATGACCAAGTGGGCTTTATCCCAGGAATGCAAGGATTCTTTAATATCTGCAAGTCAATCAATGTAATACACCACACTAACAAACTGAAAGATAAAAACCATATGATTATCTCAATAGATGCAGAAAAAGCCTTTGACAAAATTCAACATCCATTTATGATTAAAACTCTCCAGAAAGCAGGAATAGAAGGAGCATACCTCAACATAATAAAAGCTATATATGACAAACCCACAGCAAGCATCACCCTCAATGGTGAAAAATTGAAAGCATTTCCCCTGAAATCAGGAACAAGAAAAGGGTGCCCACTCTCACCACTACTATTCAACATAGTTTTGGAAGTTTTGGCCACAGCAATCAGGGCAGAAAAAGAAGTAAAAGGAATCCAGATAGGAAAAGAAGAAGTGAAACTCTCTCTGTTTGCAGATGACATGATCCTCTACATAGAAAACCCTAAAGACTCTACCAGAAAATTACTAGAGCTAATCAATGAATACAGTAAAGTTGCAGGATATAAAATTAACACACAGAAATCTCTTGCATTCCTATACACTAACAATGAGAAAACAGAAAGAGAAATTAAGGAAACAATACCATTCACCATTGCAACAAAAAGAATAAAATACTTAGGAGTATATCTACCTAAAGAAACAAAAGACCTATTCATAGAAAACTATAAAACACTGATGAAAGAAATCAAAGAGGACACAAACAGATGGAGAAATATACCGTGTTCATGGATTGGAAGAATCAATATTGTCAAAATGGCTATACTACCCAAAGCAATCTATAGATTCAATGCAATCCCTATCAAACTACCAACGGTATTTTTCACAGAACTAGAACAAATAATTTCACAATTTGTATGGAAATACAAAAAACCTCGAATAGCCAAAGTAATCCTGAGAAAGAAGAATGGAACTGGAGGAATCAATCTGCCTGACTTCAGACTCTACTACAAAGCCACAGTCATCAAGACAGTATGGTACTGGCACAAAGACAGAAATATAGATCAATGGAACAGAATAGAAAGCCCAGAGATAAATCCACGAACCTATGGTCACCTTATCTTCGACAAAGGAGGCAAGGATATACAATGGAAAAAAGATAACCTCTTTAACAAGTGGTGCTGGGAAAACTGGTCAACCACCTGTAAAAGAATGAAACTAGAACACTTTCTAACACCATACACAAAAATAAACTCAAAATGGATTAAAGATCTAAATGTAAGACCAGAAACTATAAGACTCCTAGAGGAGAACATAGGCAAAACACTCTCCGACATAAATCACAGCAGGATCCTCTATGACCCACATCCCAGAATATTAGAAACAAAAGCAAAAATAAACAAATGGGACCTAATGAAACTTAAAAGCTTTTGCACAACAAAGGAAACTATAAGCAAGGTGAAAAGACAGCCCTCAGATTGGGAGAAAATAATAGCAAATGAAGCAACAGACAAAGGATTAATCTCAAAAATATACAAGCAACTCCTCCAGCTCAACTACAGAAAAATAAATGACCCAATCAAAAAATGGGCCAAAGAACTCAACAGACATTTCTCCAAGGAAGACATACAGATGGCTAACAAACACATGAAAAGATGCTCAACATCACTCATTATCAGAGAAATGCAAATCAAAACCACAATGAGGTACCATTATATGCCAGTCAGGATGGCTGCTATCCAAAAGTCTACAAGCAATAAATGCTGGAGAGGGTGTGGAGAAAGGGAACCCTCTTACACTGTTGGTGGGAATGCAAATTAGTACAGCCACTATGGAAAACAGTGTGGAGATTTCTTAAAAAGCTGGAAATAGAACTGCCATATGACCCAGCAATCCCACTTCTGGGCATACACACCAAGGAAACCAGATCTGAAAGAGACACATGCACCCCAATGTTCATCGCAGCACTGTTTATAATAGCCAGGACATGGAAGCAACCTAGATGCCCATCAGCAGACGAATGGATGAGGAAGCTGTGGTACATATACACCATGGAATATTACTCAGCCATTAAAAAGAATTCATTTGAATCAGTTCTAATGAGATGGATGAAACTGGAGCCCATTATACAGAGCGAAGTAAGCCAGAAAGATAAAGACCATTACAGTATACTAACACATATATATGGACTTTAGAAAGATGGTAATGCAAAACAGAAAAAGAGACTCAGATGTATAGAACAGACTTGTGGACTCTGGGAGAAGGTGAGGGTGGGATGTTTCAAGAGAACAGCATTGAAACATGTATATTATCTAGGGTGAAACAGATAACCAGCCCAGGTTGGGTGCATGAGACAAGTGCTCGGGCCTGGTGCACTGGGAAGACCCAGAGGGATCGGGTGGAGAGGGAGGTGGGAGGGGGGACTGGGATGGGGAATACATGTAAATCCATGGCTAATTCATTTCAATGTATGACAAAAACCACTGCAATGATGTAAAGTAATTAGCCTCCAACTAATAAAAATAAATGGAAAAAAAAATTAAAAAATAATAAAAAAAAAGAAGTCCGAGGTCACTCCTTGAGTTTCGCTGCTCTGGTTCTCCCAAGTCTGAGATCAAAGCGTGGACCAGCTGGGCCCTTGGCCTGGGGCCCTGGGAGGAATCAGCTTCGCGCACCACCACCCCACCCCGCCCTACCTCACTAGATCACTAATAAAAGCCATTTCCTTAGAGTTTCCGGACTGGGCAGCAATTAAGACCCAAAAGTAGGAGGGGGAGACCCAGAGGTTTCCTGCTGGTGGTTTCCTCACCCCTGACTCATTTCTCTCTGCAGGCTCTTCCCCCTTGTAAATTCTCCTGTGGCTTGATGCCATCCTCCAGTCAAGGCAAGGCCAGATAAGATTTAAAACCTGGCAAAAAAAAAAAATAAATAAAAGTACTGTGTGGAGGAGAAGTAGAGCGCTGGGAAGAAGGTGTGGCAGGAAATGCTGCTGCCCGCAGGCCACCGCACCCCCTTAGAAAGTGGGAGCCCCTGAGTTGGGCAGGGCAGGGTAAGGCAGTTTCTCCCTGTGGTTCCCTGAAGAAGCATGAGAAGACGCAAAATACTTTGAAAAGCAAGTGAGCAAGTGAATGCATCCACGTGCATAGAGACACCCCTCCCCCTCACTTGTTAAAGTCAAGACACCTCTGCTTTTACTCTTGAACTTGCCAGAAGAAAACCACTGACCAAAGGGAGCTAGCGTTCACTTCCCCAAACACTGGCATGTTACCCTTTTACCTGAGGACAAACCCCAGTAAAGCCCTCAGTTCCTGAAGTAGGAGTGGGAGTACAGTTTCCCAAAGTGGGGCTTGGGCCGTGAGGGTGAGGATGGGCACCCCACTTCTACCCTCTGGCCCCAGATCCGTATAGTTACCCGCTGGGGACACAAACATCCCAGTGGCACTTGATTGAAGCAGAACTCTGCAAACTTTTCCCTGCAGGCCATTTGGTATCAGTCTCTGTCTCAGGGACTCACCCCCACCTTTGTAGAGCCAAAGCAGCTAAAGACAACAGGCCAATCAATGCGGGGGACAGGTGTGCCTCTGTCCTAGCTACTGTCCTCAGATTTAGGGTATATGGGGTCCCAGAAATGGGTGCCTCACCCTCAGTGAACATGCTGAGGGGTTCTCAGCCTGTCTTTGAAGAGTCTTGGCTGTGGTTTTGGGGCACAGTGGATGTGCTAGGAGCATGGGTGTGCTGTGGAGTGCCTTTCTGGTCTAAGGGGCCATGAGAGATGATTCGTGAAGCTGAAGGTGTGAGGAGAGGGTGTATCTGATGACTGCTGAGCCCACCTGACCTAATGAGTACTGGGTTGAGGAGCGCAGATCACGACGGGCACTCCTGGGTTGCCAGGTCCCTTGATTTCCTATGGTATCCAGCTTTGGATTCTGCACTCCTCGCCCCTCTGTAGTCCTGCTTCCTCAGGGGCGGCCTCCACAAGCTTTCCATCTCCCTGCATCTTCCTCGCCCTCCTCAAGCCAGCAAAGGGAGCTCTTTTGACTGGTGATGGACAGGGCTGAGCAGGGACAGCCCTTGCTCTGCCAAGCCAAGCCCTACAGAGGGACACACTTGCTGTCACAGGGATCTGGAAGGGATGCCTGTGGGTCCTTTCCTCTTGTCAGGCGAGTGTATTCTCCTCAGTTCTGTCTCAACAAAAATTTGAAGCGACGGATGTTAGAGCCCTCGGCATGCCATAGCTCTCGGACAGACCGTGTTATAGCTCTTGGGTCTTGGACAGACCGTGTTATAGCTCTTAGATCAGTGTTACAGCTCTGTGTTACAGCTCAATTTTATTTAAAAAATAGCAGGAAAATACATCCTTGAGGCGTGAGGGCATGCTGACCCAAAGACACAAAGAGGAGAGAGAGAGAGAGAGAGAGAGAGAGAGGAGAGAGAGAGAGAGAGAGAGAGAGAGAGAAAACGAGTGCACACGTATGGGAGAGAGAGACCGCCGCGCCCCGCCCCCCGGGGCCATGTGGCTCCTCTTTTTATAGGTTTTTTCCCTCGCTCTGGGCCTGCCTATGTAAATTGGGCTAGCCAGGAGTGCTGTTTGTCCCACCTGAGGTCCTCACTCCAGTCCTTGGACCTTCCTTTGTTCTATTTTCGTGGGCTTTTCCCTTCCTTGTCTTTTAGCCACTGCCATTCTGGACTCCTGTTTCCTATTCTAACTACCTAACATTCCCCCCTCAAGAGATGGGAGGCCCAATTCTTTGGGAATAGGGGTGTCAAGATCTTTCTGGCTACTTCCTGCTGAACTGGGACAGCAAGGGGTATTGGGCCTCCCCCTCTTGTTAGTCTCAGGCCTCAGAGTCCTTATAGCGGTGTCCACCTAAGGGTGAGTGAGATTTTTCGTGGTTGGCTGCAGTTTTATATATCTTTGTTGAACTGGCACTGCATGTTGTAGCCTGTTGACCTGGTGGCAGAGACAAAGTAGGTTAGACAATTGATAATACATAGAACAATCATAAGCAGCATCAATATGGCATAACAAGGACTAGTAGTGGCATTAGCCAATTCCAAATTCCCATCACCAGGATGGCTCAAGTTCCTCCCTGTTCAGGGGTCGGAAGATCTATCTCCTGTCTGTTTTGGAGTACACCCCCTGCCAAGATGTGTTGGCTCTTTAGAGCTGAGCTGAAAAATCTTATCCCCAGAAACTAGATTCTGGGGGTGTTCATTAGAATGGCACTCATTTGTAGTTCTGAATAGGTATCTGAGATCTCCCAGGGGCTCACAGGTGTATTAAGTGTCCTCTTCTGTTTTCTTCCACAGCTTGACTCGTGAGTAGTGAATCCAGGAGTCATGTCCTGGCACCTTGACTGCTGTGGGGGTACAAAGTATTACAGGGTAGGGGCCCTTCCATGTGGGCTGGAGTTGAGCCTTTGGGGACCCATCTTTCCAGACTTTAATTAGGACTTGAGTCCCTGGAGCATGCAGCAGTGACCCCTTAGAATCTTTTGGGTCCTGGTTCACACCCCATAAGTGTATATCTTGCTGGAATTGCCCAGTGGCCATGGTATAAGACTGGAGGGTCTGAGCCTCTGGATCTAGGAAGAGGTCATTGACATAAACAAAAGGTCTCCCATAGAGCATCTCATAAGGACTAAGACCAACCTGTTCCTTAGGGGCAATATGGGTACGGAGGAGGGCTATTGGGAAAGCCTCCTTCCATCCCAGGGAGGTCTCCTGGGTTATCATTTTTATCGCTGATTTTAAGAATTGGTTGGCTCTTTCTACTTTTCCTGAAGACTGCGGCCTCCAGGCACAATGGAGATAATAAGTAATGCCCAATGCTTTAGAGACCCCTTGGGTGACCTTAGAAGTAAATGATGTCCCATTGTCACTTTGTAATGACCTGGGCAGACTAAATCTTGGAATGATTTCATAGAGCAGTTTTTTTTACCACCTCCTCAGCCTTCTCAGTCTGGGTGGGAAAGCCTTTAATCCATCCTGTGAATGTATCTATCACTACTAATAGGTATTTATACCCTTGGGAAACTGGCATCTGGGTGAAGTCCATCTGCCAGTTCTCTTCTGGGTTCTCTTTTGGGTTGGCTGGGTCAGCTGGGGTCTTCGAGCTCCTCGGGGGTTGTTTAATTGGCAAGTGGGACAAGAGGAGACCACTTGCCTTATAGTTGCTTGGAGGCCTATTCCTCTGAAGGAACTTTCTAGTAATATTTGGGGGGCCTTTGCCCCTAAATGAGTGGTGGCATGTAAGGAGTTAACTAACTTCCATTGGAGGTTCCCAGGCAGAAAAAGGAGTCCCTCCTTTTGGAATTACCCCATATGATCTTCTTGAAAACCTTCATTCTTAGCTTTAATAGTCTCACCTTCAGTATATGAAGGAGTTTCTGGCAAATTCATTTGTGAAACTAGGGTGGCAACCCCTATTAGGTCATTGTTCTGTAATGCTACTGTCTTAGCTCCCTGATCAGCTGCTTGGCTCCCTCATGCCACTTCCGTGCTCCCTTTTTGGTATCCTTTACAGTGGGAGACTGAAACCCTCAGTGGGCAGATGGACTGCCTCCAAGAGTCTGAGAATTTGATCACCATGTTTGATTGGGGACCCTCAGGTGGTCAAGTGGCCCCTTTCTTTCCAAATAGCAGCATGTGCATGTAGCACCAGAAAGGCATACTTGGAGTCAGTGTAAATGGCTATTCTTTTTCCTTTTCCCAACTCAAAAGCTTGAGTCAGGGCTATGAGCTCAGCTAATTGGGCTGAAGTACCAGGTGGCAGAGACTTAGCCTCTATGGTCTCAAAATTAGAGACTACTGCATACCCGGCTCTTCTTTTTCCATCCAAGACAAAGCTGCTTCCATCAGTGTACCAGATTTCCTCAGCATTGGTCAGAGGGTCTTCCAACAATCCCTCTCGGGGTTTTGTCCAGTAGGCCAAGGTTTCTAGACAAGAGTGAAAGGGGAGAGAGGCCTCGCGGGTAGGCAGGAGGGTGGCTGGGTTAAGAACCTCACAAGGGGATATAGTGAGGCCTGGATTTTCCATCAGCATTTCTTGATATCTGAGGATTCTTTGATCAGACATCCATAAATGGTCTCTCCCCTTTAGGAGTTGTTTTACTTGGTGGCTGGTAAAAATAGTTAGTTTACCCCTAAAGCACAGTTTTAAAGCATCTTCGATCAGGATTGTAATAGATGCAAGATTTCGAAGGTAGGGGGCCAGCCTTGGGCGGTTGGGTCGAGCCTCTTGGATATATAAGCTCCAGGCTGGGGCTCAGATCCCAACCTTTGAGTTAACACTCAAAGAGAGGTTATTCCCTCTCTTTCGTGGACATAAAGTTGGAATGTTTTTTCTGGGTCTGGCAACCTCAAGCCAGGTGCTTGAGCTAAGGCCTGTTTTAGTGTAGCCTCTGCCTTCTTTTGAGGAGTTTCCCACACTAGTGGGATTGAATCATCCCATCCCTTTAAGCTTTCATGTAAGGGTTGGGCAATTAGACCATGGCTGGGTATCCAGATTCTGCAATACCCAGTCAGCTCCAGGAAAACTTGCAATTGTTTTAGAGTCATGGGGAAGGGCAATTGGAGGATTCCTTGTACCTGATCAGAGGACAGCCTCCTAGACCCATGTGTAATCTGAGCTCCCAGGTAAGTGACTTTTGTCTCGACCATCTGTGCCTTAGCACACAAGACTTTATATCCCCTCTCTGCCAAAAAGTTTAGAACCTGAATTGCATGTTGTTGGGTAATTTTCTCATCTGGAGAGCAGATTAGTAGGTCATCTACATATTGTAATATATTCCCATTAGGTCCCAAGTCCAGATCTAGGAGATCCTGGCTAAGGGCCTGTCCAAACAGGTGGGGGCTGTCTCTGAACCCCTGCGGTAATACTGTCCAAGTCATCTGTTGGTGCTTTTCTCCTGGGGCCTCCCACTCAAAGGCAAAAATATATTGGGATTCTTTAGCCAGTGGTATGCAAAAAAATGCATCTTTGAGATCCAAGACTGTAAACCACTTGGCACTGGGTGGGCTTTCTCCCAAGATTACATGGAGATTGGGTACTGTGGGATGGAGGGGGACTACAGCTTCATTTATGATCCAGAGATCTTGAACCATTCGCCAGGTTCTGCCCTTTTTTTTTACTGAGAGGATTGGGGTGATACATGGTTAATTGGTGGGGACCAACAGCCCACAAGCAAGGAATTTATTTATTAAAGCCTGTTGTCCCTCCCATGCCTCTCTTTTGAGGGGATATTGTTTCCTGTTAGGAAACCGAGTGGGATCTCGGAGGACAGTATGACCAGTTCAGCTTGGTGGGCTCGTCCAGGAGTCCCCTGCTCCCACACCTGGTGGTTAATTTTGTCCTCCCATAGTTTTTGGTCCTCTCTATTGGAGAAGGTGTAATGCATTCTTCAATAGTAACCAGGAGCTGTAGGGCTCTGGGGGCTGAAAAGCTTCTCATCACCAGGGTGGTCCCCAGTTTAGTGAGTATGTCTCTTCCCAATAAGGGAGTCGGACACTCAGGGACCACCAGAAGCTGGTGGGAAAATATTTGTCCAACCCAGCAACAAAGAAGTGCTCGAGTGAATCTTTTAGTAGTTGTTTTTCCTGTAGCACCCAAAATGGTACAGGTTTGGGAGGAGAAGGCTCCAGAGTAGGAAATCAAGACAGAGTAGATGTCCCCTGTGTCAACCAAGAAATTCTTGAACCTACCTGCCCCATCCAGTTGCACCCTTGGCTCCAGCCCCATGATGGTTATCTGTGACAGGCGGGCTGGCTGGAGTGTGCCCACTTCAGTCCTGTTGAACCATCTTGAGGGAAGGCTTGTCACTTGACTTTGAGGCTTTTGGGTCCCCAGGGTAGAGTGCTGCCCAATGTCCCAGTTGATGGCATTTGTGGCAAGCCGTTTTAGGAGACTTGTCACGGTTTGAACCCTCTTTGGCCCAATGCCCCGCCTGTCTACAGATTAGACATTTGCCTCGTGCCTTGTCATTCAAGGACTCGGGGTGTACCATAGGGCTTCCCTGGAGGGCAGCCAGCATCTGGGCATGCCTTGTCGGTTTCCTTCTCTCCCTCTCCTGGACCTTGGCCTCCTTCTTCTGTTCTCTCTTATAAAAGGTATTGGTGACCATCTGGACCATCTCATCTAAAGAGGAAGCAGGGTCCTGCTGCTATAGCTATTGTAACTTCATTCTGATATCTGATGCACAATGGGACAGGAATTTGTTCTTTAAAATCACCTGTCACTTGTAAGAGTCTAAGTCCAGATTGGTAAACTTTAGGAGGGCCTCTTTTAGCCTTTCCAGAAAGGCAATGGGGTCTCATTGGGCTCCTGAGTTATTGCTGAGACTGGGCACAGTCCCACAGTTAATAGGCTTCCTTCAATTGTCATGGGTGGACGTCCTCAGGGGTGAGTCTTTCTGAAGCTTACCCTACCCAGTACTGTTGGAACCTGAGAGCAAGGCGTCCCTGGGTCAGAGTGCAGATCCCCAGGCAGGCTGAGGCGTGACAGCCTCCTGTCGGGGGAGATCGAATCCCCGGGCAGGTCAAGGCCTGACGGCCTCCCGGGGATTGGGTCCCTGGGCAGGCCGAGGCGTGACGACCTCCTGGGACCTCTGGACTGGCAGATCCCCAAGCAGGTTGAGGCATGACAACATTTTGAGGACCAGATTCCTAGGCAGGTTGACTTCCTGGGACTCCCGTCTGGAGTTGGGCATCCCCAAGAGCTCCAGCATGACCAGTGCTAGGTAGGATTAAGGGGTTGTAATTTTAACTCATCGCCAGTTTGTTCACCACAGATGGGAATAGATACCTTGATGTAAAACAATCCAAGCCTGTGCCCTGAGACTGGGAACCTGGTGAAACAGTCATAAATCTTATCCTCTTACTGCTGTAAGTGATTGTAAGTCACTGATTTCCTCCCCTAGTCCTCCATAAGAGCAGGTTAGGGTGTATCCACAGGTAAGCATTTCATAGAACCACCTTAGGTAATAACAGAAGTAATGACAAAGGAATGGGTTATCTGGCCCTGTTAAGAGCATTAAAGAATGTTAATAATAGTCTGGGTGGAGCAACATCTGTTTAGTCTGTTTCCTCTTAACAAATTTGTTCTTAAGCCAATTGCTAACTCTTACAGTCAGGACCTTCCCCTTTGTAGGCAATGTTGCTCCACATAAACAAAAACAAAATTTTTGCCTAAGTCTAAAACTACTACTGGAACCTAGAAAGACACATGTCATCCCTACTGTGGGTTTTAAGGACACTTTTCTCTTTCCCAGAGACAACAGGCTTAACTCTGGACAGAGGAGGAGCCCTAGAGAACACCTACACACTAGCTCAGGTTCCTTTCTTTCTTGTTTCAGAGATGTTGGTACTGTTTAAAAGCAGTGTGAGCATCATGCTTCCTAAGTCAAGAAATCGCCTCCTAAAGACAGAGCCTGTTTACTTTCACTCTTAATATTCCACCTGGTGGAAATACATGAGCTTTGTTGTTTTCCTGGTCTTCCAATAGCCTGTCATTATTGGTCAATGCTATGTACCCATTGTTGAGTGTGGGTTTCCTCATAGCCCTGGTCTAAATGATCTCAGATGGGGTGAGACACATGCAAGCCACTGGCATGTGCACAAGCGGTTGCAATGACTCATTCCTCAGGCTGAGCTTTCAGTAGCCATCTATACGTGCCAGGCTTTGTGCTTGGCACTCCCAGTACAGAGAGGAAGGCCTGCTCAGTCCATGCACTCAAGTGACTCATTCTCCAGAGACTGTCTGGAGTTAAGAACTATATTTCAATATAATTTGTTTCCTTTGTAACCCTATGTATTTTAGTTCATGCATTGATAAATATTCTTCTGAGGAAAAAAAAAGGCAACAGACCAGATGTTCCATAAAAGTGGAATGGAAATTTGACCCAGGGGTATGTTTGTAACTTTAGGAGAAGGGTGGTAAGGGTTTGGGCCCAAACAACCTGCAGGGCCAACTCCCAAAGTGGCAAACATTATCCCTGGAAGCCCAATCATCTTTGAAGAGATGCCAACAGATGGACTTCTAACAGGCAGTATGTGCCCGTCACCTGACCTAGCAGGTCCACTGAGAGACGCTGATGTTGCACATGTTGTAGGGAACATGGAAGATGAAGGCCCGGATATCTAGAGGGGTTGGATATTATACAGTATTTCCCTCCCAAGGGCCAGCTATTTTCTGGTTGTCCCTCCAAAAGATTGTAGAGGCAACATTGTGGGCCTGGACAGGGTTCAAGAAAGAAGCGTGAAACAGGAGGGAAGGGGGCAGGGCACAATTTTTGAAAGAATGGGTTTCCCTGGTGGCTCATATGGCAAAAGTGTCTGTCTGCAATGCTGGAGACCTGGGTTCAATCCCTGGGTCGGGAAGATCTCCTGGAGGAGGAAATGGCAACCCACTCCAATACTCTTGCACAAGGGCATGACGTAAACCAATTAAAATCAGTTGGGTCCAAGATGAAAAGTCAGATTCAAGTAAACCTTAATCCCCAATCTGTAAGCTAAATGGCACACCCAGTGGTGGCAGAACAGAGAACTGAACTGGAGGCATTGCCAAAAGATGGAGGCAAGGATGGGATGATCCTCCCGCTCATTAGCATATGAATTCATCCCGCTCGCAAAACCTAGCCAGGCCACATTCCATGGCCAGAGCCCTCTGCAATAGCCCACACCCTGCAGAGGGGGCTTCTCTCTGAATCCTAACAAATCCACCTCTTACCTATCACTTTATCTCTCACTGAATTTTTGCAATGAGACATCAGAGCCTGAGCTTCATAGGTTTTGGCTGGACTCGAGTCCCAGAAGAGAGAGCTGAAGGACAGGAGGGAAAAACGTGGGAAAATCCCCTTCATAGCCTGCCAGAAATCTGCTAAATACCTGACCTATGCTCACAGTTTTCAATGGCCTTCTCCTTGGCACAAAGATTAAGGACAGAAGAACCCCCACCGGCTTGGGTAACAGCTACTGGGGCTCAGCAGATAGTGCCTTTGGGGCATACTAAGGAGTAACCTCTCCAGGGTCTCTCAATTGCACCCACTGCCACCCGCCTGTTCAAGGGGGGCTTGAGGAAACAAGAACCGAGAGACTGTAAAGGAATTAAGATTTCGTTAGGCATATGTCCCTCCAGTAGTAGGAGCGAGGACCTCCTACCTTAACCGGGGGGCTTCTGGAATCTGAGACTGAGCTGCGTGAGCTTTCTGCTGAGTTCGTTTTCCGCTGTCCCGGTTTCCAGCACGATGGGCTTCTTGCCACTTCCCCTGCACTGGGTTTTCTTGGCGTTTGGCTTCTACCGTGGGAACTTTCCCTGAGTCGGGCTCCTGCTGTGCTTGGCCTCCTCCTTGCAGAGACCACGCCTAGGTTGTTTCAGTCACAACACCTTAGATGTCAGGTGAGTGTATTCTCCTCAGTTCTGCCTGGTCTCAACAAAAATTTGAAGCGACGGATGTTAGAGCCCTCGGCATGTCATATCTCTCGGCCAGACCATGTTACAGCTCTCAGGTCTCGAACAGACCGTGTTATAGCTCTTAGACATGTTGCAAGAAGGGGGACCCCTTCCAGGGCCCAAAAGAGGGCTCTTGTCTAACACTCAGAAATGAATTGTCCAAGGAGACACATGTGCTGACAAAGCAAGAGATTTTATTGGGAAGGGCACCCGGGTGGAGAGCAGGAGGGTGAGGGAACCCAGGAGAACTGCTCTGCCGCGTGGCTCACAGTCTCTGGTTTTATGGTGATGGGATTAGTTTCCGGGTGGTCTTTGGCCAATCATTCTAATTCGGAGTCTTTCCTGGTGGCGCACGCATCGCTCAGCCAAGATGGATGCTAGTGAGAGGGATTCTGGGAAGTGGACGGACACGTGGTGTCTCCTTTAGACCTTTCCCAAACTCTTCCAGTTGGTGGTGGTTTATTAGTTCCATATTCCTTATCAGGATCTCCTGTCATAAAACAGCTCATGCAAACGGTTATTATGGTGCCTGGCCAGGGTGGGCGGTTTCAATCAGTGTGCTTCCCCTAACAGAGAGATCGGTGTTACAGCTCAATTTTATTTAAAAAATAGCAGGAAAATACATGCTTGAGGCGTGAGGGCATGCTGACCCAAAGACGTGAAGAGAAGAGAGAGAGAACAAGCACGCATTCATGGGATGGGGGGGGGTAGGGGGTGTTGGAGAAACCCCACCATCCTTTGGCTCCTCTTTTTATATGTTTTTTCCTCCCCCCTGGGCCTGCCCTTTGTAAATTGGGCTAGCCAGGAGTGCTGTTTGTTCTACCTGAGGTCCTCACTCTTGTCCTCGGACCTTCCTTTGTTCTCTTTTTGCAGGTGTATCCCTTCCTTGTCTTTTAGCCACCGCCATTCTGGACTCTGATTCCTATTCTAACTACCTAACACTCCCAACCCCAACCTTCACCTGCATTTCTCTGTCACAGACTCTCACTCTCTTTGCGATGACTTCACCACCAATCTTGAGCCCAAGCCCAATCTTGAGGACAACCATAGAGTGTGGTCCAGGCCAGGTCAATAAGACTTTTGTTTACTATCTTTGTTTAATGAGAAGGTTAAATTTTTTGGTCCTCTGGGACATGAAGGTGAAAGGCCTGGGAAGACAGACAGAGACTCTGAAAAATCTGGGGAAGAACTCAAAAAAAAAAAAAAAAAAAAAAGGACCAGCTTGACATGAAGCTGGAAACTGTCACAACCGGTGAGAAGTAGGAAGGCCCAGAGCAGAGGCAGAAGAATCATTGTAGGGTTACAGAGTTATGTGTTTGCATACAGACTGGAAGTTGGTCCCACCTAAGAGGCCCAGCAGCCAGGGCAGGGACAGAGAGGATAGAGTGGGACCAGGAGATTGAAAGAGAAGCAGAGGAGTGATGGAGCATTGGGACAGGTTGTCTAGACCAGACACTGACCTCACCTACTGGGGTTAGATGTGTCAGGGCAAAGCAGTGGATGCTCCAGCAGATTCTGGCAGTTGGGCTTCCAAGGATGGAAATCCTCTTCTTTTGACTCAGAGAACAGAAATTCAACAGTGGTTCATCTTGGAGGCAGACACTGAACAATCACAGAGCTGTGACTGAGTTCTTCATGAAAATCCCAAATGGAGACTGTAAGGGTTGGCTTGAGCAAGTTTTCGTTCACTGGAATAAAATGCCAAAGACAATAGATAATTGAGATGCTCAGGATGGAGTGGTAATTCTCTTGAAATGAGGTAGACCTATCCCACTGTGTGTGTGTGTGTGTGTGCGCGCGCGCGCGCACGCTTGCGTGTGTGTGTGTGTGTGTGTGTGTGTGTGTGTGTTTGCAGAAATGGTCCATCTGCCATGACTTGGTCCTGGGAGGACAATGGCCCTGGGGATGCTCTGTCATCCTCCCTTTCTCTTCCCACCTCCTGACATCTCTTCCTCACATCACAGGCCTTTGGACTATTCACTAATCAAAATGATTCAACTCTGGAATAATTTACTTCTTATTGTTCCCTCTTTCCAGAATCTTTTGTTTTTCATCTCACTTGTTCTATTCCTGGAATATCTTCATACAACCTGACATGCCAGCTTCTGGGAACACTCTCTACTACCTTTCTCATGAGTCACCTCATTTTCCATCCCAGCAGGAGTGACTGGATATATGACCTATTCTTCCCCATTAGGTTTTTGAGCTGCATGCGCCCAATCCTAAGACCTGAGCCCTTTCCTCACTAAACAATAGGAGTCACAGCCCTCCTACTCGACACATTCATCAACTGATGGGCAAGGCATCTACTGCCGATAAATTCCACTGTCCTGCAGCTGTGGGGAGGCAGAAGAACTGTAACAAGACTTAGGATCTGTCTCTGCCCTGGTGCAGGGACACGGGACAGCAGGTTTTGTAAATTACCAATTATAAAGAAAAGACACTACCCTTCCAGTATTCTTGGGCTTCCCCTGTGGCTCAGCTAGTAAAGAATCCGCCTGCAATGTGGGAGACCTGGGTTCAATCCCTGGATTGGGAACATCTCCTGGAGAAGAGAAAGGCTACCCACTCCAGTATTCTGTCCTGGAGAATTCCATGGACTGTATAGTCCATAGGGTTGCAAAGAGTCAGACACGACTGAGCGACTTTCACTTTCATGTCACTGATTCACTCGAGTCTCCATTCAGGAGGGGGCCTGTGCTGGATGGGTTGGGGACAAGAGACACCTGTGGGCTAGGAGAAGGACAGGATGCAGGCTTGGGTGGGGCACCAGCTTGGTGGGTTCAGGTGATCGATGTGTCAGGGGAAGACTCTCATGCATAGGCCTGGGGGACAGGGGCCTGAGTTTAATCCCTGGAAAGAGGCAACATGGCGGACTTGGTAGCCTCAGTGAGGAGGCTGGTGAAGAGGCAAGTGACTGGGAGAGCAGGAGAAAGACAGAAGGACAGAGATAGAGCCCTGGTCAGGACAGCCAGGTGGGGGAAGATGGGCCTCTCCTGATACCTGGACAGCCCTGGTCAACCCTACTCTGTGCATGCTCCTGGCACCCGGAAACATTGCAGACCCCAGATGGGAGTGAAATCAACTGAGAGGTGATTTTAATGGGTGTCGGCAACAGAGCATACTTCCAAGAACCTGATTGTTCTTGCTACTTCTTGAAAATTCTGCCCGCATCTATAAACAGGAAACCCAGTCTCACTCAGTAACAAGACATGAAATGGGGCACTGCCTGTGCTGAGGACTCAGCATGCCTCTCCTGGTTCAGGGCTCAGTCACCCCTGAAGCCAGCAAAGGCCAGGGCCTCTGTGATAACAGAGATGGAGCCCTCTGTCACAGACGTTGATGTCACTGGCAGTCTCCTGGAGTGAAAAATAATGTCCAAAGACAAGGACGCACTTTCAAAGAATTAAGAGGGCTTGTCAGTCCCAACAGGTGATGATCTCACTCATCATCACCAGATAGCCCCAAGATGTGAATTCAGAGATGCTGAAATCTTGGTTGGAGGCAGCACAAAAGACTGAATGAATGAGACAAACGTGAGTGGGGAAAATCCTCCACAGAGGCTGTGTTAAGGGAACCACTGACCAAAACCATGGGCCCTGGCCAGGCCTGATACTAACCACTTGCATGAATTATCTTACAACTGGAAGTCCTGGTGAGGAATGCAGAACTTACAAGATACCATCCACCAAAAGAATTGGAGAAAGTACCAAAGGGGAGAGGAGATGACAGTCCATATGTCCTACCAGCTTGCCAGAATCCTCCCTGGAATCCATCTTGGCTGAGAGATGCCTGCACCACCAGGAAGGACCCTAAGACCAAATATGGATCAAGCAAGATGGCTGGCCAGAGACAACCTGGAAATTAACTCCATCACCATAAAACCCGAGACCGTGAGCCACGTGGCAGAGCAGTTCTCCTGGGTTGCCTTACGCTGTTTCTCTCCACCTGGGCATCCCTTCCCAATAAAGTCTGTTGCTTTGCCAGTGCCTGTGTCTCCTCGGACAATTCATTTCTGAGTGTTAGACAAGGGCTCCCCCTCCCTGCAACAAAGGGCAACCCTGGTGGGATTTCTTCACTACAACTGACTACTCGGGTACTCAGGGACCAGTTCGTCTACTGACTGACCAGATCCAGTGGTAGAAACAGGGACTCTTTTGTCCCTGTTCTCCTCCTGATGCAGACAACTGGCTAGTGCCCTGACTGTGTAAGACACAAGAGACTTTATTGACCTTTTCCCCCTTTCCTCTTTTCAGTCCCTCCTTTGTACTTTTTTCTTCTGTCCTGGTCCCGAATGCAGGAGACTAGTTGAAGGGCTTCAGCCTGAACTGAGTCGGAGCCTGATCACCTCCAGTGAACAGAAAACTCGAATTCTGGTCTGGTGTCTGGTTTCTGGAAGGAAGGCTGAGTTCCAGTCCTCCCTGCTTGGAAGCCCAGGGAAAAGTCCTGTAATGCCTGGTGGCAGGTGATGTCCACAAGGCCGCATTTAGTCCCTCCTCCTTCCCCTCTTCTTTCAAACTGGCCTCCTTTCCTACCTTTGCAACGCTTCAAGACCCGAGCTATTTCAGTTTACTCTGTTAGTACTTGGAGCTGAAGTTCTGGGTCTCTGTAGGAGGTTTTCTGAGAGACTGCAGCCTTTCATTTAAAGGGGCGACCAATTAGGGCGGCTGGGCCTAAGTGTATAGTTTGTGTTCTGTGTTATGATATGGGATGGCTGTTCTGCCTTCTGAAACTAGAAATTCTGGTTCTGTTGCACTGTGGAGGTGTCTTGAGTGAATGCTATCTGACTGCAAAGATTCTAGCTATGAGCCCTTGATTCCAGGGGGAAAGGATGGGGCACAGCAACTGGCAATCAGGAGCCAGCCAGTCTTTCAGGACAAGCCTGACTAATTTAGTTCGGCCCAGCCCACTGGGCGGGCCCCAGAGGGGTGCCGCTGGAAAGGAGAGGGCAGAAAAGAAATCAGCCAGAGCCAGCTAAATCTCAGATAATCCCCACTTCCGACAGGCAATCTGGCATTCCTGAGGAATTAGGTTGGGGATGACAAAGGCCTAAATGGGGGGTTCCCAGGCCAGTCTTTGCTTTCTGCTTCCACTTCTGTTTTACCCGTTCAGTGCAATGCCAGGCGGTGAGTTCCGGGATGAACCTTCGTGGTTGTGGGTGGAGGGGCTGGAGAGGATGACTTAACCCGGGAAGGGAATGGGGGTATACGAGGGGGGTTAGAGACACTTTGTGCTGTGTGACTCCCGCCCTCCTCTGTCCCTTCCCCTGGCCTCTTTGCTCCTCGGGGGTCTTCCCCGGGCTGGTTACCCACCCTCTGGGCCAGAAAAGAGGTGACTTTGGTGAAATAGTGGTGCCGGGAGTTTCGGAGGTAAAGTTGGTAGAAAAGGTGGCGAGAAAGAGCCAGGAAATGCTGCCCCGCAAGACCCCGGCTCGCCCTTGCGAAGTGGGAGCCCTGGAACCTGGGGGTTTGGGACAGGCGGCCATCCTCGGAAGAGACCCAGATAACTCCTCGAAAAGCACGCCCTCCCTCCACCCATCTCACAAACCCTTCAGATCGGTACCGCTCTCTGCCCTTGAAAGGCCAGCGCTCTTTACAGGTGATAAATTTCACTAACAGAACGGACCAGGCTGCAGAGAAGCCAGGGCTGAGCTTGAGAGCGCGGAAGTGGCGGCCGCGGCTGGATGCCACGTGTTAGGACGAGATGAGCCGGGCGGCGGCCGAAGCTCGGGTCTGTGAAGGGCTCGGGCGGCGGTGGCGACCGCCCGCGGCCCAGCTTCTCCTGGGCGGCCGAGGCGCGGTCCCGAGCGGGACGGATCTGCGGGGCCGCGCATCCTGCGGGCGCTGCGGCCGCCGCTGCCGCCGGTGCTGCTCCTGCTGGCTCTGCTGCGCTCGCGCCAGCCCCGCGACGCCCCGCACGCGGCCCTCCCTGCCCCGCCCCAGCTCCCCGCGCCCTGCCACCAGCAGCCGGGGGGTCGGGGGAAGTGGTGGGGGGAAGGGGCAGAGGGAGGGAGGTCAGCGCGAACCTCTACCTGAGCGAGAACTGCTCTTCGGTCTTGATGCATAACTTCATTTGTGAGAAATGACATTATTCCGGTAAAGAATCTGCGTGCGATGCAGGAGGCCCAGGTTCGATTCTTGAGTTGGGTAGATCCCCTGGAGAAGGGAATGGCAACCTACTCGTCTTCTTGCCTGGAGAATCCCATAGACAGAGGAGCCTGGTGGGCTACAGTCCATGGGGTCACAAAGTCACACACGACTGAGCGACTAACACTAATCCTTTAACCTGTTAGTACCCAGCGAGACAAATTTCCTGCCCTTCATTGGGCTTTCAAGTCAGAGTTTGAACATGAAACAGGTTTCTAAGTAAACAATTTCGTGGGAATTCCCTCTTCAACATTTCTATTTGGGGGCAGTTGCCACACCTTGTATCAGTGTTTCGGACTGAGTTTTCCTGTTCTGACAAAGTAGATTCTGAGGTTATAAGAATCTTCTAATCTTCCAATGCAGCTCCACTTGACAGTAGTCTTCAAAAAGCTTTACAGTCTTTAAGTTGAAACAACGAAAAATGTGCCAAAAAAAACCTGAAGAAGTAAAAACTTCAGTTTTGTACAGAATCACTAGCAGAACTATTTATGATCCTGTTCATGCAGCTCCAACCCCTTCTACATGTGTGTTTTATATCAGCACAGGCATTTACTCTGCAGTAATATTTTGTAGTAATAATATTGGCTGTTTTGCACCTTCATAGTATGGAAATGATTAAACTGGATGGCAGCACCAGTGCACAGTATTTCCCAACATGTCCCAAACATGTTGCAGATGACTCAGTATCTGAGAGGCGGCACACCCAACAGTGCAGCTTCCCTCTCCAATTATTTTACCCTTGGGATGGAGCGTAGGAGTGGAGAAGTGTCACTTTTTGGAGACAAAAGCTAAGGTGAAGTATATTGAGAGATCCAGGGAGGTCAGTTTTTATCAGTTCAGTCAATTAGTCCTGTCGGACTCTTTGCAACCCCATGAACCGCAGCACGCCAGGCTTCCCTGTCCATCACCAACTCCCGGAGTCCACCCAAACCCAGTCCATTGAGTCAGTGATGCCATCCAACCATCTCATCCTCTGTTGTCCCTTTCTCCTCCCACCTTCAACCTTTCCCAGCATCAGGGTCTTTTCAAATGAGTCAGCTCTTCACATCAGGTAGCCAAAGTATTGGAGTTTCAGCTTCAATATCAGTCCTTCCAATGAACACCCAGGACTGGTCTCCTTTAGGATGGACTGGTTGGATATCCTTGCAGTCCAAGGGACTCTCAAGAGTCTTCTCCAACATCACAGTTCAAAAGCATCAATTCTTCGGTGCTCAGCTTTCTTTATAGTCCAGCTCTCACATCCATACATGACCACTGGAAAAACCATAGCCTTGACTAGATGGACCTTTGTTGACAAAGCAATATTTCTGCTTTTTAATATGCTGTCTAGGTTGGTCATAACTTTCTTTCCAAGGAGTAAGCATCTTTTAATTTCATGGCTGCAGTCACCATCTGCAGTGATTTTGGAGCCCCCCAAAATAAAGTCAGCCACTGTTTCCCCATCTATTTGCCATGAAGTGATGGGACCGGATGCCATGATCTTAGTTTTCTGAATGTTGAGCTTTAAGCCAGCTTTTTCACTCTCCTCTTTCACCTTCATCAAGAGGCTCTTTAGTTCTTCACTTTCTGCTGTAAGGGTGGTGTCATCTGCATGTCTGAGGTTATTGATATTTCTCCCGGCAATCTTAATTCCAGCTTATGCTTCCTCCAGCCCAGCGTTTCTCATGATGTGCTTTGCAGAAAAGTTAAATAAGCAGGGTGACAATATACAGCCTTGTCATACTCCTTTTCCTATTTGGAACCAGTCTGTTGTTCCATGTCCAGTTCTAACTGTTGCTTCCTGACCTGCATACAGGTTTCTCAAGAGGCAGGTCAGGTGGTCTGGTATTCCCATCTCTTTCAGAATTTTCCTCAGTTTATTGTGATCCACACAGTCAAAGGCTTTGGTGTAGTCAACAAAGCAGAAATAGATGTTTTTCTGGAACTCTCTTGCTTTTTTTGATGATCCAGCGGATGTTGGCAATTTGATCTCTGGTTCCTCTGCCTTTTCTAAAACCAGCTTGAACATCTGGAAGTTCACGTTTCACGTATCCAGGGAGAGGATAACTCTAAGAGATGTACTTTTGGGTGTATTTTTCATTGGGTGTTAGTAGATGAAGAAGATCCAAATAAAGAGAAACAGTTAAAGATCAAGCTTCTGGGTGGAAAACGAACGACTTGCGGGGAGGTTGAGCTGCTTGCACTATGTCTGAAATGAACGAGCTGTCGGAGCTCTATGAGGAGAGCAATGACCTGCAGATGGATGCGGTGCCTGGTAAGAGTGACCTTCCGCGTATGAAGGTAGGCGGCGGGTGCTGGGAGCTATCCAGAACCCCTCCCGCGCCGCCAGTGCCCCGCCACAGCTGGAGGAAGAAGTCCCCGTGGAGGAGGAGGCGGCCCAGCCAATGGCCCCACAGGGGCCCCAGCCCTGGGGAGCAGCCAGGCCAGATCGCACGCCCTGATTTCGAGAGCGAGGGCGAGGGCGAGAAATTCGATGACTATGACTCTCCGGAAGAGGAGCCGCTAAACGGTGAGGGCTACAGAGTATCAGCGACTCTTGAAGAAGCCAACAAGATGTTTCTGAGAACCTCCAGAGCCAGAGATCATCTCTGGATGGCGGGTTTCAGATGCATTATGAGAAGACCCCATTTGATCAGTTGGCTTTTATCGGAGAGCTTTTTTCACTTATGGTTGTCAGTCGTCTGACGGAAGAACTCGGCTATGATGAGATCACTGAAAGAGTAATTAAATGCTGTTAAGAGAGGAGAAGCTGCTTGAGGAGAGACCCAGCATTCCACTGTCTTTTGGGTTCATTCCAAATAGTTCTGTACCAATGAAAAGCTTGATCTTCCAAAAAAAATTTTTTTTCTTTTTTTTTTTTTTTTGTAGAGTAGAATAAGGTAGTGATTGCACAGTTATGAAAAAGGAGGAAAATTGTTAAAGCAAAGTATCTTAGTACTGTCGAAACCTGTTTTCAAGAATGTCCAGAGACACTTATAGGTTTGACTGTTGTTTATTCAAATTAATTTCCTTTCATTGGGGAAGATAATCTTTCATGTTTCACTGTAAGGAATGGCTTTGCAAGAATAAGATACGACCAAGACAGACTGCCAGTACAAGAGCCCACTGATGATAATTATATGAGAAAAAATAACTGATTTATCCACTTTAGGACATAAGATGTCTTTGAGATATTTGGACTGAAAGCATATTGAAAAAATTTTAAAGATTCAACTTTGTGATCTATCCAAGCTGTGGTTGTCAAAGGTTAAATTTTTAGTGTAAAATAAATCTTCTACCAAGTATTCTTCAGTATCTCAAAGGATAATCTAGTCCCAAAAGAAGTGTGTCATGTGCGCTATATCTTAAAACGTGTTTCCAAGAACAACTGAGATTTTGTTGTACATGTATCTAGATCACTTTTAAAGCTATTGTAATCTTTAATTCAAGAAAATTAGTTACCTTGAACACTTTTAAAAGTCAAAACTTAAGATGTCCTTAATAAAGTTTCAAATCTAGACTGTAAAATGTACATGAAGGTACAAAGAATATAAACTCTTTCAAACATCAGTATATACTAGAGAATTTTCTGTTTCTCTTGCTCTCTTTTTTCATTTCACTTTATAGGCAAAAGACTCTGGTTGAACTTCATAATGTAAGAACTGTTAAGTGAAAATTGTCCAGTAAAAGGAAAGCCCTACATCTAAAAAAAGACACTACGAACAACCCTTAAAAGTTTTAAATCTTCCCAGAAATCCACCTCAGTATTTGAAGTTTCCCTCTGTCTCCTCCTCTGATTAAGCTTGTTTTTGGTTATGCACCAACCAGCATTCAAGATAATAAAAATTTCTTGTTCTGTATTAAAAAAAAAATCAAACTTCTGGAATTCAGGTGGCAGTGATGATCACTGGACGTTGTAAGCTATGAAGTCTTCATCACAGAAATCTCCCTATTATCCATGTATGTAGAGAAGGAGAAAAGCCCATGGTGGATTGGCTTGCATGAATTGGGAGAATCTTAAATTGTTTTTATGGCAGCACAAGTGAGTAGAGGCCAGTAATCCACAGGTAATTCCTCAACAGGACCTGGTCCACATGTCTGTTCTCATTGCCTGTGGGATTAGCTATCTGGTCAGAAGGGAAGTCATCCACAAAACCAGGCTGCTCGGAGCTCTGCCACTGATGACAGCCTCAAGTTAAGGGTACAGATAGCCCCTCTCCAGAGTCTTGTTCCCCATGGACTCTCACTCTCTGGGGGACAATGAAAACGTGGGATCGATGGATGGCTCATGAAAGTCTGGTTAAGAATGAGTTCTCCAGACTTCCCTGGTGATCCAGTCTCTAAGACTCCACACTCCAAAGAAGGGGCCCAGTTTGATCCTTGGTTGGGGAACTGGATCCCACATGCTACAACTAAGAAGTCAGCATGTTGCAACTAAGAGTCTTCATGCTGCAAAAAGATCCCAAGTGCCACAACTAAGACCCAGTACACACACCCCCAAGAAGAAAAGATATTAGAAAAAAAATTTTTTTTTAGTTCTCCAGTGCTAGTGATGTGTGGGCCTTCAGAGTGATACTGTAGGAGCTCATGGCTCTGGGCCAAACACCTTACACAGATGTCAACTCTTCAGAAATATGAAAGAAGGTTATCAAATACTCCAGCCTATCAGTGTCCTGATGAAACATTTGCTGTGATAGCTTGTGCTGGGCCTTAGATTCGGAGGAGAAGCCCAGCTCCAGCAGCTGGCCCGGGGTCTCACAGAGGCCCATGCAGCCCTGGGGGCCAGTGTCTGATTTTCCCCTCCCAGTCCCCCAGCGTCAGGAGGAAGGTGCCCACTGAGGCCCACTTGGAGCCAGGCAGCCACATACATCACCCAGCACCACAGAAGCACATTGTCTTCCAGAACGCTGTGCCTTAGGAATGCCATAGCATCTAAACTTTCTGAGACAGACTTAATGATGTGGAATATTTTCTAGATATCACTTTCATTAGGTTGAACTGAAAATGTTGGTATACATTTTTTGACCAAGAAATTTTTACACAGTGTTATAAAATAAATAGCTTTTAAGATTGTTTCAACACAAATACTTGGACTAGCTTAGTGCCAGGTGCTCTTTAGTTTTCACTTCCTCACGGTAATGTAGTTGACTCACCCTTGAATGTGCCCTGCTTGCTTGCTCAGTCCTGTCCAACTCTCTGCGACCCCATGGACTATGCAGTCCATGGAATTCTCCAGGGTTGAATACTGGAGTGGGTAGCCTTTCCCTTCTGCAGGGGATCTTCCAACCCAGGGATCGAACCCAGGTCTCCCACATTGCAGGTGGATTCTTTACCATCTAAGGTACCAAGGAAGCTCAAGAATACTGGAGTGGGTAGCCTCTCCCTTCTCCAGGGGATCTTTCTGACCCAGGGATTGAACTGGGGTCTCCTGTGTTGCAGGTGGATTCATTACCTGCTGAGCCACCAGGGAAGCCCTTAAGTTTCTCTCTTTTCTTTCCTTTTTTTAAAAATATTGATCACTAGTCTTGGGAATTATTTGTCTATAAGATGAAATACTTTGTCTTAGGAAAAGAAAAATGAAAAAATGCTGTTGCTTTGTACAGGGAAAGGCAGTGTTCAAGGAAAAAAACTTAAAAGCTAGAAGAAAAAAAAGAGAAAAATACAATAGAAACAAACTACTCTTTCATGGAAAATTGCCTTTTTAAATTTTTTTTTAATAAAGAAGAGTTCTGCTTTCTTACTTTGGGAAAAGTAGGAGTGGAATTCAGTGGAACATCTTAAATTTGGCAGATCCTAGTATTTCTGAGAGCCAGCAGTGGGTTGGGGGGGCAGGTCAATAGTAAACAGTAGTGATTTTATTTATTTTTACTTTCTGGAAAAGGAGATAACACAATTCCAGAAGGTGCAATCCTGTTTTTAAGGTTAAGAACCCATTTTACTGCACCTAGAATAGTGCCATGCACAGAATGGGTGCCCGAGTTGTGTTGTGTTAAAAAAAAAAAAAGTAAACAGATTTTGTGCTTATCTTCAAGGCTGGCTTAAGTATAAAATGGACTTTTAAAAACACTTGAAAAAATTAAAGCATTCAATTCATTAAAAAAAAATTCCATGTGCATCCCCAGGAAGGCGCTCAATGCCTAGCCACTGATCAGCGCCTCCCTGGAGTCAAAGCTCCTCCCAGACAGCTCACGCTGTTGCTAATTGAAGCTGGCTATGACCCAGATCCTACCACTGGTGAAGTTAACAAGTGTGGAAAAGGAAAAGTTGGTTTGTTCAGGGACCCTGGGAAAATAGTGACCTAACGTCCTCAGAGCGTCTCCAAGCTTCCCGGTTAGAAAAGGGGGCGGAGGGGGCTGCTGCGAGCGCATCAGCGTCCTGTGCAGTCAGGTTGTTGGCACAAGGCGGACGTCTGAGCATCACCAGGCTTATGGTTTCAGCCAGTCTGGGGGTCTGTGTGCTTGCAGCCAGCAGTTTTTATGTGCTGGGGGTCTGCTTCCTGTAGAAACAATGTGAGACTTGTGTCACATCTTTGTTATCTTTCAGGGAACTGGTGATTTCATGACACTGCCATGTGGCTGGTCACAGTCTAAATTGTCACCAGTTTCCCAGCCTAAGGAGTAGTCTCGTTTCTCCATCTTCACGTGTCCTAATCCTTAACTCTTAAACCACTGTTTTGAGACTCACAGGAGACCTGACTGACTACAAACAAGAGGCAGACAGAGACCATGGGGGTGGCAGGTCTTTCCACTAAGGCCGCCTAGAGCCCTTTTGGTTACAAGACCATTTATTACCCATTTTTCCATGGTCCCAAGAAGCCCAGGGCCTCCAACAGCTTCCTATCTCTTGAAGAGAATCTAAACATGGCCTCTATCAACTGGCATCCTATCCCTTTGTCTGATAACTGACCCAGCAAAACGCCCGACCTGGCCCCCAGGACCTAATGTAGGAGGGACGGGAACAGGGTTTCCCAGAGTGTGACACAGGGCTCCAGGGTGAGCCTGGGCATCCCCACTTCTACCCTCTGGCCCCACACTCATATTGTCTAGGAATTGGGACAGCAGCAGCCTATAATGGTTATTGATTAAGGCAGGAGTTGACAGAATTTTTCTATAGAAAAAAGTAAATGTCATTGTCTCTTTAGGCCATTTGGTATCTGTCTCTGGGTGCAAAAGGAGCTTCCACATTTGTGGAGCACCAGGAGCTAAATATAATGTGTAAATCAACTGAGAACCAGACTTGTCCACTGTCCTGGTTTCTAACCCGGTAATGAGTGACCCATCCCCTAGAGAGTCATCCGAGAGCTGCCTCAGTTGTCTATTTATGAACCAGAAACTTACCCTGTCCTGCCCTGTAGCTTCTGGTGATGGGAATGTGATAGGAGGTGGGTCTGGCTGTTATGAGCTAATGCGCCCCCTCTGCTGTAGACTGGCTTCCTTGGTTCAAGGAGCGGTAGGGGACACTGCATGAGGCCACAGGTGTGAGCAGGGGTAGTGGCCCTGTATCAACTCTGCTGTCAGGCTTAGGTCACCTGCTGGTACATCTTATTTGTTCCCTGTGGCCCTGGTTATGCCAAGTCACACAATCACTTCTATCCTATGACGGCTGGCCTATCTGAACTAATGGTTAGGGGTTGATGCACCCAGATCATGATGGGCACCTCTGACATTCCATGACCAGAGGCCTCATCTCTGCCAGGCCCCAGGACCATACCAGGAGCCACATTAAATGGTATGGGCTTTCTCACTGCAAGTGGTGTGTCCTTTCTTCAGGGCACTAGGAATCTGTGTTGTGAGCCTCCATTAAAATGCCATGTACAGCATGGAGGACCATTCTAACCACAGACACCTCTGATGTCACAGGTTCTGTTGGGTCATCTGCCCAAGAAGCAGGTCCAGCCACACTCATCATTCATCAGTTGTGACTGCTTTTGTGCCAGCACAGCAGTTGCAGCAGAGACCTAGGGTCTGCGAAGCCTGAAATATTTCATATGTACCATTAGAGGAAATTTATGGGCCACAGTGGCAATTAAATGGAGATAAGGTAGGGATCACAGCTCTGCAGGCCTGGGGAGATTGTAGGTGGGAACTCATTTTCCTTATTTCCTCCAGGATATGATACATGTCCTATCGGGGATGGGGAGTCAGGGTCAGAAGTATGAATGTGGAATTCATTACTATGGTACCCTCACCCCATGGTAGTTTACTAACCACACAGATTATCCATTCATGTCAGAAGTCTAAGACATGTGAAATGAACACTGAGTGGATCTGTGGAGCCAGAGATAACCACTGTTAGCAGGACCTGGGACAGGTGTCTATTAACTGCCTGGTCCTTGGAGCATCAGTTCACAACATGGGGGCCATGAGCATGCTACTGTTTCCATGCCTGATGTTAGTGACATACTGGGTCCAATATGAATGTGGGAGTAGTTTCTCCTTCTGCAGTTCCAGTTCAGTTCAGTCACTCAGTCCTGTCTGACTCTTTGCGACCCCATGGACTGCAGCACGCCAGGCTTCCCTGTCCATCACCAACTTCTGGAACTTACTCAAACTCATGTCCATCGCTTCAGTGATGCCATCCAACCGTCTCAACCTCTGTCATCCCCTTCTCCTCCCTCTTCAATCTTTCCCAGCATCAGGGTCTTTTCCAATGAGTCAGTTCTTTGCATCAGGTGGCCAAAGTATTGGACTTAGTTACCACAGTAAATAGCCATGTGGCTCATCAGGAAAGAATGGACGGACTTCTGCATTTGCTGCGGTAATGAAAAGGCCTGCCTCACTGGGATGTGCCTTCTTTCTCTGGTGATGCCTTGTGAGAAGTAGCTCAGTTCTGGAAATTTTGGTAGGGATGCTTGGTAGGGATGGCTGCTTTCAGCCTACTGATCATCCAGTCTTGTGTTTGTCTCTCATTTTTTTCTGTCTATCAATCAAGCCGTTTGTATCTAGGTTCACTGTCCATCTCTCTGCCTCTAAGATCACCCTGTACTATGAGCCAGTATTGTACTCTCTCAGTCAGGCCCTGGCTGGCATTGGGACTCTCTGATCACTTTCAGCTTCCCTGATAGCTTAGTTGGTAAAGAATCCACCTGCAACACAGGAGACCCCAGTTCAATTCCTGGGTCAGGAAGATCCGCTGGAGAAGGGATAGGCTACCCACTCCAGTATTCTTGGGCTTCCCTTGTGGCTCAGCTGGTAAAGAATCTGCCTGCAATGCAGGAGACCTGGGTTTGATCCCTGGGTCGGGAAGATTCCCTGGAGAAGGGAAAGGCTACCCACTGCAGTATTCCGGCCTTGAGAGTTCCATGGACTGTATAGTCCATGGGGTCACAAGAGTCAGAGAAAACTGAGTGACTTTCACTAATCAGTTTGACCATTGTACCAACTTTGCTCCTGATAGACAACACTCCACCTGGAATCTGATCTTTCCCTATTTTCCATCCCTGTTCCTGCCAGAAGCCCACAGGGACACCACTCCTACCACCATCCCTGACCTTCCACAAAAGTCAGCCTTGAGTTGTTGGAGATGCTTCTCATCCACGCTTTCCTCTCAGGTTCCATAGAGTCCATCAGGCTTTCGCATGGCGCCTGGTGGCCTGGACACTTTCCTGCCCTTTCACACCGTGTCCGCCCTGGCAGATTCTCTAAGCCTTTGATCCCCTCCTCTACCACCTGCCTCGGAAGTTCTGGATTTTCTCTTTCATGCCTTGTGGGCCAGGGCTTCTCCATGTTTCCAAGACCCATCCTAGTGGAGATCAGCAGCGTCTCCATAGCCTTGCTATATCCTGTGACTGTAATTATAAACTCTTCCTTCTCCAGCGTTGGGTTCTGTGCTCACCCGCCACCTCTTTGCCCCTCTCTCTGTGATCCTGCTTCCTCAGGAGCATCCCCACAGGCTCCCCATCTCTCACAGGACACGGGGTTAGACTCTGGCGGTCCTCTGTCATCTAGACCTTTCCTGTATAGTAGCCTGGCTCATCTCTGCAAAGGTTATGATGCTGGGACCTGACCTGGTGGACAACGGGGACACACCCCGGATGAGTGACCTTTGCCAGGCGGGGCCTCCTGCTTCTCCACGAGGAGGGGGCACTGGTGTGTGGTGTGTGTGTGTGGGGGGAGGTTATTGCTCTGACAGCCAGCCCTGCACTGTACTCATAACTGGGGGAAGGGGCCTGCGGGGCTTTTTTCCCCAACCTCACCTTCACTGTGTTTTGCCTTCACAGACGCTCATTCTCTTTCCTATAATTTCACCATCAATCCTCGGCCCAGACCTGGTCAGCCATGGTGTGAGGTTCAAGGCGAAGTGGATCAAAAGGTCTTTCTCTCCTATGACTGTGGTACAGCTGAGATCAAGTATGTGAGTCCATTGGGAGAGGAAGTGAAAAGGATGAACGTCTGGGAAATACAGACGGACGCACTCAGAGACACTGGAGACTTGCTCAAGGAGCAAATGCCTGACGTTACACCAGACAAAGACACAGACAAGGGTGAGTGAGGAAGTCCAAAGGCAGGAGGAGCAGACTAGGGGCTCAGCTGCAGCCACTGTTTTTGGGTAAAAAAAAAATTTGGATGTTGTCCTTTGCTAGTAGTCCAGTAGAAAGAGCAGCTGTTGCAGGAGAGACCAGGGCCAGATTAGCTGGGCCCAGAGGAGGTGGACCCAGGTGGGGCAAAGAATCTGTCAAGCCCAGAGGCTGAGTTCTTTCTTTTTCTCGGTGGGGTCAGGCCCTCTGACCCTGCAGGCCAGGATGACGTGCTGGAGTGAAGACAACGGACACACCAGTGCATCCTGGCAGTTTAGCTTCAATGGAAAACTGTGTCTCCTCTTTGATTCGGAGAATGGACATTGGACAGTGGTTCATTCTGAAGGGAGGCGGATGAAAGAGAAGTGGGAGAATGATAGAGCTGTGACTGACTTCTTCAAGAAGGTCTCCATGGGAGACTGTCGGCTCTGGTATCAAGATTTCTTGGTGCACTGGGAGAAAATGTTGAAGAGCACGGGTAAGTAATAAGAGTAGGAGAAAGTGGTCGTTCTCTCATGGTGACATGGACCCACTCCCGTGTGTGTGTGTGTGTGTGTGTGTGTGTGTGTTTGAGAAAGTGATCCGTCAGAGGTGAGTTGTCCTGAAGAGCAATGACCCGGGGATGCTCGGTCATCATCCTTCCTCTTCCATCTCCTGATGTCTCTCCTCACAGCACAGGCCTTTGGATGACTAATCATGGATTTTTCCTGATCCCAAACCTGTAGACATCTTTTTGATTTCTGGGATTTATTTCTCACAGTAGCCTCTTTCCAGAATCTTCTTTTAAATGTCACCAGTCCTCCTTCTGGAAATCTGTCAATACCACCTCTGCTGTCAGCTCCTGAGGCCTCCATCCTCATGTCACCGTCTCTGATGTCACAGCAGGACTGAGTGGCTGTGTTGGAAACCTCGCTCCCCCATTAGCTGTCAGAGCTCCATGAGGACTGGGCTCCTCCCTTCCCCCATCTTATCTGAGGATCTATCACTGGGGCCTCCATGTGATGGGTGTAAACTATCTGCACAGTAGGGGTGCCTGAGTCAGGGGGGCTGAGGAGGCATCTGCCCAGTTTGGGGTCTGGACAAGGGCGTCACTCTTACTCTCCTTGCAGCATCGCCGACCACGGTGCCCCCTGCAGTGCAGCCCACGGCCACAGCCATCTGTCTCATCACAGGGATCGCCGTTACAGCCTGTTTGGTCATTGTAGCCTGGATCCTTTGCAACAGACGTACTGAGGGCAGAATTCAGAGGGAAGGCCGGGGACACAGGGCCTGGTGTGAGGAGGGGGAAGGTGAATCCCAGCCGACCGCCGCCCTTCTCTGAATCTCCTCATCCTGGAAATGAGCCAGTGAATAAGACCCCATATCACCTGAGAGCAGCACTCGGACCAGCTCAGGCCTCAGTTCAGAAAGGTCCTCACTGTCAGATGACACTGGGAAGTGGTGGGGGGTGACTGGGGGCCTGTTGAAGTTAAAAGGTTTAATCAAGTCCCCTGACTGCGCACAGACCGCTGGCTGGCAGGGCCCAGGGCGGGTGGTGTGAGAACAGCAGGCGCTCAGGGTGAGGGCAGGACTCCCTGGGCTGAGAGCAGCATGGGGCTCCTCATGACATGTCAGCGGGGAGGGGACCCACCCAGGGGCCAAAATGAGAGGGGCCGGGCTCTCATCCTAGGAGGAAGGGCAGGAAGGCCTTTGCAGACCCAGCTCCAAAGGCCTGTTCTCACCGGAAGTGGCTTGGGCCAAGCAGGCAAGGCAGGAGCCCCACAGCAGAGACTGTGGGAAGGGGCGAGGCCAGGCCTGTGCTCTTGGAGCAGCAGCAGTTCTGACCCCGCCTGTGGCCTGCCCGTCACCAGCCTCCTGGGGACCCAGAGCCTCCATCACTGAGCGGCCCTGCCTTGAGCAGAGGTGCCTGGGGATGGTGGGCCTGAGCTGGGGTGGAGGCGCCCAGCTGGGTGGGACCAGGAAGAGATGGGGGGCAGGGACCCTGGTCCTGAGAGCTGTGTGTGCTGCTGCCTCAGAGGCTGGAGGGGAGAGAAGGAAGGAGGCTTGCCTGCAGCCCCCCAAGGCTGTCAGGAAGGAAGGCCCCTCCTCCGGGGACCTGCTCCCTGGCCCTTTAGGCCCCCTTCGGGGAGGATCCGGACCTGAGTAAAGGGAGCAGATTGATTCCTCACTGGCTCCAGTCCTGAGCCTGAGCAGGGCGTGTCAGGGCCTGGGGTGACTCTGTGCTGCAGGAAGGAAGGAGGAGGGGATTAGAAGCTGCTGGGCCTCGGGTGGGGGGTGGGGGACATATGAGCCCCTCAGTGAGGGCGGGGCTGGGGGGGGGCTGGAGAGGGGCAGCCCCAGGAAAGTGACAGGAGTTCCTCACACTCCTGGATCAACCTCTTTCTTTTCTGCAGGAGATGGTGCTCCCAGGAAGCCCAACAGGTGCTCTGTCTGCCTTTTCTTGTTCTTCTCTTTAGATCCAAGAGATCAGACCCCATGAATCCTAAGCATGTTATCCGGTTGCTGTGACACAGTAGATGCATCATCTCATGGCCTTTATCACATTTGATGAAATCCTACTCAGCATCTTGAAAAACAAAAACAGAAACAATTTATTTCACCGCTTTTTTTTGGTGATACGTGATGGAATGCCTATACTGAAATATTCAAGTACTTGAAGAAATCTCCAGAAACAGGACATTTTTCATCGTATTCTAGTTTGTGGATAGTTTGACTCTTCTGTGCCTCGTGACCTCATTCTTGCAAATGATATTGCAAGAAAAATACCATTTGCTATTATACAACTCACGGATTCTTTCTGTGTCTGGAGAAACCACCTCAGCTTATTTTCAATAAAGCGAAGTTTTATTTATGACTGTCTCCCTTAATAATTTATTATGCTGAAAGTGAAAGTGTTAGTCGCTCAGTCCTGTCCAACTCTCTGCGACCCCGTGGACTGTAGCCCGCCAGGCTCCTCTGTCCACGGGATGCTCCAGGCAAGAACACTGAAGTGGGATGCTGTTTCCTTCTCCAGGGACCTCTCCAACTCAGGGGTTGAACACGCATCTCCTGTGTCTCCTGCATTGACAGGCGGATTCTTTACCATCTGAGCCACTGGGGAAGCCCATTTATTATGCTGCTGCTTTTTAAATCAAAATCTCAGTTCTCCAGAAAACTTGCAGTATTTAAGTTTCTCTCTCACGAGAGAAGTCATGATATTTCACCATTTGTCCACCTTATGGGATTAAATGTACCTGGTGCTTCTGAGAAAATGTGGTCTGAGCAGATGCGTGAACCCTGTGTTCATGGCAGCGCTGTTCACAGCAGCCAGGCCTGGAAGCCACCTCGTGTCCACTGACAGATGAATGGATAGAGAAGATGTGGACATATATCCAGTGCAATGTTACTCAGCGTCAAAAAGAATGAAATAACGCCAAATGTGCAACATGGATGGACCTGGAGATTGTCATACTGAGCGACATACGTCAGACAGAGAAGCAGAAACACCTTTTGCCATCACTTATATGCGGAATCCAAAAAGTCATGACACAAGTGCTCTTACTTACGAAAGAGACTCAGAGACTTAGAGAGTGAATTTATGGTTGCTGGGGGAAAGGATGGGTGGAAAGGATAGTTAGGGAGTCTGGGATCAACATGTAGACACTGATTTATTTAAAATGGATAACCAACAAGGACCTACTGTATAGCACATAGAACTCTGCTAAATGTTATGTGGTAGCCTGGGTGGGGATGGGAGGGGAGTCAGGGAAGAATAGATGCATGTACGAAAGTGAAAGTGAAAGAAGCTTAGTTGCACAGTCATGTCCGACTCTATGGGATCCCATGGACTGTAAGCTGCCAGCTCCTCTGTTCATGGATTCTCCAGGCAGAAGAGTACTGGAGTGGGTTGCCACTTTCTTCTCCAGGGGATCTTCCCAACCTGGGGTTCGAACCCGGGTCTCTTGCATTGCAAGCAAATTCTTTATCAGCTGACCCACCAGGGAAGATAGAGACATGTATGTGTATGTGAAATCCCTAGCCTAGCTTCTTTCCGCTGCTCATTCAGGACACCTGTACTCCTCTCTGGGTGTATATTTCTGCTTTGCTTCCATATTAAATAAACTGTTTCTCTGTATGTCTCCAGTAATAACATTGGTACCTATTTTTACAGCTTTTGCCTCCTTGAAACATTCTTACTTTGAAAGATAGTAAGAGCCAAGGGAACTTAGCATCTTGCCCCTGGTGTTTAGTATCTAGAATTCCTCATTTTACCCCAAGCTACCTAGATTCAATTCCTGGGCTGGAAACTAAGATTCCCTCTTTAGCACCACTCACTGATGTCTCTCTGAGATCAATATTAAGGAAATATGCACCTTATATTAAGTTGTAACTATCCACCTCAAATATACAGGTAGAGGGGCTTCACAAGTTTGTCATGGGAGATTTTGCCTCCACCAAGAGTTTAGAAAAAAAGAAAGTCCTCTCAAAGTTAACCTGGTTCCTTCCCTTTCTAGGTCCTTTAATGTCTATTGTTGTTCTATCCTTTCTAGTCCTTGTTTATTTAACCTTTTGATTGACTTTGTGCCTGTAGGATCTACCAGTTTGAAATAACACTTGTGGTGGCTCAAGGAATATAGCCCGTTCCAGTGGAGGGTGGCCCAGATCCATGTAGGTCCCTGTGAGGGACTTCTGCACCTTGAGGGGAGGCTCAGTTCAGTGGTCCCTGTCCAGCAGGGAGAAGTTTGGATAGAAGAAAGCTTCGGCCCCTTAACCCTTAAAAATAAGGGTGTAGAACCCCTCAGTGGGTAATGAGACAGGCTGGGACAGTTTGCTGCAGTGAGTGTACCTGGACAAAAGTCATATCAACCATCAAAATACAAAGAAATTATAAGGAGCTAAAAATAATTGTGTGCCTGTGCAGTTGGGGCAAATAATCAACAACAAGATACAAAAAGACCAAAAACCCAAAGCGATTTCAGAGCAGACAGGAGCAAAAGCAGGTACTGGTCATGATCCCTGCACACAGCACCACCAAGGGGGAACAAACCACCCAGGTCATCCCCCTGGTCGGAACCCAGGACCCACCCCCACCCTCATCTTATACATGGGACTGGCTCCCCCACCCTCTGGAGCCAGCAAGGGAACATGTTACTTGTTTTTGCTCCCTCATGAGTCCCAATGAAGCTTCTTTTCCCCTGAATCTGTGTCTGGCCTTTTATCAACTTCTATTGATCGAGTCCAAGAACACTGGCTGGTAACACAGGAGGACTTTGACAAATAAAGGTCAGGAATGCTGGTCGGAGATGGTGTCTCCAGTGGGCTTCATCAGAAACAGGGATTGAGCACATGCAGATTCCAGGTGGGGGCTCACGGTGTCAGGAACAGAGCAGGTGCAATGGCTGATATGAGCAGAGAGATGGGAAGGCCAGCCGGGTCCTGACCGCAGAGAGTATGATGCTGGTTCACAGCACAAGGCGATCCTAGAGGCAAACAACCTGGATGGGCGGCCAACCTAGATACAAAGTGCACGATGGAAAGGAATGAAACAAAGGAATTCCCTGCTGGTCCACTGGTTAGGATTCCGGGCATTCACTGCCAGGTGCCCTGGTTTGATGACTGGTCAGGGAACTAAGATCCCAAAAGCCAGGCAGCCGACCAAAAAATAAAAACCCCAGAAACGAAAAGAAAATAAAACACAAGCTGGATGATCAGGATGCTGAGAAGAGCCATCCCAACAGCTTGTCTGGATACTTGGCCCTGTTTCTAGAACTGAGCCAGTTATCAGAACCGAGAATCCATTACTAGAGAGAGATGCCAGTTTCCAGCAGGAAGGCCCTCTTATCACCATGGCAAGTACAGTGCAGCAGTCCTCTGGCCTTCCCCATTCATCCTTGGAAGCCACATGGCCACTGACTCAGGTAAGTGCACACTGGGATGCAGAAGCCACCCCACATTCCTGTGGACCCAGTGTGTGACTCGCATCATGTCCAGGGATCTGAAGCATCATCACAGCCCCACTGCTATTAATGTGATGCATGAGATACAAGGTATTGAATACATAACCGTCCTGCATCCTGCTTGCAGGGGTATCATGGTGTGTGAAGACCCACACAGTGGTTATTTCCCATTCTGTGGATTTGAACCAGTGATGGAAAACTCTCTGTGGTTAGGAATGGGGTGAAGGCTGCCATAGTTGAGAAGTATGAGTACATTCTCATATTGTCTTTCCTTTGCTACAAATAGAATGTTGCAAGACCACCTTTTTCTGGGTAAAATGACAGAGATTCTTGAACAGTCATAACCTGAAAGCATGCAGGACTGTGATTCCTTCACATCTCTATTTTATATCTGCCTGGTCTAAAGCATTTCTATCAATGGCCAAACTCTAAATATTTCGGAATTTGAAGGCCAGAGGCCTCTGCAGAGGCCTGCTTAACTCAGCTGTGGAAGGTGTTCATGGAAAGGACATGAAGGAATGAGTGTGATGGGATCTGCTACTAGGACACTAAGACCCTGTAGCACCCATGACACTGAAGTCCGTCAGCGGGGGAAATCGTGCCGGGGGTAACCTGCCTGCCTGCTAAGTCACTTCAGTCGTGTCTGACTCTTTGCGACCCTATGGACTGTAGCCCACCAGGTCCCTCTGTCCATGGGATTCTCCGGGCAAGAATACCAGAGTGGCTTGCCATGCCCTCGCCCAGGGACAGCTTGTGACATCCTCATCAGAGCATCACAACCCAGCACCACAGGGTCAGAGGCTCGGTCACACCACGTGTAGTGGAGAAAGCCAATCACTTAAACATGGCTACTGATATGGTCCTGAGTCTGGTAGAGAAGGGACCTCTGGTCTTGATGAACTGGGCTCATCCACTCGGTAATCATTACTGAGAGGCCAGCTGTCCTAGCATAGAAGTGACTGTGTGGTTTGGCATAAGCAGGGCCACAGGGGATAAATAAGGTGACCAGCAGGAGACCGAGCCCTGACCCCAGAAATGCTGTGACTCCCCGATCCTCTGCCACCTCTGTGGCCTCATACAGTGTCCCTGTGGCCCCTGGGACCGAGGAAGCCAGTCTACAGCAGAGGAGGGGGCGCTAGCCCGTGACTGCAGGACCCACCCTCCTGTCACATCCCCACCACCAGAGGCTACAGGCAGGACCGGGCAGGGCTGTGATTCGTGAACAGACAGCCGAGGCAGCCCCTGGATAATTCCCCAGGTGACGAGTCACCCAGTGCTGGGGTTCGCAAACCAGGGCAGTGGTCAGAGGGATTCCTTTGGTTTTTCACATTGTCTTTGCCTGTTGTCACACCACAAACGTGGAGGTGCACAGAGACATTCGCCAAAAGGCCTGAAGAGACGAACACATTTATTGTCTTCTGCAGGTTTCGCAGCTCCTGTCTTAATCAAAGCATTATAGGCTTCCATCTCCACAGTCTGCGGACGATATGAATGTGGGACCAAAGGGTAGAAGTGGGGGTGCCCCTCCTCACCTTCAGGCCCCATGTCACACTTTGGGGGACTGGGCTCCCGTCCCTCCCGGGGACCAGGCTGGGAGGCTTTTGCAGGGGTGAGTCCTCAGGCGAGGGGATAAGATGCCAGGTGATGGAGAGTGTGACTCGGGTCCCTTCTCAGGTGGGAAGGTATTGGCGGCCCCGGGCTTCTCGGGATGCAGAAATGTGGAGTGAACTTAGTGAGCTGCAGGGGGGGAGCTGTGACCCCCTAAGGGGATGTGTCTGGGGAAGTGAGCGCCTGGGCGGCGCGGGTGGTTTATGGCTGGTAAAGTGGCCTGGGAGTTCAAGGGCAGGGCGTCGTGTGGAGGAGAGGGGTCTGTGTGAACAGATGAGGTCAGTGCTGTGCACTTCTCAGGGGGTATCTGGGCTCCCCCCACAGGAAGGTGGCCTGGCCCAGCCCTGCCACGGGGGCTCCCACTCCTGGGGGCGTGGGTGAGGGGCTGGGAGCTTGGGGATAGCAGTGGTCCCTTCATGCCCTTGCTTGGCCTCTCGCCGCCCCACCTCCCATTGTGTGAGCATTGCTTTTTCAACCAAGTTGCCCTTTTGCTGGCCTGAAAGTGGCCAACCAGGCCAGCAGCTGCCAAGAAGGAAAGGAGCTCACCTAAGGATTGGGAGGAGGAGGCGGAGGCAACCCCGCGCCCGTAGGCTCTCTAACCAAGGCCAACTTAGGGGCGCTCTCTGGTTATTATGCATCACCCCGCCTTCTCCCAGCAGGTTCACCAGGAGCTCACCACCCTGCGCTTCGTGGACACAGTTGGGCAGCAGAAGCAGGACCAGGAAGCAAGACTGACGTTGGTGCCAGCAGCCCTTGCCACCTGGAGCCCGGGGTGACCCACCATGGGGAGGAGCCTGGCTGGCCAGTGGAGGAGGGAGAGTCTCCAGAGTCCTCCCGCTGGAGTCTCTCCTGGGGGCTCCCCCCAGGCTCCCCACACCCTCTGTGGGGCTGTTGTTCCTCAAAATTGCAATCATCTCTGCCTCAGCTTTCTTCTGTCTATCCCCTTCTCTGGATCCCCAGGTTCCTTGTGTATCTTTAGGGGCACCAACACCTGATAAGGGGCTTCCCAGGTGGCGCAGCGGTTAAGAATCCGCCTGTCAATGTGGGAGGTGTCTGTTCCATCCCCAGATGGGGAGGATCCCCTGGAGGAGGAAATGGCAACACTCTCCAACATTCTTGCCTGAGGATATCCCATGGACAGTGGAGGGTAGCAGGCTACAGTCCACAGGATCCCAGAGATACAACTTAGTGACTAAACAACAACTCCTGAGATGGGTTGGTGAGTCCTCAGCATACACAAATTCGGGGTTAGCTGCATGATCTCCTCAGGTCCTAAGTGAATATTTAGCCTCTACTCATCCCCGTAGGTAGCGTTTCCCATTTACAAATGTGTAAGTTGAGGCATGGCCAGATGAAGAAACTAGCACAGTGAGAATTGTGTCCAGATTCCTGTTTCCGGAGGTGTCTATAGTCCACACCATGAATCTGCTTCAGGTGCTAGTTCCAACCTCCCCAGCCCTCCACCTCTGACCTCCCGCCTGGGGATCTGTGGTGAGTCCGGGGTCAGGGGCATGCCTGAGGTGAGTCTGGTTGCCCAGGTCCCTGGGGCCCACGCTCCTCACACCAGGCCAACCTGACACATCTCTGATGGCAGCCTCTGACTTCCTCCTGTTCTCCCAGTCCTTCCTCTCTGTGGTTTGGGTCTACCCGGGGCTTCCAGGTTGCCTCCTCCAGGGGATTCAACCCAGGCTCCCGCCCCCAGCCCTTCATAAGGGCGTCTCTCCCCACACAGGTCGCCTGGCCCCACCAAGCTCTTGTCCCACCCAACTCCGAGTCCTGCAAACCCTTGTGGGCCTCTTGTCCTCCAACCAGCCTCCCTGCACAGGTCCGTCCCACACAGAGACTCTAGTGAGCCCGTTGAGAACCTTCTTGCCTCCTTTGCACCTGTTGATTCACAGAGTTTGCTGCTCTCCGTGGGCGGCAGCTGGGTGACCCCAAGGTAGAGCATGGCGTTGGACGGATGAGAGTCAGGGCTTCTACCAGATAAGCCTGCGTGTGGCCATGCAGTCACACAACTCATCAGGATCCCAGGGACCTGCGACGATTGTCTCAGCCTGAGCTGTGGTCACATGGAGGCGGGGCAGAGCTGAGAGATGGCTATAGCCAAGTTTGTCTCCTGTGTGTGTGTGTGTGTGTGTGTGTGTGTGTGTGTGTGTGTTGGTGAGGGGGTGGCTGTTTGCAGAGAGTCTTCTGTGAGAGCCCTGTTGGCTGTGAGCCCCAGCCAATGCTAGGCATGGTCTCCAAATGCTGGCCAGAGCACCAGACACTTTGCAGCCTACTGACTCTGAGCTGGTACAGGGAGCAAGCAATTCTGTGCCCATGGTCTCTAAGAGTGGAGTCTCCGTTTCCCACAGTCCTCTAGTGCTCCAGATCATAAACCCTCTTGATTTCCAAAACAGGAGTTGGGGGGGCAGGGTGTGGGGCTGCTTGTCCCAGTGCTGCACCAGGGCTGGGGTGCCTGATGTAGGGCCAAAACCTCCTGCTCCTTAGGCAGAATGCTCCAGTGTGATGACCACTCTGTTTGAGAGTAGCTGGCCAAAGGGTCCCGACTAGATCCCTTCTTTTCTGCTCCTGCCCTTCTCAGTGTGGTTCTTTCTCTATGCTGGTTGTAGAGGGGATGTTCTGCCGATTTCAGGTCATTTTCTCAAAAAGAGAGCTTTTTTGTACGTGGTTGTAGTTTTGGTGTGTTCATGGGAGAGCAGAGCTCAGGGCATCCTACTTGGCCATCTTGATTTTGCCTTTGTGTGATCAATGATCTTTCATGTTAGTATTGTAATTGTTTTGGGGTGCCAGGAACCATGGGCACATTGCCATCCAATATGTGTGTGTGTCCTGACTGCTCCATTGACCCGTCCATCTCTCTCCTGAGACGCCTGAGTCCCTGAGACACAACAATATCGAAATTAGGCCAATTAATAACCTTACCTCTATATGTCCCATTGACAGGAAGAATCATGCCTCTCTCACTTTAAATCCAAAGACAGAAATGGTTAAGCTTTTGAAGAAGGCATGTCAAAGCCAAGATGGGCCAGAAACTAAGCCTTTTGCCCCAAATAGTTAGTCAAGTTGTGAACGCAAAGGAAAAGTTCTTAAAGGAAATCAAAAGTGCTCCTCCAGTGAACACACAAATGAGAAGATAGCAAAACAGCCTTACTGCTGATATGGAGAAATTTTCAGTGGACTGGACCAAAGATCACAATGCTGCCTTAGGCCAAAGCCTAATCCAGAGCAAGGTCCTAGCTCTCTTCAATTCTATGAAGGCTGAAAGAGGTGAGGATGCTGCAGAAAAAAAGTTGAAAGCTGGTAGAGATTGGTCCATGAGGTTTAAGTAAAAAGCCATCTTCCTAACATACAGCACAGAGTCGAACACTGAGGGTTGATGCAGAATCTGCAGCAAGTCATCCAGAAGATCTAATAAAATCATTTCTGAAGACAGCTATCCTGAATGAGAGCTTTCCAGTGTAGAGAAGAGTGCTCTATTGGAAGAAGATGCCGCCGAGGACTTGCATGGCTAGCAAGGAGAAGTCAGCCTGGCTTCAAAGATTCAAAGGACAGGCTGACTCTCTTGTTAGGAGCTAATGCAGCTGGTGACTTGAAGTTGAAGCCAAGCCTCACTTACATTCTAAAAATCCTAGGGACTTTCAGAATTATGCTAAATCTACTCCACCTGTGCTCTGCAAATGGAACAACAAAGTCGAGATGACAGCATATCTGTTTATAACACTGATTACCAAAAATATTAAATCCACTGTTGAGACCTAATGCTCCCAAAAAAGGATTCCTTTCAAGATAACACTTCTCATTGAGAAAGCACCCAAGGGCCCTGATTGAGAAGTACAATGAGATTCATGTTGTTTTCACACCTGCTAACACAGCATCCATTCTGCAGCCCACAGATCAAGGGGTAGTCACCATGTTCAAGTCGTGGTATTTAGGATATAGTTTCTGTAAGGCTATAGCTGCCACAAATAGTGATTCCTTTGATGGATCTGGGCAACATCAATTGAAAACTTTCTAGAGTGAATTCACGATTATAAGTTCCACCCAAAACATTCGTGATTCATGAGAGGTTGAAATAACAACATTAATAGGAATTTGAAGAAGTTGATTTTAACCTTCTGAGATGACTTTGAGGGGTTCAACAGTTCACTGGAAGAAGTAATTACAGATGTGGTGGAAATAGCAAGAGAGCTAGAATTAGAAGTGGAGACTAATGTAAAATGGGATTGATTGTACAATCTAATGATAAAATTGGAACAAATGAGAGTTGACTCTAATGAATGAGCAAAGAAAGTGGTTTCTTGATGTAAAATCTAATCCCGGTGAAGATTTTGTGAAAATTGTTGAAATGACAACAAAGGACTTAGAATATTATAAGTTTAGAATAAATTTAGTTGAAAAGGCAGCAGGTAGGTTTGACAGGATTAAGTCCAATTTTGAAAGAAGTTCTAGTGTGGGTAAAACGCTGTCAAAGAGCATTGCATGCTAAGAGAAATCTTCGGTGAAAGGAAGAGTCAAACAATGTGACACCGTTCATTGTTGTCTTATTTTCAGAAATTGCGCTACCCACCCCAACCTTCAGGACCACCACCCTGATCAGTCAGCAGCCATAGACATTGAGACAAGACCCTCCACCAGCAAAAAATTGGTGACTCCCTGGAGGCTCAGATGATGCTCAGCATGTTTTATTTTAGAAAAAAAGTGTTGTATATTAAGGTCTGTACATTGTTTATTTAGACATAAAGATACTGAACACTTCACAGACTTCCATGTCAACATAATATTATATGCAGTGGAAATGATAAATTTGTGTGATTCCCCTTATTGTGAAATTCACTTTATTGCCCTGGTCTGGAACCCAGTCTCCAATATCCCTGAGGTCAGCCTGTATCTACATGGCTCTTAGTCCACATTTTCCAGCCTAGAGCTAACATTGGGAATGGCTGCGTAGTAGGGTAAACATATGACCTACTGTTGGGATATGGTGAAATATACATTTAAAAATTCAGAAAATTTAAGGATCACTTCACAGCTGGACTGCATGTTACTTTAGGAGTGATCCTTAAATTCTCTGTTTCCACAAGAAATAAAGCATTATCACTGGTTTTACTTAATCCCATCACATGGAGGAATGGTGAAATACCATGACTTTTCTCCTGGATTAGAAAACAGGCATGATGTACTTAACTTTTTTGCAATATAGAGATGTTGATTTAAGGATCACTGTAAAGGCTTCCCAATCCCTAAGAAAGGCAATCCCAAAGAATGCTCAAACAATTGCACTCATCTCACACGCTAGTAAAGTAATGCTCAAAATTCTCCAAGCCAGGCTTCAGCAATACGTGAACCGAGAACTTCCAGATGTTCAAGCTGGTTTTAGAAAAGGCAGAGGAACCAGAGATCAAATTGCCAACATCTGCTGGATCATCAAAAAAGCAAGAGAGTTCCAGAAAAACATCTATTTCTGCTTTACAGACTACACCAAAGCCTTCAACTGTGTGAATCACAATAAACTGTGGAAAATTGTGAAAGAAATGGGAATACCAGACCACTGACCTGCCTCTTGAGAAACCTGTATGCATGTCAGGAAGCAACAGTTAGAACTGGACATGGAACAACAGACTGGTTCCCAATAGGAAAAGAAGTACGTCAAGGCTATATATTGTCACCCTGCTTATTTAACTTCTATGCAGAGTACATCATGAGAAACGCTGGGCTGGAAGAAGCACAAGCTGGAATCAAGATTGCTGGGAGAAATATCAATAACCTCAGATATGCAGATGACACCACCCTTATGGCAGAGAGTAAAGAGGAACTAAAGAGCCTCCTGATGAAAGTGAAAGAGAAGAGTGAAAAAGTTGGCTTAAAGCTTAACATTCAGAAAACTAAGATTATGGCATCTGGTCCCATCACCTCATGGGAAATAGATGGGAAGACAGTGGAAACAGTGTCAGACTTTATTTTTTGGGCTCCCAAATCACTGTGGATGGTGACTGCAGCCATGAAATTAAAGATGCTTACTCCTTGGAAGGAAAGTTATGACCAACCTAGATAGCATATTAAAAAGCAGAGACATTACTTTGCCAACAAAGGTCCGTCTGGTCAAGGCTATGGTTTTTCCAGTGGTCATGTATGGATCTGAGGTTGGACTATAAAGAAAGCTGAATGCTGAAAAATTGATGCTGTTGAACTATGGTGTTGGAGAAGACTCTTGAGAGTCCCTTGGGCTGCAAGGATATCCAACCAGTCCATCCTAAAGGAGATCAGTCCTGGGTGTTCATTGGAAGGACTGATGCTGAAGCTGAAACTCCAATACTTGGGTCACCTCATGCAAAGAGTTGACTCATTGGAAAAGACCCTGATGCTGGGAGGGATCGGGGGCAGGAGGAGAAGGGGACAACAGAGGATGAGATGGCTGGATGGCATCACCGACTCGATGGGCATGAGTTTGAGTAAACTCCGGGAGTTGGTGAAGGACAGGGAGGCCTGGCGTGCTGCGATTCATGGGGTCGCAAAGAGTCAGACACAACTGAGCGACTGAACTGAACTGAACTGTAAAGTCTTCCCAAATGGCGCTAGTGGTAAAGAATCGGCCTGCCAAGGCAGGAGATACAAGAGACATGGGTTTGACCCCTGGGTCAGGAAGCTCCCCTGGAGAAGGAAATAAGAACCTTTCCAGTATTCTTTCTTGTCTGGAAAATTCCATGGGCAGAGGAGCCTGGTGGGCTGCAGTCCATGGGATCACGAAGAGTCGAACATGACTCAGCACCCATAGAGCAATAAATTATGAAGGGAACCAGTCAACATAAAATTTTGTTCCACTGAAAATACAGTGAAGTTGTTTCTCTGGAGATAGATACACTGAAGTTGTTTCTCTGGAGATAGAAAATATACCTGAGTCCTGAAATAGCAGAAGTATTTTTGGAAAATTAGACTTTACCCTGCATTGTGACCTTATTCTTAAAACTGATGATATTGCTGGAAAACACTTCTGAACTGAGCCTCCCCTCAAGGTGCAGAAGTCCCTCACAGGACCTACATGGACCTGGGCCACCCTCCACTGGAACGGGCTATATTCCTTGAGCCACCATGAGTGTTATTTCAAACTGGTAGATCCTACAGACACAAAGTCAATCAAAAGGTTAAATAAACAAGGACTAGAAAGGAAAGAACAACAATAGCCATTAAAGGGCCTAGAGAGGGAAGGAACCAGGTTAACTTTGAGAGGACTTTTTTTTTTTAAAAAAAAACACTTGGTGGAGGCAAAAGCCCCCATGACAAACTTGTGATGCCCCTCTACCTGTATATGTAAGGTGCATATTTACACTTTAATATAAGGTGTAATAATATAAGGTGTATATTTCCTTAATATTGATCTCAGAGAGACAGCAGTGAGCTGTGCTAAAGAGGGATCTTAGTTTCCTGCCCAGGAACTGAACCTGGGTACCTTGGTGTAAAATGAGGAATTCTAGACACTAAACACCAGGGGCGAGATGCGAAGTTCCCTTGGCTCTTACCGCCTTTGAAAGCAAGAATGTTTCAAGCAGGCAAAAACTGTAAAAATAGGTACCAGTGTTATTACTGGAGACATATAGAGAAACAGTTTGTTTATTTAAAATGGAAGCAAAGTAGAAATATACACCCAGAGAGGAATGTAGGCGTCCTGAATGAGCAGCACAAAGAAGCTAGGCTAGGGATTTAACATACACATACACATCTCTATCCTGCCTGGTGGCTCAGTTGGTAAAGAATTTGCCTGCAATGCAAGAGACCTGGGTTCAATCCCTGGGTAGGGAAGGTGCCCTGGAGAAGAAAGTGACAACCCACTCCAGTACTGCCTTGCCTGGAGAATCCATGAACAGAGGAGATGGCAGCTTACAGTCCATGGGATCCCAAAGAGTCGGACATGACTGTGCAACTAAGCTTCTTTCACTTTCACTTTCGTACATGCATCTATTCTTCCCCGACTCCCCTCCCATCCCCACCCAGGCTGCCACATAACATTGAGCAGAGTTCTATGCGCTACACAGGAGGTCCTTGCTGGTTATCCATTTTAAATAAATCAGTGTCTACATGTTGATCCCAGACTCCCTAACTATCCCCCCATCCTTTCCCCCTGGCAACCATAAATTCATTCTCTAAATCTGTGAGTCCCTTTCTGTTTTGTAAGTAAGAGTACTTGTGTCCCGACTTTTTGGATTCCACATATAAGTGATGTCAAAAGGTGTTTCTGCTTCTCTGTCTGACGTATGTCGCTCAATATGACAATCTCCAGGTCCATCCATGTTGCTCCATATGGCGTTATTTCATTCTTTTTCACGCTGAGTAACATTGCACTGGATATATGTCCACATCTTCTCTCTCCATTCATCTGTCAGTGGACACGAGGTGGCTTCCAGGCCTGGCTGCTGTGAACAGCACTGCCATGAACACAGGGTTCACGCATCTGCTCAGACCACATTTTCTCAGAAGCACCAGGTACATTTAATCCCATAAGGTGGACAAATGGTGAAATATCATGACTTCTCTCGTGAGAGAGAAACTTAAATACTGCAAGTTTTCTGGAGTACTGAGATTTTGATTTAAATAGCAGCAGCATAATAAATGGGCTTCCCCAGTGGCTCAGATGATGAAGAATCTGCCTGTCAATGCAGGAGACACAGGAGATGCGGGTTCAATCCCTGAGTTGGAGAGGTTCCCTGGAGAAGGAGACAGCATCCCACTTCAGTGTTCTTGCCTGGAGAATCCCATGGACAGAGGAGCCTTGCAGGCTACAGTCCACGGGGTCGCAGAGAGCCGGACAGGACTGAGCGACTAACACTTTCACTTCCAGCATAATAAATTATTAAGGGAACAGTCATAAACAAAACTTTGCTCTATTGAAAATAGGATGAGGTGATTTCTCTAGACACAGAAAGAATCCCCGAGTCCTATAATAGCAGATGGCATTTTTCTTGCAATATCATTTGCAAGAACGAGGTCACGAGGCAGAGTCTAATTATGCACAAACTAGAATAAGATGAAAAATGTCCAGTTTTTGGAGATTTCTTCAAGTACCTGAACATTTCAGAGTAGAAATTTCATCGCTTAGCACCAGAAGAAAGTGAAATAAATTGTTTCTGTTTTTTTTTCCAGAGATGCTGAGTAGGATTTCGTCAAATGTGATAAAGCTCATGAGATGATGCGTCTACTGTGTTATCATAACCGGAAAACAGACTCAGGTTCCATGGGGTCTGATCTCCTGGATCTAAAGTGAAGAGCAGAAGAAAGGCAGACAGAGCACCTGTCGGGCTTCCTGGGAGCATCGTCTCCTGCAGAAAAGAAAGAGACCTTGGTCCTGCAGGCGGAGGAATCCTGTCACTTTCCTGGGGCTGCCCCTCTCCAGCCCCCCCAGCCCCACCCTCACTGAGGGGCTCCTATATCCCCCACCCCCACCCCCACCCCCACCCGAGGCCCAGCAGCTTCTTGTCCCCTCCTCCTTCCTTCCTGCATCACAGCGTCACCCCAGGCCTGACACCCTCTGCTCAGGCTCAGGACTGCAGCCAGTGAGGAATCAATCTGCTCCCTTTACTCAGGTCCGGATCCTCTCCGAGGGGGGCCTAAAGGACCAGGGAGCAGGTCCCCGGAGGAGGGGCCTTGCCTCCTGACAGCCTTGGGGGGCTGCAGGCAAACCTCTTTCCTTCGCTCCCCTCCAGCCTCTGAGCCAGCAGCACACACAGCTCTCAGGACCAGGGTCCCTGCCCCCCATCTCTTCCTGGTCCCGCCCAGCTGGGCACATCCACCCCAGCTCAGGCCCACCATCCCCAGGCACCTCTGCTCAAGGCAGGGCCGCTCAGTGATGGAGGCTCTGGGTCCCCAGGAGGCTGGTGACGGGCAGGCCACAGGCGGGGTCAGAACTGCTGCTGCTCCAGGGGCACAGGCCTGGCCTCGCCCCTTCCCACAGTCTCTGCTGTGGGGCTCCTGCCTTGCCTGCTTGGCCCAAGCCACTGCCTGTGAGAACAGGCCTTTGGAGCTGGGTCCGCAATTATTGTTCTCAGGTGATATGGGGTCTTATTCAGCTGCTCATGTCCAGGATGAGGAGGTTCAGTGAAGGGCAGGGGTCGGCTGGGATTCACCATCCCCCTCCTCACACCAGGCCCTGTGCCCCTGCCTTCCCTCTGGATTCTGCCCTCAGTACCTGCTCCTGGAAAGGACTCAGCCCAGGAAGAAAGTTATGACGAAACTGGTGAGGACCACGGGGAGGATCCATGTGACGTGACTGATGGCTGGGGCCGAGGACTGGACTGTAGGGGGGCCTGTGGTCGGTGATGCTGCAAGGAGAGTGAGGGTGAAGCCCTTGTCCAGACCCCAAACTCGGCAGATGCCGCCTCAGCCCCCTGACCCAGGTACCCCTACCCCTCCACCCACACGTGGAGGCCCTTGTGACAGGTCCTCAGGCGAGATGGGGGAGAGGAGCCCCGTCCCCATGGGACTCTGACAGCTAATGGGGGAGCGAGGTTTCCAACAGAGTCACTGAGTCCTGCTGTGACGTCAGAGACGGTGACAGGAGGATGGAGTCCTCAGGAGCAGAGGTGGTGGTGACAGATTTCCAGAAAGAGGATTGCTGACATTTAAAAGAAGATTCTGGAAAGAGGGAAGAGTAAAAAGGAGACTGGAATCATAGAGATGCTCTCATGTTTAGAATCAGTGAGAATCCATGTTCAATCGTACAAAGGCCTGTGCTGTGAGGAGAGATGTGAGGAGGTGAAAGAGGAAAGAGGATGACAGAGCATCCCCGGGTCATTGTTCTTTCAGGAGCAACTCACCTCTGACGGATCATTTTCACACACACACACACACACACACACACAGAGGGGTGGGTCCATGTCACCATGAGAGAACTACCACTTTCTCCTAATCTTCTCACCTACCTGTGGTCTTCAACATTCTCTCCCAGCGCTCCAAGAAAGCCTGATACCAGAGCTGACAGTCTCCCATGGAGACGTTCTTGAAGAAGTCAGTAACAGTTCTATCTTTCTCCCACTTCTCTTTCATCCGCCTCCCTTTAGAATGAACCACAGTCCAGTGTCCAGTCTCCGAATCAAAGAGAAGCCACAGTTTTCCATTGAAGCCAAACTGCCAGGATGCACTGGTGTGTCCGTTGTCTTCATACCAGCACGTCATCCTGGCCTGCAGGGTCAGAGGGCCTGACCCCACCGAGAAAAGAAAGAGCTCAGTCTCTGGGCTTGACAGATTCTTTGCCCCACCTGGGTCCACCTCCCCTGGGCCCAGCTAATCTGGCCCTGGTCTCTCCTGCAACAGCTGCTCTTTCCACTGGACTACTAGCAAAGGACAACATCCAATTTTTTTTTTTTTTACCCAAAAACAGTGGATGCAGCTGAGCCCCTAGTCTGCTCCTCCTGCATTTGGACTTCCTCACTCACCCTTGTCTGTGTATCTCTCTGGTGTAACGTCAGGCATTTGCTCCTTGAGCAAGTCTCCAATGTCCCTCAGTGTACCAGTCTGTGTTTTCCAGGCGTTCATACTTTTCACTTCCTCTCCCAATGGACTCAAGTACTTGATCTCAGCTGTACCACAGTCACAGGAGACAAAGACCTTTTGATCCACTTCGCCTTGAACCTCACACCATGGCTGTCCATGTCTGGGCCGAGGATCGATGGTGAAATTATAGGAAAGAGAATGAGCGTCTGTGAAGGCAAAACACAGTGAGGGTGAAGTTGGGAAAAAAAGACCCACAGGCCCTTCCCCCAGTTATGAGAGCCGAGTACAGTGCAGGGCTGGCCTGACAGAGCAATGACCCCCCGCCCCGACATGCACACCACACACCAATGCCCCCTCCTCGTGGAGAAGGAGGAGGCCCGCCTGGCAAAGGTCACTCATCCGGGGTGTGGTCCCTCGTCCACCGGGTCAGGTCCCAGCATCATCACCTTTGCAGAGACGTGCCAGGCTGCTACGCAGGAAAAGTCTAGATGACAGAGGACTGTCAGAATCTAACCCCGTGTCCTGTGAGAGATAGGGAGCCTGTGGGGATGCTCCTGAGGAAGAAGGATCACAGGGAGAGGGGCAAAGAGGTGGCGGATGACCACAGAACCCAAAGCTGGAGAAGGGAGAGTTCACAATTAGGGGTCACAGAACTCAGCAAGGCCAGGGAGACGCTGCTGATCTCCCACTAGGATGGGTCTTGGAAGCCTGGAGAAAGGCTTGGCCCACAGGGCATGAAAGAGAAAATCCAGAACTTCCAAGACCAGTAGTAGACGAGGGGATCAAAGGCTCAGAGAAGTGAATCTGCCAGGGCAGACACAGTATGAAAGGGCAGGAAAGTGTGCAGTCCACCAGCTCCATGGGAAAGCCTGATGGACTCTATGGAGCCCGAGAGGAAAGCGTGGATGAGAAGCATCTCCACAGCTCAAGGCTGACTTTTGTGGAAGGTCAGGGATGGTGGTAGGAGTGGTGTCCCTGTGGGCTTCTGGCAGGAACAGGGATGGAAAATGGGGGAAGATCAGATTCCAGGTAGAGTGTTGTATGTGAGGAGCAAAGTTGGTACAATGGTCAAAGCGATTAGTTAAAGTCGCTCAGCCGTGTCTGACTCTTGTGACCCCATGGACTATACAGTCCATGGAATTCCTCAGGCCAGAATACTGGACTGGTTAGCCTTTCCCTTCTCCAGGGGATCTTCCCAACCCAGGGATCGAACCCAGGTCTGCCACATTGCAGGTGGATTCTTTACCAGCTGAGCCACAAGGGAAGGCCAAGAATACTGGAGTGGGTAGCCTATCCCTTCTCCATTGGATCTTCCCGACCCAGGAATTGAACTGGGGTCTCCGGCATTGCAGGTAGATTCTTTACCAACTGGCTCCTGGTATGGTCCTGGGGCCTGTCAGAGATGAGGCCTCTGGTCATGGAATGTCAGAAGTGCCCATCATGATCTGGGTACATCAACCCCTAACCATTAGTTCAGATAGGCCAGCCATCATAGGATACAAGTGATTATGTGGCTTGGCGTAACCAGGGCCACAGGGAACAAACAAGATGCACCAGCAGGTGACCTAGGCCTGACACCAGAGTTGATACAGGGCCGCAGGGAACAAACAAGATGCTCCAGCAGGTGACCTAGGCCTGACACCAGAGTTGATACAGGGCCGCAGGGAACAAACAAGATGCTCCAGCAGGTGACCTAGGCCTGACACCAGAGTTGATACAGGGCCACTACCCCTGCTCACACCTGTGGCCTCATGTAGTGTCCCCTACTGCTCCTGGAACCAAGGAAGCCAGTCTACAGCAGAGGGGGCGCATTAGCTCATAACAGCCAGACCCAGCTCCTATCACATTCCCACCACCAGAAGCTACAGGGCAGGACAGGGTAAGTTTCTGGTTCATAAACAGACAACTGAGGCAGCTCTTGGATGACTCTCTAGGGGATGGGTCACTCATTACGGGGTCAGAAGCCAGGACAGTGGACAAGTCTGGTTCTCAGTTGATTCACACATTATATTTGGCTCCTGGTGCTCCACAAATGTGGAAGCTCCTTTTGCACCCAGAGACGGAAACCAAATGGCCTAAAGAGACAACAAGATTTACTTTCTTCTGTAGAAAAAAATCTGTCAACTCCTATCTTAATCAATAACCATTATAGGCTGCCACTGTCCCAATTCCTAGACAATATGTGTGTGGGACCAAAGGGTAGAAGTGGGGATGCCCAGCCTCACCCTCAAGTCCTGTGTCACACTCTGGGAAACCCTGTTCCCGTCCCTCCTACGTTAGGTCCTGGGGGCCAGGTCGGGGGGTTTTTCTGGGTGAGTTATCAGACAAAGGGATAAGATGCCAGTTGATAGAGGCCATGTTTAGATTCTCTTCAAGAGATAGGAAGCTGTTGGAGGCCCTGGGCTTCTTGGGACCATGGAAAAATAGGTAATAAATGGTCTTGTAACCAAAACGGCTCTCAGGGGCCTTAGTGGAAAGACCTGCCCTCCACGGTCTCTGCCTGCCTCTTGTCTGTAGAAAAGTTTTAGTCAGCCAGGCCTCCTGTGAGTCTCAAAACAGTGGTTTAAGAGTTAAGGATTAGAACATGTGAAGATGGAGAAAGGAATACTCCTTAGGCTGGGAAACTGGTAACAATTTAGACTGTGACCAGCCACATGGCAGTGTCATGAAATCACCAGTTCCCTGAAAGATAACAAAGATCTGACACAAGTCTCACGTTGTTTCTACAGGAAGCAGACCCCCAGCACATAAAAACTGCTGGCTGCAAGCACACAGACCCCCAGACTGGCTGAAACCATAAGCCTGGTGATGCTCAGACGTCCGCCTTGTGCCAACAACCTGACTGTACAGTATGCTGATGCACCGCAGCAGCCCCCTCCGCCCCCTTTTCTAACTGGGAAGCTTGGAGACGCTCTGAGGACGTTAGGTCACTATTTTCCCAGGGTCCCTGAACAAACTGACTTTTCCTTTTCCACACTTGTTAACTTCACCAGTGGTAGGATCTGGGTCATAGCCAGCTTCAATTAGCAACAGCGTGAGCTGTCTGGGAGGAGCTTTGACTCCAGGGAGGCGCTGATCAGTGGCTAGGCATTGAGCGCCTTCCTGGGGATGCACATGGAATTTTTTTTTTTTAATGAATTGAATGCTTTAATTTTTTCAGGTGTTTTTAAAAATCCATTTTATACTTAAGCCAGCCTTGAAGATAAGCACAAGATCTGTTTACTTTTTTTTTTTAACACAACACAACTCGGGCACCCATTCTGTGCATGGCACTATTCTAGGTGCAGTAAAATTGGTTCTTAACCTTAAAAACATGACTGCACCTTCTGGAATTGTGTTATCTCCTTTTCCAGAAAGTAAAAATAAATAAAATTACTACTGTTTACTATTGACCTGCCCCAAGCCCACTTCTGGCTCTCAGAAATGCTAGGATCTACCAAATTTAAGATGCTTCAGTGAATTCTGCTCCTACTTACCCCAAAGAAGAAGGCAGAACTCCTCTTTATTAAAAAAAAATTTTAAAAGAAAATTTTCCATGAGAGAGTAGTTTCTGTTTCTATTGTATTTTTTTATTAGTATATTGTATTTTTCTCTTTTTATTCTTCTAGTTTTTAAGTTTTTTTCCTTGAACACTGCTTTTTCCTGTACAAGGCAACAGCATTTTTTCATTTTTTTTTTCCTAAGACAAAGTATTTCATCTTATAGACAAATAATTCCCAAGACTAGTGATCAATATTTAAAAAAAAAAAAAAAGAAGAAAGAAAAGAGAGAAACTTAAGGGCTTCCCTGGTGGCTCAGCAGGTAATGAATCCACCTGCAACACAGGAGACCCCAGTTCAATCCCTGGGTCAGAAAGATCCCCTGGAGAAGGGAGAGGCTACCCACTCCAGTATTCTTGAGCTTCCCTGGTACCTTAGATGGTAAAGAATCCACCTGCAATGTGGGAGACCTGGGTTCGATCCCTGGGTTGGAAGATCCCCTGCAGAAGCGAAAGGCTACCCACTCCAGTATTCAACCCTGGAGAATTCCATGGACTGCATGGTCCACGAGGTCGCAAAGAGTCGGACAGGACTGGGTACTAAGCAGGGCACATTCAAGGGTGAGTCAGCTCCATTCCCATGAGGAAGTAAAAACTAAAGAGCACCTGGCACTAAGCTAGTCCAAGTATTTGTGTTGAAACAATCTTAAAAACTATTTATTTTATAACATTGTTTAAAAATTTCTTGGTCAAAAAATGTATACCAACATTTTCAGTTCAACCTAATGAAAGTGATATCTAGAAAATATTCCACATCACTAAATCTGTCTCAGAAAGTTTAGATGCTATGGCATTCCTAAGGCACAGCGTTCTGGAAGACAATGTGCTTCTGCAGTGCTGGGTGATGTATGTGGCTGCCTGGCTCCAAGTGGGCCTCAGTGGGCACCTTCCTCCTGACGCTGGGGGACTGGGAGGGGAAAATCAGACACCGGCCCCCAGGGCTGCATGGGCCTCTGTGAGACCCCGGGCCAGCTGCTGGAGCTGGGCTTCTCCTCCGAATCTAAGGCCCAGCACAAGCCATCACAGCAAATGTTTCATCAGGACACTGATAGGCTGGGGTATTCAATAACCTTCTTTCATATTTCTGAAGAGTTGACATCCGTGTAAGGTGTTTGGCCCAGAGCCATGAGCTCCTACAGTATCACTCTGAAGGCCCACACATCACTAGCACTGGAGAACTAAAAAAATTATTTTTTTAATATCTTTTTTGGGGGGATGTATTGGGTCTTAGTTGTGGCACTTGGGATCTTTTTGCAGCATGAAGACTCTCAGTTGCAACATGCTGACTTCTTAGTTGTGGCATGTGGGATCCAGTTCCCTGACCAAGGATCGAACAGGGCCCCATCATTGGGAGTGTGGAGTCTTAGTGACTGGATCACCAGGGAAGTCTGGAGAACTCATTCTTAACCACAGGTTCATGAGCCATCCATCGACCCCACGCTTCCATTGTCCCCTGACAGTGAGAGTCCACGGGGAACAAGACTCTGGAGAGGGCCTATCTGCACTCTTAACTTGGGGTTGTCATCAGCGGCAGAGCTCCGAGCAGCCAGGTCTCTGTGGAGGACTTCTGACCAGGTAACTCATTCCACGGGATATCTGACCGTGTGGACCAGGTCCTGTTGAGAAATTGCCTGCGGATTATTGGCCTCTACTAACTGGTGCTGCAGGCCCCGTGGTGGCTCAGACAGTAAAGAATCTGCCTGCGATGCAGGAGACCCGTTTGTTCCCTGGGTCGGAAAGACCCCTGGAGAAGGGAATGGCCACCCACTCCAGTATTCTTGCCTGGAGAATTCCTCAGACAGAAGAGCTTGGCGGGCTACAGTCCATGGGGTGGCAAGAGTCGGACATGCCTGACTGACTAACACACACGCAGACACACAATTTGCAATTGTGAAATTTGCAATTTCACAGCATTAAAAATGCTGTGAAAACTATTTACGATTCTCCCAATTCATGTAAGGCAATATCACGAGAGGTTTTCTCTCTCTTCTGTACCCACATGAGAAATAGGAGGAAGATTTCTGTGATGAAGATCTCATAGCTTACAACATTCAGTGAGTATCACTGTCACCTGGATTTCAGAAGCTTAATCTCTGTTTTTACAAACGATTGCTGTTCTTTATTTGGATCTTTTTCATCTACATAAATCCCAGGGAAAATACACCCAAAACTACCTTCTTGGAGTACATCCTCTCCGTGGATAGTGTTATCCTCTCCTTGGATATTTCAATATCCTTCACCTTAGCTCTGGCCTTCAAAAGAGTGGCACTTCTCAAGACACTCCTCCACCCACCTACAAGGTATGATAACGGGTGGAAGTACCACTGTTGGCCTCTCAGATCCTGAGTCATCTGGGATGGGGCTGAGACAACCCTTGGGAATATGCACTGATGCTGTCTTCCAGTTCAATTCTTGTCACACTATGAAGGTGCAAAACAGGTAATATTATCACTAAAGAAATATAACTGCATGGCAAACCCCTGCGCTGATATAAAACACGTGGGTAGAAGTAGCTGAGCTGCATGGACAGGATCACAGATAGTTCCGCTAGTGGCTTGTCCAAGACTGAAGTTTTTACTTCAAGATTTTGGTAGCACATGTTCCTTCCTTTCAAATTTTTGAAGAAGGGAAGTTTTTGAAGAATTTACTGTCAAGTTGAGCTGCATTTAGTATCATAACCTCATCATCTACTTTGCAGAAAAGGAAAGCTAGAGCCGATATAGTGCGTGGAAACCCCCCCCCCCCGACCCCGTGCCCATTACACCCCCACCCCCATCAAGCAGAAATGCTGACCTGGGGCAGGCCCACGAATTTTCTACTTGGAAACCTGATTATGTTCGACTTGGACTCTGCAGCGCAAGTGAAAGGCAGGACAGCTGTTTCGCTGGGTACTAACATGTTAAAGGATAGACGTAGTGCCCAACAAGGTCACTTCTCTAATAAAAAAAAAGGTTCTGCATCTAGACCAATGAGTCACCGCACCAGTTCCCCCGCTCAGGAAGTGGCTCGCACCCGCCCCGGGGCTCTGGGTGAAGCCTCGCAGCGGAGTCCCGGGGCCGGGGGTGGAGCCAGCAGCAGCCACTCAAACCAGAGCAACTCCAGCAAGTTTCAGCCTCCAGCGCGCTGCCTACGCCTCCTGGACAATGCGAACTTACGGTCCGCTCTGCGTTTATAACTCACGGCCGGGAAAGAGCGCTGGTCCTTCAAGGGCCGGGAGATGTAGGGACCAGAAGGGTCTCTGTTGCACAGGTCGGGGCGGGAGGGTGTGCTTTTCGGGGCGGGTCTGGGTCTCTGCAGAATTGCCGACTGGTCCCAAACCGCCCGGCTCCGGGGCTCCCACTTCCCAGGGGCGGTCTGAATCCTTGGGGGGTTTCAACCCTATTTCCTGCCGCGTCCCGGCCCCCTCTTTTCCCATCGTCACCTCCCAAATTCCCGGCATTACTACTTCACCCAAGTCACCCCTGTTCTGACACGGAGAGCAGGCAAGAAGCCGGGAGGAGCCTCTGAGGACCAAACAGGCCCAGGGAAGGGAAAGAGGTGGGGGCGGCGGCGCCATCCTGCAAGAAGTTTCGCGAACCCCCGCGGACACCACCCCCATTCCCTTTCCGGGTCCTAACCCATCCAACATCCTCGCGTTCCCCCGCAGGTTCATCCCCGAACTCACCGCTGGACGTCCCTCTCAATAAGACAATAGGAAGCAAAACGAGGAAGGCAAGACTGGTCTTGGAGACACCCATCTCTCCCTTTGCCACCTGGATCCCAATTTTGCAGGAGTGCGAGGCTGCCAAGTCAGAACCGGCGATCCTCTGCCGCTGGCGGGCCGGCAGCTGCGGTCTGGACCTCCGCTCCTGCGCTGAGTGCCTGGCCCGCCCCTCCGCGACAGGCCCCGCCCCAGGTTTCTCAAGTAACCACTAGGAGCCCCGCGCCGGGGCCTGGGCGGGGCTCTCTTGCCAGCTGGCTCGCTCACTCGCCCGGCTTCCCTGTGTACTCGCCTGCCCACTTGCTTACGCGGTGCCCGACTTGCAGTGGTGATAGGAGACCGCGGAGTTATTGTTGCCGAAGGTGAAACTCCATTACTTTGTCCACCTGATGCGAAGAACTGACTCACTGGAAAAGACCCTGATGTTGGGAAAGATTGAAGGCGGTAGGGGACGACAGAGAATGAGATGGTTGGAAGGCATCACCGACTTGATGGACATGAGTTTGCGTAAACTCCGGGAGTTGGTGATGGACGTGCAGTCCATAGGGTCGCAGAGTCGGACACGACTGAGCGACTGAACTGAAGGCTCTTGTTCCTTATCAGTCTTAAGTCTTTGTTCCTTATCAGATCGGGGCACCCAGGCCAGTCATCTGAGTTGGGAGGAGACAAGGGACAAAAGAAAATCCCTGTTCCGGCCACTGGGTCGGCTCAGTCAGCGGTCAAACTTGTCCCTAAGTACCTGAATGGTCAGGGCATCAGTCGCAGTGAGGAAATCCCACCAGACTCTCCATCTGTTACAGAAACGGGGACTCCTTGCAGGGTCTGAGAGTGGGCTTTTGTCTAACACTGGGAAATGAATTGTTCCAGAAGACACACATGCTGACAAGGAAGAGGCTTTTTGGGGAAGGGGCTACAGCGTGGAGAGCGGCAGGGTCAGAAAACCCAGGAGAACTGCTCTGCCACGTGGCTTGTAGTTTCAGGTTCTTTGGTGATGGAGTTAGTTTCTGGGTCATCTCTGGCCAATCATTCCAACTCACGGTCCTTCCTGGTGTCAGAAGTGTGTTCTGGTGAGCTTTATTGATATTTCTGAGAGTTTATTTATATAGTGCTTACTTTTCCTTAACCCAATTAAATCCAGCTCAGTTACAAATTCATTTCCATGTAAAGACAGAACCAGAGATCTCCTTGTTTTTACTGCTTCAGTTTTTAAAATGCTATTTTTTTTCCCTCACTCTGGGGGACCACAGATGGACCAGATAGTTCCTGAGAACCCGGGCAAAAGACTTACATTTTTGGAGGGGAGAAATGCAAGCTCCCTTTTTTATTTGTTTTGTTTTTAAAGTCTTCCAACATGATTGTTAACAGTGACTGCAGCCATGAAATTAAAAGATGCTTGCTCCTTAGAAGAAAAGCTATGACAAACCTAGACAGCATATTAAAAAGCAGAGACATCACTTTCCCAACAAAGGTCCCTATAGTCAAAGCTATGGTTTTTTCAGTAGTCATGTATGGATGAGAGAGTTGGACCATAAAGAAGGCTGAGCACTGAAGATTTTATGCTTTTGAGCTGTGGTATCAGAGAAGACTCTTGAGAGTCCCTTGAACTGCAAGGAAATCAAACCAGTCAATCCTAAATGAAATCAGTCCTGACTATTCATTGAAAGCACTGATGCTGAAGTGGAAGCTCCAATATTTTGGCCACCTGATGTGAAGGGCTGACTCTTTGGAAAAGACCTGGAAAAGATGCTGGGAAAGATTGAAGGCAGCAGGAGGAGTGGATGACAGGGGATGAGATGGTTGGATGGCATCACTGACTCAATGGACATGAGTGTGAGCAAGCTCCAGGAGATGGTGAAGGACAAGGAAGCCTGGTTTGCTGCAGTCCATGGGGTCACAAAGAGTCAGACATGACTGAGTGACTGAACAACAAGTAATCCATGCCTATAATTGTAGCAGAGATTTGCAGGGGACATTGGACAGACAAAAGTTCATAAAACAAAGATGCTTTTAATTCACTGACTGAGACAACATACCAGTGACAGAAGATTAACAAACAGGAAACAAAGAAAGGGTCTTACCTGGAAGTGGCCTCTGGGGCACGTTGTCCAGCCCGGCCCAACTCCTCTCAACTGGCCCTTCTGCAAGGGGGCCAGTGGGAACCTCAAGCCTGAGGTGGGAACACAGAACAAACAAGTGGTGGTGAAACAGGTGACCCAGCAGGGAGTCTCCTGGATGTAAAAGGACAGGAGTGAAGGTTTGGGGACAAAGGGAGCAAAGGGAGGAGGGATAGAAAAGACTGAAAAACGGAAAGGGAGCCATTGCCTTTTCAACCCCTGCCCCCTGTGGGTGTCTATTTATTCAGGCACTAACCTGCAGGCTTCCAGAGAGGGCCAGTGAGGGAGGGAGCACCCTGTCCACTGCCCACTGGGGTGATCAAGCCCAGAAACCAGCCCCTTGTACATCGGCTGTGGGACTGCCGCCCAGAGGTGGGGTGCATATACACGGAAACCAGCATATAGAAATCTGGCACTTCACTGAGTTCCCAACGGGACTTCTCTTGGCGCAGGAAAATAGAAGTGAGAATATTGGAATGACCAGACTTGCGGCCACTGCCTAATAAGAGGTTTGAACCTCTATCATTCTCACAAACCTCCTGTGAGGCAGAACCTGCTGGACCAAGCCCTGCAGGGTATGAGGTGGGTCTCTCCCACCAGCTTGTCACCCATCAAAGTGAGCCATTGACAGCCAGAGGGAGCTTTGTCTCCTAAGCTGACAGGAGTGATGCTGTCCTTGCTGAGGTCCACTCTTTCAGAAGGATAGGACAGAGAGAGAAGAAGTAGAGACAGAATAGAGGAGGGAAGGGGACAAAGGGTGAGGGGGAGCGTGATGCCTGAATGAGGGCCCCAAGGCCCCCAGGGACCAGGAAGGCAGAGCAACCAAACCTGGTGACTCTGAGCTGAGGTTCAGGTGGCCACTTGTCACCACAGGGGAGTTGCATCCCGAGATCACAAAGATGCCCAGATGCTCTGGCAGAAAGGGGACAGTAGCCCTTCATGGTTGCCACAGAGTATGTTAGCGACCAGGCTTCTTGGCCTCCTGAATCAATCAGTTCATTCAGTTCAGTTCAGTTGCTCAGTCGTGTCCTACTCTTTGTGACTCCACGGACTACGGCACACCAGGCCTCCCTGTCCATCACCAGCTCCCAGTGTTTACTCAAACTCATGCCCGTTGAGTCAGTGATGCCGCAGGGGCAGGGGCTCTGGCTTCAGCAGACTTGGGTATGGCTGGGTGCTGCAGACTTGGGTATGGCATAAGTCCTCTTGGCAGAGGTCGCCATTAACCCCACCAAAGAGCTGGACTGGGGAAATAGACTCTTGGAGAGCACAAACAGAATCTTAATCAATAGAAGTGGATAAGAGACCAGATGAGAAATTCAGGCGAGGCTTCGCTGGGACACGTGCTGCAGTGTGAGGGAGCAAACACAAGCAACAGGTTTCCTTGCTCATTCCCTTGGGGGGTAGCTTGGTGGGGGGAGGCAAGCTGTTCCCTTATATGGGGTGAGGGTAGGGGCAGGTCAAGGGTTAGGACCTGAGGGATGGCTTAGGTGGTCTGCCCACCGTCGTGGCTGTGCACTGTGCAGGGATCATACCCTGTACCCTGCTTTTCCAGTTGGGTTTTTTATCTTTTCATTTTTCATCTTTTCATTTTCATCTTTTCATTTATAATCAACCCCAACTCGGCATGCATGCAGTTATTTTCAGTCCCTTATAATTTCTTTGTATTTTGTTTCTGGAGGAGATCATTGTCCAGGTGCAAGCACTAGAGCAAACGTCCACAGATCCCAGGTTTCAAGTCCCGGCAGATCTCACTTGAGCTGTTGGACATGTTTCTCATCCATGCTTTCCTCTCAGGCTCCGTAGACTCCTTCAGGCTTTCTCATGGAACCTGGTGGCCTGCACACCTTCCTGCCCTTTCATACCATGTCTGCTCTGGCAGATTCACTTCTCTGAGCCTTTGATCCCCTCCTCTACCACCTGCCTCAGAAGTTCTGGAATTTCCCTTTGATGCCATGTGGGCCAGGCCTTTCTCCAGGATTCCAAGACCCATCCTAGTGGGAGATCAGCAGCATCTCCCTGGCCTTGCTAGGTCCTGTGACCCCTAATTGCGAACTCTCCCTTCTCCAGCTTTGGGTTCTGTGCTCACCCTCCCCACTGTGACCTCTCTTCCTCAGGAGCAGCCCCCAACGGCTCCCCATCTCTCCTCAGGACACTCAGAGACATTCTCACAGTCCTCTGTGTTTAGGCCTCTCCTTCTGAGCTGGCCTGGCCCATCTCTGGAAAACATTGTGTCGGTTCATGCTAGGTGTGGAGCTTTTGAACAGAGTGGGGATAGGCATATCCAGGGCCGTGTGGTTTTTTTGTCTGATTAAGGCTTCCTCCTCTTCCTCAGCCAGTAACTGGGGTGTGTTTGAGGTTGGGGGGCAGGCAGGGCATCCTGCTCTGTCAGTCCGGCCCTGCAGCCTTCCTCTGCTCTCACAGACCTGGGGAGGAGGCCTACAGGTCTTCTCCCAACCTCACCCTCACTGTGTTTTGCCTTCACACATGCTCACTCTCTTTCCTATAATTTCACCATCAATCCTCAGCCCAGACCTGGACATCCATGGTGTGAGGTTCAAGCCCAGGTGGACGGAGAGGTTTTTCTCTCCTATGATTGCGGTCTTGCTAACATCACATTCATGCATCCCCTGGAAGAATTCTGGAGCTGAGGTCCCTATCGCTTTCTGAAAATTAGAGGGGAGCCTGGTTGATATATCCCCTAAAAATATGTTGGAGATGATTGTTCTGAACAGGACTAACACCAACAATGACAACCAAAAGGGACGGTAATGAAAGGCTGTCTTGAATCCTTGATGTCTAGTTTTATCTTGTGTTCTTCCTCATTTTCATCCAATGCAAACCCAAGACCTGAACTCTTCAATTTGTACGATTTTATGCAGTTGAGGAGTTTCCCTTTAGTCGTCATTTATCTTTTACTGAGATAAAGTGAAAGGGAAGTCGCTCAGTCTTTTCCACTATTCGCAACCCTATGGACTGTAGCCTACCAGGCTCCTCCGTCCATGGGATTTTCCAGGCAAGAGTACTGGAGTGGGCTGCCATTTCCTTCTCCAGGAGATCTTCCCAACCCAGGCATTGAAGCCTGGTCTCCTGCATTGTAGCCAGACGCTTTACCGTCTGAGCCACCGGGGAAGTCAAAAGGTGAACATAAAATACATTCATCATATCTGTATTATAAATATATACTCACACACACATACATATATACATCAGTGGTGGATCGGGGGGCTTCCCTGGTGGTCCAGTGGTAAGGACTCCATGTTTAGACTGCCAGGGGTGGAAGTTCGATCCCTGATTAAGGAGCAAGATCCTACATGCCTCATGGCACAGTCAAAAAATAAAAATGATGCATCTTAATTTCCATCCAGGGAAACTAAATTTTAAACCTTAACCTTTAAATATTAAAACTAAAAAATTAATACAGTCCATTAAAGAAAATGCAGCAATATTCATTAAATTAGAAGTTCAAGGTGACATGGGGAAAGAGTATGGATTCAAAGGCAGAAAAGACTATTAGTTACTGAAATACATGATGAAGTGTTTGAGGCAAATGTTGTGTTGTCTTCAAGTTTCAAATGCATCAAAAAATAAGATACAAACCCTCCAGCCCCATGGTCTTGGACTTCCTACCTCCAGAACTGTAGGAAACCCTGGGTTTGCTGTGTGAGCTGTCCAGCCTGCGGTCTTTTGTGTGGAAGGAGCAGCTGACTCGTACAGGTTCCGGTGCTGTGCTTAGTCACTCAGTCCTGTCTGACTCTCTGTGACTCCACCTACTATAGCCCTCCAGGCTCCTCTGTCCTTGGGGATGCTCCAGGCAAGAGTACTGGAGTGAGTTGCCAGGCTCTCCTCCAGGGCATCTCCCCAACCCAAGCATTGAACCTGGGTCTCTGGCATTGCAGGTGGATTCTTTTACCATCTGATCCACAAGGGAAGCCCAAGAATACTGGAGCGGGTAGTCTATATCTTCTCCAGGGGATCTTCCCAACCCAGGAATCGAACCAGGGTCTCCTACCCTGCAGGTGGATTCTTTACCAGCTGAGCTACTTGGGAGCCAAATATAGGCTCCTACCCTGGTACAGAGACTGGGAGATGCCAGCACTTTCTCCTTTAATACTTCAGAGTCAAAGAGATGGCTCCCAGTGCCCGGGCTCCAGAGCCTGCAGGCCACAACTACCAAACCCAGTTCCGTGACTACTGAACCCTACGCGCCTAAGGCCAGTGATCCACAACAAGAGAAGCCACCTCAGTGAGAAGCCCAAGCACCGCAACTAGAGAGTAGCCCCTGCTAGCTGCAGCTGGAGAAAGCCTGCACGCAGAAACATAGACCCAGGGCAACCAAAAAAAATCCATAAACAGATGCCACTCCAGTATTCTTCCCTGGGAAATCCCATGGACAGAGGAGCCTGGCTGGCTACAGTCCGTGAGGTCGCAAAGAGTTGGACGTGACTTAGGGACTAAACATCATCACAGGAAGTTACACCTTAACAGATAATACGCAGGAGAAAAGCTCGTGTCACATGGACTGGCAAATTATTATCCTTCACTGATTCCTTTTCCACTAGGTGGATAGCTTGTCTGAGTTTCTCGTTCTTCCTTTCATCTGGGTGGGGTTGGTCACTGAGTATGCTCGCACATTTAAGCAATAAATGGCCTTAATAAGTCACCTTAAGAGAAAGAAAGAAAGAGATGGCTCCCAGGGCCTTGCGGAAACAGTCCTGAGTTGTAAAGCTGCTAAGAGAAAAAAATGACAATGACAAGATTTTGAAACAGAATACTCTAAGAAAAGGGAAGTCAGGAGCCTAGATAGAGCCTGGAATGAGCTCAAGTTTCATGTCAAGTTTAGTACAGCTAAAAGAAATATTAAGGTTACCCTGGTCACACTTCTCAAAATAAAGCCAATGGAAACCACAGAGCAACTCGCATAAGGAAGAAAAATTCCTCAATAGTCAGGATAAAGGCGGTCAAACCAAAGACTCCAGAATGTCAATAAGATACAAAGACTAGCATGTGATCACGATGACTATGATGACGACAAAAATAAAAGGTGAGTTTGATTCTGATATTTGCACAGACAAAAAAAATGTGGGTTGAAACTTCATTTCTGTGTTAGAATAAAGGGATATTCCTCTGTTATAAAACAGTAAAAATAATAGGAATATTGTAATATTCCTCTATTATAAAACAGGAATATTCTGTTCCCTGACAATATTTCAGCCCATAATTTTACCATCTATTGATGATCCTGGACTGATAACATATTCATTAATGCTAGAAAACAAGCAGTGACTGAACATGTATTCATTCAATAAATATTTATTGGACTCTTGCTGAGAAATGGGAACTTGGCAGGCATCGAGACAGCAGCTGCCCCTGTTGACCATCTCCTCACACAGTGTGGCCAGGACCTCTCTCTGTGTCAACCACACTCTTCATCTGAACCATGGAGCACAGTAATTGAGTTCAGCGACCATTTCCTCAATTCATCCCACAAGGATGGCACATAGTCAGAACCATTTTTAGATGTCTGGATGAGAAGTTAATTCACTACACACTGTGAAATTCACTCCATATAGTGGTTCTTCCAATTAACTAGACTGATGAAATCAGATGGAAGGGGTTCGCTTATTTTGAGAAATCGTTTTCTAGGTGTTGAGTATAGACCGTGGGCAAGCTTATGACCAGGGAGTCCCAAGCCAGAATTCCCTCTTCTCCTCCTGCTTCTGTCACTCCTGAGACAGGCTGGGACCTGGACAAAGGCCTCATCTAGCATCAAAAGGCAAAGACACTACAAACGGCGAAAAAGTGCTGCACGCATGCTCAGTTGGGACAAATTATGAGCAACAAGATACAAAAAGATCAAACCCCAGCTGCCTCTACTGAGGTGCTGGGAGCAAAAGCAAGTACTGAGTATAAGCCAACACACAGCACCACCAAGGGGGTGGGCAGACCACCTAAGCCACCCCTCCTGCCCGACCCGCGGATCTGCCCCCACCCTCACCCCGCATAAGGGACCGGCTTGTCCCCCTCAGGATCGAGTGAGGGAATTTGTTTCCCTTCCCTCGAACTGTAGCAAGAATTCCCATGAAACAGGGCAGGACCCTATGGTCCTTGCCCCACCATGTCCTCAGCCTGCCTTTTGTCTGTGAAAGAGCTTTAGCCACATACTAAGCTTAATCAGGGAAGTGAGAAAATGCAGAAACTAAGGAAATAGTCAAAGGAGACCAAATAAGAATAATGTAGGCATTAAGCATAGTCAAGGACTTTTAGGTCCTGCTCAGGGGCTATGGATAGTATTCTGAGCTCAATCCTGTGAGCTGGCTCATAGACCCATAAACTCCCACCACTGGAAGAAGTTAGCTACCCAACGACCAGACTGTAGCCACGACATAAGCTGCCACAATTCCAAGAATTGTCCTCAAGGAGATGAGAACAAACCAACCATGGAACCAAAGATGAACTGTACTTGAAACAATCAAGATGACTCTGGTCAGACCTTCATGACCAATTTGGAGCTGACTGTCAGAGCTGACTGTGCTGTTTCTGCATACAGCCCCCTCCCTCTGTCTATAAAAGTTCTTGCCCACTGATTGTCAGTTGGGGAAAGTCAACGTTTGGACAGATGTCCATCCTTCCTACTCCCCCCTCACCTCCATTTGTTGTTTAGTCGCTAAGTGTGTGACTCTTTGTGACCCCATGGACTGTAGCCTGCAGAGTCCTCTGTCCATGGGATTTTCCAGGCAAGAATACTGGGGTGGGTTGGTATTTCCTTCTGCAAGGAACATTTCTGAGGCAGGATTGAACCCACATCCCCTGCATTGACAGGTGGATTCTGGGCAGATTCTTTATCACTGTGCCACCATGGAAGTCCCCTATCCCCTCCCCAACCCCCCCCCCCCCACCATTGCTGCCATCCAAAATAAAGCAAACTTACCTTTCCATCAACCTGACCTCTTTAATGACTTTTGAGCAGCAAGCAGCCAGACCCTAGTTTCAGGAACACCAATAAAAGCTTGCCTGAATTTCTCATCTGGCTTCTTATCAATTTCTATTGGTTAAATACTCCCAGTGATTTTGGAGGGAGAGCAGTGAGTGGTCCTAAAGAGAGACCTTGCTTCCCTGGACAGGGTTTGAACCTAGGTAGCCTTGATGAAAACCCCAGAACCTTAGCCACCAGACGACCAGGCACTAGAGGCTAGAAGCAAAGTGGCTCTAGCTCTTTGCCCCATTTGAAAGCAAGAATGTTTCAAGGAGGCAAAAGCTGTAAAATAGGTACAAAGCTTATTATTAGAGATACAGCACAATGTTTGAGAGAGCACATAGAGAAACTGGCTGTTTATTTAAGAGAGAAGCAAGGCAGAAATAAATACCAAGAGAGAAAGGGTATGGGCATCGTCCTTAACGAGGAGGAGTGCAGCATGTCAGAAGCTCTGCAGAGACACACGGGAGAGGAGTGCTGGCATCCTGAGTGAGGAGGAGCTCAGCATGAAGGTGATGTAAATTCCTTATACAGGACACTCCTTCCGGGCCTTTGTTCACCTTTGGCCAATTATCTTGTTTCTTTCTTCACACCTGACTGGTGCATGGACCCTCCCCAAGATGCCTGTGCTATAAGATGAGTGCGGAGGAAAAGAGAGTGAGCCGGGAATTCAGGTAGAGAAAGATTTTTCATGGGAAGAGAAATAAAGTGACTGGCTTTAGAGAGAAACCAGTTCTCTCCCTTTACAGCCAACCCTTCTTATACCCTATTGATGGGAAGTTGTGCCCCAGAGGGAGGGGGCCCCAGTTTATCTTTAGCCCACAGCTGGGGTCTTGTGGTCACTTAGTTGAAGGGGTCTCACAGTCGGGTGGTCAAGGAGTCTTGAGAAACTGGAACCAGCAGGGGAAAACAGGATATCACCTTAAGGAAGAAACAGGATGCCCACAAGGGCAATGTGGCCACTGTGACTTCATCCCTTGTTTTCAGGCCACCACAATGGGCCATATTTTAACTACATACTAAGAACCCCTTGTGAACCCTAACTTCCAGGCTTTTTGATATAGGATAAGTGAAGAAGAACTAAAGAGCCTCTGATGAAAGTGAAAGAGGAGAGTAAAAAGTTGGCTTTAAGTTCAACATTCAGAAAATTAAGACCATGGCATCTGGTCCCATCACTTCATGGCAAATAGATGGGGAAAGAGTAGAAACAGTGGCTGACTTTATTTTGGGGGGCTCCAAAATCACTGCAGATGGTGATTGCAGCCATGAAATTAAAAGACGCTTACTCCTTGGAAGGAAAGTTATGACCAACCTAGACAGCATATTATGAAGCAGAGACATTACTTGTCAACAAAGGTCTGTCTAGTCAAGGCTATGGTTTTTCCAGTAGTCATGTATGGATGTGAGAGCTGGACTATAAAGAAAGCTGAGCACAGAAGAATTGATGCTTTTGAACTGTGGTGTTGGAGAAGACTCTTGAGAGTCCTTTGGACTGCAAGGGAATCCAACCAGTCCATCCTAAAGGAGATCAGTCCTGGGTGTTCACTGGAAGGACTGATGTTGAAGCTGAAACTCCATTTCTTTGGCCACCTGATGCAAAGAGCTGACTCATTTGAAAAACCCTGATGCTGGGAAGGATTGAGGGCAGGAGGAGAAGGGGACGACCGAGAATGAGATGGTTGGATGGCATCACCGACTCAATGGACATGGGTTTGGGTGAACTCCAGGAGCTGATGATGGACAGGGAGGCCTGGCGTGCTGCGGTTCATGGGGTCGCAAAGAGTTGGACACAACTGAGCGACTGAATTGAGCTAAGCTGAAATGAAGGGCTGAAAGTCATTCTTCTGTATCTGCTTTGCGCTGGTTTGGGGTGATGTCATGGGGTAATATAAGAAAAGGTTGATACATGGGTTAAGGGAAGTCTGACTGGGCTCAAGGCTTTGATAATTGGACTGAGTTAGAAGTAGCTCATGAACAGTCTCATTGGTAGAGGCTCATAGGTGATCCTGGAGAAACTTTGAAAAACATATATTAGACATGGGCTGAAATTAGAATGACCGTTAATATTAGAAGGGGGCCCAATAAAGGTAGGACCCATGGCATCCAATCTCAATTGCTTAACCAGTTTTCCCATGAATTATTGAGATGTTGGTGTATTCTTGAGGCCCTATTTGTCACATTCCTTGCTGCCTCTTATACAACACCTGATTTATTGGTGTAGAAACAGCAAGCTTCATCTAGAAAAAGACATAGGTCTCCTTTACTGCCATGAATAGGTCTAACTCTCTTCTGTTTTGATGGGCCACAGCTACCAGGGACTCTAGTTGGCCCTGGAGAGTGATGAGACTGGCGCTACTTCTTCTAGGCTTTCAGTAAGATCCTTAGAGAGACTCTGATGGTAGTTTAAAGAGTTCGTGAGCCTTGCAGTCCCTGTTCCAATACCACTGCTATTCCTAAGCTTATCAATAACAGAATAAGTTGAATTGTTTATTTGGGTTGGTGTGATAGGGAGGGTTTTGTTGTTAGGAGCAACAGAGATATACCAAGTAAGAAGAGGGTTATTGGAGGGACTGAGGAGATACGGGGGAAATGAGGCATCAAGGCTTCTAATATCCCATTACAAGTGTGACTCAGAGGCAAGAAGAATAGGGATGAGGGTGGCGGGGCTAAGAGTAGGGTAGCATTCGAAAGAGAACTCGGGAGATTCGAGGAGGGTGGCGTGAATTACTTGGATACGAGAAGGCGATAGGGAAGACATGGCCTTGTGTGAGAGCAAGTCCTTAAGGTCATGTGGTGAGCGAGTGACTGTGGGTGCCCCAGAAGTCAGTTTTTGGCTTTTTTTGAGCGATAATGTAGCCATGGCCAGGGCACGCAGGCAGGCTGGCCATCCCTGCGTGGCGGTATCCAGTTGTTTCGATAGATAAGCAATGGGGGCAAAGGAAGGGCCTTCATCTGTCCTAAGACTCCTAAGGCAATTTTATGTCTCTCAGTAATATAGAGTATAAAAAGGCGAGAAAGATCAAGCAGTGTTAAAGCTGGGGCCGAGAGTATAGCTTGTTTTAGAGCATTAAAGGCTAAAGGATGTTTGACTTAGGCTTAAGAGGCTTCGAAAGATCCCCTGGGGTAGCTTGGTATAGGGGTTGGCCTAGAAGGGCAAAACTGGGGATCCAGAGGTGTAGATACCCTTCCAAGCCCCAAAAGGTCAGAATTTCTGTTTTTGATGTAGGGAGTAGTAGGGCAGATATAAGGGAGTTTCTATCAGTAGTTTTATGTCTCTTTGTTGGTGTCAGGAGAACTCCAACATAGGTGATGTCAGGAAGGGAAACGAGCTTTAATAGGAGATACTTGATTGCTCCGATTGGCTAGGAAGTTGAGGAGTTGTATGTTGCTGAGAGTGTATGAGTGAGGGGCTGCAAAGAAGATCATCTACATATTGGAGGATGGAGATTGGAGCAAGAATGATGAAGGTTAAGTTTGAGGCCAGGGCTTGGCCCAAGAAATGACGACTATCATGAAATCCTTGGGGAAGGACAGTTCACATTAATTGTTCGGAGCGATGAGTGTCTGGATCTGTCCAGGTAAAAGCGAAAAGATCTTGAGAGTCTAGGTGTAAAGGGATGGTGGAAAATGCATCCTTGAGGTCCAGGATGCTGAAATAGTTGGTAGAAGGAGAAATAAGGGAAAGAAGGTTTTAGGGATTTGGGACTACTGGGTCAAAGGGGACAAAAGCAGCATTAATAAGTCTCAAGTCCTGACCCAGGCAGTAGGAGCCGTTTGGCTTTTTAACTGGTAGGATAGGCGTGTTATAAGGAGAGTGAGTTGGGCACTAGGGACCCTGATGCAGCAGCTTAGAGATGAGGGGTTTTAATCGCTGTTGATGTATTTGGGAAATAGGATATTGAGGTTGATTGGGAAACTTTGTTGGATCTTTTAGACAAATATAAATGGGAGTATGGTGGGAGGCGATGGACAGGTTATCGGTATCCCAGATTATAGGGTTTACCGACGAGAAAGGTAATGGTGGAGGTGAGGAAATAGTAGGTTCGAGAAGCAGTAGCCAGGCTAGGTCAGGAGAAAGATTTGGAACAGTGAGGAAAGCCTTGAATTTGGAGAGTAGATCCCTTCCAAGGATTAGAAAGGGGCAATTTGGAATGGGGTATTTTGAAGTGTGCAAGGCAGAGGCTTGGTAATCTGTGGTGTAGGTGCTAAACTGCCAACCTCCACAACAGAGATCTGAGAGACATTAGTTTCTCTGGAATAACAGGCATGGCAGAATAGGCGGCCCCTGTGCTGATAAGAAAAGAGATCGGCTTCCCTGCCACTGTGAGATACCCTGGGCTCCTAAAAGGTGATGAGAGTTGGGGCCTGGGGCCCTGGGCACCTTCAGTCTTCAGCAGCCAGTCAGAGGAGCCTGGGCAGAGCTGGGTCTGAGGACTCCTGCTGAGGACCGGGAGGAGATGCCCAGATACCTAGAGGGGGATTAGGGCAGTCTACCTTCCAAGTCCCTTTATGCCACAATTAGGACATGGACCCGGCCAAGGAGGAGGGAACTCTGTCTTGGTGAAGGAAGAAGATGAGTCTTTCTCATCCTTCCCTCAATCTCCTGAGCCAGGTGCTTGGGGCTTTGCCTGTTTCTTTCTTCAGATGTGTGTGTGTCTGTCTGTCTGATTTCCAGGTGTGTTTAGAGGGGCCTGTAGATTAGCCAGGAGGTACCAGGGAAGTTGTCCCCTCCCAGTGTTTGAGAGAGAGCCCGGCCCTCTGTTAACAGGAATAATCAAGAAACAATTCATAATAAGAATAGAAAAGAGTTCTATTGGAGTCAAACTAACAACTAGCCCAGAAGCCAGCTTTCAGATTACTCTGAGAAAATGCTCCAGAGAAGCAGGGTTTTCAGCACAGTCTTATATCTTGTCAGAACAAAGAACATTAAAGAAGTGAGGCTTACATTTCTCCAATGTTTCAAAAAAGCACAGACCAGCATGTACACATCTAGTCAGTACGGCCTTGGCCCCTGGGAAGGGCGTCTTACCATTAAAGAAGGACCAGGACTGGAATCCCAGGAGGAAGGGCATTTCATTCTTCAATTTTAGCATGGACATTCTTTACTTCTGGTCAGGGTGCCCTTTGCCCCAGTAATTAAAGCATGTGTACAATGTATGTTTGATAGGCCACAAACAGGCTATTTTAACTAACATAAAATTCAAGTGAACTCATGTATAAGCCAGAATGACTTCCCCGTTTCTCAGTATGTGAAAATCTCTTTCATCACTACTCTCGAATCTTGCCTCTTACACCCCAAGGTAGATCTCTCCTCATATTGCCCCTTTCTCTGAATCTTCTGGAAAGCGGACCCTCGGTTTATAACTCCTCCCTCTAGTCTTCCTCCTCTTCACTCTGCCTGTTGCTGAGTCCCACCTTCTTCCCCAGGAGGCCTCTGGCCACCCTGGGCTCTGTGTTCATTTACCACGTTTCCCAAGATGTTCTGCCTCTTCACTATCTGCTGAATGTCCTATGAGTCCAGAAACACTGTGAGCCTTTGTAGGATACGTGTGTTAGTAGCTCAGTTATGTCTGATTCTTTGCAACCCCACTGACTGTAACCCACTAGGGATTTTCCAGGCAAGAATACTGGAGTGGGTTGCCATTTCCTTCTTCAGGGGATCTTCCCAACCCAGGGATTGAACTTGCGCCTCCTACAGTGCAGGCAGATTCGTTATTGCTGAGCCACCGGGAAGCCCTGGTGGAGGACGGACCCTGTCTTGTACTGTCATAATTTGCCCTGGACCCTACCTCACACTCTGCTTATAGTAGCTGCTCCCCCAGCATCTGACCATGGGAATGTACCTGTCAACAGTGAACATGCTTAGTGATCTGCAGAATCTGCCATTTTTTCCGAACCTCAGAGAGTTAGAGGAGTTACAGCTGAGGATCTGGGGGCTGAGACCACTGGGACCCAGAATGGAGACCCCTCCCACTGTTGGCCCAGCCCTTCAGAGGTTTCCCTGTGGTCTCAGGGACACCGGGGACATAAAGCATCCTTTTCTCCCCACCCAGCGCTCACCTGAGTGTTCCGCTCTCAGCTGCTCACTCTCTGGACTACCTTTTCACTCTCCACACTCGTTCCAAACCTGGACAGCCCTGCTTAATTTACACGTTCCCCCTTCTCTTACTTTTCTCCTGATATTCAATACATAAGATGCATTCAGCTCATAAATCCAGATGGTAGTCCAGGTATGAGAAGCAGATGCCAAGATGGGATTAACCCACAGGGATTTCATTGAAGAAAACCCCTGTGAGAGAAAGGAGGAAGCCTGAGGAGTTGGAGAACCACTCAGACGGGCACAGTTCTGACCCAAAGTGAAGGAGAGAGGGGCAGGAGGCAGGGTGGAGGCATCCCACACTGCCATGTCATCTGGGGAAATTTCCATAAGGCTCTGGAGGAATCCATGTTCCCCAGGAAGGGGCCTGCCTCAGCCCCCAAGACTATCAGGCTTACTTCTTGGCTGGGAGCAGACGTGGGGAGAGTGACCTTGACACGAGCACAGTGATGGACTTCAGAGCTCAGCTCGGACTTGCAGTCAAGTAAGCACAAGCCCAACAAGGCACTCAGCTTGAGAAAGAATGAGCTTTCTGTAAACACTGGGGTGTTTCCCTGGTGGCTCAGTGGGAAAGAATCTGCCTGTCAATGCAGCAGACGGGGGTTCGTTGCCTGATCCAGGGAGGTTCCAGTGCCGCAGAGCAACGAAGCCTGTGTGCCACAACTACTGCTCCAGAGCCCAGGAAGCTCAGCTCCTGAGACCGTGGGGCTCAGCCACTGAAGCCCTCGCATCCTAGAGCGGTGCTCCACGGCAGGAGAAGCTGCTGCAAGAAGACGGCTGCGCACCACAGCTGGAGCAGAGCCTGGCTCCTCATAGAGAAAAGCTCTCCATAACTAGAGAAAAGCATCACAGCAACGAAGACCCAGCACAGCCACCACTGAATAAATAGATACATAAAATTATTTTATAAAATAAAATATTCCTATTGTAGGGGAGGAAAAATAATTTCCCCTCCACCCCTCTGAGTTCTAGGCTCTAATAAAAGACAGATTAACTAGAGAAAAAGAAACAAAAGTTTCAGTTCAGTTCAGTTGCTCAGTGGTGTCTGACTCTTTGCAACCCCATGGACTGCAGCACGCCAGGCTTCCCTGTCTATCACCAACTCCCAGAGTTTACTCAAACTCATGTCCATCGAGTCAGTGATGCCACCCAACCACCTCATCCTCTGTTGTCCCCTTCTCCTACCTTCAATCTTTCCCAGCATCAGGGTCTTTTCCAATGAGTCAGTTCTTTGCATCAGGTGGCTAAGTTTATTAACATGTATAACTTATGTACATGTGGGAGATACCCAGGGAAAAATGAGTATCTCCTTAGAATTCAGACTTAAATACTACCTTTAATTTACAGCACAGGGAATACAGCCAATATTTTATAACTATAAGTGGAGAATAACATTTTAACACTGTGAATCACTGCACTATACACCTGAGACTTATATAATAGATATCTCAATACCACAATCCAAAAAAAATTAATAAATAAAAAAAAGCAGTTTATATCACACACACACAAAATATCCCATTAATAAAGAAATGAGATAGGAGAGAGATGCAGGATTAGGGGAGATAAAAGATGTTTAAGAAAGTGAGAAATGGAATATCTTCTGCCATATCGGCAAACAAGGGTGCTATAGTCACCAGTGATTGCAGCCTTCCTACGAGAGCCGGTGAGCCCTAAGGCCACTCGGGAAGGAGAACACCTGCGATCCAGCAGCCATCAGGCTGCAGCCGTTAGTTAAGGGGCTGGAAAAATGTACATTGAGATATCTGACCAACAGTTATTTGGGGCAAGAATTAGGCCAAGGGGCCTGACCATCTTGGCTCAACCCCACTCTGGGGATCCCAGAGCTTTTTATATAAAACCAGATAAAATGAACACAGAACAACAACAAAAAAACCATTTCCAATACGCTTCCCCTGTGGCTCAGTGGTAAAGAATCCGCCTGCGATGCAGGTGGCATAGGTTCAAATGCTGGGTCAGGATGATCCTCTGGAGAAGGAAGTGGCAACCCACTCCAGTGTTCTTGCCTGGGAAATCCATGGACAGAGGAGCCTGGTGGGCTACGGTCCGTGGAGTCACAGAGTTGGATGCGACTGAGCTACTGAACAACAATAACTATAGAAGCTAAAGTTAAAAGGTATACAAGTTAATGGAATTTAGATAAAAGTATATAAAACTGGTATATTTAAATAGATTTATGGAAAATGGCTAAATCTCTTGTTTAATTATACTATGGATAGACATGTTTCACTGGAGAATAGTTCTCCTGTGTGGTAATAAGATAAGAGATGTAGATTGCCACCCAGGAGATAATAACTAAACACACTAACCAATAATGTTACCTGAGCCATACAAGTGAAAAAAAGAAACTGGGAACTAACATACAAGGACTAATAAAAATAGTGGTTTTTGCTTTAGGTTTAAATTGTAAACTCAAAAGGATCTTTGCTAAATAGTTTGTATAAACCTTTGAAGTCATGGTAAGTTAATCTCTAAAGTTCTAAAACAGACAATTAGTAAAAGAAATGTCAGTTTTGTTAAAGATCTTATCACTGATTTTAATATCTTTAGGTGACAGAACTGTTCTTTGGAAAACTACAGAAGCAACTGGCTTTCTCTTAGAAATCTCTTACAAACCAAAATGTAAATACAAGCTGCAAGGACTTAGGCTGAGCCAGATGAGCTCCATCAGACAAGACCTGAAACCAAGGGGGAAAAGTGGCAGCTTTAAAATTAAAAGCACTGGGAATGTTCTCTTAACCAAACCTTACAGATAGCAAGGCCTTAGTCATCTGAGCAAACAACCTTAATGTATTTCAGCTGTTCTTTGTAAAATAATGAGTTTATATTGTAATACCTGATTCATAGTTAAGCTTTTAAGTGAAGCTATGAGATCTGTGGTTTTGCCTGTCTATTTCTGTGTACACATTATACATATGAGATATTGCTATTTCCAAAAAGTTTTATCAATATTAGATTTATAAATAACTATTTAATTTTAATGAAAAAGCACTTGCATTCAAAGACAATGGCTAAAGTGACTTTCAGGTTCATGTGAACTGGGAAATACTCAAGTTGATATCTGGTATTAATGTTTGTTTATCTAATTGATATAGATATGTCAAAAGTCATCAAAATTATGTAACTCTTTATTGTACCTAGATTTAATACATAAGACCTTACTAGATCTGTTATAAGAAAAATGACTTGATATGATGAAATCTGAAAATAAATGCAAATGAGATGAAAACATTGGGATAAACTCTTTAAAATAATTATATTTTTAAAATGTCTGCTTAAAATAATCTTCATAGATACTTGATAACTGAGTTTGAGCAAGCTCCAGAATTGGTGGTGGACAGGGAAGCCTGGCATGCTGAAGTCCATGGGGTCGCAGAGTTGGACATGATTGAGCAACAGAAATGACTGATTGACTGAAGGTCCTAGAACTGTGTTAATTTAAGTGATAAAAGTTTATTAAATAAAATATACTGATACAGGAATTACTAGATTAAAAAAAACTAAAGGTATTTAGAAATGTCAACAAAAATGTTGATATCACATCGAGATATTCTCTATAAGAGAACAAAAGTTTTAAAAACTTATCACTGGTGTTTATGATAACCAGTCTATAAAATGCCAGTGTAAAAGATAGTTCATTGCTTAATTCTTAGCTTCTACTAAAAACTAAGGTTTTAAGTGTTGAGGATTCTAATTTAAACATTTTGGTAAAGCTATAAGGAATAATACAGTAACATTTCAGTATATAGTAAGAAGTAAAATATATGTTTTCAGTTAAAAAAGATATGAGAAATGAGATTACATTTTCTGGAGGAAAATAATTAGCTGGTTGATCATATTTAGATGGAAAAATGAGAGACAGGATGAATACAGACAGTGATGAGAGACTATGCAAAGAAACCCTGAGGAAGAAAAAAATTTAAACATAGTTAGGATGAACAACACTTAGATTGAAGCTAACTAAATGGATTTTGTTAAGGAAGCTAATGCAAGGCTGGAATCTGATTTCTCTTTCTGTTCAAAGTGCTCCTGTTTGAAAACAAATCACATGAGTTTCTATGCCCTTAGGTGAGCCATATTTATTTTCACTGTTTTTGTGACTTTGGTGAAGTGAATAAGTACTGTTTCAGTGACCTATGATCCTGTTGTGTTTTAAAACTTTTTAGAATATTTCTAACAAACTTCCCAAATAGCAAAATCTAACTAAAGCTCCTTTAGTCTCCAGCTGATTCAGGGATGTGGCAAAAAAAAAAATCTCTGAGACATCTCAGAGAGAAATACTAAATTAAGCTTATTTTTAATTCAAAAACATTGTCAAGTTATTGAAGGTAAACTTTAGGATGTAACATATAGGCAAATGTCATTAATATAGATATTCCAAAATTTATCCCTAACATCTGATATGTCCTGATATAATGTTATCAGTCATAATCTAGTTATTATCCTAAAAGGTTATATGTTACAGAAATACCCAAGTTTCCTGCCAATTTCATTGTATTCAAATGTTTAACTATACTATTTTAAATTTGTCCTTCATAGAGTATTATAATTTTACATTGCTTGTACAAAATAAAGATTTTCAAAAAGACTCATAAAAAGAACCTGTTTAAACAAATGTAAGTTTCTGATAGCCACTAATAGGGTAATGCCACTAAACTGGGTAACAAATGGCACACTATAATAGAAAATCTGACTAATTCCTGAAGATCACTAGGAATTAAGTACATGAGACTAAATAAATAAATAGAATTTATAACTTTGATTTTCGAAAACATACTAACTTGAATCTGTTTTCCAGTAAACCTTTTTCTCTGATACTGTCACAAGTTGATATATTAAGCCTTTGTAAACAAAGATGAAACATTTAACTTTTTCTCTCTACCTGATACTGGCAAAATGTGGATTCTCCAGCTGGCCCTCCTATGGATTTGATGGTTTATTACAACTGGATTGAACTAGTGATACTAATCTTTGTTTTAATTTATTTTTCGTTTCCAAATTGTTTATGCCTGTGTCTCTACTACACTATGACTCTGTCAATCTTGCTATTAACAGCTACATTACTTATATTCTGTCTATTTTATAAGATTGTTGTCTCTTAGAGTGTATAACCAGGCTTCCAACAAATATACAGTGACTTAAAGCAATTAATCAAATATTTAGTTCTGTATGTGATCAATAATTATAATAGTGTGACTCTAGGTGTGGGAAAAGAAAAGGAGGGAACTATCTCCTGGATCACAATAGGTTAAAAGACAGGATCCAGAAAATCTTTCATTGTCTATCAATGGGTCTAATTCAGAAACTAACACCTGGAGTGATATATCAATGAAAACTTTCACCTGACCTGGGATGTGCCTCCCAGCACCGTGGGACCAAAATTGGTCATGAAATGTCTCCCAAATATTGGTCGAATTTCTGACCAAGGGAAAGGACTGAAAAATGGAATATTTCCTGTTATGTCAGTAAACAAGGATGTCACAGTCATCAGCGATTCCAGCCCTCCAGAGTACTCAGGAGGGAAAAGAACACCTGTGATATGGCAAGAATCAGGCTGCAGCCACTTGCTACTGGGAGCCCGGAGGAACTGGGAAGGTGAAAACACAGACAATTGGCCTCTGAAAGCTGAGATGCACATGAAAGCAATGATTTTAGTGAGCCCAAACTCTTGCATCTTCCCATATACAGGAAAGCACTAAATTCCCTAACTTGAGATATCTGGTTTTCTTTAATTCACAAAAATACTTTTGATGTTCAGACTACCTGCCCTTTGTTGCAAACTTCTACATCACCTGAGTCCTCCCTGCTGCCTTCTTGGAAGAGTTCTCTCGAGGCTGCTTGAGAAGCTACCTCCCAGATTTATGTCTTAAAAATTTCCACCAAATAAAACACAGCTCTCAACTTTAAGGTTGTGACTATTTTTTAAGTCAACATTGGTCAATTGATTTTCAAGGGTCTACCAAGTCAAGTCATGGGCAAAGAAGAATGTTTGGTGCTGGGGCAAAAAAGGTGCTGGGGCAACTGGAGAGTCACATGCGAAAGAATGAGGCTGATCCGCCCCCTTACCCCACATACAAAATTAACTCAAAATGGATCAGAGACATACAGTGAAGAGCTAAAACTATGAGTCTTAGAAGAAAAGATAAGTGAATCTTTGCCTTTGCATTTGACAAAACTCTTCTTAAATACATACTAGCCACAAATGACAACAGAAAAAAAAGAAAAACAAACTTTTCAAATTTTTTTTTAAATGCTTTTTAAAGGATACCATGAAGAAAGTGCAAAATCTATCTAGAATGAGAGAAGATATTTGCAAGTCATGTATCTGGTAGGGCTTCCCAGGTGGCTCATTGGTAAACAATACGCCTGCCAATCCAGAAGACATGAGTTCGATCCTGGATTAGGAAGATTCCCTGGAGGAGGACATAGCAACTCACTCCAGTATTCTTGCCTTGGCAAATCCTATGGATAGTGGAGCCTGATGGTCTACAGTCCATAGCATCACAAAATCAAACACAACCAAGCGACTGAACACAAGAACCAGCACACATATATCTGGTGAGTGACTGGCATCTAGAATAAAGAGCTCACACTCCATAATGTGTGTGTTCTCTGGACAAGCTCCCAGCGAGGACCCAGGGCAGGTGATCTAAACACTCTGTCACATCTTACATCATTCTAGTCTCATAATAACTTTACCATAAAAAACTAACTTTTTTGTTTTTGTTATAAACAAGTGGACTAGAACATTTCATTTAAGTCATAAACAAGGAGTACAACTTCATTTAAGTAAAAAACAAGTGGATTTGAAATGAGATCAAACCAGTACACAACAGACATTCAGTGTGGGAGGCAGTGTGAAGTGAGGGGTGACGGCGACGACCCTGTCCCTCAGACCCTAAAAGTTCAAGGTGAACGTGGGGGAGGAGCAGAGAGGGGCTGTCCCTAGAGAGGTGGGGTGGTGCCCTGTGCCCTCTAACTTGTCCCAGACTTGATCACAGACCACCTAGAAGGGTGGTGGGAGTAACGGAAGGGTCGGAAGAACAAATGGCCTGCTGCCATGTATTTTATTTAGCTCATCTATTTATTTCAGTTCAGTTCAGTCGCTCAGTCATGTCCAATTCTTTGCGACCCCATGAACCACAGCACGCCAGGCCTCCCTATCCATCACCAACTCCCGGAGTCCACCCAAACCATGTCCATTGAGTCGGTGATGTCATCCAACCATCTCATCTGCCGGAGTCCAGCCTCGGCAGGATCCAGGGGGTACCCTCAGGATGAACGGCATCAGCGAAAGAGAGAGAGAGAAGACACATGAGACCAGCCTTGATAGGGCCAAGTCTGTGTTTTACTTTTTGACAACCGGTTTTATACCCTTCCACAGAACGTTTTCAAGGTACAAGGTGCTTATTCATGATTACACAGGATTAGCATTACATCATTTTGATTTTTAGGAAAAGCAGGATTTTTTTGCTTTCTAATTCTATAGTAATTCTTAGCACATGATCTTCTGGCCTTGGGGCTATTAACATTTTATGCAGGTCAGGTGATTGTAAACCTATTTTCTGTCTTTGTGGTGAGCTTAACTGAAAGGTAACAGGGTCATAGGGAAATAGTACAGAGTAGAATTATATTCTTGTTAACACAAAAATTAATCTTTCTGCAAAAGTTGTCAGTTGCATTTATCTAAGAAGTTTACCCCATACTGACTCTGCGACTTTGGTGAGGCAGCTTCTGCCCAGCACTCCTGGCTGACAATTAACAACCATCTCATTGTTACCACACTAGGGCTAAGTTCTTATTTCTCTAGATCTTTAACTATATTAACAATGGTTTTTATAACACAACCTTAGCACATTAAAGGCAAAAATACAGCAAACAAAAACACAGCAAGCAAATCACAACCCAATAACCACCTATAGAATAATTTTTCTTATGTTTTCTAATAGGACTCCTTTACCCCTTAAAACGGCTCTATATCTATTAGGGCTTTTATATAATCAGGTTCTTTATGCTATTTTATGATTAGGATATTATAAGCAATCATGCATATTAGTACCAAGCGCATAAATGCATTTGGCTAACAAACTACCAGCAAAGGAGTTTGAATTAAAACACTCCTTTCATCCTGAATAATCTCATAAAATACCACCACCTGGGAAACTTATTGATTAAAGTTCTAAATTGATTCTTATTTGGGAAGAGATCGGGGAAGGCCTATCCTGCCTGTGTCAGAGTCCATTGAGGCAGGCATCAGAAAGACAGATATCATATTTAAGGTGAGCGCCGGGGGCAGCTTTTCGAAACCCCTGAAAACCTGATCTGCCTTGCCTATCAGGCTTTCTCCTCGTGACCTTGTCATGGGTGGGATCTCGTGAGCTGGCCTTTTCGAAACCCCTGAAAACCTGGTTCGCCTTGCCCGTCAGGTTTTCTCCCTCACGGCCTTGTTAGGGCTAGGGTCTCGTGCGTCGGCTCCCGGTGCTCACCCTTTGTCGTCCCCTTCTGCTCCTGCCCTCAATCTTTCCCAGCATCAGAGTCTTTTCAAATGAGTCAGCTCTTCGCATGAGGTGGCCAAAGGATTGGAGTTTCAGCTTCAACATCAGTCCTACCAAAGAACACCCAGGACTGATCTCCTTTAGGATGGACTGGTTGGATCTCCTTGCAGTCCAAGGGACTCTCGAGAGTCTTCTCCAACACCACAGTTCAAAAGCATCAATTCTTCGGTGCTCAGCTTTCTTTATAGTCCAACTCTCACATCCATACATGACCACTGGAAAAACCATAGCCTTGACTAGACAGACCTTTGTTGGCAAAGTAATGTCTCTGCTTTTTAATAATGCTGTCTAGATTGGTCATAACTTTCCTTCCAAGGAGTAAGCGTCTTTTAATTTCAGGGCTGCAATCACCATCTGCAGTGATTTTGGAGCCCAGAAAAATAAAGTCAGCCACTGTTTCCACTGTTTCCCCATCTATTTGCCATGAAATGATGGGACCGGATGCCATGGTCTTAGTTTTCTGAATGTTGAGCCAACTTTTTCAGTCTCCTCTTTCACTTTCATTAAGAGGCTCTTTAGTTCTTCACTTTCTGCCATAAGGGTGGTGTTATCTGCATATCTGAGGTTATTGATATTTCTCCCCGCAATCTCGATTCCAGCTTGTGCTTCCTCCAGCCCAGCGTTTCTCATGATATACTCTGCATACAAGTTAAATAAGCAGGGTGACGATATACAACCTTGATGCACTCCTTTTGCTATTTGGAACCTGTCTGTTGTTCATGTTCAGTTCTAACTGAGCTGCGCTTATAAAGAATGCCATCCATGAAGGACTGACTTGGGGCAGCTGGTCAGGTGGCCAGGGAAGAATCGCTTTAGGAAACTCAGGATAGGCTGGTAGAGAAGAGAGGGGCGGGGCCCGAGCGCCCGGAAACTCGCCCGGGCAGGACCTAGAAGTCGCCGGTGGCCCCCGTCCCAGGTCCCCGAAGTCACCGCGGCGGCGCCCAGACTGACACCCGGAAAAAGCCTCGTCATCACCCCCCGACCCGGGGCACTTCTCTACAGAGACTCACTCACCGCCCGGGTGGGCCTCCTGGGGGCGCGGTTACCCGAGAGCAGAACCTCGGCCCGGGGCCCCTCTTCCGCGCCCGCCCGGGGATCCCCCGCACTAGCAAAGCCGCTCCAAAAGCAGCCGGCCGAGCTTCCCCCGAGCCGCGGCCCCGAAGAGTGATTCAAACAGAAAACCCCGAGGAGAGTTTCGGAACTTCTCTGTGATTGCGAACTCGACAGTCTCAACCTGCGCGAAAGCGACCTTGGCTGGACCGGGCAGGCGAGGACCGCGCCCCGCCGATCGCAGGAGCCGGGTGCGGAGGAGTGGGAGGTGAGTATGAACCCAGGGCGGCCGGGCCCCCCCCCCCCCAAATGTTCTGTCTTCTCCCGCCACCCCGAAGTCACCAGCCCGGAGACCGCGGGGTTGAGCCACCTGCGTGGCTGACACCCTGCGGGAGATGCCTAGAGCAGGGGAGGGACTGGGAAAGGCGGGAGGGGGCCGCTGCTGCTTGACGGGAAAATCCGTCAGTGTTTGGTGGTGAGCTTGCTCTTCCCGGGCCCTAGGAAGCCTTTGCAACTTGCGGGTGAGCAAACGGTAATAAATTCGCGGCTATTCTGGAGCTCGGCTCCAACAGGACTATCGGACTCTGTTGTACACCCTCCTCTGATATGGCAGACCTGGGGGGGTCGGCCGCTGCTGGTTTGATTAACAGAAGGGAATGACAACCCGCTCCAGTATTCTTGCCTGGAGGATCCCATGGACAGAGGAGCGGCGGGCTACACAGTCCGTGGGGTCGCAGAGTCGGACACGACTGAGTGACTAACATGCAGTGAATCGTAATCATCACAGAGGAAGTTTGAGAGGTTAGGATGGAAAGTGGATGTAGGAGAAAAGAAGGAATAACTGAGCAGGAGATGGCAACGGTGATGGGGTGGGGGTGAGGGAGGAAGTGAGTTCAAAGAAAGATCAGAGGAGGAAGTGGCTCATGGAGTGAGCAGGAGAGCCAACAAAACGTGGGCTTTTCTTGCTCACACCAGAAAAGGGCTTTTTTGGAGGGAGGATAGCTATTCAAAGTGAATTTGGCTTTTTAATGTCATGACTATTTTTTTTAAATGAGTAATTACATTTGAAACTTAAGAAATACTTCCTGGGCATAGGTGTTATTTTTCTTGTTTTTCAGCACGGCTTCCTCAGCCTAGGGCTGAAGACTTCGGGCGGTGCCCGGAGGCAGAGGTATAGACACACCCCAGGCTACCTTTTCCCGTCATGCTCCTAAAACTGCAGGGAGGAAAGTCACTGGCTCACACCACAGGTCATCTTTTGCTGATACTGCTGCTGACCGAAGCTGGGAAGACTCTGGGCAGTGAGTGTCCTGGATCTGGGGCTCTGCCGGGGGAGTGGGGGACATGAGAAAATGGGGAGGGAAGGGGCTCCACCCTGGTGGGCGCCTGTCCACCTGCTCTTAGGATGGTGAGGATGTGGTTTAGCTGGACTGACTGCCCAGGAGGTGACACCCTGCCTTCTGGGACCCCGCCCAAGGTAGCGTGCCTGGGCCTATGCTCTTGGAGCAGCTTTCCCTCTCCTGGCAAGTCCCACCTCCTACTCCAGTAAAACTTTCCTGATGCCTAGGGACCCATCGTGAATGTGGCATGTGTCCTATGGCATCTTTCTTCTCCTTCTGTTGAAAGTCTTGTCTGTTCAGATAGATTTTAAGTCTCTAGAAAGCAGACACTGTCTTCTGTTTTTGCTACCTCAGAAGCTGGCGTGTGCCTGCTTAGTCACGTAGGTGTGTCTGATTCTTTGCCACCCTACGCCAGACTGTAGTCTGCCAGGCTCCTCTGTCCATTCTCCAGGCAAGAATACTGGAGTGGCTTTCCGTTTCCATCTCCAGGGGCTCAAACCCAGGTCTCCTGCATTGCAGGCATATTCTTTACTGCGTGAGCCATCACATATCAGAGAAATCTTCCTGCTAATAGTATATGGACGGAAGAGATCCACGGTGGCATCAAAGTGTTTAATTAAGCTCAGACAGTTAAAGGTGAGGCAGGACTGAGGACGCAGCAGAGGAGGGGGTCTGGGATAGAGACCCCTCCCTCTGCAACCAGGCCCTGGAGGGGAATCTCCCAGACACACCTGTGGTTTTCTGTCTCAGATGCCCACTCTCTGTGCCTCAACCTCACTGTCAAATCTCAGTCCAGACCGGGCCAGCCCTGGTGTCACGTCCAGGGCTCCGTGGACACAAAGCCTTTCCTCCAGTATGACAGTGACAGCAACAAGGTCAGACCTTTGGGTTTCTTGGGGAAGGAGGTAAACAACACCAAAGCGTGGACTGAACTGAGCCAGACGCTGGGAGAAGCAGGAAGAGAGCTCAGGATGGTCCTGCCTGTGATCAAACTGGACAAAAAGGAGATGAGGGGTAATATGGGAGGGGGAGGGGAGCTGGAGACAGCAAGAGAGGGGTAGGGTGGAGTGCATGCAGGGAGGCCCTTCCTGTGAAAAGACTGAACACGATCCAGCCTTAGAGACCCGCTGGACCTGATGGGTAAGAGGGGGAGGTCATGGTCCGAAGATCACGGGCCCCTAGATGTGCAGACACACATGAGTGACTGGGGAGGATGGACTGTGGACATCCAGAAAGATTCACTGTGTGTGGGGGGCGCAGGTCCTCCCTCCCTGCAGGTCAGGCTGTGTTGTCAGCGTGAAGCCGAGCAATGCTCTGGTGCATCCTTGCTCTTCAGCCTCAATGGACGGACAGCCCTCCTCCTTGACCCCATGAGCATAACCTGGACAGTCATCGATCCGGGAGCCACAGTGATCAAGGAGGCGTGGGAGAACAACCAGGAACTGGCAGAGTATTTCAGGAAGATCTCAGTGGGAGACTGCAGTTATTGGCTTAGGGAATTCCTGAAACACTGGGAGAACATGCTGCTCCCAGAGCCCACAGGTAACTGAGTGGAGTGTGGGGGAGGTGGTAGCTCTCTTCAAAGGTCTAGTGCCTTCATGTGTGGATATGAGCACATATGTTTGTGCAACTGAAAATATGATGGATGGAGAGAACAACTGATCTCTTGGTGGACTTCCTGTCTGGAGAGTCAGTGATGGGCATAGCACAGAACTTGCCAGCACCCTCCTTCCCAGCCCACCTCCCTCAGCACAGGAGCCCCCTTCCTCATTAACCAATGACACAGTCCCCTGGCACTGCTCGATGGTCCCCAAATCTATATACGCATTATGTTTCCAGGGCTTCTCTCCCCCTGTTGTACTGAACCTTTAACCAGCTCCAATGTCACTTAATGAAGCCCTTATCCCTTCCCAGACAGAATTAAGTACCCCCAATTGTGTCCTCCTCAAAAAGGACTCCTCACAGTAAACATGTCCACCTGAAAGATAATCAGATGGACATTTGTGTCTCAATGACTCAGACAGTAAAGAATCTGCCTGTAAGGCAGGAGACCCAGGTTCCATCCCTGGGTTGGGAAGATCCCCTGGAGTAGGAAAAGGCAACCCACTCCAGTATTCTTGCCTGGAGAATCCCATGGACAGAGGAGCCTGGTGGGCTACAGTCCATGAGCTCACAAAGGGTCGGACATGACTGAGCGACTAACACAACTCAGGAGAAATATTAGCTCCACGAAGACAGAGTACAAGCCCATTCATCTTTCCACAGCCAGACGTGAAGAGTGGCTTCACATGAGTCAGTAACTATATGAGGAACATGTGCTGTCTAAGGACAGCAGGTGCTGAGCAAGATGTATTCTTAGATTTGACAAGGCCTTTCCGTTTTCATTTTAGAACCACTAATAATGGCCCCAGATATCAGCCAGTCTGCATCCATCCGATTGGTCGCTTGCATTTTTCTATTGATCTTCACCCAGTTAGTTGTAATTGCTTCATCATCATGAATCTTATGAAGAAATCAGGGACCACAGCAGGTAAGAAGCCAGCTGGCCTCTGGCTCCAAGGCAGGTTTGTTCTAGTCAGGACTTGGGAGAGGTGAGCCTCAGGTCTCACCAAGGCCCTGTCCACTGGACCCATCTTTACCTACATGATGTTCTGTCTTGGTCTTGGGCCCCCACACTTCCCTGTAGGGTTGAGAACCACTCTGTTGTTGGGGTAGAAGAGGCTGGTGTGGGCAGCAGGACAGTGCAGTGGGAGTGGGGATGAAGACAAGTGTCTTCTCCTGTGGGGGCACCGGGTACCAGATGTAGCCGTGGTGGGGTGGGGTGTTGTCCTGAGATCTTACTCAGGCTTTCCCAGCCCTTTGATAAAAAAAAAACCTTTTGCTCTCTGATGATAGCATTATCTAGCTCAACATTTTCCCCAATGTTCTAACAGCTATTCCATCATCCGGATGTTTCTCCCTGGACTATGGGAAGGTACAATGTTAAACCAACTCTGGGTGGCAAAAACTGACCCTTGATGACAGTCTGGCTGTTGATCTAATACACGACCTTCTACGCAGAGTGGGGTTTTACAAGACGCTAAAGAAGCTCATGCTTAAGAATTCCTTCACTGTCCATGACTGTTGATGGCCCCTTAAGATGTATTACTTGGTCATTTTGAGGATTTGCAAAAGTCAAATATTTGCTCACGGTTAGTTAAGACTTCCAGTTCTATCTTTCCATCAGACGTCTCTTCCTATGGGGTGAAATTGGGGCGGACGTGCCCTGAACTGGCTAACAGAGAACACTGCTGACCTCAGAAACACCTAAAACAACGCTCAAACCAAGAGGATGTTTGAGCTCATACATTCATACCAGGACGAGAGGAAGACAACATCAGAAAAAATTTTGACCTTTCAGTTTTCACTAATGTCTGGACAAACTTGAAGTTTTCTCCTGTCAGGAATATATTCAATGATGCAGAGAATTCAATTATAGGTTGTACCTTTTTTGCCCAAAGAGAATCACATGAATGTTTATTGAAAGTCCTTTATTTTAGGGGCTTACTATTAGGTGAAGGAGACCTCACCTGGAAATAGGGCCTGTGCAGATGTAATCCAACCAAGGTGAGGTCAGGGTGGATTAGGGTGGGCTCTAATCCAGTGACTGGTTCCTTTACCAGGAGAAAGAAATGTGGACAAGCAAAGAAGAGACGGATACAGGAAAATAGGACACCCGAGAAGAGTGTCATAGAAGGACAGAAATAGACACAAGCTTCGCAACGCCAAGGGTTTCCGGGAACCACAGAGCTGTGCACGGTACCTCGGTCGTGTCTGCCTCTTTGCGGCCCCATGGACTGCAGCCCACCAGGCTCCTCTGTCCATGGGAGTCTCCAGGCAAGAATACTGGGTGGGTTGCCATTTCCTTCTCCATGCAACCACCAGTAGTCAGGAAGAAAAAAGATGGAGCCTCCCTTAGAGCCTTCAGAGAGGGCCCTACTGACACCTTGATTTCTGACTTCTAACCCTCACAACTTATGAAAGAATAAATTTTGGTTGTTTCACACCATAGAGTTTGTGGTAATTTTTTATGAACACTTCACTGTCCCAAGCAAGCTTGCGGGGCCTTAGGTGGCATTCCCAGTGCAAAGGGAACTGGTGAGCAAGAAGGAAGGCAGGAGAGCAGTTTTAGAAAAGAGCCAAGAAACAGACCCAGGGACTTCTAGAAACATGACACCTAGTAGACGGGACAAGAAATGCCAGCGAAGGAACACTGATCAATACTTGACAACGGAGAGCTGGCTAGTCCTGTAACTAAAGGAGGATTTCTATTTAGCACAATACACAAATGTTCATTTTTGGTTGATTAATGCGTGAAGGTGACTGTGTGGACTCGGGGCTGTATACCAGTAGGAGCATGTTTGGTGAATAGTTTTAGATATGGGGCTGGAGCATTAAAAAGGAGAAGGCACCTTTCCAGGTAGGACCCAGACAGAGACCTAAAATTCCTGGCTCAGCCCTGGGGCGGAGTCCTAGCAGCCAGCGCCTTCCCAGAACCACCCCGAGCTGTGTGTGGCTTTGGGGCAGCTGGAAGGCCCAGTATCTTGGGACGAACTGGTCAGTGTGACTGTGTGTGTGTGAGAGAGAGACAGAGAGAGGGTATGCGTGAGAGGAGGAGGGCAGGAGAGAGGAGTGACTGCGTTAGCTGCTCAGTCATGTCTGACTCTTTGCGACCCTGTGCACTGTAGCCCTCCCGGCTCCTCCGTCCATGGGATTCTCCAGGCGGGAATACTGGAGTGGCTGCCATTTCCCACTTAGGTTGTGTGGGGCAGTGACACTAATTTGTGATAGGAAAGCGAATGTGAAGAGAGTGAGGGGATGCTGGGAAGAGTGTGTTGGATGTGTGGGGAGCACCCGCTAGTATGTGAGAATGCTGGGAACCTTGGGGTGTGTGTGTGTGTGTGTGTGTGACTGTGGACAGGTGAGTCTGGGACAGAAGGGGAGTGGACAGTATGCGTATGCAGAGGGCCAGGGAGAGGATCCCCTGGGGGACCCGGAGAGGAGGAAGAGACCGAAGGGAAATGCCCCTGAGGGGGAAGTTTCTGGATGGCAGCGGAAGTAGATGGGAGCCTTCTGTGTGGAATTTGTGTGAAGCAATGTGTACAGACAGTGTGAGGAAGCCGGGGTTCCTGTGGGAGGGGAACGCGGTGTGACTTTGCAGAGAGTGGAGAGCCAGTGGGACAGGCAAGCAGGCACTTGTGTGTGAAAGAAAGTGTGTGGGGGTGGGGGCTGGGGTGTGCACAGAGGGAAGGGGGTGTGAGGAGACCTGCACGGACAGTTTCAGGAAGGGTGACGAGCACAAGGGTGGAAGGATCTGAGTGAGAAGCATGAAGCCTGTGTGGGGAGCACGTGCATGTGAGGGGGCCTGTGTGGGAGGCTGGAGAGTCGGGGGGACTGTGGGTGATGGAGGGCGGTGTGGACGCCGAGGGGGCTTGTGTGTGTAACTGGGGCTGAAGTGTGGGAAGACAGGAGTGCATGGAGAGTGTGGGGTGAGCAGTGCGTCAGGACTGGTGCTGAAGAGGCCTCAGTGGTGACCGGCTCCCCAGCTTCTCCCTTCTCTGGGCCTGGACCCTCTGGCCTGCACAGCATCACCCCGAGGTCCCAAGGGAACCAAACATTGGCAGGGACAGGGAAGAAGCTGTTACCCCCTGCCATTTGCTTTCTTTTTTTAGCTTGGAAACACGACAAAAAGATATCTGCCTTGTGACAGGTGTCAACCAGGGTCACCTGCCTTCACCAGCTGATGCCTCCCCCAGGCCCAGGGGCTGAACTGCGTTCCCTCCCTCAGTCTCGTCAGCCTGGGGCTTCCCTGATAGCTCAGTTGGTAAAGAATCTGCCTTCAATGCAGGAGGCCCCAGTTTGACTCCTGGCTCAGGAAGTACCCTGGAGAAAGGAAAGGCTACCCACTCCAGTATTCTTGGGTTTCCCTGGTGGCTCAGCTGGTAAAGAATCCACCTGCAATGTGGGAGACCTGGATTCGATTCCTTGATTGGGATGATCCCCTGGAGAAGGGAAAGGCTACCCACTCCAGTATTCTGGCCTGGAGAATTCCATGGACTGTATAGTTGGACACAACTGAGTGACTTTCAGTTTGGAGCCTCTGAGGACTAGGATTCCCTTCAATCCCCTCCTGCCTACTAAACTCAGGGGGAGGGACTCCTGTGGGGGCCACAACCGGTTGGGGAGGAGACCCACACCTCTCCACCACACCCCTCCCACCTCTCCAGGCCCAGACCCCTCACTGTCCCCCAATTCCTTCTTCCCCACCTCGCCCTTCTCCGCACCTTCCGTCATCTCTTACCGCTCATCGCAGGTGTTCCCAGGTCTGTCCAGAAGCTCAGGTGGGAAGCTGAGCGCCAAAGAATTGATGCTTTTGAACTGTGGTGTTCGAAAAGAGTCTTGAGAGTCCCTTGGACTGCAAGGAGGTCAAACCAGTCAATCCTAAAAGAAATCAGTCCTTATTATCCTTTGGAAGGAATGATGCTGAAGCTGAAGTTTCAATACTTTGGCCACCTGATGTGAAGAACTGACTCATTGGAAAAGACTCCGATGCAGGGAAAGATTGAAGGCAGGAAGAGACGGGGACTATAGCGGATGAGATCGTTAAAAAGCATCACCAACTCAATGGACATGAGCTTGACCAAGCTCCAGGAGTTGGTGATGGAAAGGGAAGCATGGAGTGCTGCAGTCCACGAGGTCACAACGAGTCAGACATGACTGAGAGACTGAACTGAACTGAACGGAACACATCAATCACTTCCCACATACCCCTCTTCTGATACCATCACATCAGGGCCAAAGTTGCAACAGACGAATTTTACAGGGCACATGAAGAGTGAGTCAGCACGCCCCACGCCAGCTAGCACCTGAGTTCTCTCCCAGACACTTAACTCGGCTACAACTTCATTGTCACTCCAGTCCTGATGTGAGGTGGAGGCTCCACGGGGCATTGGAGAAATAGACTTTCCTTCATTATGACAGTAACAGGCCCAAACCCTTGCTTCTCTTGGAGGAGAATTAATGCCTTGAAGGCCTGCTCAGAACAGACCCAGACCCTGGGGGAGACATGGGGCAAGGACTCAGAACCTGAGGCCGTTCAGCTGGAGAATTGTGGGCCCCGGGTCAGAGTGGGAACCCGGGCCTGGACACCATCCGGGGAAGGAGAATGTGTGTGTGCTTAGGGGCTCAGTCGTGTCCAACTCTGTGACCCCATGGACTGTGGCCCACCCGGCTCCTCTGTCCATGGGATTCTCCAGGCAGGAATACTGGAGTGGGTTGCCATGCCCTGCTCCAGGGGATCTTCCCAACACAGGGATTGAACCCAGGTCTCCTGCATAGCAAGCAGATTCTTTATGGTCTGAGCTATTGAGACGCCATAGAAGCAACTTAAATGACAGTCGACAAATGAATGGGTAAAGAAGATGTGGCGGGAGCTTTCCGGTGGGCCAGTGATAGGAGTTCGCCTGCCAGTGCAGGGGACACAGGTTTGACCCTGGTCAGGGAAGATCCCATGTGCCCCGGGACGACTGAACCATGTGCTTTGGAAGCCCAAGCGAACCAGAACCGGGGCTTTGCAACAGGAGAAGCCTCTGCAGCGAGGCCTGTGATACAGCAATCCCACTCCTGGGCATATATCCAGAGGTGACAGGAAATGGAGAGAGATAAACTGGGAGGTTAGGGTTGGCATATACTCACTACTATACTTAAAATAGATAACCAACAAGGACTTTTTCTGTGGCATTGGGAACTCTGCTCAATATTCTGTAACAGCATAAATGGGAAGAGAATTTGTTAAAAAAAAAAAAAACTAGTTACATGTATGTGTATAATTGAATCACTTTGCTGCACACCTGACACTAACACACACTTTCCATCAACTATATACTCCCATATGCAATAAAATTTTTAATTAATTAAAAATATAAATATTGATATTGAGTATCTTCTCACGTGCCTATGGGACCTGTGTAACCCTTCTTTGCAGAAATGTTTATTTAGGTCTTCTGCCCATTCTTTGATTAGGTTCCCTGTCTTTATTATTGAGCTGTATGAGCTTTTCATATATTTGGAAATTAAGCCCTTGTCACCTGCAAGGGTGACATCATTTGCAAAACTTTTCTCCCAGTCTGTAGTTTGCCTTTTTTGTTTACGGTTTCCTTTGCTGTGCAAAAGTATATAAATTTGATGAGGACCCATTTCTTTAGTGCTTTTTCTCATTTTTTTGTTTTCTGTTTCTACCAGAGTAGAAGCCATCTTGAATTGGTCTTCTTTCAGGAACTTTAATTCCCTCTGGATGGTTGCTGAGAGGAAGAAAAAGTTTTTTGTTTTTGCTTTTGTGTGTGAATGACAAATAATACTGGATCATTGTACCTTATGTAATTTTCAAAGGTTGTACAATTATACAAAAAAAAAAAGAAGAAGAAGACAGGGCAAACAACCTGTGGAATTATACAGACTCCTTCTTCAAAATACACTGGCATTGACATTTTGAAGGAAAAATACACAAATGGGACCGAAGCAGACTTGCAGAGTGATGAATTGGCCTAATTTCAACACTGCTGTGTCTGTGGGACTCGGGAAGCCGAGGAGAGGGAGACAGATGAGAGAAGGGCAGGTCAGTGGAAGGGTCAGGACACAGACTACGTTTATCAGTTCAGTTTGCCGCCTGAACTGGCACCGGAAACAGTAACTGGGTGGGCTGAAAAGCTCCCTCAGGTTTTCATAAGATGGTGTGGAGAACCCTGAGGAAACTCAGTACAGTGACAAGGTCAGTGATCATCCAAGGCAAGCTCAGGATGGGGAAGGAGGAAGCCCTGAGCTCTCCCCTCCATGACCTTCTTGCCAGAAATTCTTTTCTGACCTCTGATCAATTTCTATTAATTAGGGAGACCAAAATGACAAAATGATCTAACTAGGAAGATTCTGGCTATCAGGCCAAGCACAGCTCAAATACAGCTCCAAGGCGTGGGAGGAGGAGGCAGTGGCAACACTCCTTGCGGTGGCAAGTGAGACAGCGTCCAGGACTTAAGCGGTTTCACCCTTCTGGGCCCCTGGGCGTGGCCTCCGCGCGGGGGAGTGCCCGGCCGCCCAAGGAGGGCGGAACTTGCTTCCCCGGAAAGGATCCGCTGCGCTGACTCCCCTACTCCAGCAAAACTGAGATCCAGGTGGCGAAGCGAGAGATGGGTGGCCCCGAGACCCGTCTTGGCTTCCTGGTCCTGCTTCTGATTGTCTGGTTCAGCGGGACGCCCGGCGGTGAGTTCGGGCGGGGAACCTGCGGGGCGTGGGGCACGTGGAGGTTGGGTGAGTTACGACCGAAACAGGGGTGGTGCCCTGCGCGGGGATTCGCGAAACTTCTTGCGTGGTGGCGCCGCCAACCCCCTCCTCTTTCCCTTCCCCTGGCCGCCTTGCTCCTCAGCGGCTCTCCGGGGCAGAATACGGGTGCCTTGGGTGAAGCAGTAATGCGGGGTGTTTGGAGGTGACGCTAGGAGAAGAGGGGGCCGGGACGCTACAGGGAATGCTGTTTAGGCCCCCCAGGGCCCAGCCCGCCCCTTGGGAAGTGGGAGTGCTGGAGCCCGGCGGGCTGGGACCCATCGGCCTCCCCGCGGGGAAGGCACCCAGAGCCGCCCGAAAAGCACAAGCCCGCGATCTGCGCGCAGAGCCCCTTCTGGGCCCTACTGCTATCGGCCCTTGAAGGACCCGCGCTCTTTGTCACCGATCAGTTAACACCTTCAGGGCTGCCGGGGTGAGGAGAGCTCCGCGGCCCTCCAGAGCCTGGGCGGGGGTGAGAGGCGGCGGGTGGCCGAGCTTCTCCTGGGAAGTGAAGCGGGAGCTCCGAGCGGGACGGATGTGCAGGCCCGTCTCCCGGGGGCGCGCATGCCAAAGGCCGACGCCGGTACCGCTCGGGTCCCCTAGGCTGCCTGCCGCCCCGGCGCCCCCCTGCCCCCGGAACTCCCACGCACTGTATCAGTGTTTGGGCTCCAGCTGTCCTGTCCTGTCAAAGTAGATTCTGAAATTATGATACTAAATGCAGCTCAACTTGACAGTAACTTCAAAAAGCTTCACAGTCTTAGAGTTGAAACGAAGGAAAAGTTGCCATCCAGAAATTGAGGAAGGAAAACTTCAGCCTTGGACAAAACGACCAGCAGAGGAGCCCATTTATGACCCTGTACATGCAGCTCCAGCCGTGTCTACACGTGTGTTTTGTATCAGCCTAGGGATTTGCTGTCCAGGTATATTTCTTGTAGCACTAGTATTAGCTGTTTTGCATCTTCATAGTGTGAAAAGGATTGAACTAGAACATGCTATCAGTGCCAGCAGTAGATCCCAAGGGCTGTCTCAGTCCCAGTCCTTCCCAGATGTCTCAGTATGTGAGAGGCAACACACCCAACAATACAGCCCCCATCTCCAGTTATCCTCCCTTGTGGGTAGAGGAGTAGGACTTGAGAAGTGTCACTCTTTTGGAGGCCAAAGCTAAGGTGAATGATATCAAAGTATCTAACCAGGGAGAGGAACTCAAAAGATGTACTCTGAGAAGGTACCTTTTGGTGTGCTTTCCATGGGGTTTATGTAGATGAAAAAGATCCAGATAAAGAGCAACAAGCATTTGTAAAAGCAGTTAGAGATCAAGCTTCTGAAATTCAGGTGACAACGATGCTCCCTGAAAGTTGTAAGCTATGAGATCTTCATCACAGAAATCTTCCTATTACCCACGTGTGAACAGAAGAAGGGGAAAAACCCATGGTGGATTGCCTCATGTGAACCGAGGGTACATTAAGTTGTTTTTATGACAGTGCAAATATGTAGAGGCCAACAGTCTGCAGGCAACTTCTCAACAAAAGCTAGTTCACATGGCTGCTCAGATTGCCTGTGGAATGAGCTACCTGGTCAGAAAGAAGTCCTCCACAAAGACCTGGCAGCTAGGAGCTCTGTCATTGAACAACTTCAAGTTAAGAGCAAAGCCAGTCCCTCTCCAGAGTCTTGTCCCCCATGGACTCTCACTGTCTGGGGAACAACAAAAACACGGGATATGGATGACTTTTGAAAGTCTGGTTAATGATGAGTTCTCCAGCCTTCCCTGGTGATCCAGTGGCTAAGACTCCACACTCCCAATGCAGGGGCCTGGGTTCAATCCCTGGTGGGGGAACTGGATCCTGCATGCCACAACTAAGAAGTCAGCATGCTGCTACTAAAGAGCCCACGTGTTTATAAGTCTGACCAAACGCGCTTCAGTGGACATCTGCCCGTTTGATGTGGCCGAGTACCTGAAAGAGGGTTACCAAATAGCCCCGCCTATCAACTGTCCTGATGAACCATTTATGTGATGGCTTGTGCTGGGCCTTCGATCCAGAGGAGAGGTGCAGTTCCAGCTAAGGACCCGGGGTCTCACAGAGGTCCCTGCAGCCCTGGGGGCCTGTGTCTGACCCTCCTCTCACAGTCCCCCAGCGTCAGGAGGAAGGTGCCTGTCAAGGCCCACTTGGAGCCAGCCAGTCACGTACATCACCCAGCATCAGAGAAGCAGATTCGTCTTTCAGAACACCGAGCTTTAGGAATGCTTTAGCATCTGAACTTTCTAACACAGACTTACTGATGTGGAATACTTTCTCAATCTCACTCTTATTAGCTTGAATTGAAAATGTTTGTGTAAATCTTTTACACATAGTTGCCTTAGAGGTACAGGTATATTCTTACAAAATAAATAGATTTTAAAATTGTTTAAACACACATATTTGGACTAACAATCATATTACTAGCTGCTTTTTATTGTCTGAATTCTACAAGGTAATGCAGTTGATTCACCTTTGAAGTTTTGGTTTCTTTCACTAGTTTTGGAGTTGATTCATCTTCAACATGCAGTACTTTTTCTTAGGAAGATAAAAACCATCCATCAGTTATGGGCTACTGTCCAACCCCCTCATTTGCTGCAGAGTAGCTATTTGTTCCAAAGTGCCCTAGGGGAAGCCACAGGAGTGAGCAGATAGTGGCCACATAACAACTCTAGTGTCACATCTAGGCCAGCTGCTCGTGGGTCTTGTTGTTCCCTGTGGCCCTGCTTATGCCAAAACACATAACCACTTCTATCCTCTGATGGCTGGCCTAGCTGAACTAATGATTAGGGGTTGATGACCCCACATCATGGTGGGCAACTCCATTCCATGACCAGAGGCCTCATCTCTGCCAGGCCCCAGGACCACACCAGGAGCCACGTTTCAATGGTGTGATTTTCTCCACTGCAACACTCAGGGTCTGTGTTGTGAGCCTTCAAGTAGAAAATGGCTTGTAAGCACCTTTCTGACCACAGATACCTCTGATGTCAGTAGTTCTGCTGGGTCATCTGCCCAGGAAGCATCTCCAGCCATGCTCATCGTTCACCAATTGTGACTGCTTTTGTGCTGGGACAGCAGATTGCAGCAGAGACCTAGGGTCTGCAAAGCCTAAAATATTTCTTCTGTACCATTACAGGAAACCTAAGGCCAAGTGGTATTAACTGGAGATAGAATAGTGACCACAGCCCTGCAGCCCTTGAGAGGTTGTATGTTGGCACTTGTCTCTGTATTTCCTCCAGGATATTGTGTACACGTACTATTGGGGGATGGGGAGGTAGGGTCTGAAGTCTGAATCTGGAATTCACCAATACGGTAGCCTTCACCCCACGTTAATTTACTAGCTACTAAGGTCTCCATGAATGTCACAGGTCCAGAGCATGTGAAATGACCACTCCGTGGTCTGTGGACCTGATGATAACCACTGTAAGCAGAACCTGGGACTGCTCTCCATTGATAGCCTGGTCCTCTGAGCATCGCCTCAACAATTGGGGGACCATGATGATGCTATGGTTCCTGTGCATGATATTAGAACCACTATGTGCAATGTGAATGTGAGAGTAGTTTCTGCTTCTGCAGGTTCACTTATCCCAGTCAATAACCATGTGGCTCTTTGGGAAAGAATGGAAGGACTTTTGCACTGGATGTGGTGATGAAAGGGCCCTCCTCTTTAGAAAGTGGTTTCTTTCTCTGGTGATACCTTCTGAGAAGTGACTCAGATCCAGAAAATGTGCCTGGAACAGAAGTTTGGTAGGGATGACTGCTTTTGGCTTCCTGAGCATCCAGCCTTGTGTGCTGCCTCTCTTTAATTCTTTCAATGGTACAGTTTGTATCTAGGTTCCTGCCCATCTGTTTGCCTTTCGGATCGCCCTGTGCTATGAGCCAGCATCATATTCTCTGCAGTCAGGCCCTGGCTGGCACTGAGACTCTCTCATCACTTTGACCCCTGCACCTCTTTTCTGCTGACCTAGAGCACCCCCACCTGGAATCTGATTTTTCCACAACTTCCATCTATGTTCGTGATGGAAGCCCACAGGAACAGCACTCCTACCACCATCCCTGATCTTCTGCAAAAGTCATCCTTGAGCTATTGGAGATGCTTCTCATCCATGCTTTCCTCTCGGGCTCCATAGAGTCCATCAGGCTTTCCCATGGAGCTGGTGGACTGCACACTTTCCTGCCTTTTCATACGTGTCCACCCTGGCAGATTCACTTCTCTGAGCCTTGGATCCCATCCTCTACCACCTGCCTCGGAAGTTCTGGACTTTCTCTTTCATGCCATGTGGGCCAGGCCTTTCTCCAGGCTTCCAAGACCCATCCTAGTGGGAGATCACCACGTCTCCCCAGCCTTGCTAAGCCCAGTGACCCGTAATTATAAACTCTCCCTTCTCCAGCTTTGGGTTCTGTGCTCATCCTCCCCACCCACACCCCCACTGGCTGTGATCCGCTTCCTCAGGAACAGCCCCCTTACCCTCTGCATCTCCCACAGATACTCAGAGAGAACCTGACATCCTGTGGGTTTGGGCCTTTCCTTCTGAACCAGCCTGGCCTATCCCTGGGAAACGTATGTGTTGGTTCATGCCACGTGCGGAGCCTGTGAGCAGAGTGGAAACGGGGCGCATCCAGGGCTGTGGGGTGTCTTGCCTGCCTGAGGCTTCGTCGTCTTCCTCAGTCGTGCCTGGTGGGGGGGGGGCAGGCGGGGGTCCTGCTCTGTCAGCCCAGCCCACAGCCTTCCTCTGCTGTCCCAGCCCTGGGGGAGGAGGCCCACGGGTCTCCTTCTCCCACCCTCACCCTCTCTGCGGTTTGCCTTCACAGACGCTCACTCTCTGTCCTATAACTTCACCATCGATCCTCAGCCCAGACCTGGAGAGCTGTGGTGTGAGGTTCAAGGCCAGGTGGACGGAGAGCTTTTTCTCTCCTATGACTGTGGTCATGCTAAGATCATATTCACAAGTCCACTGGGAGAAGAAGTGAAAACCATAAAGACCTGGGAAACACAGATGGAAACACTCAGAGACATCAGGGACCACCTGCGTGACTTTACACTGGAGAAACCCACGGTCACGGGTGAGTTAGAAAATCCAAGTACAGGAGGAGCAGATGGGGCTTAAAATGCAGTTGGATGTTGGTCCTTCCCTAGTCGTCCAGTGGAAAGAGCAGCTGTTGCATGAGAGACCAGGGCCAGATCAGCTGGGCCCAGGGGGGGACCCAGGGGAGGTGGACCCAGGTGGGGCAAAGAATCTGTCAAGCCCAGAGGCTGAGCTCTTTCTTTCCCATGGTGGGAGCAGACCCTCTCACCCTGCAGGCCAGGATGACATGTCGCTGTGAGGATGAGAGACACATCAGTGGATCCTGGCAGTTTGGCTTGAATGGACTAATGAGCCTCCACTTTGATTCGGAGAATGGGCACTGGAGAGTGGATCACCCTGGGTGCAGATGGATGAAAGAGAAGTGGGAGAATGACAGAGCTGTGACCGAGTTCCTGAAGAAGGTCTCCATGGGAGACTGTCGGACCTGGCTTCAGGCTTTCATGGTGCGCTGGGAGAAAATGTTGAAAACCACGGGTAAGTGAGAAGGGAGGAGAAAGTGACAGTCCCCTTGTGGTGACATGGACCCTGTGTGTGTGTGTGTGTGTGTGTGTGTGTGTTTGAGAAACTGATCCATCAGAGGTGAGTTGTCCTGGGAGAACAATGACCCGGGGATGCTCTGTCATCCTCCTTCCTCTTCCCCCTCCTGATGTCTCTCTTCACAGCACAAGCCTTTCTGCGACTGAACATGGATTTTTGCTGATCCCAAACCTGTAGACATCTTTTTGATTTCTGGGATTTATTTCCCACTGTACCCTCTTTCCAGAGTCTTCTTTTCAATCTCACCAATCAAAAATAAATAAATAAACCAATAAATGTCACCAATCCTCCTTCTGGAAATCTGTCAACACCACCTCTGCTGTCAGATCCTGAGGACTCCATCCTCACGTCACCGTCTCTGATGTCACAGCAGGACTGAGTGGCTGTGTTGGAAACCTTGCTCCCCATGAGCTGTCAGAGCCCCTGAGGACTGGGCTCCTCCCTTCCCCCATCTCACCTGAGGACCTGTGACTGGGGCCTCCATGTGATGGGTGTAAACTGTCTGCACAGTAGGGGTACCTGAGTCGGGGTGGGGGTGGGTGGAGGCATCTGCCGAGTTTGGAGTCTGGACAAGGGCGTCACTCTTACTCTCCTTGCAGCATCACCAACCACGGGCCCCCCTACAGTGCAGCCCACGGCCACAGCCATCGATCTCACCACAGGGATCGCCATCGGGGCAACCAGTTTCGTCATAATGGGCATCATAATAGCCTGTATCCTGTACAAGAAGAGGTACTGAGGGCAGAAGTCAGAGGGAAGGCAGGGGCACAGGGCCTGGTGTGAGGAGGGGGAAGGTGAATCCCAGCCGACCCCTGCCCCTCACTGAACCTCCTCATCCTGGAAATGAGCCAGTGAATAAGACCTCATATAACCTGAGAGCAAGAACTCAGACAAGCTCAGGCCTCAGTTCTGATAGCACCTCAGTGTCAGATGATAGTGGGAAGTGGGGGGTTGCTGGGGGCCTGTTGAAGTTAAAAGGGTTTAGCCACGTTCCCCTGACTGCGCACAGACCGCTGGCTGGCAGGGCCCAGGGCGGGTGGTGTGAGAACAGCAGGCGCTCAGGGCGAGGGCAGGACTCCCGGGGCTGAGAGCAGCATGGGGCTCCTCATGACGTGTCAGCGGGGAGGGGACCCACCCAGGGCCAAGATGAGAGGGGCCGGGCTCTCATCCCAGGAGGAAGGGCTGGGAAGGCCTTTGCAGACCCAGCTCCAAAGGCCTGTTCTCACCGGAAGTGGCTTGGGCCAAGCAGGCAAGGCAGGAGCCCCACAGCAGAGACTGTGGGAAGGGGCGAGGCCAGGCCTGTGCCCCTGGAGCAGCAGCAGTTCTGACTCCGCCTGTGGCCTGCCCGTCACCAGCCTCCTGGGGACCCAGAGCCTCCATCACTGAGCGGCCCTGCCTTGAGCAGAGGTCCTGGGGATGGTGGGCCTGAGCTGGGGTGGAGGCGCCCAGCTGGGCGGGACCAGGAAGAGATGGGGGCAGGGACCCTGGTCCTGAGAGCTGTGTGTGCTGCTGGCTCAGAGGCTGGAGGGGAGCGAAGGAAGGAGGTTTGCCTGTAGGCCCCCAAGGCTGTCAGGAAGCAAGGCCCCTCCTCCGGGGACCTGCTCCCTGGTCCTTTAGGCCCCCCTCGGGGAGGATCCGGACCTGAGTGAAGGGAGCAGATTGATTCCTCACTGGCTCCAGTCCTGAGCCTGAGCAGAGGGTGTCAGGGCCTGGGGTGACTCTGTGATGCAGGAAGGAAGGAGGAGGGGACGAGAAGCTGCTGGCCCTGGGGTGGGGGTGGAGGGTGGGGGACATAGGAGCCCCTCAGTGAGGGCGGGGCTGGGGGGGCTGGGGAGGGGCAGCCCCAGGAAAGTGTTGGGATTCCTCAGCCTCCTGGACCAATACCTCTTTCTTTTCTGCAGGAGACGGTGCTCCCAGGAAGCCCCTGACAGGTGCTCTGTAGGCCTCAGGACTCAGTCTTTGCTTGGCTGCCTTTGTTCTCCTTCTGTCCACTTTAGAGCCAGGAGATCAGACCAGTATGCGGAGCCTGCCTTCCAGTTGTGCTGACCCAGATGCTCATTGTCTTCTGACCGGTCACATGGTGAACAGCCTCCTCCGTCTCTTTGTTTCTTCCCATCCTCTTTGGCCTCTTTCTCTTGGTGCGAAGTGATGGAATCCCTGCACTGAAAACAAGAAACCTCCTCAAACAGGACACTTTCTGTCTTCTTCTAGTTTGAGAAAAATCAGACTCTTCTCTGTATGGCAATCTCAGTGTTGCAAATGGTGATAATGGAAGAAAAATACCATCTACTCTTACAGGACTCAGGGATTCCTTCTATGGTCAGAGAAACAACTTCAGAGTATTTTCAACAGAACAAAATATTATGTCTGAATGTCTCTTTTAGTCATTTTCTTTTGTATAGTAATATTTAAGTCAGTATTTCACTATTATAAAAAATATAAATACTTCAAGCTTCTTTTTCTAATCAAGGAGGGAACTCAGGGCATTTCACCTTTTTTCCACCTTCCGGGATTAAATAGAACTGATGATTCAGCTACATTTAATGTGGAAGCAGAGAATAAAAAGAACGCTCTTAAAGTAACATGCAGTCTAGCTGTCGATCCTAAACAGTATCCTGATAACCTGGATCCAAAGATATGTTCTGGAACTTGAGCAATAAAATCGTTTTTTGTTTCATCGAGATCTGCACCCTCAGTGCTGACTCTGCTGTCTTCCTCTATGCCTCCCCCTCTGCAAGGAGGAGCCAGACTTCACCACACAAACTACGTCTGTTTTGAAAAGTAGATTTAGTTCCCCATTGTCAGAGGATCATATTCAGAATAGATAATGAATTCCTACAAATAAAGAAGATAAAGTGTAGCCTTTTGGCCACTGATTGAGCGGTTCACATATGGGGAATTGCTGCTCAGTCGTTAAGTCGTGTCCAACCCTTTGCAGCGACATGGTTGCAGCAGATGAGGCTTCCCTGTCTCAGTATCTCGAGGAATTTTGTCAAACTCATCTCCATTGAGTCACTGATGCCATCCAACCATCTCATCCTCTGTCGTCCCCTTCTCCTCCTGCCCTCAATCTTTCCCAGCATCAAGGTCTTTTCCAATGACTTGGCCCTTCACATCAGGAATCAAAGTATTGGAGTTTTATCTTCAGCTTCAGTCCTACCAATGAATATTCAGGGTTGATTTCCTTTAGGATGGACTGGTTTCAACTCCTTGCAGTCCAAGGGAATCTCAAGAGTCCTATCTAGCACTACAATTCAAAAGCATCAGTTCTTCACCACTCAGCCTTCTTTACGGTCCAACTCTCACATATGTGCATCACTACTGGAAAATCCATAGCTTTGACTGGACAAACCTTTACTGGCGAAGTGATGTCTTTGCATTGCACGTCCTACTCAGCAACTTTCTTTTTTCTTCTCAAACCAATTTTATCACGTGACCTTGATGGTCAGTTTTGCTTTCTTATCACGCATGTGTTCACTGGAGGACCATTTTGATTTCCTTTGAGTACTTTTCCTTTGCTTTCACAACTTGACCAACTGTTTGATGTAAAAGGCCTAGCTTCTGGCCTGTCTTGGCTTTTGACATGTCTTTTCCCAAAGCTTAACTAGTTCTACTCTTGGATTTAAAGTGAAAGATGTGTGATTCTTCCTCTCACTCAGACATGTAGAGGGCACTGTAAAATTATTTTTTTTTCTTTTCTTTAGCTTTTCTTCGAAGGAGCAAGCATCTTTTCATTTCTTAATTAAAATTAATTTTAATTTAACGGCTGCAGTCACCTTCCTCAGTGATTTGGGAGGCCAAGAAAATAAAATCTGCCTGTTTCCACTATTTCCCATATTATTGCCATGAAGCAATGGCCCCGGATGCCAAAATCCTAGTTTTTCCAAATTGAGTTTTAAGTCAGCATTTTCACTCTGTTTCTTCACCTTCCACGAGAGGCTTTTTAGTTCCTCTTCACTTTCTGCCATTCAGGTGCTATCATCTGCACATCTGAGGTTGTTGTTATTTCTCCAGGCAATCTTGATTCCAGCTTGGGATTCATCCAGCCCAGCATTTCACATGATGTACTCTGCATAGAATTTGAATAAGCAGAATGACAACATACAGCCTTAACATACTCCTCACATTTTTGAGCCAGTCCATTCTTCCATGTCTTGTTCTGACTATTGCTTCTTGTCCTGCATACAGGCTTCTCAGGAGACAGGTAAGGTGGTCCGGTATTCCCATCTCTTTAAGAATTTTCCACAGTTTGTTGTGATCCACACAGTCAAAGGCTCTTGCATAGTCAATGAAGCAGAAGTAGATGTTTTCTGGAATTGCCTTACCTTTTCTGTGATCCAGCGGGGGTTGCCAATTTGATCTCTGCTTCCTCTGCATTTTTAAATCCAGGTTATACACCTGGGAATTCTTGCTTCACATACCGCTGAAGCCTAGCTTGAAGGATTTTTAGCTTGACTTTGCTGTGAAATGTGTATACTGCTATGGTAGTTTGAACATGAAAACTGACGGTTTCCAGTCCTTTGACCATTGCGGAGTTTTCCAAATAGTGAGTGCATATTCAGTGCAGCATTTTAACAGCATCATCTTTTAGGATTTTAAGTCATTCACCAGGAATTCCATCACCTCCACTAGCTTTGTTCGTAGTAATTCTCCCTAAGGCCCACTTGACTTCACACTCCAAGATATCTGGCTCTAGATGAGTGACCACACCACCATGGTTATCCGGGTCATTAAAATCTTTTTGTGCACTTCTTCTATTTTTGCCACTCCTTTTTCATCTCTTCTGCTTCTGTTAAGTTCTTGTTGTTTCTGTCCTTTATTGTGTCTATCTTTGCATGAAATGTTCCCTTGGTATCTCCAATTTTCTTGACGAAATCTCTAGTCTTTCCCTTTCTATTGTTTTCCTCTATTTGCATTGGTCATCTAGGAAGCCTTTCTTATCTCTCCTTGCTATTCTTGGGCATTCTTCATTCAGATGGATAGATCTTTCCTTTTCTCCTTTTCCTTTCACGTCTCTTCTTTTCTCAGTTATTTGTGAGGCCTCCTCAGACAACCATTGTGCCTTCTTGCATTTCTTTTTCTTGCGGATAGTTTGCTCAGCACCTTCTGTACAATGTCATGAACCTGCATCCATAGTTCTTCAGGCACTCTGTGTACCACATATAATCCCTTGAAGCTATTTGTCACTTCCACTGTATAATAGAAGAGATTTAATTTAGGTCATAGCTGAATGGCCTAGTGGTTTTTCCTACTTTCTTCAATTTAAGTCTGAATTTTACCATAAGGAGCTCATGATCTGAGCCACAGTCAGCTCCCGGTCTTGCTTTTGCTAACTGTATAGAGGTTCTCCACCTTTGGCTACAAGGAATATAATCTGTCTGATTTCAGTATTGACAATCTGGCCATGTCCATGTGTAGAGTCATCTCTTGTTTTGTTGGAAAAGTATTTTTCCTATGACTAGTATGTTCTCTGGCAAACTAAATAACCTTTTCCTTCCTTCATTTTATACGCCTAAGCCAAACTTGCCTGTTCCTCCAGGAATCTCTTGACTTCCTACTTTTTCATTCCAATCCCCTATGGTGAGAAGGACATCTTTTTTGGTGTTAGTTCTAGAACGTCATGTAGGTCTTCACAGAAGCGCAAACCTGTGAAAAGTTTGAACATATCCCGAATAATCAACCCGACAAAAAAACTGCTGTGATATCCTCACATATTGATATAAATGACAGCCTTTTTAATAAATCAGGATCAAGGGATACAAGAAATGCAATAACAGGAATTTTCTCATATCATTTGTAGGAGTAAAATTGAATAATGTCCTGAGATGTCTATTTCACTGTATCTCAACGGTAGATCATTCTCTCTTCCTACTACACAGTCAACCCAGTGTTAGTTCCAAATGGAAAATGTGGACCAAAAGCCATGTAGATTCAGCAAAACCTCAGAGATATTCCAGCCTGGTTTCCAGACCAGGGCAATAAATTGAATATCATAATAAAGAGAATCAAACAAACTTTAATTTCCCACTTTGTATATAGCTTTGTTGACACTGTCTGAAGTCTGTTAAGTGTGCAATAGCTTTATGACTAGATAAATAATATACAGAGTTTAATTAACAATGCTGTGTTTCTGAATTAAAGTAGTTTGAGCATCATCTGTGCCTTCATGAGGTAACATGTTTTTGCCGGTGGAGGGTCTTGTCTCAGTGCCTATGTTTGCTGACTGATCAGGGTGGTGGTTGCTGAAGGTTGGGGTCGGTAGGGCAATTTGTGAAAAGAAGACAACAATGAGGTTTTCCACATCCTATGACTCTTCTTTTCACAGATTTATCCATAGCATGCAGTACTCTTTAACAGTGTTGGCATCCATGAAAATAACATGAGCCTCATTGTACTTCTCCATCAGGCTCTTGGATGCTTTGTCAATCAGCAGTAATATTTTGAAACGAATCTTTCTTTCTGAGCAGTAGATCTCAACAGTGGACTTGAAATATTGGGCCACCAATGTTGTAAACAGATATTCTGTCATCCAGGCTTCATTGTTTCATTTACAGAGCACAGGCAGAACAGATTCACCTAATTCTAAAGGGCCTTAGAATTTTCCAAGTGATAAATGACCATCGACTTACAGTAATCTGCTGCATTCGTCCTTATCAAGAGAATCAGCCTGTTCTTGGAATCTTTGAAGCCAGGCATTGACTACTCCTCTCCAGGTATCAAAGTCCTGATGGGCATCTTCTTCCAATAGATGGCCCTTTTGTCTACGCTGCAAATGTCTAACTTAGTGTGGTCACTTTCATAGATTATCTCAGCTATATCTCTTGGGTAACTTGCGGAAGCTTCTATGTCAGGTCTTGTACTACACTCTGACTCTGTACTTTATTTTATGGAGATGGCTTCTTTCCATAAACTTCATGGACCGCCCCCCTGCTATCTTCAATTTTTTCTTCTGCAGCTTTTTCACCTCTCTTACCCTTCATCGGAACTAAGAGAGTTAAGGCTTTGATCTCAACTAGGCTTTGGCCTCAGAAAATATTGTTGCTGGTTGGATCTTCTATGCAGACCCATAAAACTTTGTTCATATCAGCAATAAGGATGTTTTACATTCTCAGAAACAGACTCCCGTATTTAAAGAATGAACTTTCATCTGCTGTGGGGAAGGAGGCAGAAAGGGATAGTTAGGGAGTTTGGGAAGGTCATGTACACACTGCTCTACTTAAAATGGATAACCATCAAGGACCTATGTGTGGCATATGGTGTGTCTGTGTGTGCGCACTCTGTGTGTGTCCAACTCTCTCTGTCCTCATGGACTGTACCCTGCCGGCTCCTCTGTCCATGGAATTTTCCAGCAAGAATACTGGAGTGGGTTTCCTTTTCCTTCTCCAGGGGATTTTCCCAGCACAGAGATGGAACTCACAATTTGCTCAGTGTTATGTGGCTGCCTGTCAAGGAAAATGGATACATGTATGTATACGGCTGAGTCCCTTAGCTATTCACCTGAAACTATCCCAACACTATTTGTTAATCAGCTACACCCAATACAACAAAAAGTCTTATAAAACTAGACTGTTTTTAGTTGAGTATTTGGAGCAAATTCTGGGAAAAAGATGAAAAAGAGATGAAAAACACAACTGCCACTTTTGAAGAGCCCAGAGCAAAAGCAGCATGCCTCACATGCCCCCAGCACACGACAGCACTTCAGGGATCAGCCGGTCACCTAAGCCACCCCTCTGACTGACCCCTGGTCACACCCCTCCCCTCACCGCGTAGAAGGAACCAGATCGCCCCAGCACCTCGGAGAGCGAGCAAGCAAGGAACCTGTCATTTGTTCTCACTCCCCTCTGCTGCAGCAGGAGCCCCAAAGAAGGCCTGCCTCAAATTCTTTTGATTAAGAAATTTGAGTTATTTCTATTGTCTGGACTCTGATTGATTTCTATTGATGAAGGAGGCCAAGAGCCTGGTGCGTAACAATTTGGGAATAAGAGACACATGGGGGCTGGGAGGACAGGACACAGGCTTGGGTGGGGCCCCACCTTGGTGGGTTCAGGTGATGGATGTGTCAGGGGAAGACTCTCATGCATAGGCCTGGGGGGCAGGTGCCTGGGTTTAATCTCTGGGAAGAGGCAACACGGGGACCCCATAGCCCCAGTGGAGGAGGCTGGTGAAGAGGCAAGTGACTAGGAGAGCAGGAGAAAGACAGAAGGACAGCGTTATATTCCTGGTCTGGACAGCCAGCTCGGAGAAGACAGGCCTCTCTGGACAGGCCTGGCCACTCCCACCTGTGCGGCTCCTGGCACCTGGACACAGAGTAGACCCCAGATGGGAGTGGAATCAACTGGGAGGTGATTGTAGTGTGTATCCACAACGAGCATACTTCCAAGAACATGAAACTCCACCTGAATGCTCTTGCTACTTCCTCAATACACTGCTCGCATCCATTTCCACATCTATCGATAGGGAACCCAGCTGCACTCAGTGACAAGACATGAAATGGAGCACTGCCGGTGCTGAGGTGTCAGGACGACTCTCCGAGGTCAGGGCTCAGTCACCCCTGAAGCTAGCAAAGGCCAAGGGCCCCATGATAACAGAGAGATGTGTCACTCTGTCACGGACGTTCACCTCTCAATGTCTTTGGTAGACCCAATTCCCAGGAATTAGGAAGGCTTGTCAGTCCCAACGAGTGATGGATGATCTCACTCTTCATCAGCGGATAGCCCTGAGATGTGAACATGAGATACTCAATGCTGCTTGGACACTGCATAAAAGTAAACTATGCGGGGGAAGAAAATGGATCACACAGGCTACCAGTGTAGATCCCCTGGAGGAGAGCATTGCAGTCCACTCCTGTATTCTTGCCTAGAGAATCCCCATGGATAGAGGAGCCTGGTGGGCAAAAGTCCATGGTGGTCCCAAGGAGTCAAGATGCGACTGAAGCGACTTAGAATGCACCAAGGCACTAGATAGAACAGGAAGCCGGAAGAGACCGTCGGGTAGCGCCCAGGGGCAGCGCTGGATCCCGGTCTCCAGGCCGAACCTGGAGATTCAGGTTCTGACCTCAGTCCTCAAACTTTTTCTAATTAGCAGTTACTTTGGCCCACAAACTTGGCGTCTGTGTCCAATGCGGGAGACGCGGGTTCGATCCCTGGGTCAGGAAGATGCCCTGGAGAAGGAAATGACAACCCACTCCAGTATTCTTGCCTGGAAAATCCCATGGACGGAGGCCCTGGTAGGCTACAGTTCACCGGGTCGCAGAGTCGGACACGACTGAGCGACTTCACTTTGGTCCACAAAAGGTCTAGGACTACTCTGGGGCAGAAACTACTATAAAACATATTGCTGATGACACTGCAGTTAAGGGCTGTCTTCAGGCCCTTTCAAGAGATCCTCAGAGTTCTCCTGTGTGGGTGGTTGTGGGGTGCTGGGTGGCGTGGAAATCTTGAGTCTTTTAAGAAAAGCAGGGCTTCCCTCGTAGCTCAGTCAGTAAAGACTCTACCTTCAATGTAGGAGATCCAGCTTCGACCCCGGGGTCGGGAGGATCCCAGGAGGAGGGCATGGCGACCCACTGAAGGACTCTTGTCTGGAGAATCCCCACGGACAGAGGCGCCCGGCGGGCTACCGTCCTCGGGGTCGCGAGAGTCCGACACGACTGAGCGAGTAAACCAGCCCCACAGGAAGACTGCAGGCGGGAATGGGGAGGAGGGCTGAGGGGCCAGAAGGACACGGAGGAGAAAAGCAATGCGGAGGGACAGGAGGAGCAAGGAGTGAGCCAGCGGGGGGGGGGGGGGGGGGGCACTGGGCGGGGCCACGCCAGCAGCGGGACTCGGGAGGTGCCGGCCTCCGCGGAGCCGCCAGGCTTCAGTGAAGAGGGCGTGAGCTGGCGGGGATGGGGCGGGAGTGGGCGGGTTATCGGGCTCCGCCTATATATGTATCTGGGCGCTCCCCGCGAATTCCAGCCCGATTCTCCCAGTGTCAGGCTGAAGATGTCCTGGACCGCTGACCCCGCAGCGCGTCTTGCTTTGGCGGCTCACTTTCTAATCGGGTCTCTGAGGTTCTGCATTGGAGAAGGAAATCGCAACCCACACCAGTATTCTTACCTGGAGAATCCCAGGGACGGAGATACCTGTTGGGCTGCCGTCTATGGGGCTGCACAGAGTCGGACACGACTGAAGCGACTTAGCAGCAGCAGCATGGTCTGCAAGGCGCGAGGCGGTGAGTTCGGGGATTAACCTGTGGGGAGCGGACACAGGGCCTTAAGACTCCGAGAAGGATGGGGGTGTCCGCGGGAGTTCGGGGAACGGCGCGGCGACGTCGCCTCCCTGCTTTTAAAGCTCCGCGCGCTCTTTTCCTGCTGCACTCCTGCTCCCCTGCCCCGACTCCCCGGCTGGTTGCGGACCCCCACCCAACGGCCCCCAACCCCGGCAGGGGAAAGATACGGTCTGGGTGAAAAAGGATTCCCAGCTGGAAGGGAAGGGAAGCAGGTAGAAGTGGGAGCCAGCGCGGCGCCAGGAAATCGGCCCGCCCGTAGGGAATTCGGAGCCACTGAAGCGGGGGCAGGAAAGGTGGCGGCCGTCCCTGCCACGGAGGTCAGGGGAAGGCTGGGAGGAGTCTGACCCGTTGCGTTGGCAGCAGGGGAGGTGGGGCAAGATGGGCAAGAGTCTAGGTGGAGTCAGCCACTTGGGCAAAAGTCCGGGGTTTTCAGTGCGGGAGGGAGGGCGGGGGAGATGGGTGGAGTCTGTCCTAGGAAGCCTCCTTAGAGTCCTGCTTGCTTACAACACTATTTTTCTGCATCTCTCCCCTTCTTGTGAAGCCCATGGCCTCCAACAACTTCCCATCTGTGAAGGGATCCTAAACATGCCCTCTGTCAACTGGCACCCTATCCTCTTGCCTGAGAATTCACCCCAGCAGAAGCCTCCCAGCCTGACCCCCGGGACATAAAGCAGGAGAGATGGGAGAAGAGTTTCCCGAAGTGTGTGACACAGGGCACCCCACTTCTACCCTTTGGTCACACATTCATCTTCCCTGAGACTATGGAGACAGTGGCCTATAGTAGCTATTAATTAAGACAGGAGTTGGAAAACCCTTTCTTCAAAAGACAGAGTAAATCTGTTGGTCTCAACAGGCTGTTTGGTGTCTGTGTGCTTTATACATCTCCACATCTGTGGTACAAGAGCAGGCAAAGACGACCTCAAAAATCCAGAAGAACCGAGTGGCTGCCCTGGGTCACACCACAGTAATGGATGACTCACCCCTAGGGACTCCCCCAAGGGGTGCCTTAGCTGCCTCTTTGTAAACCAGAAACTTGCTCTGTCCTGCCTTGGAGGTTCTGGGTACAAGAACGTGAAAGGAGTGTGGGTCCAGCAGATATGGGCTAATGTCCCCTGACCCCCTCTGCTGTAGGGTGCCTTCATTGGTCCCTGGAGATATCGGGGACACTGCATGAAGCCTCAGGCATGAGCAGAGTAGTGTGTGCATGCTAAGTCACTTCAGTCATGTCCAACTCGTTGTGATTCTATCAACTATATATAGGGCACTAGGGGCCTCTATCCAAGATTCTCCAGGCAAGAATACTGGAGTGGGTTGTCATGCCCTCCTCCATGGGATCTTCTCTCACCCAGGGATAGATCCCATATCTACTCCTACTCCTACATTGCAGGACGATTCCTTACTGCTGAGCCACAGGGGCAGGCCCCAGAGAATGATATTGCTACAATTCTGATGTCAGGCCTAGGCCACCTGCTGCTACATCTTATTTGTTGCCTCTGGCCCTTCTTATGCCAAACCACAATATCACTTCAATCCTATGATGGCTGGTCTATTTGAACTAATGATTAGGGGTTGATAAGCCCAGATCATGATGGACAAATTTGACATTCCACGACCAGAGGCCTCATTTCGACCAGCCCTCAGGGCCGTACCAGGAGCCACATGCAAATGATGTAGTATTCCCCACTGCAAATGGCATGGCTTTTCCTCAGGACATAAAGAGTCTAAGATCTGAACCTTCAAGGAAATTGCCATATACTGCACAAAGCACCTTTCTGACAACAGATACTTCTGATGTCACAGGTTCTGCTGGATCATCTGCCCAAGAAGCAGGTCATCATTCACCAATCATCTGTGACTGCTTTTGTGCAAGGACAACAGTTGTAACAGAAACCTATGATCTGCCGAGCCTGAAACATTTCATATGTACTGTTACAGGAATCTATGGGCCACAGTTCAGTTCAGTTCAGTCACTCAGTCCTTTCCAACTCTTTGCAACCCCATGAACCACAGCACACCAGGCATCCCTGTCCATCACAAACTCCCAGAGTTTACTCAAACTCATGTCCATTGAGTCAGTGATGCCATCCAACCAACTCATGCTGTCTTCCCCTTCTCCTCCCACCTTCCATGTTCCCCAGCATCAGGATCCTTTTAAATGAGTCATTTCTTGGCATCTGGTGGCCAAAGTATTGGAGCTTCAGCTTCAGCATTAGTCCTTCCAATGAATATTCAGGACTGATTTCCTTTATGATGGACTGGTTGGATCTCCTTGCAGTCCAAGGGACTCTGAAGAGTCTTCTCCAACACCGCAGTTCAAAAGCATCAATTCATCGGTGCTCAGCTTTCTTTATAGTCCAACTCTCACGTCCATACATGACCACTGGAAAACCCATAGCTTTGACTAGACAGACCTTTGTTGGCAAAGTATTGTCTCTGCTTTTCAATATGCTGTCTAGGTTGGTCATAACTTTTCTTCCAAGGAGCAAGCATCTTTTAATTTCATGGCTGCAGTCACCATTTGCTGTGGCAACTGAGAGTTAAATGGAGATAGGATAGGGATGACACTCCTGCAGCCCTGGAGAGGTTGTAGGTTGGTACTCCTGTCTATCATATTCTCCAGGATATGATATTGTTTACACATACTATTGGGGGATGTTGGTCAGTGTCAGAAGTGTGAACTTGGAAATTGCATCTATGGTAGCCCTCACCCCATGGTAATTTACTAACTCTGAAGATTTTTCATTCATATTGCAAATGCAATGGATGTGAAATGAGCACTCTGTGAATCAGTGAATGAGTGGCACTCCTGTGGGCAGGACAAGGGACAGATGTGTATTCCTAACCACAGATCTCAGGCACCACAGTAATAACAGGTGGGCCATAGTGATGTTTCAGATTGCTGGACATGATGTCAGTCCCACTCTAGGTCCTTATGAATGTGGGGGTGGTTTCTCTCCTATGTGTACACTTACCCAAGTCAATGACCATGTGGCTTCCAAAAGGCAGAAGGACTTCTGCATTTGCTGTGGTGATAAGAGGGCCTTGCTGATGCCTGGCATGTCTATCTCTAGTAATGGATTCTGAGGATAAGACCTGACTCAGTGCTGGAAACTGGGCAAAGGATCTGGACATTTTGTTGGGATCTCTACATTCCGCTTCCTCATCATCCAGCCATGAGTTTCTGTGTGTGTGTGTGTGTGTGTGTTTGTGTGTATTTTCCTTTCAATCGTGTAGTTTGTAACCAGGTTCACTGCTCATCTGTTTGCCTCTGGGATCGCCCTGTGCTATGAGCCAGCATCGTACTCTCTGCAGTCAGTGCCTGACTCTCCAGGCACTTTGACCACTGCATCTACTTTGTTTCTGAAATAGAGCACTCCCCCTGGCATCAGCTCTCTCCACCTTCTCCATCCTTACTCCTGCTGGAAGCCCACAGGAACACCATCTCCTACCACCATCCCTGACCTTCACCAAAAGTCATCCTTGAGCTGTTGGAGATGCTTCTCATTCATTCTTTCCTTAGGGCTCCAATGAGTCCTTCAGGCTTTCCCATTGAGTGTGGTAGACTGGACACTTTTCTGCCCTTTCATATCATGCCTGCCCTGGCAGATTCACTTCGCGGAGCCTTTGATCCTCTCCTCTGCCACCTGCCTCAGAAGTTCTAGATTGTCTCTTTCATGGCATGTGAGCCAGGCCTTTCTCCAGGCTTCTAAGACCCATCCTAGCGGTAGATCAGCAGCATCTCCCCACCCTTGCTAACTCCTGTGACCCCTAATTATGAATTCTCCTTTCTCCAGCTTTGGGTTCTGTGTTGAACTTACAAGCAGAGTAGACATAATGTTATGTGGGTTCAGCACGTGCTCAGCCTGTAAGCAGTGGGGGCCAGGGGGCGCCTTCCTGCTCTGCCCACCCAGCCCTGCAGCTTTACTCTGCTCTCACGTAAGTGGGGGGAGGACGTAATGGGTCTTGTTCTCCCATCCCTGCCCTCACTTGCGTTTTCCTTGACAGGCACTCACTCTCTTTGCTATAACTTCACCGTCAATCCTCAGCCGAGACCTGAAGAGCCATGGTGTGTGGTTCAAGGCCATGTAGATGGGAATGTTTTTCTCTCCTATGACTGTGGTGGCGCCAAGATCCAATCCACAAGTCCATTGGGAGAGGAGGTGAAAACTACGAACACTTGGGAAACACAGATGGAAACACTTAGAGACATCGGGGACTTGCTCAAGGAGCAACTGCCAGACGTTATACCTGAGAAACACACAGCCAGGGGTGAGTTCATTTCAGTTCAGTTCAGTCGCTCAGTCATGTCCGACTCTTAGCAAACCCATGGACTGAAGCACTCCAGACTTCCCTGTCTTTCACCAACTCACAAACGTTGCTCAAACTCATGTCCATCAAGTCAAACTCATGTCTATCAAGTCAAACTCATGTCCATCGAGTCCAGGGGTGTTAGGAAATCCAGATACTGGAGGACCAAACTGGGGGCTTAGCTGCATCCATTGTTTATGGGTAAAACATAAAATTGGATATTGGTCCTTCCCTAGTAGTCCAGTGAAAGAAGTAGGCCTTGGAGGAGAAAACAGGGCCAGATTAGCCAGGACCAGGGGAGATGGACCCAAGTGGGGCAAAGAATTTTCAAGCCCAGGGGCTGAGCTCTTTCTTTTCCTCAGTGGGGTCAGGCCCTCTGACCCTGCAGGCCAGGATGACATGCTGGTGTGAAGAGGATGGATACATCAGTGGATCCTGGCAGTTCGGCTTCAATCGACAAATGTGCCTCGTCTTTGATTCAGAGAACGGACACTGGACAGAGGTTCATCCTGGAGGGAGACAGATGAAAGAGAAGTGGGAGAAAGACAGAGCTGTGACCAGCTTCTTCAAGAAGGTCTCCATGGGAGACTGTCTAGCCTGGCTTCAGGATTTTATGGTGCCCTGGGAGAAATTTTTGAAGACCACAGGTAAGTGAGATGAGTATAAGGAAGTGGTAGTCCACTCACAGTGACAGGGACCCAGTCTTCTGTTGTGTGTCTGTGTGTGTGTGTTTTGGGAAAGTGATCCATCTAAAATTAGCTGTTCCTGAAACATGCATGGCCCTAGAGAGTGTCATACTGAGTGATGTAAGTCAGAAAGAGAAGAAGAAATATCATATGACATGCCTTATATGTGGAATCTAAAAGAATAGTACAAAAAAATTTACAAAAGAGAAAGAGACTCACAGGGTTAGAAAACAAGCTTATGGTTAGCCGAGGGAAGGGGTAGTTAGGGACTTTGAGGAGGTCATGTACACACTGTTATGTGTAAATGGATAACCAACAAGCTCCCACTGTATAGCACATGGAACTCTACTCAATGTTATGTGCCAGCCTGGATGGGAGAGGGGCTTAGGGGAGAAGGGGCACATGTATATCTATGGCTGAATCCCTTCATGGTTCACCTGAAACTATCATAACATTGTTAATCAGCGATATCCCAATACACAGTGGTTTTGGTATTAAAAAAAAAAAGTAAAAGAAAAGAATGTAAAAAAAGAAATAAAGTGAGTTGTCCTGGGAGAACAATGACCCGGGGATACTCAGTCATCCTTCTTCCTCTTCCATCTCCTGACGTCTCTCCTCACAGTACAGGCCTTTGGACGATTGAACATGGATTTTTGCTGATCCCAAACCTGTAGACATCTTTTTGATTTGTGGGACTTATTTCTCACTGTACCCTCTTTCCAGAATCTTCTTTTAAATGTCACCAGTCCTCCTTCTGGAAATCTGTCACTACCACCTCTGCTGTCAGGTCCTGAGGACTCCATCCTCATGTCACCGTCTCTGATGTCACAGCTGGACTGAGTGGCTGTGTTGGAAACCTGCTCCCCCATTAGCTGTCAGAGCCCCTGAGGACTGGGCTCCTCCCTTCCCCCCATCTGGCCTGAGGATCTATCACTGGGGCCTCCATGTGATGGGTGTACACTGTCTGCACAGTAGGGGTACCTGAGTCAGGGGGGCGAGGAGGCATCTGCCGAGTTTGGGGTCTGGACAAGGGCGTCACTCTTACTCTCCTTGCAGCATCACCAACCACGGGCCCCTCTGCAGTCCAGCCCACGGCCACAGCCATCAAGTCCAAAGCCTCGATCCTCCCTGTGCTCCTCACCGGTTTCTTCATAACTGTCTTCCTGGGCTGAGTCCTTTCCAGGAGCAGGTACTGAGGGCAGAATCCAGAGGGAAGGCAGGGGCACAGGGCCTGGTGTGAGGAGGAGGAAGGTAAATCCGAGCTGACCCCTGCCCCTCACTGAACCTCCTCATCCTGGAAATGAGCAGGTGAATAAGACCCCATATCACCTGAGAGCAGAACTCAGACAAGCTCAGCCCTCAGTTCTGAGAGGTCCCCACTGTCAGCAGACATTGTGAAAAGGGAGGGGCCCGCACTAGGCTGAGGGCCTATTGATGCTGAAAGGGTTTAGCGACGTCCGCCTGACTGCGCACAGACCGCTGGCTGGCAGGGCCCAGGGCGGGTGGTGTGAGAACAGCAGGCGCTCAGGGCGAGGGCAGGACTCCCGGGGCTGAGAGCAGCATGGGGCTCCTCATGACGTGTCAGCGGGGAGGGGACCCACCCAGGGCCAAGATGAGAGGGGCCGGGCTCTCATCCCAGGAGGAAGGGCTGGGAAGGCCTATGCAGACCCAGCTCCAAAGGCCTGTTCTCACCGGAAGTGGCTTGGGCCAAGCAGGCAAGGCAGGAGCCCCACAGCAGAGACTGTGGGAAGGGGCGAGGCCAGGCCTGTGCTCCTGGAGCAGCAGCAGTTCTCACTCCGCCTGTGGCCTGCCCGTCACCAGCCTCCTGGGGACCCAGAGCCTCCATCACTGAGCGGCCCTGCCTTGAGCAGAGGTGCCTGGGGATGGTGGGCCTGAGCTGGGGTGGAGGTGCCCAGCTGGGTGGGGCCAGGAAGAGATGGGGGCAGGGACCCTGGTCCTGAGAGCTGTGTGTGCTGCTGGCTCAGAGGCCGGAGGGGAGCGAAGGAAGGAGGTTTGCCTGCAGCCCCCCAAGGCTGTCAGGAAGCAAGGCCCCTCTTCCGGGGACCTGCTCCCTGGTCCTTTAGGCCCCCCTCGGAGAGGATCCAGACCTGAGTAAAGGGAGCGGATTGATTCCTCACTGGCTCCAGTCCTGAGCCTGAGCAGAGGGTGTCAGGGCCTGTGGTGACTCTGTGATGCAGGAAGGAAGGAGGAGGGGACGAGAAGCTGCTGGGCCTCGGGTGGGGGTGGAGGACATAGGAGCCCCTCAGTGAGGGCGGGGCTGGAGGGGCTGGGGAGGGGCAGCCCCAGGAAAGTGACAGGATTCCTCAGCCTCCTGGACAAACACCCTTTTTTTTTTTTCTGCAGGAGATGGTGCTTCCAAGAAGCCACAACAGGTGCTCTTGTTGGCCTCATGGAACAGTCTTTCTTTGGCCACCATTGTTCTCCTTCTGTTCACTTTAGAGCCAGGAGACCAGAGCAAGGAGCCCTGAGCCTGCCTTCCAGTTGTGAAGACGCAGGATCTGCACTGTCTCGTGACTCTGGTCACGTCTGGGGAACACCCTCTTCAGTCTCTCTGTTTTTTCCCATTGTCTTTTGCCTCTTTCTCTTGGTTGTGAGTGCTGGAATCCCTGCAATGAAATGTTTAGCTACTTGAACAAGAAATCTCCTCACATAGGACACTTTTTGTCTTCTACTTTGAGAAAAATCAGACTCTTCTCTGTATGGCAATCTCATTGTTGCAAATGATGATAATGCAAGAAAAATACCATCTGCTATTACAGAACACAGGGATTCTTTCTATGTTCAGAGAAACAACTTCAGAGTGTTTTGAACGGAACAAAATATTATTTCTGAATGTCTCTTTTAGTCATTTTATTTCCTAATATGAATATTTAAGTCAGTATCTCACTATTGCAAAAGACATAAATATTTCAAGTTTCCTTTTCTAATCAAGGAGGGAACTCAGGACATTTTACACTTTTCCCACCTTATGGGATTAAATAGAGCTAATGATTTGGCTACATTTATTGTGGAAGCAGAGAATAAAAAGATAATTCTTAAACTAACATGCAGTCTTGCTGTCAATCCCAACAATATCCTGATAAACTGGATCCAAAGATATATTCGGGAAGTTATGCAATGAAATCCTTTTTTGTTTCATCGAGATCTGCACCCTCAGTGGTGACTCTCCTGTGTTCTCTATGCCTCACCGTCTCGAAGGAGAAGCCAGACTTCACCGTACTAACTATGTCTGTTTTGAAAAGTAGATTTATTTACCCATAGACAGAGAATCATATTCAGAATAGATAATGAAGTGCTACAAATAAATAAGATAAATTGTAATTTTTTGGCCACTGCTTGAGCTGTTCACATATGGTGAATTGTTGTTCAGTCGCTAAGTCATGTCCAACTCTGTGACCCCATGGACACACGCCAGGCTTCTCTGTCTCTCACTATCTCCCAGAGTTTGCTCAAACTCATGTCCATTGAGTCAGAGATGCCATCCAACCATCTCATCCTCTGTTGCCCTGTTCTCCTCCTGCCCTCAATCTGTGCCATCATCAGGGTCTTTTCCAAAGACTTAGCTCTTCACATCAGGAAGGCAAAGTACTGGAGTTTCATCATCAGCATCAGTCCTTCCAATGAATATTCAGGGTTGATTTCCTTTAGGATTGACTGGTTTGATCTCCTTGCAGTCCAAGCGACTCTCAAGAGTCTTATCTAGCACCACAATTCAAAAGCATCAGTTCTTCAGCACTCAGCCTTCTTTATGGTCCAACTCTCACATAAGTTCATCACTACTGGAAAATCCATAGCTTTGACCGGACAGACCTTTATTGGCAAAGTGATGTTCTTGCATTGCACGTCCTACTCAGCATCTTTCTTTTTTCTTCTCAAACCAATATTACCACTTGACCTTGATGCTCAGTTTTGCTTTCTTATCATGCATGTGTTCACTGGAGGAGCACTTTTGATTTCCTTTAAGTACTTTTCCTTTGCATTCACAACTTGACCAACTGTTTGATAGGAATGGCTTCTGTTAGGTCTTTGCCGGTTCTGTCTTTTATTGTGTCCATCTTTAAATGAAATGTTCCCTTGGTATCTCGAATTTTCTTGAAGAGATCTCTAGGCTTTCCCTTTCTATTGTTTTCCTCTATTTGCATTGATCATCTAGGAAGCCTTTCTTATCTCTCCTTGCTATTGTTGGGAATTATGCATTCAGATGGATATATCTTTCCTTTTCTCCTTTGCCTTTCACCTCTCTTCTTTTCTCAGCTATTTCTAAGGTCTCCTCAGACAATCATTTTGTCTCGAATTTCTTCTTCTTGGGGATGCTTTGGTCAGCACCTTCTGTACAATGTCATGAACCTCTGTCCATAGTTCTTCAGGCACTCTCTGTACCAGATATAATCCCTTGAATCTATTTGTCCCTTCCACTGTATAACAGAAGACATTTGATTTCGGTCATAGCTGAAGGGCCTAGTGGTTTTTCGAACTTTCTTCAATTTAAGTCTGAATTTTGCAATACAGAGCTCATGATCTGAGCCACAGTCAGCTCCCGGTCTTGTTTTTGCTCCTTTATAGAGGTTCTCCACCTTTGGCTACAAGGAATATAATCTATCTGATTTCAGTATTGACCATCAGGTGATATCCATGTGTAGAGTCATCTCTTGTTTTGTTGAAAGAGTGTTTTTGCTATGAGTAGTGTGTTCTCTTGGCAAAACTCAAAATAACCTTTGTTGCCTTAATTTTATCCTCCAAGGCATGTAGATACAGCAGAACCTCAGAGATATTCCAGGCTGTGTTCCAGACCAGGACAATAAATTGAATATCATAATAAAGTGAATCACAGAAATTTTTCATTTCCCACTGTGTATATAGTTTTGTTGATATGGTCTGAAGTCTGTTAAGTGTGAGATAGTTTTATAACTAAAAAAATAACATACAGAATTTCATTAACAACAGTTTGTTTCTAAAATAAAGTAGTTTAAGAATCATCTGTGCCTTCACGAGTCAAAATCTTTTTGCTGGTGGAGGGTCTTGTCTCACTATGTCTGCTGATCAGGGTGGTGGTTGCTGAAGGTTGGGGTGGGCAGGGCAATTTCTGAAAAGAAGACAACAATGAAGTTTGCCACATCGTCTGACTCTTCTTTTCACAGATTTCTATGGAGCATACAATGCTCTTTAACAGCATTTTAACCCACATTAGAACTACTTTCAAAACTGGAGTTAATCCTCTGCAGTCTGCTGCTGTGTTTTTCAACTAAGTTTATGTTATGTTCCAAATCCTTTGTTGCCATTTCAACAATCTTCATAGCGTCTTCACCAAGAGCAGTTTCTGTCTCAAGATACCACTTTCTTTGCTCATGCATGAGAATGAACTCTCATTCATTTCAGCTTTACGATGAAATTGAAGTAATTCAGCCACATCTTCAGGTTTTACTTCTAATTCTAGCTCCCTTCTTATTTCCACTACATCTGCAGTTACTTCCTCCAGTGATTTCTTGAACCCCTCAAAGCCATCTGTGAAGGTAGGAATCACCTTCTCCCAGACTCACCTTATTGTTGATATTTCACCCTATTCCCATGATTCAGTGTTTTCAATGGAATCTGTAATCAAAATCCACTGTAGGGGGACTTCCCTTGTGGTCTAGTGATGAAGAATCCCCCTTGCAATGCAAGGAATGGAGGCTTGATCCCTGTTCAGGGGACTAAGGTCCCACATGCTGCTGAGCAACTAAGCCCACACGTTGTGACTATTGAGCCCAGGCACCAAAACTAGAGAGTCTTTGTGCTGTGATGAATGATCATGCATGACCCAACAAAGATCCTGTGTGCCTCAACTAAGACCCATGGAGCCAAATAAATAAATAAATAATATTTTTAGAAAAGATGATATCCTTTTTAAAAAAAATGAATTCAGTCCAGAAAGTTCTCAGTTGACTTTGCTCAGATCCAGGAGAGGAACAACTATCTATGCAGCTATAGCCTTAAAATGTATTTCCTAAATCCTGTTACTTGAGCATCAAAATCACTCCTTGTCCCATGGGCTGCAGACTGGATGTTGTCTTGGCAGCCATGAAAACAGCATGGATCTTATTGTACTTCTCCATCAGATTCTGGGATGCTTTGTCAATCAGCAGTAATGTTTTGAAAGGAATCTTTCATTCTGAGCAGTAGGTCTCAATATTGGACTTAAAATTCTTGGCCACCAATGTTGTGAACAGATATGCTCTCATCCAGGCTTCATTGTTTCATTTATGGAGCACAGGCAGAATAAAATCAGCCTAAATTGAAAGGGCCTTGGAATTTACCAGGTGGTAAGTGACCACAGACTTCTGGTAATCTGCTGCATTCGTCCTTATCAAGCGAATCAGCCTGTTTCTTGGGATCTTTGAAGCCAGGCATTGACTACTCCTCTCCAGGTATCGAAGGCCTGGCAGGCACCTTCTTCCAATAGATGACTCTTTTGTCTACACTGGAAACCTTAAACTTCATGTAGCCACTTTCATAGATTATCTCAGCTATATCTCTTGGATAACTTGTGTCAACTTCTATGTCAAGTCTTTTTTTTTGTTGCTTTGTTTTGTTTTCCATTTATTTTTATTAGTTGGAGGCTAATTACTTTACATCATTGCAGTGGTTTTTGTCATACATTGACATGAATCAGCCATGGATTTACATGTATTCCCCATCCCAGTCCCCCCTCCCACCTCTCTCTCCGCCCTATCCCTCTGGGTCTTCCCAGTGCACCAAGTCCTAGCACTTGTCTCATGCATCCAACCTGGGCTGGTGATCTGTTTCACCCTAGATAATATACATGTTTCGATGCTGTTCTCTTGAAACATCCCACCCTCACCTCCTCCCAGAGTCCACAAGTCTGTTCTATACATCTGAGTCTCTTTTTCTGTTTTGCATATAGGGCTATCGTTACCATCATTCTAAAGTCCATATATATGTGTTAGTATACTGTAATGGTCTTTATCTTTCTGGCTTACTTCACTCTGTATAATGGGCTCCAGTTTCACCCATCTCATTAGAACTGATTCAAATGAATTCTTTTTAATGACTGAGTAATATTCCATGGTGTATATGTACCACAGCTTCCTCATCCATTCGTCTGCTGATGGGCATCTAGGTTGCTTCCATGTCCTGGCTATTATAAACAGTGCTGTGATGAACATTGGGGTGCACGTGTCTCTTTCAGATCTGGTCTCCTCGGTGTGTATGCCCAGAAGTGGGATTGCTGGGTCATATGGCAGTTCTATTTCCAGCTTTTTAAGAAATCTCCACACTGTTTTCCATAGCAGCTGTACTAGTTTGCATTCCCACCAACAGTGTAAGAGGATTCCCTTTTCTCCACACCCTCTCCAGCATTTATTGCTTGTAGACTTTTGGATAGCAGCCATCCTGACTGGCGTGTAATGATACCTCATTGTGGTTTTGATTTGCATTTCTCTGATAGTGAGTGATGTTGAGCATCTTTTCATGTGTTTGTTAGCCATCTGTATGTCTTCTTTGGAGAAATGTCTGTTTAGTTCTTTGGCCCATCTTTTGATTGGGTCATTTATTTTTCTGGAGTTGAGCTTGAGGAGTTGCTTGTATATTTTTGAGATTAATCCTTTGTCTGTTGCTTCATTTGCTATTATTTTCTCCCAGTCTGAGGGCTGTCTTTTCACCTTGCTTATAGTTTCCTTTGTTGTGCAAAAGCTTTTAAGTTTCATTAGGTCCCATTTGTTTATTTTTGCTTTTGTTTCTAAAATTCTGAGAGGTGGGTCATAGAGGATCCTGCTGTGATTTATGTCGGAGAGTGTTTTGCCTATGTTCTCCTCTAGGAGTTTTATAGTTTCTGGTCTTACATTTAGATCTTTAATCCATTTTGAGTTCATTTTTGTGTATGGTGTTAGAAAGTGTTCTAGTTTCATTCTTTTACGGGTGGTTGACCAGTTTTCCCAGCACCACTTGTTAAAGAGGTTGTCTTTTTTCCATTGTATATTCTTGCCTCCTTTGTCGAAGATAAGGTGACCATAGGTTCGTGGATTTATCTCTGGGCTTTCTATTCTGTTCCTTTGATCTATATTTCTGTCTTTGTGCCAGTACCAAACTGTCTTGATGACTGTGGCTTTGTAGTATAGTCTGAAGTCAGGCAGGTTGATTCCTCCAGTTCCATTCTTCTTTCTCAAGGTTACTTTGGCTACTCGAGGTTTTTTGTATTTCCATACAAATTGTGAAATTATTTGTTCTAGTTCTGTGAAAAATACTGTTGGTAGTTTGATAGGGATTGCATTGAATCTATAGATTACTTTGGGTAGTATAGCCATTTTGACAATGTTGATTCTTCCAATCCATGAACACGGTGTATTTCTCCATCTGTTTGTGTCCTCTTTGATTTCTTTCATCAGTGTTTTATAGTTTTCTATGTATAGGTCTTTTGTTTCTTTAGGTAGATATACTCCTAAGTATTTTATTCTTTTTGTTGCAATGGTTAATGGTATTGTTTCCTTAATTTCTCTTTCTGTTTTCTCATTGTTAGTGTATAGGAATGCAAGAGATTTCTGTGTGTTGATTTTATATCCTGCAACTTTACTGTATTCATTGATTAGCTCTAGTAATTTTCTGGTTGAGTCTTTAGGGTTTTCTATGTAGAGGATCATGTCATCTGCAAACAGACAGAGTTTCACTTCTTCTTTTCCTATCTGGATTCCTTTTACTTCTTTTATGTCAAGTCTCGTGCTACACTCTGCACTTCGTTTTATGGAGATGCCGTCTTTCCTTAAACTTCATGAACTAACCCCTGCTATCTTCAAAGTTTTCTTCTGCAGCTTTTCCACCTATCTCAGCCTTCATAGCAATGAAGAGAGTTAGGACTTTGATCTCGACTATGCTTTGGGTTCAGAAAATGTTGTGGCTGGTTGGATCTTCTATCCAGACCTGTAAAACTTTCTTCATATCAGCAATAAGGATGTTTTGCATTCTCAGATTCAGATGCCCAGACTTAGAGAACGAACTTTCATTTGCTGGGGGGAAGGAGGCAGAAAGGGATAGTTAGGGAGTTTGGGAAGTTCATGGACACACTGCTCTACTTAAAATGGATAACCATCAAGGACCTATGTATGGCATATGGTGTGTCTATGTGGGCACACTCAGTCATGTCCAACTCTTTCTGTCTCCACGGACTATAGCCTGTCAGCTCCTCTGTCCATGGAATTTTCCAGTCAAGAATACTGAAGTGGGTTGCCATTTCCTACTCCAGGCGAACTTCCCAGCCCAAGGATCAAACCCACAACTCTGATCACTGTTATGTGGCTGTCCTGTCAGGAGGGGAGTCTAGGGAGAATGGACACATGTATGTATAAGTGTGTATGTATGTATATATGTGTATGTATGTATACGGGTGAGTCCCTTAGCTGTTCACCTGAAACTATCCCAACACTGTAAATCAGCTAGACCCAATACATAATAAAAAGGTTTTACAAAACAGATTGTTTTTCAGTTGGAATCGTTGGAGAAAATTCTGGGGGAAAGACACAAAGATACGAAAAATGCAACTGCCACTTTTGAAGAGCCCAGAGCAAAAGCAGCATGCCTCACAGTCCCCCAGCACACATGAACACTTAGGGGTTCAGCCAGTCACCTAAGCCACCCCTCTGACTGACCCCTGGACACACCCCTACACTCACCCCATAGAAGGAACCAGCTCACCCCACCACCTCAGGGAGTGAGCAAGCAAGGAACCTGTCATTTATTCTCATTCCCCTCTGATGCAACAGGAGCCCCAATAAAGCCTTGCCTCAATTTCTTTTGATTAAGATATTTGATTTATTTCTATTGTCTGGCCTCTGAATTATTTCTATTGATTAAGGAGGCCAAGATCCCTGGTGTGTAACAATTTGCGGACAAGAGACACATGGGGGCTGGGAGGAAGATAGGACTCAGACTCGGGTGGGGCACCAGCTTGGTGGGTTCAGGTGATGGATGTGTCAGGGGAAGACTCTCATGCATAGGCCTGGGGGACAGGGGCCTGGGTTTAATCTCTGGGAAGAGGCAACACGGGGAGCATGTAGCCCCAGTGGAGGAGGCTGGTGAAGAGGCAAGTAACTGGGAGAGCAGAAGAAAGAAGGACAGCGTTAGAGTCCTGGTCAGGAAAGCCAGGTGGGGGAAGACGGGCCTCTCTGGACAGTCCTGGCCACCCTCACTCGTGTGTGCTCCTGGCACCTGGACACAGAGTAGACCCCAGATGGGAGTGGAATCAAAAGGAGGTGATTTTAATGGGTGTTGAAAACGATTATACATTCCAGTACATGAAATTCAACCTAATTGCTCTTGCCACATCCTTGAAACTCTGCTCACATCCATTTCCACATGTATCAATAGGGAACCCAACCTCACTCAGTGACAAGACATGAATTGGAGCACTGCCCTTGCTGAGGGGTCAGCGCGACCCTCTGAGGTCAGGGCTCAATCACCCCTAAAGCTAGCAAAGGCTAAGAGCCCCATGATAACAGAGAGATGGAGCCCACTGTCACAGACATTCACCTCTGAATGTCATTGGTAGACCCACTCCCAAGAATTAGGAGGTCTTTTCAGTCCCAACAAGTGATGGACGACCTCACTCTTCATCAGCGGATAGCCCTGAGATGTGAACGTGAGATGGTCAATGCTGCTTGTACGCTGCATAAAAGTAAATTATGAGGGGAAAGAAAACGGATCACACAGGCTGCCAGTGTAGAACAAGCAGCCAGAAGAGACCGCCAAGTGGCGCCCGGTGGCAGTTCCTGATCCCAGTCTCCACGCGGAACCTGCAAATTCAGGTTGTGGCCTCAGTCCTCAAATTCTTTCTAATGAGCAGTTACTTTGCCCTCCAAAAGGTCTAGGACTTCCCTGGGACGGAAACTACTAGAAAACATATTGCTGATGACACGGCAATTAAGGGCTGTCTTCAAGCCCATTCTAGAGATCCGCAGAGTTCTCCAGTGGGGGTGGTTGGGTGTGTGTGTGGGGGGCGGGGGGGGGGGGCGTGGAAAGCTTCAGTCTTTTTAGAAAAGCAGGGCTTCCCTCGTAGCTCAAGGGAATTTCCCCCCTCTTTAAAGACTGCCTGCAATGTAGGAGACCCAGCTTCGATCCCAGGGTCAGGAAGATCCCAAGGAGAAGGGCATGGCGACCCACGGAAGCACTCTTGCTGGAGAACCCCCACGGCCAGAGGACTGAAGCCCTCCGGGTCGCAAGAGTCGGACAGGACTGAGCGAGTAACCCACCCCCACAGGAAGACTGCAACCCACCCCCACAGGAAGACTGCAACCCACCCCCACAGGAAAGACTGCAACCCACCCCCACAGGAAAGACCGCAGGCAGGAATGGGGAGGAAGGTTGAGGGGCCGGAAGGACTCCGAGGAGAAAAGAGACAGTGAGGGACGGGAGGAGAAAGGAGTGGGTCAGGAGGGGGCTGCTACTGCCGGCGCCATCTGAGGCTTCGGACGCGGGGCGGAGAGTGCACGGGAAGGCGGGGCGAGCCCGCCTATAAACAGCGCCCCGCGAAGTCGGATCCAGCCAGTTTCCAGTTGGTGATGGACCGAACGGCTGGCCCCGGAGCGCGTCTTGGATTCTCGGCTCTGGTTCTGCTCTTGCCTGTCAGGTTATGAACGGCGCGAGGCGGTGAGTTCGGGGATTAACCTGCGGGGAGCGGACACCGGGCCTTAAGACCCGAGAGGGATGAGGGTGTCCGAGGCGGTTGGGGGAACGCCGCGGTGGCGGGGTGGGGGGGGGGGGGGCGCCTCCTGCTTTTAAAGCTCCGCGCGCTCCTTTCCCGCTGGGCTCCTGCTCCCCGCTCGCACTCGCGGCTGGTTGCCCTGGTGAAAACCGAATCCCAGCAGGACGGGAGGGGAGGCAGGGAGACGTGAGAGCCAGGGCGGCGTCACGAAATGCAGCTGCAGCCCCCCTGCCCGCCCCCCAACGTCGGGAATTCGGAGTCCCTGAAGTGGGTGCAGGAAAGGTGGCGGCCGCTCCCGAGGGACCGAACCCCCGGGGTTCAGGGGAAGGCCGGGAGGAGTCTGACCAGTTGCGTTGGGCGCAGGGGAGGTGGGGGCAGACGGGCTAGGCTCTAGGTGGAGTCCGCCACTTGCCCGGGGAGTTGGGGTGGGGGGTGGGGTTGTGCAGGAGGGAGGGGCGGGGAGATGGGTGGACTGTGTCCTAGGAAGCCTCCTTAGAGTCCTGCTTGGTTACATTATTCCCCATCCATCCCTTCAGTCCGTGAAGCACAGGGGCTCCAAAAACTTCCCCTCTGTGAAGGGACCCTAAACTTGCCCTCTGTCAACTGGCACCCTATCCTCTTGCCTGAGAATTCACCCCAGCAGAAGCCTCCCAGCCTGACCCCCTGGACATAAAGCAGGAGAGATGGGAGAAGAGTTTCCCGACGTGTGTGACACAGGGCACCCCACTTCTACCCTTCGGTCCCACATTCATCTTCCCTGAGACTATGGAGACAGTGGCCTATAATAGCCATTATTTAAGACAGGAGTTGGACAACCTTTTCTTCAAAGAGAGTAAATCTGTTGGTCTCGACAAGCCATTTGGTGTCTGTGTCCATTATACATCTCCACATTTGTGGTACAAGAGCAGGCAAAGACGACCTGAAAAAACCTAAAGAACCATGTGACTGCCCTGGGTCACACCACAGTCATGGATGGCTCATCCTCTAGGGACTCATGCAGGGGGTGCCTTAGCTGCCTGTTTGTGAACCAGAAACTAGCTCTGTCCTGCCTTATAGGTTCCGGGTGTTGTGAATGTGAAAGGAGCGTGGGTCCAGCAGGTATGGGCTAATGTCCCCTGACCCCCTCTGCTCTAGAGTGACTTCCTTGGTCCATGGAGATAGGGGACACTGCATGAAGTCTCAGGCATGAGCAGAGAATAGTGTACGCACGCTAAGTCGCTTCTGTCATGTCCAACTCTTTATGATCCTATAGACTATTGCCCACCAGGGTCCTCTGTCCAAGAGATTCTCCATGCAAGAATACTGGAGTGCATTGTCATGCCCTCCTGCATGGGATCTTCTCTCACCCAGGGATAGATCCCACATCTACTCCAGCTCTGACATTGCAGGTGGATTCCTTACCGCTGAGCCACGAGGGCAAACCCCGGAGAATAGTCCTTAACAATTCTGATGTCAGGCCTAGGCCACCTGCTGCTCTCTCTTATGTGTTGCATCTGGCCCTTCTTATGCCACAGTATCACTTCAATCCTCTGATGGCTGGTCTGTCTGAACTAATGATTAGCGCTTGATGAACCCAGATCATCATGGACAACATTGACATTTCATGACCAGTGGCCTCATCTCTACCAGCCCCCAGGACCATACCAGGAGCCACATTTATATGGTGTAGTATTCCCCACTGCAAATCTCTTGGCCTTACTTCAGGACATAAAGGGTCTGTGTTGTGAACCTCCAAGTAAAATGCCATAGATGGCACATAGCACCTTTCCAACCAGAGATACCTTTGATGTCACAGACTCTGCTGGGTCATCTGCCCAAGAAGGAGGTCATCATTCACCAGCAATCATCTATGACTGCTTTTGTGCTAGGACAGCAGTTTTAACAGAAAATTATGGTCTGCAGAGCCTGAAATATTTCGTATGTACAATTATAGACATCTATGGGCCACACCGGGAACTAAATGGAGATAGGGATAGGGATGACACTCCTGCAGCCCTGGAGAGGTTGTAGGTTGGTACTCTGTCATTTTCTCCAGGATATGATATTGTGTTTACACATACTATTGGGTGGTGAAGGTCAGTGTCAGAAGTCTGAACTTGGAAATCACTTCTATGTTAGCCCTCACAGTAATTTACTAACTGTGAAGATTTTTCATTCATATTGCAAATGCAACGGATGTGAAATGAGTACTAGAGGATCAGTGGGTGGGTGACACTCCTGTGGGCAGCACGTGGGACAGATGTGTATTCCTAACCACAGACCTCAGGCACCACAGTAATAACAGGCGGGCTGTGATGATGTTTCAGATTGCTGGACATGATGTCAGTCCCACTCTAGGTCCTTATGAATGTGGGCGTGGCTTCTCTGCCAAGTGTACACTTACCCCAGTCACTGACCATGTGACTTCCAAAGGCCAGAAGGACTTCTGCACTTGCTGTGGTGATAAGAGGCCCTCCTTGCTGATGCCTGGCATCTCTGTCTCTAGTAATGGATTCTGAATATAAGACCTGACTCAGTGCTGGCAACTGAGGATCTAGACATTTTGTTGGAATGTCTGAATTCAGCTTCCTGAACATCCAGCCTTGTGTCTGTCTCTGTATTTTTTTTTTTTTTTTAATTTTTCCTTTTAATCGTGTAGTTTTTAACAGTGCTCACTGCTCATCTGTTTCCCTCTAGGATCTCTCTGTGCTATGAGCCAGCATCACACTCTCTGCAGTCAGGCCTGGCTACACTGGGACTCTCTAGTCACTCTGACCACTGCATCTGCTTTGTTTCTGAAATAGAGCACTCCACCTGGCATCAGCTCTTTCCACCTTCTCCATCCTTACTCCTGCTGGAAGCCCACAGGAACACCATCTCCTACCACCATCCTTGACCTTCAGCAAAAGTCATCCTTGAGCTGTTGGAGATGCTTCTCCTCCATTCTTTCCTCTCAGGCTCCATAGAACCTGGTGAACTGCACACTTTCCTGCCCTTTCATTCCATGTCCACTTTGGCAGATTCGCGTCTCTGAACCTTTAATCCCTTCCTCTACCACCTGCCTCGGAAGTTCTGGATTTTCTCTTTCATGCCATGTGGACCAGGCCTTCTCCAGGCTTCCAAGACCCATCCTAGTGGGAGATCAGCAGCATCTCCCTGTCCTTGCTAAGTCCTGTGACCCCTAAATGTGAATTCTCCTTTCTGCATCTTTGGGTTCTATGTTGGCCTTAGGAGCAGAGTGGAGATAATGTTATGTGGCTTCTCCACTTGCTCAGCCTGTAGGTGGTGTTGAAGGGCAGAGTGGCCTTCCTGCTCTGCCAACCCAGCCCTGCAGCTTTACTCTGCTCTCATATAAGTGGGGGGAGGAGGTAACGGGTCTTCTTCTCCCAACCCTGCCCTCACCTGCGTTTTCCTTCACAGACACTCACTGTCTTTGCTACAACTTCACCATCGATCCTCAGCCCAGTCCTGGAGAGCCATGGTGTGTGGTTCAAGGCCAGGTAGATGGGAATGTTTTTCTCTCCTATGACTGTGGTGACGCCAAGATCCAATCCACAAGTCCATTGGGAGAAGAGGTGAAAACTACGAACACTTGGGAAACACAGACAGAAACGTTGAGAGACATCGGGGACTTGCTCAAGGGGCAATTGCCTGACATCATACTGGAGAAACACACAGTCAGGGGTGAGTTCAATTCAGCTCAGTTCAGTCGCTCAGTCATGTCCCGCTCTTTGCAACCCCTGGAACTGCAGCATGCCAGGCTTCCCTGTCCTTCACCAACTCCCAGAGGTTGCTCAAACTCCATCGAGTCTAGGGGTGAGTTAGGAAGTCCACAGACTGAAGGGGCACACTGGGGGCTTAGCTGCATCCATTGTTTATGGGTAAAAAATTCAATTGGATCTTAGTCCTTCCCTAGTAGTCCAGAGGAAGGAGAGGGCCTTGGAGGAGAGAACAGGGCTAAAGTACCTGGGCCCAGAGGAGGTGGACCAAGATGAGGCAAAGAATTTGTCGAGTTCAGAGCCTGAGCTCTTTCTTTTCCTCGGTAGGGTCAGGCCCTTGACCCTGCAGAGCAGGATGACATGCTGGTGTGAAGAGGATGGATACATCAGTGGATCCTGGCAGTTTGGCTTCAATGGACAAATGTGCCTCCGCTTTGATTCAGAGAATGGACACTGGACAGAGGTTCATTCTGGAGGGAGACAGATGAAAGAGAAGTGGGAGAATGACACAGATGTGACCAACTTCTTGAAGAGGGTCTCCATGGGAGACTGTCGGGACTGGCTTCAGGATTTTATGGTGCCCTGGGAAAAAACGTTGAAGACCTCAGGTAAGTGAGACAAGTATAAGGAAGTGGTAGTCCATGCAAGGTGATATGGACCCAGTCTCTGTGTGTGTCTGTGTGTCTCTGTGTGTACATGTGTCTGTGTGTGTGTGTGTCTGTGTGTGTGTGTGTGTGTGTGTGTGTGTGTGTGTGTACATGTGTCTGTGTGTGTGTGTGTCTGTGTGTGTGTGTGTGTGTGTGTGTGTGTGTGTGTTTGTTTTGGCAAAGTGATCCATCTAAAGTGAGTTGTTGCTGAAACATGGATGGACTTAGAGAGTGTCTTACTGAGTGGTCTAAGTCAGAAAGAGAAGGAGAAATATGACATGCCTTATATGTGGAAACTAAAAAGAAATAGTACAAAGGAACTTACAAAAGAGAAAGAGACTCACAGACTTAGAAAATAAGCTTATCATTGAAACATGTATATTATCTAGGGTGAAACGGATAACCAGCCCAGGTTGGGTACATGAGACAAGTGCTCGGGCCTAGTGCACTGGGAAGACCCAGAGGGATCGGGTGGAGAGGGAGGTGGGAGGGGGGACTGGGATGGGGAGTACATGTAAATCCATGGCTAATTCATTTCAATGTATAACAAAAACTACTGTAATGATGTAAAGTAATTAGCCTCCAACTAATAAAAATTAAAAAAAAAAAAAAAAGAAAATAAGCTTATGGTTCCCCGGGGGAAGGGATAGTTAGGGACTTTAGGAAGGTCATGTACACACTGCTATATGTAAATGGATAACCACAATCTCCCACTGTATAGCATATGGAACTCTACTCAATGTTATGTGCCAGCCTGGATGGGGAGAAGGGGTACATGTATATCTATGGCTGAATCCCTTTGCGGTTCACCTGAAACTATTATAATGTTGTTGATGGCTATACCCCAATACACAATGTTTTTGGTGCTAATAAAAGAAGAGAATGTAAAAAAAGAAAAAAAGTGAGGTGTCCTGGGAGAACACTGACCCGGGGATGCTCTGTCATCCTCCTTCCTCTTCCACCTCCTGATGTCTCTTCCTCATATTACAGGCCTTTGGACAATTGAACATGGATTTTTCCTGATGCCAAACCTGTAGACATCTCTTTGATTTCTGGGATTTATTTCTCACTGTACACTCTTTCCAGAGTCTTCTTCTCAATATCACCAATCCTCCTTCTGGAAATCTGTCAACACCACCTCTGCTGTCAGCTTCTGAGGACTCCATCCTCATGTCACTGTCTCTATGTCCCAGCAGGACTGAGGGGCTGTGTTGGAAACCTCGCTCCCCCATCAGCTGTCAGAGCCCTTGAGGACGGGGCTCCTCCATTCCCCCATCTCGCCTGGGGATCTATCACTGGGGCCTCCATGTGATGGGTGTAAACTGTCTGCACAGTAGGGATACCTGAGTCAGGGGGGCGAGGAGGCATCTGCCCAGTGTGGGGTCTGGACAAGGGCATCACTCTTACTCTCCTTGCAGCATCACCGACCACAGTCCCCCCTACAGTGCAGCCCAGGAGGTGCCAGGGCCTGGGATTAATCTGTGATGCAGGAAGGAAGTGTTGTATAAAGGGGAACCCCTTCCAGGGCCAGAAACTGGGCTCTTGTCTAACACTCAGAAAAGGATTGTCTGAGGAGACACATGTGCTGACAAAGCAAGAGATTTTATTGGGAAGGGCACTTGGGTGGAGAGCAGGAGGGTGAGGGAACCCAGGAGAACTGCTCTGCCGCGTGGCTCACAGTCTTGGGTTTTATGGTGATGGGATTAGTCTCCAGGTGGTCTTTGGCCAATCATTCTAATTCAGAGTCTTTCCTGGTGGCGCACGTGTCGCTCAGCCAAGATGGATGCTAGCGAGAGGGCTTCTGGGAAGTGGACGGACACACGGTGTCTCCTTTGACCTTTCCCGAACTCTTCTGGTTGGTGGTAGCTTATTAGTTCTGTATTCCTTATCAGGAGCTCCTGTCAAAAAACAGCTCATGCAAATGGTTACTATGGTGCCTGGCCAGGGTGGGCAGTTTCAATCAATGTGCTTCCCCTAACAGAAGGAGGAGGTGACAAGAAGCCGCCGGGCCTGGGATGGGGGTGGGAGTGAAGGACAGAGGAGCCCCTCAGTGAGGTCGGGGCTGGAGGGGGGACTGGGGAGGGGCAGCTGCAGGAATGTGGCAGGATTTCCTCAGTCTCCTGGACCAAGGCCTCTTTCTTTTCTGCAGGAGGCGGTGTTTCCAGAATGCGCCTTACAGGGACTCTCTGGCTTTGACTAAGCCTTTTTGGCCGCCTTTGTTCCCCTTCCATTTACTTTATAGCCAAGAAGTCAGAGCCAGGAGTTCTGAGCCTCCCTTCCCGTTATGATGACGCAGTAACTGCGTTGTCTCATGTGTCCTGTTATGTCTGGGGAACAGACTCCTCAGTCTCCTTTTTTTCCACCAATCTATTCTGCCTCTTTCTCTTGGTGCTAAGTGATGGAATCCCTGCAATGAAATGTTCAGCTACTTGAACAAGAGACCTCCACACATAGGACACTTTCTGTCTTCTTCTAGTTTGTGAAGAATCAGACTCTCCTCCGTATGGCAATCTCGTTGTTGCAAGTGATGATAATGCGAGAAAAATATCGTCTTCTATTACAGGACTCAGGGATTCTTTCTGTGTTCAGAGAAACAACTTCAGAGTATTTTCAACAGAAGAAAATATTATGTGAGTGTCTCTTTTAGTAATTTTATTTCTGAATACTAATACTTAAGTCAGTATCTTGCTATTGCAAAAAACATAAATTCTTCAGCTTTCTTTTTCTTCAAGGAGAGAACTCGGGACATTTCACCTTTTTTTCCACCTATTGGGATTAAATAGAATTGATGATTCTGCTACATTTATTGTGGAAGCAGAGAATGAAAAGAACACTCTTAAAGTAACCTGTGGCCTAGCTGTCAAGTTGGCAGCATGCCAAGAAGCTGTAAGCTATAGTTCGAGCCAAAACAGAAAAGGAAAGACAACCTCAACAGAAGTAGGTTACCTTTATTCAGGCAAGGAGGGGCGACAGTCGGCCAAAGACCAGGCTGAGCGCCAAGAGGGATCAGGGAGACTCCATATTTATAGGGAGGTTTGTGGAAGCGATAAGGGAAACGTGAATCAGGCCAGATATTTTGAGTATTCTTTAGTTGAGATTGCATTTGTAGTTGGGCAGGGGGTGATAAGTCTTCTGGGCAGGTGTAGGGGGTGGAAGATTTCTGGGCAGGGGGTGATAAGTCCCAGATAGATGCAACCAGCCTGGAGCATGAGGGGGGAACTAAAGTTCTGTTTTGTTTTCTCCAAAGTTAGATGATTCAGCAAGGGCCTTTGAGACTGTTGGTTTCTTTTCTAGGCCCAAAAGACTCCTTCAGAAGCTATTTTAGTTACTGTCAGGCCTCTCTGAAGTCTTGGCTCCAACACGACTCTTATACACACGCCTTCCATTGTAGACCACGTGCGGTCGCCTGTGGCCAGTCGGATTAACACTGGGGTGCATTGGGTGAGAGTAAATCTTGATCACTGAAGACAAAGTCCGCCAGGTTAGGATGGAGAAGAAAGTAGGGAGAAAAATGCAGGATGACTGAGCAGAAGATGGAAAAAGAAGCAAAAGAGGCAGGTGGGAGACAGAGGTGGGGTGGGGGGAGCCGTTGTCGGAAGGAGAGGAGAAGCCAACATGGCCCTGAGCATTTTGTTCACAAAAGTTACGGGGTCTGTGAGGGTGGGGTATTTAAAGTGAATTTTGCTTTTTAATGTCACCACTGTTTTCTTTGTGGTTGTTGTTGCTGTTTTTAATGAGGAATTACATTTGAATATTTTCAGGATACTTCCTCGGTATAATTGTTCTTTGCATTGTTTTTCAACAGGGCTTTCTCAGTCTCGGACAGAAGACTTTGGGCGGTGGGCGGAGGCGGAGGTGTAGACACACTCCAGGCTACGATTTGCCCCTTACTCTTCTAAAACTGCTGGGAGGAATGTCTCTAGCTCACACCGCAGGCCATCCTTTGCTGATACTGCAGCTGATAGAACCCAGGAAGGCTCTGGGCAGTGAGTGTCCTGGGATCTGGGGCTCTGGCAGGGGGAGTGGAGCAGGGGAGGAGGGGAAAGGAAGGGGCTCCACCCTGGTGGGGGCCTGTCTTCCAGCTCTTAGGATGGTCAGGTGTGGTTTAGCTGGACGGGCTGCCCAGGAGGTGACACCCAGTGTGCAGGGACTCCAGCCCAAGACAGGGTGCCTGGGCCTGTGCTCCTGGAGCAGCTTGCCCTCTCATGCCAACTCCACCTCCCACTGCAGTAAAAAGTTTCCTGATGATTAGGGGCCCCTCCTGAATGTAGCCTGTGTTCTGTGGTCTTTTTTTCCCACTCTTGTTGAAAGTCCTGTTTGTTCAGATGGATTTTTAAGCCACTAGAAGGCAGACATTGTCTTCTGTTTTTGCTGCCTCAGAAGTTGGTACATGATGGTAAAAATATGTCACATAAATCTTCCTGCTAACAGTATTGGACCCAAAGGATCCACAGTGGCATCCAAGAGATTAAAGCTCAGACAGTAGAAGATGAGGCAGGACTGAGGACGCAGCAGAGGAGGGGGTCTGGGAGAGAGACCCCTCCCTCTGCAACCAGGCCCTGGAGGGGAATCTCCCAGACGCACCTGTGGTTTCTCTCACAGATGCCCACTCTCGGTGCCTCAACCTCGCTGTCAAATCTCAGTCCAGACCAGGCCAGCCCTGGTGTCAAGTCCAGGGCTCCATGGACACAAAGCCTTTCCTCCAGTGTGACAGTGACAGCAGCAAGGTCAGACCTTTGGGTTTCCTGGGGGAGGAGGTAAACGACACCAAAGCGTGGACTGAACTGAGCCAGACGCTGGGAGAAGCAGGAAGAGAGCTCAGGATGGTCCTGCCTGTGATCAAACTGGACAAAAAGGAGATGAGGGGTAATATGGGAAGGGGGTGGGGAGCTGGAGACAGCAAGAGAGGGATAGGGACGGAGTGCATGCAGGGAAGCCCTTCCTGTGAAAAGACTGAACACGATCCAGCCTTAGAGACCAGGTGGACCTGATGGGTAAGAGGGGGAGGTCATGGTCAGAAGATCACGGCCCCTAGATGTGCAGACACACATGAGTGACTAGGGAGGATGGACTGCGGACATCCAGAAAGATTCACCGTGTCTGGGGGCGCAGGTCCTCCCACCCTGCAGATCAGGCTGTGTTGTCAGCGTGAAGCCGAGCAATGCTCTGGTGCATCCTTGCTCTTCAGCCTCAATGGACGGACAGCCCTCCTCCTTGACCCCATGAGCATAACCTGGACAGTCATCGATCCGGGAGCCACAGGCCTCAAGGAGGAGTGGGGGCACAACCAGGAACTGGCAGAGTATCTCAGGAAGATCTCAACGGGAGACTGCAGTTATTGGCTTAGGGAATTCCTGGAACACTGGGAGAACATGCTGCTCCCAGAGCCCACAGGTAACTGAGTGGGGTGTTGGGGAGGTGGTAGCTCTCTTCAACGGTCTAGTGCCTTCATGTGTGGATATGAGCACATATGTTTGTGCAATTAAAAATGTGGTAGCTGGATGGAGTGACTGATCTTTTGGTGGACTTCCTGTCTGGAGAGTCAGTGATGGGCATTGCATAGGATTTCCCAACATCCTCCTTTCCCAGCCCACCTCCCTTAGCACAGGAGCCCCTTTCCTCATTAACCAATGACCCAGTTCCATAACCCTGCTAAATGGTCCCCAGATTTATATATATATTGTTTCCAGACCTTCTCTCCTTCCTGTTGTCCTGATCCTTTAACCAGCTCAAATGTCACTTAAAGAAGCCCTCACCCCTCCCCAGACCGAATTAAGCACCTCCCCAGCTGTGTTCTCCCTAAAAAGGACTCCCCACAGTAAACGTGTCCACCTGCAAGATTGTCAAATAATCATTTGCTCTATCCCTCAGTAGAAGTAGAAGCTCTGTTATGAGGACAGAGCCCAACTCTATTCATCTTTCTGCCCCAATTGCTTCACGTATCGAGCCAGCATCTATGTAGGTGGACAGGTGCTATCTGCGGACAGTAGATGCTGAGGAAGGTGGGCTCTTAGATGTGACAAGGCTTGTGCCTTTTTGTTTGTTTTAGAACCACTCACAAAGGCCCTGAATAACCACCAGCCTGCATCTATCCCATTAAATAAATGCATCCTCCCATTGATCTTCATCTTCATCTGCCTAATTGTCATCATATTCAAGAAATGTATGAAGAAATCAGGGACCACAGAAGGTGAGAATCAGGCTGTCCTCTGGTTCCTGGGCAGGTTTCTTCCAGTCAGGACTTCAGAGAAGTGAGCCACAGGTCTCACCCAAACCCCTCTCTACTGGTACCTAGGAGGATGCTCTTTCTTAGTCTTGGGCCCCCACACTTCCCGGTAGGTCTGAAATTACTCTGTTGTTGGGGTAGAAGAGGCTGTGTAGGCAGTAAGATAATGCAGTGAACAGAGGGAAACCAAGTATCTACTCCTGTGGCAGGGAGGGGAGAGGCGGGGTCTAAACTTTAAAAGGCTGGGGTGGGGTGTTGTCTTGTTGAGATCACACCCAGGGTTTCCCCAGTTCTTTGATGAAAAAAAAAATGTTTTTTTTCTGACAATACCGTGATTCAGTTCAACAGTTTACCTAATGTTCTAACAGCTGTTCGTTCCATCATCTGATGTTTCTTCTATTGACCATGAGAAGGTGGGAATGTTAGATGAGCCCTTGGATGAAGAAACTGATCTTTACTGCCAGTCTGGCTGCCAGTCTAGTATATTCTCCTCTACTCAGAGTTGTGTTTACCAAGAAGCTAGAGAACTCCTGACTTTCCATGGCTGTTGATGGGCCCTTCCCATGTATTGACTTAGTCATTTTGAACAATTTGCTAAATAAGATATTTGCTCCTAATCAGTTAAGGGTATCAGCTTTACCTGATGCTTTTCTATGAGTTCCCTCCATTTTAGGTGGAATTGGAGTGTTTGTTGGCACTTTTAAATTCCATTAAGAGGAATATGAGTTAGGAATAAATATATGTGGTTTAATGAGATATACTTCATGTGTTCTCACTTTTATGCACAGTTACTTCATGCTTTTATGGCCAGAATTGTATTCCCCTGAATTCATGTGTTAAAACCCTAAACCCCCAGGACCTAAGAATATGACCATATTTAATGACAAGGCCTTTATAGAAATAATAAGGTTAAAATGAGGCCATTAGGGTCTACCCCTAATCCAGTCTGATTGGTATCCTTATAAGAAAATGGAACAGACCTGGTATGTTACATGGAGGGCCATGTGAAGACATGGGGATGAGATGTCTGTCTGCAAGCTGAGTCAATTCCTAGGCAGGTTTAAAAGAATTCCAGGGACCCCGAGGAGGAGAAAGGGGTCTGGCGCTCTCAAGGAGGAGATAGGGGTCTGGAATTCTCAAGGAGGAGGAAAGGACAAACTTTTTTTCTACATTCCTTAATAAGGACAGAGGATGAGATGGTCTGGGAGTTGGTGATTGGACAGGGCTATCTTCTCACAGCTGCTCCAGTGCCTACCATCTTACTGGGGTTTCTCTGACCTTGGACGTGGGGTACCTCCACACGGCCAGTCCAGCAAAGTGCAGCCAATGCTTCTGACCTTGGACATGGAGTACCTATTCATAGCTGCCCCAGTGCCAAGCAGCCGCGGCTCACCCAAGATTGCTGGGAGAAATATCAATAACCTCAGATATGCAGATGACACCACCCTTACGGAAGAAAGTGAAGAAGAACTGAAGAGCCTCTTGATGAAAGTGAAAGAGGAGAGTGAAAATGTTGGCTTAAAGCTAAACATTCAGAAAACTAAGATCACAGCATGGGGTCCCATCATTTCATGGCAAATAGATGGAGAAACAGTGGAAACAGTGGCAGACTATTTTGGGGGGCTCCAAAATCACTGCAGATGATGACTGCAGCCATAAAATAAAAAGACACTTACTCCTTGGAAGAAAAGTTATGACCAATCTCGACAGCATATTAAAAAGCAGAGACATTACTTTGCCAATGAAGGTCCATCTAGTTAAGGCTATGGTTTTTCCAGTGGTCATGTATGGATGTGAGAGTTGGACTGTGAAGAAAGCTGAGCACTGCAGAATTGATGCTTTTGAACTGTGGTGTTGGAGAAGACTCTTGAGAGTCCTTTGGACTGCAAGGAGATCCAACCAGTCCACCCTAAAGGAGATCAGTCCTGGATGTTCACTGGAAGGACTGATACTGAGGCTGAAACTCCAATACTTTGGCCACCTGATGCGAAGAGCTGACTCATTGGAAAAGACCTTGATGCTGGGAAAGATTAAGGGCAGGAGGAGAAGGGGACGACAGAGGATGAGATGGTTGGATGGCATCACCAACTCAATGGACATGAGTTTGAGTAAACTATGGGAGCTGGTGATGGACAGGGAGGCCTGGAGTGCTGCGGTCCATGGGGTCACAGAGTTGGACATACTGAGTGACTGAACTGACTGACTGACCATTTATTGAGATTTGTGCACTAAACTGTAAGGGTGTCACATTTCAACAATAAATTAATATCACAGTTTTTTCACTATATCTAGACAAACTGGAAGTTTTCTCCTTCCGGAATAAAATCAGTTAATTCAATTATGAAGATGCTGTAAATTTTTCTTTTCTGATGAGAATCACAAGTTTTTATTAAAACTCTTGTATATCAAGGACACAAATTATATCAGACTTCTATTTTCCACAGCTGCCAAAGAATAAATTTTGATTGTTTTACGCTGTCGGGTATGGTAATTTTTTATGAAAGGACTTCCAACCCAGTCTGCATCGGCTTGAGCTTTATTTCCAACACCAAAGGTAGTTGGTGAGTCATAATGCAGCCAGGAGACCAGTTTTAGAAAATAGCAAAGAAATAGACCCAGGGATGTCTAGACACTTGACATCTAGTAGGTGTGGCAAGAAATACCAGTGAAGGGTGTACTGATCAGTACATAGGAAAGGGGTAACTGGTTAATGATGTAAATAGAAAGGAATTTCTATTTGACACAATATAGAAAAATTAATTTTAGGTTGATTAATACATGAATATGACTGTTCATGCAATCACAGGGCTGCACGCTAGTAGGAGTGTATTTGGTGAGTTTCTTTAGGTAGGGGGCTGGAGCATTAAAAAAGAGAAGACACTGTTTCAGGTAGGATTCAGGTTGTTGTTGAGTCACTAAGTCATGTCCAGCACTTTGTGACCCCATGGACTGCAGCACACCAGCCTTCCCTGTCCTCTGCTTTCTTCTGGAGTTTGCTCAAACTCATGCCCATTGAGTCAGTGATGCCATCCAGCCATCTCATCCTCTGTTGCCCCACCCTCAGTCTTTCCCAGCATCAGGGTCTTTTCCAATGAATCAGTCCTTTGCATCAAGTGGACAAATTATTGGAGCTTCAGCTTCAGCGTCAGTCCTTCCAATGAATATTCAGCGTTGATTTAGTTTAGGATTGACTGGTAGAGACCTAAAATTCCTGGATCAGCCTTGGGGCAGAGTCCTGGCAGCCAGCCTGTTCCCAGAACTACCCCGAGCTTTGTGTGGGCTCTGAGACTGCTGTAGGGCCCCCTGTCTCGGGCGAGGACTCTCAGAGTATGAGTGTGTTTGTGTGTGTGTGTGTGTGATAGTGTCACGCGTGTGTATGCTCCTCGGTTCTTTGTCTCGTCACAACAAAAATTTGGAGTGACGGACATTAAAGCCCCTCGGCAGGTCACAGCTCTCGGAGGACAGACCATGTTATAGCTCTTAAAGAAATCAGTGTTACAGCTCAATGTTACAGCTCTATTTATTTAGATAATAGCAGGAAAATCTATCTTCGAGGCGTGAGGGCACGTCGATCCAAAGACGCGAAGAGAAGATTGCTCCATCGCACGGGAGAAAGAGAGAGAGAGACTTTTGGCTCCTCTTTTTATATGTTTCTCTGTCCCTGGGCCTGTCTTATGTAAATTGGGCCAGCCAGGAGTGTTGTTTGTTTTACCTGAGGTTCTCACTCCGGTCCTCAGACCTTCCTTTGTTCTATTTTCGAGGGCTTTCTCTTCCAGGTCTTTAAGCCACCGCCATTTTGGACTCTTTTTCCCTATTCTAACTACCTAACAATAGAAAGGAGGTTGTGCCTGAGAGGAGAAGGGCACAAGAGAGGAGTGTGTGTGGCGGTGACACTTATGTGTGATGAGGAAGGTAAGTGAAGAGAGTGAGGGACCACTGGGGAGAGTGTGTTGGGTGTGAGGGGAGTAACTACAACTCTAATGAGTTGGGTGTTTGGTGTGTGTGTGTGTGTGTGTGTGTGTGAGACTCTGGACAGGTGAGCTTGGGACAGAAGGGGAGTGGACAGTATGCATATGCAGAGGTCCCAGTAGCGGATCCCCTTGGGGACCAGAGAGGAGGAAGACAGTGAAGGGAAATGGCTGTGAGGGGAAAGTTTCTGGATGGCAGTGGACGTAGACAGGAGCCTTCTGTGTGGAACTTTGTGTGAAGCAGTGTGTACAGTGTGAGGAAACCGGGGTCCCTGTGGGAGGGGAACCCAGTGTGTCTTGGCAGAGAGTGGAGAGTGTGGAGGGCAGGCAAACGGGCACTTGTGTGTGAAAGGAAGTGTGTGGTGGGGGGTGGGGTGTGCAAAGTGGGGAGAGGGTGTGCGGAGACTTGCACGGACAATTTCTCGAGGGCTGGTGTGCACAAGGGTGGAAGGATGTAAGTGAGAAGCATGGAGTGTATGAGGGGTGTATGAGTGTGTGGAGCTGGAGAGTCAGGGTGGAGGATGAGGGGGCTTGTATCTATGACTGTGGGGGCTGTGAGAAGAAACACGGATGGGGAGTATGGGGCTAAGGCGGGTGATGGCTGTTGTTGGAGTGGTTGCCATAACAACCGACTCCCTCTGGCTGGCTTTTCCTTAGCCTGGACTTTGGAATAAATTAACAGGTTTATTCCTGGCCTGGGCCCAGAACTGAAGTTTTAAGGGAGCCAAAATGGGCGGGGATAGTAAAGAAACTGACACCCCCGTGTCACTCCCTTTCAATCTTTTTTTCTTTTAGCTTGGAAATGCCACACAAGAATAGCTGCCTGGGGACAGGTGTCAGCTGGGGTCACCAGCCTTCACCTGCTCACGCCTGCCCCAGGCCCAGGGGCTGAACTGCATTCCCTCCTTGTTTCCAATCAGCCTGGAGCCTCTGAGCAATTACATTCCCTTCAATCCCCTCCGGCCTGCAAAGCTCAAGGGGAGGGACTCCTGGGGGTGCAACAGGTGGGAGTGGGGACACAAACGGAAGTGGGTTTTGTGTGTGAAGAGAAGAGTGTGAGACACTGAATGGAGCTGGGAAGGTCGAGCAGGGTTGGCCCCAAGGGATGCGCAGGGTGGGGCAAAGATGGGAGGTGGAGAGAAGCAGAAGGAAGACGCAGGGGCGGGGCGCGAACCCTCTACCACGAGCACTCTGCCATGCCCCTCTCCAGGCTGGGTCCCCCCTCACTGTCCCCTAATCGCTGCCTCGTCCTCGCTTCTCCCTTCACCTTCCTTCTCACCTTCCTGCCTTTCCTCTTACCGCCCCCCCATCCCAGATTTTCCCAGGTCTCCCCCGGGTCTGTCCAGCAGCTCAGGCAGGAAGCCAGGAACCTGCACAGTGAGACCCACCGGCCCCACCCTTAGACACCCACGGCCACATATGTCCTGAATTTCCAGCAGCAGCAGAAGCAGTTTCAGGGGCAACAGGACTCAGGAGCCTGAGCCAGTTTCCTGGAAAACACTCCACCCCACCCACAGCATTGACTCCAGGAATTCTCTACTTCCAGAGTCTTCTACTCCTGGCATCCTCCCAGGCTCCATACAAGGACTTTAGCTTGACAAGAGGCCACCCTCCAACTGATCCTATCATAATGTTTACTTCCCACCAGATGGTTTTTGTTTTTTAGCTAGGTTGTTAGCTGCAGAACTCAGGATCAGACAGGATCATGTGTTTTTTGTCTCTTGGGTCACTTGGCACTCTCCTCTTCACACGGCTGACCCCCTCCCCAATATGTTAGGGTTACTGTACTGGCATCAGCCTGTTCCCTGGGGAAGTCCTCAGCCATCCATGTGGATGTGTCTACGGCACATCAGGGGTTAAATGGAGTCACCAGTGAGGATGGGGGAAGGGGAGGGAGGTTGTAAGGGAACCAAAGAACAGCAGGGACAAGGGAGAAACTGACAACACCTGTCATTTCCTGTCAATGTTTTTTTTCTTTTAGCTCGGAAATGCCACACAAGAATAGCTGCCTGGGGACAGGTGCCATCTGGGGTCACCAGCCTTTACCTACTGATGCCTCCTCCAGGCCCAGGGGCTGAACTGCCTTCCCTCCCTCAGTTTCTAGTCAGAAAACAGTGGCTGTTTGTGGTAGAGGAGCAGTACATTTGCAAAGAACTAATATTTTTATTAATGCCTGATGCTGGGAAAGATGGAGGGCAGCAACAGAAGAAGACATCAGAGGATGAGATGGCTGCACGGCACCATCGATGCAATGGACATGAACTTGGGCAAACTTCAGGAGATGGTGAGGGGCAGGGAGGCCTGGCTGCAGTCCATGGGGTGACAAAGAGTCAGACACCACTGAGCGACTAAACAACAGCAGTTCTTTTATCAGTGGTTCGGCAGTAAAGAATCTGCCTACAATGCAGGAGACATGTGTATGAGACACTGGTTCGATCCCTGGGTCAGGAAGATCCCCTGGAGAAGGAAATGTCAACCCACTGCAGTATTCTTGCTGGGAAATCCCATGGACAGAGACACCTGGTGGACTGTATCCTTGGGGTCACAAAGAGTCAGACACCACTTAGTGGCTAAACAACAACAAAATATTTTTACTAAACTGAAGACAACAGCATCTGGGAACAACATCTGCTCAGAATAGAGGTAAAGATGAGGATTTTTATCTTCTATTTCTTTTTCAACAATATCACACACCTCCACCAACCACTTTATGGTGGAGTCATAGACTCCACTGGGTCATCTCAGCAAGCCCCTCTCACTGACTTCAACTTGGTCACAGTCATTGGGAGGGCAGCAGGTACTCTGGGCAAACACAGGAGGGCAAGCAAGGGAGGGATCCCTGCCTGCTGGAGAGTATGACCTCATTTAAGAATCAAGGCTTTTTTTTCCCTTTCTCTAGATTGGACTGGTTTGCTCCTGTTACCTGACAGTTGATTCCATTCATTCCATGTTCTTAATTCTTTTACACCTGGAGATCTTCACCTTTCTCTAAGCTCTTCTACCTAGATTCTTAAGCCTGGACTCTTCCTACCATCTAGCTCACAGGTTTTTTTTTTTCTCTCTGCTTCAACTCCACAACATGAGTGTGGACCCAGCCTGCTTGGTCCTAAAGCATCCAATTCCAGGGACTCTTCACCAATTTCTGAAATTTCTGGGCCTGAAGGAAACCAGGTGTCCTTGCAAGGATCATCTGCTGGGACCCTCGACAAGGAGACTGGACAGTCCTGATTCTTCCACAAGCCCCAGAGTAAACCTATTGCCCATACCTGCAGAGAAGAGTGCAGCAAAGAAGGAAGAGAAGGACCCAGGTAAGAAACAGAAGATCAGAACCATGTTCACTCAGAACCAGCTGTCTGTGCTCAACGACAGACTTCAGAGGCAGGAATCAGTCTCCAGCAGATGCAAGAACTTTCCAATATCCTGAAACTTAGCTACAAACAGGTGAAGCCCTGGTTCCAGAACCAGAAAAACAATTGACTGAGGAATAGCGACTCTGTGACTCAGGGCTCAACAACCACAGAATTCCTGGCTTTCTCTTCCTGGCACAGGACTGCTTGGTGACCTCTTCTGGAAACCTGCCTATACGGAGTGAATGGACCTAGGATATCCCACCTGGGAGCAGCCAGAGCTGGAACAGTTGGTCTTGAAGCAACCACCCCAGAGTCAGAGCTGGTATCCCCAAGCCTAGAAGAGCCAGACTTGGAACAATCAGTTCAACAAACATGTTGAGGAATTCCTGCCACCCCAGATCCAGGTCCAGCAAAACTGTCCCGTCAGCGATTTGGAAGGCACTTTGGAGACTGCTGGAGAAAGCTATAACGTAACATAGCAAACTGCTAACTATTTGAGTTCCCAGCAGCAAATCATGGATTTATTCCCAAATTATTCTATAAATGTAGAGTCAGGATTTTTATAGATAGCTATATTATTCTATCTTGAATATGAGCAGTGACTGTATTCTCTGGAATTTTTCTTCTTTTAGCATTTTGCACCTTTTTACCTTGGAGTTTCCCAGGTGACTCAGTGGTAAAGAACCCACCTGCCAGTGCAGGAGACACCAGTTCAAGCCCCGGGTTGGGAAGATCCCCTGAAGAAAGAAATGGCAACCCACTCCAGTATTCTTGCCTGGAAAATCCCATGGACAGAGGAGCCTGGCAGACTACAGTCCCTGCAGTCACAAAAGAGTTGGATGGGACTTAGTAATTAACATATACAAGAGACAGCTTTACACATGGGCATCACCAGATGGTCAATACCAAAATCAGATTGATTATATTCTTTGCAGCTGAAGATGGAGAAGCTCTATACAGTCAGCAAAAACACCACCAGGAGCTGACTGTGGTTTGGATCATGAACTTCTTACTGCAAAATTCAGACTGAAACTGAAGAAAGTAGGAAAAACCACTAGATCATTCAGGTATGACCTAAACCAAATCCCTACGATCCTACAGTGGAAGTGACAAATAGATTCAAGGGATTAGATCTGATAGAGTGCCTGAAGAGCTATGGACGGAGGTTCGTGACACTGTATAGGAGGCAGAGATCAAAACCATCCCCAAGAAGAAGAAATCCAAAAAGGCAAAATGGTTGTCTGAGGAAGCCTTACAAATAGCTGAGAAAAGAAATGAAAGGTAAAGAAGAAAAGAAAAGATACATCCATCTGAATGCAGAGTTCCAAAAATTAGCAAGGAGAGATCAGAAAGCCTTTGTAAGTAAGAAAATAAGGAAAGAAAATTTCTTTGCTTCGTAAGCAAAGAAATAGAGGAAAACAATAGAATGGGAAAGACTAGAGATCTCTTCAAGAAAATTAGAGATACCAAGGAAACATTTCATGTAAAGATGGGCACAATAAAGTACAGAAACAGTATGGACCTAACAGAAGCAGAAGATATTAAGAAGTGGCAAGAATACACAGAAGAACTATACAAAAAAGATCTCAATGACCCAGATTACCACGATGGTGTGATCACTTACCTAGAGCCAGAATCCAGGAATGTGAAGTCAAGCAGGCCTTAGGAAGCATCGCTACAAACAAAGCTAGTGGAGGTGATGGAATTCCAGATGAGCTATTTCAAATCTAAAAGATGATGTTGTCAAAGTTAGTTCAGTTCAGTTCAGTCGTGCAGTCGTGTCTGGCTCTTTGCACCCCCATGGACCGCAGCATGCCAGGCCTCTCTGTCCATCACCAACTCCCAGAGTTTACTCAAACTCAGGTCCATTGAGTCGGTGATGCCATTCAACCATCTCATCCTCGATCATCCCCTTCTCCTCCTGCCTTCAATCTTTCCCAGCATCCAGGTCTTTTCAAATGAGTCAGCTCTTCACATCAGGTGACCAAATTATTGGAGTTGTCGAAGTACTGAACTCAATATGCCAGCAAATTTGGAAAACTCAGCCATGGCCACAGGACTGGAAAAGGTCAGTTTTCATTCCAAGCCCAAAGAAAGGCAATGCGAAAGAATGTTCAAACTATCACACAATCACACTCATTTCACACGCTAGCAAAGTAATGCTCAAAATTACCCAAGCCAGGTTTCAATGGTACATGAACCATGAATTCCCAAATGTTCAAACTGGATTTAGAAAAGGCAGAGGAGCCAGAGATTAAATTGCCAACATCTGCTGGATCATAGAAGAAGGAAGAGAATTCCAGAAAAACATCTACTTCTGCTTCTTTGACTACGCCAAAGTCTTTGACTGTGTGGATCACAACAAACTGTGGGAAATTTTTAAAGAGATGGGAACACCAGACCACTTGACCTGCCTCCTGAGAAATCTGTATGTAGGTCAAGAAGAAACAGAACCAGACGTGGAAAAACAGACTGGTTCCAAGTTGGGAAAGGAGTACGTCAAGACTGTATATGGTCACCCTGCTTATTTAACTTATATGCAGAGTACATCATGCAAAATGCTGGGCTCAGTGAAGCACAAGCCGGAATCAAGATTGCCAGGAGAAATAACAATAACCTCAGATATGCTGATGACACCACCCTTATGGCAGAAAGTGAAGAAGAGCTAAAGAGCCTCTTGATGAAAGTGAAAGAGGAGAGTGAAAAGGCTGTCTTAAAACTCAGCATTCAGAAAAATAAGATCATGGCATCTGGTCCCATCACTTCATGGCAAATAGATGGGGAAACAATGGAAACAGTGAGAGACTTTATTTTTCTGGACTCCAAAATCACTGCAGATGGTGACTGCACCCATGAAATTAAAAGACTCTTGCTCCTTGGAAGAAAAGCTATGACCAACCTAGATGCATATTAAAAAGCAGAGACATTACTTTGCCAACAAAGGTCCGTCTAGTCAAGGCTATGATTTTTTCAGTAGTCATGTATGGATGTAAGAGTTGGACCATAAAGAAAGCTGAGCACAGAAGAATTGATGCTTTTGAACCGTGGTGTTGGAGAAGACTCTTGAGAGTCCCTTGGACTGCAAGGAGATCCAAACAGTCTATCCTAAAGGAGATCAGTCCTGGGTGGTCATTGGAAGGACTGATGTTGAAGCTGAAACTCCAATACTTTGGCCACCTGATACAAAGAGCTGACTCATTTGGAAAGACCCTGATGCTGGGAAAGATTGAGGGCAGGAGGAGAAGGGAGTGACAGAGGATGAGATGGTTGGATGGCATCACTGACATGATGGACATGGGTTTGGGTGGACTCCAGGAGTTGGTGATGGACAGGGAGGCCTGGCGTGCTGCGGTTCATGGGGTCGCAAAGAGATGGACATGACTGAGTGACTGAACTGAACTGAGGACATTCTGCTAAGTGAAATAACACCATCACAAAAAGACAAATATTGTGTTATTCCACATATACAAGATTCTTAGAGTAGAGAAAATCACAAAACAGAAAGTAGAATGGTGGTTTTCTTGGGTCAAGGAGAAGGTGAAATGGGGAGTTAATGTTTGATGGGTACAGAGTTACAGTTTTGCAGTGATAAGATCTATGGAGGAAGATGGTGGTGATGATTATGCAACAATGTGAATGCATTTAATATCACTGAACTGTACACTTAAAAATATTTAATAGCTAAGATGGGATTTCCCTGTTGGTACAGTGGATAAGAAGCCAGCTGCAAATGCAGGGGACATGGGTTCAGTCCCCGGCCCAGGAGAAGTCCATGTGCTGCAGAGCAACTAAGCCCATGCGCCAACAACTACTGAGCTGGCATGCCACAGCTACTGAAGCTGGCATGCTTCAGGGCCCTCACCTGACAACTGCTGAAGCCTGTGTGCCTAGAGCCTGTTCTCCCAACAGAAGAAGCCACTTAGCCCATGCACTGCAACAGATGCTCACCACATCTAGAGAAAGCCGGTGTGCGCCAAGCAACACCCAGCATAGCCAAAAATAAATTAATTCATTAACTTGAAAAATTAGCTAAGATGGTAGATTCTGCTATGTGTATTTTAACACACACAAAACAGCTAAGGGTGCACAATTCTGGCTCATCACTGGTCCTGCACTCCCGGCAGCAGGCCTCAACCCTGACCCCTCCTGCACCTGATTTCTGCTCTGAGTATCAACTGGTTTACAGCAGGAGCAGCTGCAGAGAGAGGCCATGCCCAGGTGATGATGACGTGGGTGTTTGCTGCTGAGCTGGGCTGGTAGGGTAGGGAAGGATGGGGACAGCTCTGAGAGCCAACAACAAGGATCTGAAAATGTGGACCTGGGACGTTGCCTAAAGCTGGAAGAACCCTCTTCCTGGTGTGAGTTGCCCAATAGTTTGCCCTGTTCTTCAGAGCCGGAGAAAGGGTAGAAGATTGTGTACTGACACTTTGCCAGAACTCCCCAAAACTTTTGGCAGGAATTAACTCCTGATGGAATGGAAGAGAAAGAAGGTACAAGCCAATGAACAGAGAGGCGATGGGAAAACAAGAGTCAACCCTCTCCACAGAGAGGTGAAGAGTCCAACTCTGGGCTGAAAACCTGTGTGCCCTTCCTGGCCAGCCTCACATCGAGAGCTGCCCTCCTCACCCCAGACTGCTGACAGCTGGGCACTGCAGCCTTTCTCAGGGCCCGGACCTGAGAGATGTTCACACTCCTCGCACTTTCTTCCTTCCTAGTCTCGTTTTCTGAGGCCCTGGGCCAAGGTTCCCTTGTGGTACCTCTGCTAAGGCCTCCATAAGAGAAGAGAATGGAGAAAGCTTGAAGACCCCTGTCCCCACCCAGACTCAAGCCCAGGTCTCTCTACCCTGAGTTCTTCCCCTACCCCCACCTCAGGGTCCTTAAAGCTGCTGGAGCCTTTTGCCCTGGGCTCTCTGAACAGGGAGGCGGGCTCTACGCAGGCCACCACACTGGGGAAAGTGAATGAGAGCCGCATTTCCTCTGGGTTCAGACTCTGGCCTGTGTTCTCACAAAAGGGTGTTAACTTGTGTCTCTCAGCTCAGCTGAGCTAATAAGGAGAGGTGGGGGTGTGGTCACGGATCAGGAGAGCCTGGGGACTGGGCTAATCTTGGCCAGATCCAGGTCGCCTCAGCTTTGAAGAAGCCAACAGGAGAGGTCAAGTGAGGTGGTGTGAGTCACTGTGGGGATTGCCTCAGCTTCAGAACACCAACAGGAAGCAACACGCAGCCCGGTATGAGCCACGTGTGCCCCAGGAGCTGAGGGGTTTGCCTGGCAGCCGCTGCTCTCTCCCTCACCCTCACCCTGGACCAGGAGGACGGCCACACCCCAAGCCCATGCCAGAGGGCGCCATCAGCCAGGCGAGCTGGGCGGGCGGCCAGGCTGCCGCCTGGGCTGTCAGGGCTGCTCCGCTGGGCTCACCCAGGGCTTCCGGGGTGTCCAGAGAGACTTCTCCCTGGACTACCCCCAGCTTCACTCTCTGCGGACGCTCCTCCACACTCATCGGCAGCGCTGACTCCACTTCCCACTGTATTAAGTGTCATGTGTCAGAGGTGCAAAGCGCCGAGGTGAGACAAAACTCAAGCCACAGTCGGAGCCGCCCACCCGTCCCCTCGTGACTCCTTTCTGACTGCTGAGCTGGGTGAGTGGGCAGTCTCACTTCACCTCAGTTTCTTCCTCAGTCGCTCAGGGAGAGAAGCAGGACCACTCTCACCAAGGAGTGAGGAAAAAGTGAGGTCACATTTGCCAAGCCCTGGGTGCCCAAGAGCGGGCTTCCCTGATAGCTCAGCTGGTAGAGAATCCGCCTGCAATGCAGGAGATCCCGGTTCAATTCCTGGGTCGGGAAGATCCGCTGGAGAAGCGATAGGCTACCCATTCCAGTATTCTGGGGCTTCCCTTGTGACTCAGCTGGTGAAGAATCCGCCTGCAGTGTAGGACACCTGGGTTCGATCCCTGGGTTGCGAAGATCCAGGAGAAGGGAAAGACTACCCACTCCAGTATTCCGGCCTGGAGAATTCTGTGGACTGTATAGTCCACGGGGTTGCAAAGAGTTGGACGAGACGTTCGCTTTCTCTCAGTGTCCAAGAGATGCTCAACAATTATCAGCTCTCCTCATGACTGAAGAAGCTTCAGTTGCTTTTAAACTCTCCAGGATCCCCCAGAGAGAAACCCTCTACTCCCTTCTGACTAGAGAACCCCAAATCTCTCCCTTTGCAGAAATGCTGACTTCCTTTTCTTAAGCAATTTTTTTCTTTATTCACCTCGGCCCTTTTTCTTCTTGATGGACTCAAAATACTTTATTATAAACATCATATTTTAAAATACTAAATATGCACATGGTAACACAATGCACTGTTTCTTTGTGCTAATAGTAGCTTATACTTTATTTTATTTTTAATTAGAAATGTTATTGAAGTGTAGTTGATTTATGATCTTTAGTTAGTTTCAGGTATACAGCAAAGTGATTCAGTTGTATATTATACGTACATATACATACCATATAGATTATTACACAATACCGGGTATAGTTCCCTGTGCTATACAGTAAGTCCTGTTGTTTATCTATTTTATATCCAGTAGTGTGTATATGTAGTAGCTTATATTTTAAATGCAAACTCTGAGCTCTACCTAAAGGAGACATGGACATTTTTTTTGTTTGTTTTTTTGGTTGTGCCTTGTGATTTGTGGGATCTCAGTTACCTAACCATGGTTTGAAGCCAAGCCATGGCAGTGAAAGCCTGGGATCCTAACCACTAGGTCAGCCGGAAACTCTGGAAATATATATATATATACTTTTTAGCTAAACTCAGATTTAATAAATGAATAAATTATTTACTCAAAAAAGAACAAGTTGATGACAAATTCACACTCAAGTAGTTCTGACTGTTGAGGGAAGTAAGTAGCCTATCATTTGAAACCTTAGCAGCAAACATAGCATACACATAGGTTACACACATTTTGCTATTTGTTAAATATATAGGCGTATAGATAAATATATTTACATCCTTCAGTAAGCTGTAAGAGCACAAAACTAGAGAAGAGATCTTTCCCATATTCAACTTATTTGACCTGACAATAATATACTTTCCAGCTTTCAGCATATATTCTAATTTCTTACCTTGCCTTAGAAAATAAATTTACACAGTTCAACCTGTATTATTTCCATGCTAAATACTAGTTGCATGCATTTATTAAACAGGAGCATCCTTATGAGGGGATTTGTGAATTTGTTCTGGGACAGAAAATGAGAACCAGATAGTGATTTCATCACCTTAAACTGAATTCCTTAGCATCCCCTCATGATAACATATGGCAAATCTTTAACTATAAAGTACTTTCTGGACCTTATGTAGTTCAAAGTGCTAGGACAAAATCATACCATTCTCACTACCTTTGAAAATAAACAGAATTCGTATACTTACCTTAGATCTTGTTTGAACATTCCATTCAATTTACTGGAATTTTTTAAAATGCTGCATTACAAATGTAATACTGAATGAAGAAAATGAATCTTATTAAATTTAATCTTATTCAAAGCAATTATCAGTCTAATAACATCAGTAAAAAACAAAACAAAACGGTACTTTTAGTCAAGAGATGAAATACACGTAAAATCTAGCTATTTTCCTATTATTCTTTAAGCACTTTCAGATTGAAAAATACACCATAAAAAACTGAAAGATTCTGCTAAGTTTACTCATTGAGTACTTTTGACACTGAAAATAAGAGAAAGATTAATACCACAGTTATAACCATTGGGACACAAGAATCACTAAATGATAGGATTGAGGACTTCTCTGGAGGCACAGTGGTTAAAAATCCGCCTGCCAGTGCAGGGGACATGGGTTTGATCCCTGGTCCAGGAAGATCCCACATGCAGTGGGGCAACTAAACCCATATGCCACAACTACTGAAGCCCTGGCTCCTAGATCCCACGCTCTGCAACAAGATAAGTCACCACACTGAGAAGCCAGCACAAAACTAGAGGGTAGCCACTGCTTCTCACAACTAAAGAAAGCTGGCATGCCACAATAACGATCCAGTGTAGCCATAAATAAATAAATAAAATGAAATTTTTTTAAGGAATAATTTTTTTTTAATTTGGGAGTTTTAATTTTATTATTTAAATTTATTTATTTTTGTCTCAATTGGAGTCTAGTTACCTTACAATATTGTGGTGGTTTTTGCCATACATTCACATGAATCAGCCACGGGTGTTCATGTGTTCCCCATCCTGACCCTCCCTCCCTCCCTCCCCATCCCATCCCTCAGGGTCATCCCAGTGCACCAGCCCTGAGCACCCTGCCTCATGCATCGAACCTGGACTGGCGATCTATTCCATATACGATAATATACATGTTTCAAAGCTATTCTCTCAAATCATCCCACCCTTGCCTTCTCCCACAGAGTCCAAAAGTCTATTCTTTTCATCTGTGTCTCTTTTGCTGTCTCACATATAGGGTCATCGTTACCATTTTTCTAAATTCCATATATATGCGTTAATATATTGTATTGGTGTTTTTTTTTCTGACTTACTTCATTCTGTATAATAGGCTCCAGTTTCATCCACCTCATTAGAACTGACTCAAATACATTCTTTTTAATAGCTGAGTGATATTCCATTGTGTATATGCAATACTACTTTCTTATCCATTCATCTGCCGATGGACATCTAGGTTGCTTCCATGTCCTGGCTATTGTAAACAGTGCTGCAATGAACATTATTTACATACATACATACATACACGAGTCAGGGCTCATTAAAATTATTTCCTTGATAAAAATAGGGGTACCTGCAAACCAGTCTTTCTTTCCATTGTGGTTTCCAAATATACCTGTTTTCCCACCCTGAATAGAAAAACAAACTTAATATAGGTTATAGCATACAATTTTCCCTTTAAAAAAGGAAGGAGAGTAGGTATGTTTTTAACACAGAAGATTTCACTGTACATATGCTGCTGCCTCATCTGTGTGTCACTTAATGATGTACTTGGGAGACACACAGTGCTGAGTATTCCAAAGCATGTTTCTACCAAAATTTATTTAAGCATCTCTCACTTGGGTATATTCAGGGTGTTTCCAGCTATTGCTTTCACAAACAAAAAAAAAAAAAGAAAAAATCCTGTAATAAACATCTGTACATACATCTTTCCAAACTTATATGAATATATTTGCAGAATAACTTCCTGGAGTTAGAATTACTGGGAAGATGAGAATATTTTTAATTTCAACAATTTCAAAAACTTTTCAAAATTGACCAAATATTATAAAATGTGAGTCCTCAGTTTGGCAGGGTATGGAGGACCTTAGGTTAGCAGGAGGTCCTGGTCCTGGAGGATATTTTGGCAAAGTGTATGAAAAAACCTCTAAAATGTCCAAGCCTAACCTACAGACTATAAGGTAATAGTCTCTTATTTTGAGCCACTACACTTTGTGCTAATTTATTACAACAGCAATAGAAAACTAGACAGACACTATCAAAACTGCTCAGACAACAGAAATGGACAAAAGCCAATCTAACTTTTCAAAAGATAGATTTTGCAAAACTTGTACCTAAAAACAACCCTGAATTAAGAAAGATTGTACAAAGAGCTTTTATGGGCTTATTGGAGAACTCACAGGAAAACGGTGCTCATCAGGACAGTAAGTCGCTTACTACATTTTCCAAGGACTTGTATCCATCTGTTTAACTTGGCGTTGTAAACTGAAAAGTATGCTAATACAGCGTACTGCAATTCCAAGTCACTTGACAAGCTCTCATGATATGTTTGCAGAAAAGATGGAGAAATTTGGCTGAGCAAGAGCACCTGGGTGGATGAGTAACCTAATAATCATAGCCAAAGGGTTCAAATTAGTGAATCCATGTTAACCTTGGGGTAGGTCTTAGTGGAATACCTCAAGCCTCCCTCCTTGGCTTTCCTACAGTCCATCATTTAAATCAATTTCTTGGACAAAGACATAGGACACTTTACAGATGATTCAAAGCCAGGTGGGATAGAAGGTGTTAGGTTTCAGGACCAAGATCTAAAGGGCTCATGCTAGGATGGATGGGTCTGTGGACGGACAGCAGGGCTGAGTAGCCAACAGTTACTAACCCTGTCTCTTGGGCTGGCCGTGTGGCGGATGTTTTCACTTAAACGTCTCGACAACCCTGGAAAGTAAGGTTACACAATCACTTCCACATTATAGATGAGTCCTCTGGGGCTTGCCCCAGGCTCACAGTGCTTTTAACACTGTTGAATCTCACAGGCGGCGTTGCTTGCAGGCTATAATGGCAGCTTTTAGATATATGAAGAACCATCACTTGAGACAAATTATAGATTGCTCAAACAGACCTCAAGAAAATAAACTACAAAAAGTGTGTGGAAACCACACAGCCGACTGTAACTGAATATAAGACACAGCATTCTAGTGAAGAGAAAGGCTGACCCGAGGATGGACTCCCCGGGTGAAGTCTTGCGCTCCCAGCCAGGATGAGATGGGGACAGTACTGGTACCTGGTGTGTGAGGCTGTGGTAAGTCAATGATCAATGTTTGTGCTGAACTCAGAGTATTGACTGGCAGTCCAAGCACAGTCCTTTTTAAAGTGTCTCTTAAATTTGCAATAAAAAATGAATAGAAGTGTTTAAGCAAACGCTAGGCGTTGCCTTAGTCAAGTAGAAGACAATCTCTGGGGCCTCCCCCGGCCCCTCACTGCTCCTTTGCTCTCACTCTGCCCTCAGCGGGGAGAGGCAGTGCTCCTAGCCATGCTCGAGGTTCATGCCCTCTGCACCTCAGTAACGGCACCTGGGCACCCAGGGCCCAGCTGGACTCCTAACAGTTCCTCCCAAACCACCTGGGTGCAGTTTCTGTGCATTGTGCGAAATTAACGTATGGTAACCACAGGCTTTGTACATGGAGGGCAGAAAACATCAGCCATTGAGAGAAACAGGACTTCTGTGTTCAGAGGGGTGGAGATGCTAGACCACCAGCCCAGGAGGAAAGCAGCCTCTGGGACCAGCTGCCTGGCTGAGGGTTTCCGCCCTGGGATCCCGGCCCTCTTTCTGGCTGGCGACACTTCTTGCCCTGCCCATAAGTGGCATCTCTCCATGCCAGAGCTCCCTGGTGCTTTTCCTCAGGCCACTGTGAAGTAGGCTTCTGTTGTTTGCCACTCAGAGAGATTTGTTTTTTCCTGGCTGCGCTGGTCTTCACTGATGTGTGTGAGCTTTCTCTGCGTGCAGAGAGTGGGGGCTACTCTCTGATTTGGGCTTCTCGTTCTGGCGGCTTCTCTTGCTGTGGAGCACCATTTCTACTCTGCTCAGGCTTCAGTAGTTGCAGCGAATGGGCTTAGCTGCTCTGTGGCATGTGGGATCTTCCCGGAGCAGGAATTGAACCCGTGTCCCCTGCAATGGTAGGTGGATTATTAACCATTGGACATCCAAGGAAGCCTAATCTACAAAGATTTTACCATGACAAACCCCATCACTAAGCAATGATATATACAAGTCTGTGCAGAGAATCCAAGGAGGAGGCCAGGGAAGTGCCCAGGGAAGCTGCTGGGATGAGAAAGTTGTCAGGCAGCCCCTGCCTTCACTCTCTGGGGACTGCGTGTGCCCCATGTTCTACAGGTGCCCCTGCACCCCCTCAGCTGAGCAGCTTCTCTGCTCCATCACCCCACACAGGACCATGTGCCCCCCACCACCACCACTGGCTCCCAGCTTCACTTCCCTCACTGACTCCATTGTTCCTGGATTCTCTGCCCTTGGGAGACAGTGTTGGTTGCTGGGCTCGGGCCAGGAATTCATTATGGTTCCATCAGCAGTGGACGAGCTGGGTCACCTGGGAGCTGGGGCTGCCCCTCCAGGCATGTGGACAGAGCAGACGCTGTGAAGGGGGTGAGGATGGGGACGAACCTTCATGACACGACTGCTGGGTCGGCAGGTTGTAGGGGATTCAGGCTTCAGCTGGTTGCACATCTTCTAATCTTGGGGAAGCTCCCTTATTTCTCTGGGACCTGGTTTTTTCCTGTAAACTTAAAAGGTAGAACAAGAAATAATAATTATTATTATTTATTGAGCATCTTCCATATGCCAGGTGCCCTGTAAAGATCTTACATGCACTAGTTTAACTTGTTTATTGCCTGTAAAGCATTTAAGACAGTCACTAGAATGACAACCTCGTTCCAACCTTCAATAAATTGATGCATAATGTGCAACTCTCAATTTGCTGGACTTTTACCCTTAATGATCTTATAAAACAGAGAAACATCTCCATCTATTCAGATCACAGTCCTGACATCTATATCCTCACATAAAATTTCTTCTGTCCATTCATAAGGATTTGTTTAGGCTTTCAAATCAAAACTATCTTATTTCCAAAATAATGGAAATGAGTTTATTTATTTTAGAAATGATAATTTATAAATATATTTATAAATGATAAATAAATTACTTCCTTTATCATAGTTCAGTTGCTCAGTCACCTCCTACTCTTTCCAACCCCAAGGACTGCAGCGTGCCAGGCCTCCCTGTCCACCACCAATTCCCAGAGTTTACTCAAACTCATGTCCACTGAGTCAGAGATGCCATCCAACTATCTCATCCTCTGTCGTCCCTTTTTTCTCCTGCCTTCAATCTTGCCCAGCATCAGGGTCTTTTCAAATGAGTCAGTTCTTCGCATCAGGTGGGCAAAGGATTGGAGTTTCAGCTTCAGCATCAGTCCTTCCAATGACTATTCAGGATTGATTTCCTTTATCACAAGTCATAGCAAAAAATTCAATCAATACAAAGTAAGAAAGTGAACATTCCTCTTCACTGCTCCTATCTTGACCCTAGAAATAACCATTCCTAATGGTAAAAAAAAAAAAAAAGAAAGAAAGAAAGGTCATTTCCACTTTTCTCAAAAATATTGGGAAGTTAGCAAAGTGGGGAAACTGTGTGGTTGCTGTAAGGGTTTGGCCTTAATGCCACTGAGCAGTGCGGTCCCACCCTCCTCCCCCTCCTCATCCCACCACCCTCCCCCACCACGGTGGAGCAAGTGAGCTAGGTGGGTTGCACTCTGTGCTGACTCTACACTGTCTCCGAGATGAGTGATGTCACCTGCTCATCTAACAGTTTTGTGACGGCTGTATGATATCGTGTGTTTGAAAGTGTTTGCAAACCAAAAAATCATATACAATTGTTAGTTATTATATCATACATGTTGATATATTATATCATACATGTTGGTTTTTAATACTAATCATTTTAATAATAGTTTTAGAAGGTTTGATGATACCTCTGGAGCCATTCTTATTACATGTGGAATTTTATCCTCATAGCAAGCTTTTTCAAGCTCTGAGGTTTAAATAAAACTGGAATTTATATGACTCTCAGGGCACTGAAAGTGGCTGCAGTCATGTGGGGTAAATATTTCACAATGGAAGAAACTACAGCCCAAAGTGCTACAGCCCAGACACAGCCTTTGGGGCTAAGAGATTTTTTTTTTTTTTAAGCTTCAACATCACTCAAATACGCATACACACACAACTTTAAAATTTCTCCTTTTCGTCAAATGGCAAAAAAATACTAGATTAATTTTTTTTCTATTTTTCTCTATGTTTAGTTTCCAATTTCACCTCCTACTCTGTTCTTTATTTGAAAGCAATAGGTTCCTAACTGTCAGCTGTGAAAATAAACTACAGCAGAGACCTATTTTCCTATCCAGTCATTTATTCATACCCCCCTAAAAATCTAGACATTTAAAAATGTAAAATTCACAATCCTCAAGTTTCTAGTAAAAAAAAAATTTCTGGATGTGCTAGGAACAAGAAAATGTGATTCATAATCATGAGAAAAATGAATCAATAGAAACAGACTCAGAAGTAAACGGGACACAGCAGCAGCTCACAGGCAGCTAGAACTTTCAGGTGTAGCCTTCCTTGGGTTGGACTTTTTCACAGGGGTATAGGTCATAAAGTAGCCCATACTTTATTAGGTCACATAAAACAATTCCTCTTATAAGACTTCAGCCAAAGGCCTCTGTGCGCACCGTAGAGTGAACTTTGTAGCTCCCCTTAAGTGACTGTGCTCAGGTTTCTAGTTTAAGTTTGTAGAAAATTGAATGAATGTGACCACTGTTTGTGTTGTTTCACAGCACTGCCTGTCTTCTGTTACCAAGTGCATCTTGGGGAGCTAAGATGAAAACAATCATGGACACTGGAGGTGAAGGGCTGAAGATGGTGCCAGGTGGTTCTCCAGTGAAGCACATCCCTTCTCTAGAGTGGCCCTGAGGTCACAAAGATTTGTGGAGACACCCCTTCCCCTCCTCTCCAGGAGCCCGTGTCGCATTGAGAAGAAAACAAAGGTTAATAATGATATTATAATGTGATATTTATTCTTAATATATGATACTTATTTTTCACATATGATATTTATTTTTCTCTTTTTGACTTACTTTACTCTGTCTGACAGACTCTAGGTCCATTCACATCTCAAAAATGATCCAGTTTTGTTCCTTTAAATGGCTAAACGATATTCCCTTATATATATGCACCACATCTTCCATTCATCTGTCAATGGACACTTAGGTTGCTTCCACGTACAGACATATAGCTGATTCACTTTGCTGTGTATCAGAAACTAACACAATACTATAAAGCAATTATACCTCAAGAAAAAAAAAGGTAAAACATAAAATAAAATCATGTCTTCTCCCTGCTACTAGAAAAAAAGAATAATGATTTAAAAGAATACCTGTGTTTATCTCCGAGGGTGTACTGAAATGCACCTGGAGTCAAAAGGCAATAAATTACTAACTGACAAAAAGATTTTTGTAATTAAAAAAAAAAATAAGCCCAGCATGCTTGAACCAGAATGTCCGCCCAGAAGTGGAGGCCGGTGGGAGAGGCGCTAGACTCCTGTGGGGCACCGCCTTCTCTCCATGGCTACCTTCAGTTCAGATCAGCTCAGTCACTCAGTCGTGTCCGATTCTTTGCGACCCCATGAACCACAGCACGCCAGGCTTCCCTGTCCGTCACCAACTCCCGGAGTCTACCCAAACCCATGTCCATCGAGTCGGTGATGCCATCCAACCATCTCATCCTCTGTTGTCCCCTTCTCCTCCTGCCCTCAATCTTTCCCAGCATCCGGGTCTTTCCAAATGAGTCAGCTCTTCACATTAGGTGGCCAAAGTATTGGAGTTTCAGCTTCAACATCAGTCCTTCCAACGAACAGTCAGGACTGATCTCCTTTAGGATGGACTGGTTGGATCTCCTTGCAGTCCAAGGGACTCTCAAGAGTCTTCTCCAACACCACAGTTCAAAAGCATCAATTCTTTGGCGCTCAGCTTTCTTTATAGTCCAACTCTCACATCCACACATGACCACTGGAAAATCGATAGCCTTGACTAGACGGACCTTCGTTGGCAAAGTAATGTCTCTGCATTTTTTTTTTCCATTTATTTTTATTAGTTGGAGGCTAATTACTTTACAATATTGTAGTGGTTTTTGTCATACATTGACATGAATCAGCCATATGTCTCTGCATTTTAATATGCTGTCTAGGTTGGTCATAACTTTCCTTCCAAGGAGCAAGAGTCTTTTAATTTCATGGCTGCAATCACCATCTGCAGTGATTTTGGAGCCCAGAAAAATAAAGTCAGCTATTGTTTCCACTGTTTCCCCATCTATTTGCCATGAAGTGATGGGACCAGATGCCATGATCTTAGTTTTCTGAATGTTGAGCTTTAAGCCAACTTTTTCACTCTCCTCTTTCACTTTCAAGAGGCTCTGTAGTTCTTCACTTTCTTCCCTAAGGGTGGTGACATTTGCATATCTGACGGCTGCCTTTCCTGCCGCCCACAAAAAAAAAAAAGAAAGAGAGGAATGTGGGCGGGGCCCGAGCTTGCGGGGGGCGGGGCAGAGGCTGCAGGGGCGGGCCCGGAGGGGCTGGGAGGGGCGGGGCGGGGCGGGGCGGGGCGGGGCGGGGCGGGGCTTGACACGCCCCATCTCCCGCGGCCGCTGTTCACCACGGAGTGCTGATCCGGTAGACGCGGCCTCTTTCTCGCCCTCGATCTGACCCGGGCTCCTGGCAGAGAGACGCCGTCGCACCCGGGCTTCCGGGAAGGGACGAGGAGCTGTGCCAGGGCGACGGGCCGGCTATGCCTCCATCCGCTACGATTCCCGCCGGCGACCGCGCGCCTGCGGCCTCTGGGACGCAGCGGGGCCCCGGGGAGGCCGCGCTTTGAGGTCCCCGGTGCCCAGCGCCCGCCGCGGCAGCGCCGGAGAATCCCGGGGCCGGCGCACGCCCGTCTTCCGTCTCCCTCGCACTCTGACGCCCAGCGTCGCCTCACTTCCTCCGCCGCCGCCCGCCATGGCCTCCGTCGCCCGGGAGGGCGCGGGCTCGGGGCGCAGGCGCCCGCCGCCGCGCCGGGCATTGCCCGGCCTGTTGCTGCTGTGCTTGTGGCTGCCCGGTGGCCGCGCGGCCGGTTCGCCCTCCGCGCCGCTGTCCGAGCTGCATGCGCAGCTCTCGGGTGTGGAGCAGCTGCTGGAGGAGTTCCACCGACAGCTGCAGCAGGAAAGGCCGCAGGAGGAGCTGGAGCTCGAGCTGCGCGCGGGCGGCGACCGCCAAGAAGGCTGCCCCGGCCCTGGGGGCGGCGGCTACAGGGCCAGGCCCGACGCCATCATCCGCACCAAGGACTCGATCGCGGCCGGCGCCAGCTTCCTGAGCGCGCCGGCGGCCGTGCGGGACTGGCGGCAGTGCCTGCAGGCTTGCTGCCTCGAGCCGCGCTGCTCCGTGGCCGTGGTGGAGCTGCCCCGGCGGCCCGCGCCCCCGGCCGCCGCGCTCGGCTGCTATCTCTTCAACTGCACCTGGCGCGGCCGCAGCGTCTGCAAGTTCGCGCTGCACCGAGGTTACAGCAGCTACAGCCTCAGCCGCGCCCCAGAGGGCGAGCAGGAAGGCCTGGAAGCCGGCGCCCTGGCCCTCGCCCGGGCCTCGCCTCGCCTGGGTAAGCACCCACCCGAGGCCCGGGCCTGGTCCCTCGGGCCCTGCTGTCTGTCCTTGTACCTATTGGTGGCTGCGTTTGGGAGACCTACCTAGGCAGGACCGCTGGGCCCTCCTCAGTCAAATCAGAAATGAAATATCCAGCTTTGACATCTCAGTCCTAGGGATGGTTTTTGAGAAACTCCCAGTAGATTGGGTGGAAGCGGGCACAGTGGACTGCTTCTGGAATTTTTCTAAGTTTAGGGAGGAATACTGATCTGAAAGGATTCGCGGAAATTCGCTTTAATGGAAGAGAAAAGTTCAGGGGGGAAAGTCTATTTTAGTCTCAAAGGTTCTTATAAGGTATGGTTTGTGTCAAGTAATAACAAGAGCAAAATCTAATTAGATACCAGATTGCTCACAGCACACCCTTATTTCTTAGCTTGGCTCTCAGGATTCATGATTCCACCTAAAGTTGCTTTCATCAGACAAAATTGGGAAGGGAACAGGTCAGGTTATTTTGAAGTGGGTCTAACTATTTTCTATGAACTATGGTTCTCTTTGTTAAGGAGTCGGGAGAAAAGGAGCTCCATTAATTGAAAATAAAGTTTAAAGCACCTCTCTTTCAAAGAGAAGCTAAAAAGGATGCTTTTTGTTTGATGGTTTTTATTCTGGGGATGATCAGAATGAGAATTAAGACCCAAACAGGAGGCAAAAAAGAAAAAAAATGTGGCAGTTGGAGATAAGGTCTCAGGAAATAAAAGCTTGATTGGGCCTGCCTGTGTTCAGCTGAGTGTGTTTGATTGCAGTCTGTTGCTGTTTGCTTTATGATGACGCAAGAGTGAAACCATAACAAGACTAGAGGGGCATAGCCTCAGCCACTTTGGAAATCTGGAGTCTCCATGACCTTTAGGTCCAAAGAGAAGGGTCTGGAAATCTGTGTCCACAATGGCCTACCTCCCTTCCCACCTCCAGTGCAATAAATATCCAAGGTCACCTGAGATTTCTAGGCCTTGAGGCACACACTGCAAAGGACCCCAAAGTTTTCTCCCTGAAGTGGAGGTGGGAGGCACTTTCACCGTGCATCCCATGGCTGTTTCACATACATCTTTCCTCCGCCCAAGCAGGGACTCAAAAACAAATCCCAGCACCAATGAAACAAAATCCCTTTCCCTTCTCACTGCACAACTGGAGGAAACCAGCATTGCCAAATGGAGCTTTCTCCTAAGCCAGTGAAACAGAAAGGAAAGTGGAAACCAGGAAAGAAGGAGGGACTGCCAAGGCGGGCAGGGGGGACTTTATTGTAGAAGTTTCTGAATCATTTTTTCTTCTACTTCCTTTTTTGAACTTCCTTTCTCTGGGCGGGGGTGGGGGGGTTGTCTAGTAATTCACTTTGGAGATGCTCCAGGGTACACCCAGATGACCACTGGGCTTGGTCCTTATTCAGGAAAAGAGCTGCTCTGCTCACAAGTTCTTTGCATCCCAGGAATGTGGACACATGGAAGGGTGCTGCTTCCAAAATGCCCTCATTCTGTCCGCAGAGAGGGCAAAGGTCACCCTACCTGATGTCTTATGTTTTTCCTGCCCAGATCCTTAACCTCCTGAAGTTCTCTGTGCTTCTGAGACTAAGTGGTTCCTTCATGAATGTTTTTTTGTTTTTCTGAAGCTCGTGAGCACATGTCGTTTAAGGCTAAAGGAGCATGAAAATGGCTTCGAAATTTACAGAAAATGTTTTAGGGTCCATTTGAGGTGAATACAAGGATCATGAAAAAAAGAGCAGGGGGCCAGGTGGAATTGCACAGTACACACTTTCAGCGGACCCGTCAGCCATTTGTTGTTACAGTGGACCCCGTTAGCCCTGTTTTTTTTTGGACATTTATTGAGTTTGATAAACAGCACTGCTATAAGCTCCTTAGACACGTGAACTCACTCTGTCCTCACAAATCTGTCCTTTCCAAATCTAGGTTCTCTCATAATCCCCAGGGTACTTGAAGGCTTGGTGAGAGAAAGTAACCTGCCCAAAGGTCTCATAGCACCTGCTTTGTGGAGCTATGCATTGTAAGTTGTGAGCAGTGCTTTGTGAGTTGTGACCTGTGTTTTGTGGAGCTGTGAGCTGTGAGCTGTGTTATGTGAGTCGTGAGCTGTGCCCTGTGAGTTGTGGAGCTGTACTGTGGGGCAGCTTGAATGCTTTCTCCAACAGCATCAGGCCACCTGGAAGTAGAGATGCCCGCTGTTGAGTTTCCAGGGTGAGACTGACTAAGCAGCTACCTGGGATGATGGGAGAAGGTGGAAAGGAGTGGAGGATGCTGGAGAGAGAGGTGTGCTGAATTGACACAAGCTGCCTGCAGTTGTGTGCAAAAGGCAGGGTAGAGGGCTTTTGGCCTCAATCCTGAATTTGAAAGCCAGCTCTTCTCCATGAGGGTCTCTGTTCATCCTCTTAGGACTCGAGTGCTGGCCTCGCCTCCCAGCTGGGCTGTCATGAGGATCAAGGGTGGACACGCTTTGTGAATTAGAACGGTGTTTCCCACGCACCTGATGTCACTATGGGACCTTGGCTGGATTGTGTGGCTGACTGGAGGGACTGGGGGTCTATGTTTTCTGATGAAAGTGAGGAGCAGCAGGAAGGAGGGAGTGCAGCAGTTAGGACCTCAGAGGACCCGGAGAATACAGTCTCCAAGAGCTCAAGGGCCAGCACCTTTATGCTCTTTCCACTGGATATTCAGCCTGAAAACCAGGATCTCTAGGCAAATGCAGGGTAATCTGAGAAGTCAGGCTTGCATCTGTATTAGGGAAAGTTGGTGTTGGACAGCACTCTGCCATCCCCTCTGCAAACCCACGCATAGCTATCCCTGGCCTCTCTCTCATCTACTCCAAGGGCAAAGGAAAGAACTGACCGGGGAAGGTTCAAAGCTCATCCCTCCATGAGTGCCTGACCTATTGCATGTTTCTCACATTTTCAACCTCTCCCTTTTGTGTTATAAATAAATATCACAAAAGAGTTGCAAATAATTATGTAATACTATTGAGATAACCAGTGAGAATATATTGAGACTTGCAACTCTGATCACACAGAAATTCCAAATGGGTTAAAGAATTAAATAATTTTTTAAAAAATTAGGCCATAGGTTACTCCATACATAGAAGATTTGAAGAAAATAAATTCACTATTACACGTCTGGGGGGAAGATAACTTTCTAATCAACTGAAGAGATCACAAAGAGAAAGGATGTAGTATACACATGTTTTTAAAAACTTCATTATGTCAAGAAACAAAAGAAATTGCAAATAGGAGTCTGGGAAGTTATGAGACCAATGTATTTATTATATTAATAGTAAGCTTATATGAATCAGGGGCTTCCCTGGTAGCTCAGCTGATAAAGAATCTGCCTGCAATGCAGGAGACCTGGTTATGTGAATTAGTAAGAAAAACAAAAAGAAGTAGGCAAAGGATATGAACACAGTTTCCAGAAGAGGATATTTAATTGATAAACATGGAAAAATGCTCAAACTTAGAAGTAATCAGAGAAATATAAATAATACCAGCTTGCTGTTCCCAGGTGGCACTAGTGGTAAAGAACCATCCTGCCAATGCAGGAGACCTTAGAGACTCTTTCAGTCCCTGGGTCAGGAAGATCCCCTGGAGAAGGGCATGGCAACCCACTCCAGTATTCTTGCCTGGAGAATCCCATGGACAGAGGAGCCTGGCAGACTACAAGTCCATCGGGACACAAAGAGTCGGACACAACTGAAGCGACTTAGCACACACACATGCACTGTTATTACACTGACAATAATAAGTTTACTTAAGAGTTACATTGGTATGCATGTGGAGAACTTATAATCATACATGGTCACTGAGAGTGTACATTGAAATGTCTCTTTTGGAAATCAATCAAGAAAGATACCAGAGAATATTAAAATATTCATTCTCCTGAGATATGTTTTAAGGAAAATGATCCATGCTAAAAAAAAAGTATTAGCAAAAAAATTATTGTGGCATTATGTATGATGATGAAGATAATTGGTAACAAAGTAATATCCAGTAGTAGAGGCTAGGGACTTAAAATGACAACTGTGAAGTTTATACAGTGACACAAGCAATGGTAGGATATATGAATAAATATCAATAAGTAAGAATACATCAATAAGTTAGGTTAAATTCAGGATGTAACTTTATATTTACTGTAACTAGAGTATATGTGAGTGCTCCCAAAGTATAGTGGGATAAGTGGAGCCTTTCAGTTAGATCTGAGCTGACATCTCAACTGACAAATTTATCACTTGTGTGGTCTTAGGCTACTAAGTTAGCCAATCTGACCTAGTTTCCTCAGAAACTTGTGAAAACTGGGTGAATTTATGGCTCAAAAATGCTTCGTGTGATACCTGGTACAAAGAAATCACCCAATAAACAGTAGCTGTTACTTATTATTGGGCTTCCCTGGTGGCTCAGTGATAAAGAATCTGCCTGCAATGCAGAAGGCCCAGGTTCGATCCCTGGGTGGGGAAGATACTCTGGAGAAGGGAATGGCTGCCCACTCCAGTATTCCTGCCTGGGTAATCCCGTGGACAGAGGAGCCTGGCGGGGAACAGTCCATGGGGTGGTAAAGAGTTGGACGCGACCGAGCAGCTAAACACCACCATCACCAATATTAATTACTATTATCGGCAGCTCAGATGGGGAAAGACAAACAATACACACCAAAAATGAAGATAACTATATTGGGGTTGTAAATAATTTTTTCCTGACATGTTGGAATTAAGAAAAATGCACAATGAAGAAAACAGATCACAAAAGCAAACAAACTGAAAAAAATCAAGATGGATTTTGACCTTTAATATCTAAGCCTCTTCTCTTAGTCTGGCCCCACTTCCATATCTTCAGCCTTGGCTATTATTGGTGCCCAAGCAGTAAGACCCAGATTCCTATTTCTTGTCATTAAGGCATTGTTCAGAGCAATATGTCGAAAATCAGAGTAGTTAATATACCTCTCTGCGTAAAGCGCCACCTTGATATGCTCCATCAAGATGGGTATGAGTTTTATTTCATCTCTGTGGATCATACCAAATATGCTTAATCTTCAAAAGAAATCAGTGTTTCCAGAGTACTTCACGTTGGCTTATTACATTTTGTTTTGTTTTGTTGTATAACAAAAACTCAAAGTGACATTTAAGCTTGTTCTTCATCAAGTCAAATTTTTTTTGAATGACGGCAGACTCTTCTTTTTGTTGTCATTTGTTTATTTTTAAGACCTGTTTCTGGCTTAAGTCGCCTAAGCCAAATCACTCTGGGTTGTTTTATTTTTAAGATTTTATTTATTTATGTGTTTATTTATGGTTGCATTAGTTCTTCGTTGCTGCATGCAGGCTTTGTCTAGTATCCATGCACAGGCTTCTCATTACGGTGGCGTCTCTTGTTGCAGAGCTCGGCCTCTAGCACACTGCGGCTGGGTAGTTGTGGTTCATGGGCTTAGTTGCCCCACTGCTTGTGGTGTTGTAGCCATGCATTCCAGGACACAAACTCACTCAGAAGGACAATGCAGATAGTGGAGTTCAGTTTATTACACCAGCGGGCCCCAAGGCAGAGTCTCTTCTTAGCCAAGGACCCCGACCAGTTTTTGTGAAAACCTTGTATACCCTAAGTGTGCGGGCCCAAACCCACCTCCCCAAATTCCCTGAAACTAGTCTGAACAAAGGAAAAGAAAGACACAAAGTTAACTTGTGATTCATATGCCTTAGGCCTCCATAGTTAACAGCAGACAATTATCAATAGGCCTGTAGTCGTACCCTGATAAGTGTAATAGAATCTATGTTTCTGTTGGGTTACACAGACAATTAGGGTATTCTTTTAGGCGATGGAGAGTCTAGGTACGAGCTCTGCGGCTCTTCCATGGGTGGGTGGGGGGGTCTGGTTTTCCAGTTGGTATGTCATTTCCAGAGATACTGGGCACATAGCTCAAAGTCCACAGTCCAGCCCGAGATGGAGTCCTGCTTTCAAGACAGAGCCTGTTCTGTCTGTTTCCTCCTTCAGTGGGATCTTAGTTTCCAGACTAGGGATCGAACAGTGTCCCCTGCCTTGGCAAGCGGATTTTTAACTACTGGACCACCAGGGAAGTCCCAGCTCTGACTTATTTTTAAAGACATTATACAGTGTAATTTGCCTGGAGTTAAACCGAGTAGGAAATACAGCTCTATTATTTCTGATACAGCGACCAATTTAGAGGACATGATGATTTTACTGGGTTCATAAACCATATCTTTAAGCTTCCCTAAAGAAAAGTAAATGACTAGAGTGATGATTTTTTTTTTTCCTTCCAGGAGGGCAAGGATTAGTCTTACAATATGTGCAATATTTCCAGGCATACCTGTTTTTCCATCTGAAATATTTTTGGTTAAATCTTTGAGGGCCTAGGACTTCCCTGGCAGTCCAGCGGTTACGATTCCACTCTTCTTCCACTTTCGAAATGGGCAAGTGTTCAATCCCAGTCGGGGAACTAAGATTCCACAAGCTTTGCAGCAAGGCACAAAAGATTCCAGAATTGTAAAGTAGTAAACCATTGTGTCAAAAGTGATGAACCTTGCAGAAGCAAAGGAAAGTTCTCTATAAAACTAAAAGAGGGCCTATTAGTAATGCAGTTGTCATCTCACTGCTTCCCTGGGAGAAGCAGAATAAAGTCATCAGGCCCTGGACCTTTGCTCAAGGGGAAAAAAGGAGACCAATTGTCTTCTAAGGCAGAGGTTGCTTGTGTGGCATAATTTGATTAGTAGTCCTCATTGTTTTAAATGACTGTGAACATGGGACTCATTTTCTCAATAGGAACATGTGCACTTCGGCAACAGTAAGTGTGCTGATTCCTTGTGTTAGTCGCTGAGTCGTGTTCAGCTCTTTGTGATCCCATGGATTGCCACACGCATCCATGCATGCAATGGTGGGATGTCCTCCACCATCTCCTGGAGTTTTCTCAAACTAACATTCATTGAGTCAGTGTTACTATCTAACCATCTCATCCCCTGCTGTCCGCTTCTCCTCCTGCCCTCAACCTTTCCTAGCATCAGGGTCTTTTTCAATGAGTCAGCTCTTCGCATCAGGCGGCCAAAGTTTTGGAGCTTCAGCATCTGCATCAATCCTTCCAATGAACATTCAAAGTTGATTTCCTTTCGGGTTTGCTGGTTTGATCTCCTTGCAGTCTGAGAAAATAATAGGATTACCGCTAGCTTCAAATGTCAGGCTGTTGCAGAAACCAGCACTCAGAAACCAAGCACCACACTTGGACTGTTGGAGAACCCAGGTTTATTATGCCAGCGGGCCCAGAGGAGTTAACACTCTAAGCTCTGAGCCCTGAACAAAGGGATTACAGAGTTTTTATGGACAGACTGTAGTGGGCAACACTAGCTGTTAATAGGCTGGTTTAAACGAAGGGGTTTCGCACATGGGGGAACAAGATGGGGAGGGGGCTGCCTGAGCTGGATAGGCATGATTAAGCAGGTTTGCAGGGGCTGAGCGACTGCAAAGAGCAGGACGTGAGCGAGATAAGCTCCCGTTCCTAGTACTGCAAGTCCCCACTTTCTGAGACTATGGGACCTACAAGATCTAGAGTTTGCAAGCTGAGTTACAGAGGCTGAGTTATGTAAAATTTTAACTTTTCCTCTTCAAGGCAGTGAGTATCTGGATTGGGCCTTAGAAGTTTACTTTGGAGGCAACTTCAGCTGTGCAGAAAGAGAGCACTGTCTTAGCAGCATCATTTAAAAGAAGTTAAGGAAATCCAGGCCAAAATTTTGATCAAGTTTTGGTGCTAGAGTGTTATAGCCACGCTTTCCGGGAAACAAACTCACTCAGAAGGACAATGCAGATAGTGGAGTGCAATTTAGTACACCAGCAGGCCCAAGGCAGAGTCTTCTCTTAGCCAAAGACCCCAACCAGCATTTGTGAAATTCTTTTATACCCCATGTGTACATGTCCAACCACCACCCCAATTTCCTTGAGACTTACATAAACAAAGGAAGGGTAAATACAACTACAATAACCCCATCATTCACATGATATGTGTTCAAACAGTTAATTATCAATAAGCCCGTGGTCACGTTCAAGCCAGTTAATAATTGATAAGCCTGTGATTACATCCTGATAGAAACAGGAAAAAATTTATGACCTGTCCAGAGACAGGGGTGATTACGGTATGTTTCCTCTTAGGCAATGAGTAACCTGGATGTGATCTTCAAGATTCCCCTGCCCAGAGGGGATCTTATCCTTCCATTGTCATTCCCACAGGCACTAAGCAGAGAGTTCAGAGTCCACTGGAGAGGCAGCCGAGCATGATCAGCACAGATAGGCCTGAGATGGAGTCCTGCCCTATGAATTCCTTCTTCAAAAGGAGGAAGAGATAGTGGATGCCAATAAGGATGTATTACAAAAGCCTGCAGAGTTTTTTCCCAGCTAAATTACTGTTTCTGGGACTTCCCGGGTGGCCCAGTGGTTAGGACTTCACCTTCCGGTGCGGCGGTGGGGGGCCGGGGGTGCAGGTTTGATCCTTGGTCAGGGAGCTAAGATCTGACATGCCTCATGGTCAAAAAACCAAAACATGAAACAGAAGAAATACTGTAATAAATTCAATGGAGACTTTAACAATGTCCACATCAAAAAAGAAATTACTAAGTTTCATCAAAATATATGCGGATTTGCATAAGTTTACTAATAAGATGCTTAAATAAGTAAAATATCTACAATTCTGATCTTAAGAATGTTTTCTGTATCTGATGCCATCTATCAACCATCCCTGGAGCAGCTGTTAATCATGTTTAATATTTAGTGGACACAGTGAGACTTACCATGAAGGAGAAAAGCTAAATATCAGTACACACTTGTTTGCTATTAATATTTTAGGATATCTCAAATTCTGTGTCAGCTTCCCTTATAAAAACTAGTAAGAAGCTGTGAACTTCTTCTGTTTTCCTAGATGAAAATTGGATTCCAAGCATTTCTATGTGAATTTTATGTGAATCCAAGAACTTGCCTTAACTTTCCAGATTTAGTTTATTGCAATGAAAATAAGAAAATAATTTTCAGTTGCTATACATCCTCTTGGCAAAAATACCTCTCATAATAAATGAGAAAAAATAGGGAATCATCTCGCTTATGAATTATTTATTTTCTTTCACAGAAAAGGACGAACCTCCACTCAGCAAGGCAGGGCAGGATGTGGTTTTGCATCTGCCCACAGATGGCGTGATTCTGGATGGCCGAGAAAGCACAGATGACCACGCCATCGTCCAGTATGAGTGGACACTGCTGCAAGGTGACCCGACAGTGGACATGAAGGTAATTCATGTTGTAATTGTAAAGAAAACTAATGTTTCAGCAAAGTGATCTTTCTACTTACTTTCCCCAAATGTCTGTAAGTTGGCAGAAGTGTAAAATGGAGAAAGCATAAAAATGATTGTTGAAAAGGTGTCTTATTATATGAATTTACTTTTCTTCTGAGTAAACAGTGATCCTGACCATGTGTTTTGTTCTTATTTTATTTATTTATTTATTTATTTATTTATTTTTGGCCACACCGTTCAGCTTGTGGGATCTTAGCTTCCCAACCAGGGATGGAACCCGGGCCCTGGACCACCAGGGAAGACCCTGGTCATGTGTTTTAAAGCTTACCTTCATTCTTGCTTTTTTGTCGACTTCTCCAGTGCACATAAAAGCTGCTTCAAGGGAAAAGACTCATGCTTTGTTTTGTTGACTCAGAATAAAACATGTTTTTAAAACATTTAAGAAATGTTAAAAGCATTATATGTTTTCCTTTCTTCTTTGTTTCAGTTCGGAGCCCAAGTAGAAAATATGAAAAATACAAAAGAGCATAAAGGGGAAAACAACAACAAAATGAACTTACTCTTCATAGGATCCAGAAAGCAAGCGTCTCACTTAGCATTAGGCCTACCTGAGTTAGTTGAGTTAATTAAGTGAGGGGAGTTTGACATCAAGGGCTCCTAATCAAGTGCTCCTCACTGATTTTCATAAGGCTTACCTGCGCTGGAATTGCAGCTGATGGGAATGAGCCTCTTGTCCACTGGCTACCTACACTCAGTTAAGATGTAACTGACATGCAACATTATATCAGTTTCAGATGTAGGACATAATGACTTGATATATGTATATATTGTGAAACGATCATCACAGTAAGTCTAGTTAACATCTGTCACCACACAGTTACAATTTTTTTTCTTGTGGTAACAACTGTTATAATTTACTCTCTTAGTAACTTTCATATATGAGACAGTGTTGTTGACTAAAACCACCATGCTATAAATTACATCCCACGACTTATTTATTTTATAACCGGAAATTTATACCTTTTGAATCCTTTCACCTCGCCCTACCCCATGCCTCTGGCAACCACCAGTCTGTTCTCTATATCTCTGAGCTTGGTTTGCGTTTTTTTGTTGGTTTTAGATTCCATGTAAGTGTGAGATTATACAGTATTTAATTTTTCTGTCTGGTTTATTTCACTTACCATAATGACCTCAAGGACCATCCATGTTATTGCAAATGGCAAGATGTCCTTCTTTTTGTACACCGTATTTTCTTTATGCTTTTATCAGTTGATGGACGTTTAGCTTGTTTCCATATCTTGGCTATCATTAAGTAACACTGCAGTGCATATGGGGTGCATATATCTTTTTAAAACTTTATTTATTTTAGTTTTGGCTGCTCTAGGTCTTCCTTGCTGTGCACGGGCAAGCAGGGGCTGCTCTCTAGTTTCGGCGCAAGGGTGCTCCTTGCAGGGGCTTCTCTTGTGGAGCCCAGGCTCTAGAGTACCTGGCTTCAGTAGTTGCAGGGTGGGCTCAGTTTGTGGCTGTGTGGCACGTGGAATCTTCCTGGACCAAGGATCGAACCTCGTCCCCTGCATGGCAGGCAGATTCTTAACCACTGGACCACCAGGGAAGTCCTGTATGTCTTTTCAAGTTAGTATTTTTGTTTCCTTCAGATAAATACCCAGACATTGAATCGCTGTATCAACAGTCTACAGTTGTTAGGAAAGTGGCTTTTTTTTTTTTTTTTCCTGCCGAGCCTCTTTGTAGATAAGAGTATTTCCTGGCTTAGGCAGATAAACTTCATCCAAATCACTCCAGTCAGAGAAGGTGGAGAAAAATCTGTGTTGGTTTGCCGGGGCTGCCATAGCAGAGTACCACCGACTGGATGGCTTAAACAATGCATTTCTCACGGTCCTGGAGGCTGGAAGCCCAAGGTCAAGGTGTCAGCAGTTCTGCTGTATTCTAAGGCCTCTCTCCTTGGCTTGCAGGCAGCTGTCTTCTCTTTCCTACATATTCACAGGCTCTTCCCACTGTGAGGAAACACTGATTTCCGTTCTCTTAGGATGAAAACAAGAACAGTAATCAGCTAGCTCCTCGAGACTGATATAAGCACGTTGATTTGTCCAAAGACTATACAATCTTAGAATTGGACCAGACCTTCGACAAGCATCTTACCCAGTCTCCTATCCATACAAGAGCCCCTGCTTTCACCTCCCTTCTAGTGGTCATTCAGTCTGCCTGGTATTTCCAGAGATGAAAGCTCGCTAGTTCGCATCATGTCCTGTGACATCTTTAATCAGCTCTCATTACTGGGTCAATACGATGTGCCTCCCTGTTATTTCAATGCATCTATATTGGGTCTTCCTTTTGGAAAAGCACTGAACTCATCTTTTTATTCTATGCAGCAGCAATTAAACTTTGTCTTTTTTTTTGTTTTTTTTTTTTTTATGAATGTCACCACTGAAAATGGTCTTCTCAACTCAACTCTCCCAGTTCTTACAACATTCCTCATATGAATTGGCTCGTAGACTGTCCACCATCCAGCCTTTTTTAGATTTTCTCAGGTTCATCCATGCCCCTCTTACAATCTGACCCCCCTAATTGAACCCCATACTTAAAACTGTGGTTCTTCCTGACAGACTGTTACCTCTTGTGATCCAGACATTGTCTCACTTCTATTAATGAAGATTCATTTACATAAACTATTTTAGTATCTGCTTCTCACTATAGGTTCATGTTGAGCTTTCCATCAGAAACTACAAATATGCATGCTGAGTCATGTCCAGCTCTTTGTGACACCATGGACTGTAACCCACCAGGCTCCTCTGTCCATGGGATTTTCCGAGCGAATGCTGGAGTTGGTTGCCGTTTCCTCCTCCAGGGTAGGTTCATGTTGAGCTTTCCATTAGAAGGAACACCTAAAGTCTACTTTATCTATCCACACAAATTGCCATCTTGAGGTCTCCCCCATTCTATGTTTGTGTAATTGATTTATTGAACCTGACTGCAAGGCCATATGTTTATCCTTTTTATACATCAGTGTAGTTTTCAACTACAACAGAAATAATTTTTGAACTTTGAGTATCATCCATTATATTGGGCTTGGCAAAAAAGTTTGTTCATGTCTGGCTGAGTCCCTTCACTGTTCAGCTGAAACTATCACATTGTTAACTGGCTAAATACCCCAATACTAAATTAAAAGTTTAAAAAAATTTTTTGTTTCGGTTTTTGTGTAAGATGTTAAACCTGATGAAAAACTCAAATGAACATTTTGCCAACCCGTTGTTTATTATTCTTCTGTGCATTGTGTCAGCTGCAAAATTAATATATTTTTACTGAAATTTCTGAGAATTAAGATTGATCAGAGGGCTTCCCTGGTAGCTCAGATGGTGAAGAATCTGCCTGCAGTGCAGGAGACCCAGGTTCAATCCCTGGGTCAGGAAGATCCCTTGGAGAAGGGAAGGACAACCCACTCCCACATTCTTGCCTGGAGAATTGCATGGACAGAACATGGGGTCGCAGAATTGTACACAACTGAGTGACTAACACTTTCACTTTTACTTTCAAGATTGATCAGAAAAGGTGCATGAACAAGCCACTGATCAGACCTCTGTGAGAGTTACGGCACTCATGGATATATTTGTTCAAGCAATTGCAAATCTGTCTCTAGGATCACCTAGATTTTCACACTTGCTATGAAAAGCTTTATTCTGCAGATTATGAATTGTGTGTATGAATGCTAAATAAAAATAATGCTTATGATTCAGTATTAAATTTACTGAAGGTGTTTATAAAGAAGTAACAAAATTAGGCATTCAAGGCTGACTGAAGAGGAAAATGTGTGGGGCTTCCCTGGCAGTCCAGTGGTTAAGACTCTGCACTTCCACTGCAGGACGTGGGGATTCTATCTCTGGTCAAGAGAACTAAGGAAAGAAAAAAGAGGAAATTTTGGACCAATTCCCCAGCCAAGTTATAACAGTGATAGCACATAGACCTAAAACTATAAAGCCACCATCTAGCAACAGATCCTGCAATAGGGGAGTGATTTGCTCTCAAACTGCAACTGTCTTATAGTGGTTATTAATAATTATTTACAAATAATTTTATATAAATATATTATATAAAATATAATAATATATTGATAATTTTATTAATTTATATAATAAATTGTTTATATAATTTATATAGTATAATTTAATATAATTAAATTATGAGGCAATTAATAATATAATTAAATTAATTATATAATTATAAAATATAAATTGTAATATGATTTATATAACAATCATATATGCATATATTAATAATATCAATATATTACATAATAAATATAATATAATAACTGTATTATATAAATAATATATAAATATATTTTATATCAAAATATAAATATTAATATAATATATTTATAAATAACTATATATTTATATATTATATATTTTATATGTATTATATATTAATATAAATATAATATATATTAATATACTATATATAATGTATTATATAATTTTATAGATGTATATATATTTATATATGTATATAATGTTTATGTATATATATTTATATATGTATATAAATATGTATATGTATATATATGTGTATAATATGTATATATACATATACAAATAGATATAAACATATATATAATATAATATATATTATATGTTTATATACTATATATTATTATATACTATTATATATTATATATTATTATATACTATTATATATATTATATTATATTATATATTTATACATTGTATATATAATTATTATATATTATATATTATACATTATATATAGTTATTATATATTATAATATAATTATAATATGTAATTATATTATAATATAACATATGTATTATGTTTATATACTATATAAGTATATATTAATATAATATGTTAATATATTGATATATTTATAATTATATATTATATATAAATATATAAGTATTTATATATCATACATTATTATAATGTATATTATATATAATATAGGTATTATATATTGTATTTTATTATATACATGTTATATATTCGTGAGACTTTCACGAATGCCCTCAAAGTTAACTCAACGCTCATTGGTCAGGCTTTCCACTGAGTGCCTATCCAACCCCTTCTTGAGCCCTCCCCTCTCCTCTCCACTATCTGCACAATCCTCACCCCCTTCTCTCATCTTCCATGGTGCACTAGTCAACTTCATTTTGTTTTGCAGTATTTTATGACCAGTTTCTAGAACCTATCCTTTCATATCCAAATCACCCATTCAGGTCTCCAAAAAACAAAAATAGATGAGGTTCTCCATCTTAAGAAGAATTATGCTGCCACCTTAATTATGGTAATATTAATAGCTAACCTTACTTTAGCATCTAGGGTGTGTCCAGTATTGTTCTCAGCACTTTAAATCTTCTAAGCATCAGGAAAAGCTCATGTTCTTATGGAAAAGCTCATATGGTTTCCTCATTTATGAAGGAAGTGAGTAAGAGATGACTGGCCATGACCAGGAGGATCTGTTTGTTTTGTTTTTGTGCTTTGGCTGACCCATGTGGCTTTCAGGATCTTAGTTCCCTGACCAGGGATTAGACCCAGGCCACAGCGGTGAATGTGCCAAGCCCTAACCGCCGGACCACTAGGGAATTCCCAAGAGGTTTCTGATTTTAAAGTCACATATTTTCTGCGCTCTAACAGGATATTCTACATCCATTTAACTGAATAGTATTCTGTAACACATTCTCAAATGTAACAAGACACTTTTTTCAGATAGTCTATTATATGTTGCTGAGTTTCATGACTATTTAATGTAATACGTTAAATCTGAAGTCAGAATGTAAAATATGATACAGAGTATGACAATGTTCAGGGAGATTTGAAATTCATAAATCTGTAGATTGATTTCCATTCATCAGATGTGGAAAATTGAGCTAAACTGTTTTAAAATACCATGTGTGAAAGTGTTAGTCGCTCGGTCGTGTCTGACTCTTTGTGACCCCATGAACTGTAGCCCACCAGGCTGTCTGTCCATGGGGATTCTTCAGGAAGAATACTGGAGTGGGTTGCCATTCCCTTCTCCAGGGAATCTTCCACACCCGTGTCTCCTGCATTGGAGGTGGAGCCACATGTAACGGAAGCCTACTAAAGGATGGATATTGCTTACACTAATAACTTCAGTATTAACTTAAAACCAGTTGCACACAGGTGTGTCTGCTATAAATAATTAATTTTTACAAACAGATAGGTGTATTATCATTGAAACATGTTTGGGAAGTGGAAATAATAATTATACCAGGACCACAGAGATAAACTGAGACTGTCTTGAGCAAACAGATACATGGGTCCCTCTTGATAAAACTCAAGTTTTGTGAGACTGAATGATTGGTCTCCTCATTAATCTCATTTTTAGATCCCCTTAAATGAATTAAAATAGTATTTTAAAACTGAGGCTTAGAGAAAAAGTTTTCCAGGAAAGGAACATAAATAGAAGAATACTGACTTTTTATCCTAGGGGAAAGAGAACGCAAAATAAATGTTGAATTTCAAGTTGCCTTATGTCTTATGTAGGAGATGTTTTGTGGTTTACCCCTCCTCAGTCAGATTCCCTGGGATATAATCTGGGTCAATACTGAAAGTGACCACAAAAGAAAAGAATCATATATATTAAGGAGAGTATTAAAAAACATATTGAAAGACTTTCTAAATATTTAGTTAGCAGGGTTTTTAAGGCAGCCTGGGTTGTTTAACCAATACACAAAGTTCCAGAGAACCCATGTGATCTTTGAAGAGTAAAGGCTATTAATAACTATATCTGTCTTCTGTTTTTCATTTATGTTTGTTGATAACAGGTCAAGAAAACATATAAAATATATACTATCACAACAGAATTTATAAGGATTATGAAGGATTCCTTTAGAATTATTTTCAATGAGGGACCGAGTGATGAATGGAATAGGGATTTCAATCGTCTGGATGCTGCCAGGATTTCTCCCCCTTCCTCTTTCCCTCCGCTTACTCCTCTCTTCCTTCTTCCACTTCTTCTTCCTTCTTCCTTCTCATCTTTCTTTATTCCTTTCTTAATATTTTTTCCCTTTATCTCCTGAAGCCTGGAACTATACTTTGTACTCACTAGGATGCTAACACTCACTGATTGATCTTTAAAAAAAAAAAAAAAAAATTGACTATTTTGCTAACCTTTCAAAAACTTCTGTTTTAACCCTCAAATTTTTATCATCCTTCCTAGCAAGATGAGCAGGTCAGCATTGTCCCACACTCTGGCCTCACACTGATGTTAGGAAGGGCCACTAATCTAACAATTACTTTGCATCTCATCAAAGGAGATCCTAGACACATATTTTTCTTGGCCACTGGACAATATCTTGTCTTCATGAAACAAACTGTAAATCCCTTTAATAAAAGTTACCCTAGATATTCTAGGCCATGGGGTAGGGGTAGAGAAGTGTAGTAGACTGTTTCTAAATTTTAAAAAGAGAAAGGATATTAATAACTGAGAAAGCTTCCTATCACATTTCAACTATTTCCTTCCTCCCTGAGTGATTCAGTTTAACAACAGTGAATGAAAGAGAAAATCTAACACAGCCTCTCCTTGGCTTTGGTTTTTGAATCCTCGATTCGCCACTTCCCTGTGCCAGATGGGGTAACAAAAGCCCCTTTTCAAGGTATTGCCGTTGCATGAACAGGGAAAGCTTTCCATGGCCCAAGGCTGGGCTCTTGTCTAACACTCGGGCAGAAACGTTCCAAGGAGACACAGGTGCTGACCAAGTAAGAGAACTCCCTGGGAGGGCGCCCGGGCGGCGAACAGCAGGATAAGGGGCGCCGGGAGAACTGCTCTGCCGCTTGGCTCACAGTCTTGGCCTTTACGGTGATGGGATTCGTTTCCAGGTTGTCTGTGGCCAATCATGCCGACTCACCGGTCCTTCCTGGTGGCGCACGCATTTCTCAGGCAAGATGGATTCCAGCGAGAAGGATTCTGGGAGGTTGGGAGGACATAGTGGTAAAGAACCTGCCTGCCAATGCAGGAGACATAGAGAGACACTGGTTGGATACCTGGGTCAGGAGGAGCCCCCGCAGGAGGGCATGGCAGCCCCCTCTAGTATTGTTGCCTGGAGAATCCCACGGACAGAGGAGTATGGCAGGCTGCCGTCCGTGGGGTCACACAGAGTCGGAGACAACTGAAGCGACTTAGCGCGCGCGCGCACGCACACACACACACACACACACACACACACACACACACACACACTAGGACGTATGGACTGGCATCTGCTCTCTCCTTCTGACCTGTGCCGAATTCTTTCAGTTGGACGTAGTTCAATAGGTTCCACGTTCCTTACTACCATAGGGTAACTCATGTAAGCAGTTACTGTCGAACACGGCCAGAGTGAGTGGGCGGTTTCAGTCAGTGGTTCTCCTAACATTATTACTGTGATGAAAGGATGAACTGCAAATGCAGATAAGACCCCTGGACCAGTGAGCAGCACAGAGTAAACAGTCAAAAATCATGTTATTCTGAGATCGTCTTTCCTTCGATGGTATCCACGTGGTCTCTGGTAGCCCTGTCATGCACCCAGACAGACTATGTTGGTGCCTGGGTAATGTTCTCTTAGAGATTCTCCCAAGGAATCCCAAACACTTACTCCCTGTGTTCAACAGTGCCCAGAAGGCCTTTAACAGGGAGCAAAACCTCATACCTCCAGTGCCTGTGGAGGAAATCCTCCAAACTCTGGTCTTGAGGTAGGAGATAGATGGACGCCCCACCTCATGCCCCCAACCCACACCCAAGGTGAGCGTTGGAGTTTGTTCCCTGTGGACAGAAACTCCAAAATATCATAACGGGACCATCGAGAGAGGAGGCTGGGCCCCTGCTCAGATAAAAGATTAAAGACCACATATTACATATTTCTCATTCTCAAAATTAAGGAGACCCTCCTGACTAGAAAGCTCCTTGGAGGTCAAAAGGGGAGTGATGTCAAGTCTACCTATAGTCCTCTTTAGTGGAATCCATCTTGCCTGAAAGATGTGTGTGCACGCATGGGAGGATACTGAAATATTCTTAATACGGATTCTGAACCAGGCAAATCAAAATGACTGACCAAAGGACACCCAAAGGAAGAAATGTCTCATAAAAGTGATTCAGACTGCCACTAGGGCCTGACTGTCTCTCTCTGAATCCGCCCCTGTGTCTGTCCACATATACTGTATTCTTTTTCCTCCTAATAGGTTTCACTGCTTCCTGTCTTTGTGGGAGTTCTTTTCTGCCAAGCCAAAGGGCCATGGCCTTGTCCCTGACCTCTGGTCTAGTGTCTAGGATTCAGCTCTCACTGCCATGCCCCGACCTCAGTCTCTGGAACCAAAGCCCCTGATTGCAGGTGGAAGCCACCCCAGATCAGTCTGGGTCAAAACAGTATGGTGTTTCCCCCCTTTCGGAGATACAGGATAATGTGTTTATTTCAGAATTACTCAAATTTAGTAACCTTAACAAACAGTGAGTTTGAATGTAACAGTGACACTTTTGTAAGTCCCATTCAGGCCGTATTTGTATTGACTCAAGGAAACAGTTACAGTGCCACTGATTCATTTCCTGGGGACCACCAGTTTTCCACTGATTTCCAGACACTCTCCCCAACCACCCCCCTCCACCCAAACACACACACACACACACACACCCCTCTGGGGATCCAAGGATAATATGTTTCTTTTGGAATTACTTAACAGATTTGGTAAGTTTAGAAGTAACAATGGCCCTTTTAAAGTCCCACATAGTCCCCTTTTGTAATCACCCAAGAAAACAGAGTTCTACTGATTCGTTTCTTGAGGACCATCATTTTTCCACTGGTTTCTGGACAGTGTTTTTGTCTCTCTCTTGTTTCTAAACAGGACTTTTTTGAAAAGTGCAGTTTTTTTTTTTTAAGACATTTATTTTATTTGTGGGCTCCTCTTCCTTGCGGTGCTAGGGCGTCTCATTGCAGTGGCTTTTCTCGTTGCTGAGCGTGGGCTCCAGGGTGTGCGGGCTTCAGTCGCTGATGTGTGTTCTCAGTAGTTGCAGCCTGCAGGCTCTAGACATGGGCTTAGTAGTTGTGGCACACAGGCCAAGTTGCTCTGAGACATGCAGGATCTCCCCAGACCAGGACTTGAACTCGTGTCCCTTGTATTGGCCCTGGAGAAGGGAATGGCAATCTACTCTAGTATTCTTGCTTGGAGAATCTCATGTACTGAGGAGCCTGAGTCCATGGGGTTGCAGAGTTGGATACGACTGAGCGACTAAGCACTCTTGCACTGGTAGGCAGATTCTTAACCACTGGATCATCAAGGAAGCCCCCCAGAAGTGCGGGTTTTAACACTGAAAAACCAGAGAATAGTGGTTTCCTGGGGGTGAGAGCAAAGACAGAGGGGAGGACAAAGAAGCAAAAAAAAAAAAAAACCACCATATGTCAGGGCACCAAAACAGATAGGGACCTCGGCAAAATTTCATCTACATTACTGCCTCTCAGCTATTTTATTCACCTGAAGATTTTAATGAAGGACAAAAAAGTTACAGCAGCCCACAGGGCATTTTTGAGACACAGAAGATTATCAAGGCTGCAAATTTCCTAAGAAACGTCTGGGGTTAAGTTGGTGCACATGTATGAATATTCTGTGGTGGCTTTAAGGATTTCTTTGTATCTTATTTCAAGAATGAAGGGAGATGTCAGTCAGTTTTAAAAAAAAACATAACCTACCCCCAATGCACAGCAAATCCTAGGATTTACTGTCCCAGTTAAATAGTAAGATACATGAGAGCATAATAAATGAATAATTCATACCTGTTTTGTTTCAAAGTTAACCTGGAGCCTTGACGTAGACTACTCTTTAGGCATGAATTTTTTTTACACAGTAGCTCAAGGCCTTCAATATTTAACTGCTTTTTTTTTTTTCTTTAAGAAAAAGTACTTATTAGGAAAGGTTGAAAAATAATCTCCCTGGGGGGAAAAAAGCCCTCCTGAAAAATAAATCTGAGTAAGCTGAGTTGTGAAAGCACTACTCCAATAGCAGCAGGAGCTTTGAAGTCTCTTTCCGGTTCAGGAACACTCAACTTCCCAGACAATAAATTTACAGCACAATAGGCTTCCGGCATCACAAAATCTGCAGTCAATCTGGGCTTCCAGGTCCTCTTGCATTTAAACCCGACTTCCTGTCACTCTCTCTTCAAAGGTCCTGGCACTTCTATTTTGGGGTTTGTAGTGGGGTGAGGATGGGGGTGGGTGAGAGCTTTCAGAGGTTTTAAAGGACTGTGTGTGTGTGTGTATAAGGAGTATGTGACTTTTTCAAGCCACAACAGGTAGCTGCTTTGTGCATGAGCTGTGGTTCAGGTCTTTCTAAGAAAATGATTCTGGAATAAGAACCCAGAAGGCTTAAAGCTCTGCTAACTGGGAGGTCGGAGTCTCCAGAAACTCCGAGCATGGGCTTTGGAATCATATGCTGTGTTGTGCTGAGCTCAGTCGCTCAGTCATGTCCCACTCTTTGTGACCCCCATGGACTGTAGCCCACCAGGCTTCTCTGTCCATGAGGATTCTCCAGGCAAGAATACTGGAGTGGGTGGCCATGCCCTCCTCCAGGGGATCTTCCCAACCCAGGGATTGAACCCAGGTCTCCCACATTGCAGGCAAATTCTTTACCATCTGAGCCCCCAGGGAAGCCGCAGAATACGGGAGTGGGTAGCCTATCCCTCCTCCAGGGGATCTTCCCAACCCAGGGATCAAGCCCACATTGCCTGCATCTCCTGCATTGGCAGGCAGACCCTTTATTTTGGGCTATGCTGGGTCTTCATGGCTGCACAAGGGCTTTCTGTAGTTGTGGCAAGTGAAGGCTGCTCTTCATTGTGGTGCCCAGGCTTCTCACTGCAGCGACTTCTCCCATCTTAGAGCACGGGCTCTAGGGCACATGGGCTGCCGTAGTCACGGCATGAGGGCTCAGTTGCCCCATGACAAGTGGAATTTTCCCGGACCAGGGATGGAACCTGTGTACCCTGCATTGACAGGCAGATTCTTAACCACTGGACCACCAGAGACATCCCCATTTCCTCTATTGCTATGTCTGCATGTGTTTCTACACACTGTCAGCAGCTAACTTTGCTCAACCCCTTGGATTTTATATGTTGCTTCTTCGCGCCCCTAGCCCTAAGTTTGTAAGAAGATGATTCTTCTCTGATTGGGCTGAGATAGAAGCAAAGAGTAGGACATGACCGAGCAACTAACACTTTCACTACTCTTTTTGACTAGGAAAATACAGACAATTGAATTCATTTTGCTTCTTTTATGAAATTTTGGGTCATATCTGTGATGAAAAGTAAATAGAAAGAGGAACACATAACTAAAGAACAGAACCTAAGCATGTTCACCTGAAATGTCTAGACAATTGTATTAATAATAGCAGTATATGTTCTGGCCTCTGTTGGTCAGTTTAGCTGCCCCTGTGTCTCCTTCAGCCTGTGTGTGGTGGGAGATGGCATTGGATTACAACAAGGATCTTAATGGTGGCCTTCAAACCACTAACAGAGTTCTCGGTTTTGTAAGTTGACACAAGGCAGAAAGCTAGCATGCCTTTGGGTTCATTGGTTCAATAGAATTTCTTACTGAAATATTTTGTGCGATGTTATCTTGTCACTGCTTATGACAATATGCCCAATGCCTTCTATACTTTAGAAGCAACTGTGGGGGTGAGGGGAACAAAGAGGCAGTACTCATTTTATAACCAAGTGTTGTACTGATAATCACGTATGTATATATGTGCGGTATACAAACAAATGCAAATGTATGTTCCTTGCCACTAAATCACTATTTTAGGGAGGTGCAGTGGAGCCAGAACAACAGACTGAGTTATACATTGATTTAGCCAGAGGCCAACCATCAAAGCCTCTGTTACTACAGAACAGATCCTGGGCAGAGATTAGAAGTTCTTTGTTTTATTAAAGGTAGTGTACTTTTCAAGTTACAAATTGGGTGTGTTGTGGCACTTCCCAGTGGCTAAGACTCGGAGCTTCCAATGCATCAGGTGTGGTTGGATTCCTGGTTTGGGAATCCCAGATGCCCTGGGGCTTGGCCAAAAAAAAACAAACAAAAATAAGATATGTTGCATATAATCTGTGTATATGTCTGTGTGTGGTAAATCCTTCCCAATGTCAGAAATGTGAGGAGACATCTAGAAACACCTGGATGCTTGGAGGGAAATCATCTATCTTACAGTTCTATATATTCTTATATTGATGTTGAGGAAAGATAGCCTTTGTTAGTTAGCTAAATAAACTAAAAAGGGCCAGGGAGTTAAAAATACAGATTACTTTGTATAAAATAAATAAGCTACAAAGATGTATTATACAGGGCAGAGAATAGAACCAATATTTTATAGTAACTGTGAATGGAGTAGTTATTGACTCACTATGTTATACACCTTAAATTTATCTAATATTGTAAGTCAACTATACCTCAATTAAAAAGAAAAAGCACATGTCAAGCTATGTCACAAAAGAGATTAAAAAATTAAATCAGGGACTTTCTTGGTGGTCCAATGATTAAAACTCTGCACTCCCAATGCAGGGCATTCAATCCCTGGTTAGGGAACTAAGATCACTAATGCCAAAAAAGAAAGAAAAAAAAGAAAGCTTAAAAAAATAATCAAATCAAGTTAGTGTTTTTGCTTTTTATGGCTTAAAAACCTGAAAGAATTTTCTGTATCCAGGAAGTAAAACCACGGAGGGAAAAAAACAACGTGAAATGAGGAAATCCAAAAGTCAAAGTGTTTGCTTCATTTTCTCTCTGGGTCTGGGAGACCAGGTGAAACAGCAAACTCTTTAAACAAATTGCTGCACAAGAAGGGGCAAGAAGCCTTTCGTAGAAGGATTTTCACAGGAGACTAACAGGAGCTTGTTGACTTTTGCAGTTATCAAAATAAATCTCACACAAAGTCCTTGGTATTAAGTTACTATACTTAGTTTCTGCTCAGAGAGGAAAGGCCTGCAGGTGTGGACTGGTGCCAATTGCAAAGCCTTCTTTGAAAGCCCTTCAGGCAAGATCGACTCTCCGTAAACAGTTGTCAGCATCTCCCTTTTCTGTTGGTGTCCAAACCCAGCGGCTCTCAGAGCTTTCCCATGGAGATAGTCGATCGTCATCACGCCTGTAGAGAGCTAAAGTGCAAAATCTGACAGACCTATCCTTCCCCTCTAAGCAGATTTTTCAAACTCTATTTATCTGAAAAAGTTTTTGAGACAAACTTCTACATACCTCGGCTATATTTACTAGAGTGCTCTGGCCCCATAAGGGCCAGAGGGAAATTTGGGTTGTTAAAAACCATATTGAGGGGCTTCCCAGGTGGCCCAGTAGTGAAGAATCCACCTGCCAATGCAGTAGACACAAGTTCGAGCCCTGGTCTGGGGAGATCCCACACGCCATGCACCACGGCTCCTGAGCCTGTGCTGGAGAGCCCGGGGAGGGGTGTGCAGCTACTTGAGCCCTCGAGCCGCAAGTACTGAAGCCCACGCGCCTTAGAGCCTTCGCGGGGAGAGGCCCGAGCACCACCTCTAGGGAAAAGTGAGCAGCAACGAAGACCCAGTTGTTGTTGTTGTTGTTGTTGTTTAGTGGCTAAGTGGTGTCCGACTCTTTGAGACCTCACAGAGTGCAGCGCGCCGGCTTCCCTGTCATTTACTATCTCTCAAAGTTTGCTCAAACTCATATCCATCAAGTCAGTGATGCCACCCAACCATCTCACCCTCTGTCATCCCCTTCTCCTCCTGCCTTCAATCTTTCCCAGCATCAGGGTCTTTTCCAAGGAGTCAGCTCTTCACATCAGGTGGCCGCGAGAACCCCACGAACAGTACAAAAAGACAAGAAGAAGACCCAGTACAAGCAATATATAAATAAAATTACTTTGAAAAACCACATTAATCCTGCCAAGTGAATAAGGACAACTAGAGCTGTGTTTAATAAAAAATGTCAACTCACACACACACACACACACACACACACACAAAAGAAAGAAAGAAAGCAGGGAAGGGATATTTCATTTGAAAAGACCAAAATTAGAGTGCACCCAGGTCTGGATCTGGATCCAGTCTTTCCTGCCTCAGAGAGGAGGTACCTTGGAAGGCCAGAGGGAGGCTTCAGAGCCCAGGTGGATGGACTGGCCGCTTAGAGGGGGATGCTCTGTCCTTCCAGCCCCAGCGCTGAGAAGAGGCTTCCCTGAGAAGGCCCGGCCCGCTGAGGTGTAGTTGGACACTGGCATGCTGCGTGTTGACATCCAGAAGCCCAGTACGTCACTCGCTTTCAGAAAAATCTGACCAGGGCTTGGGTGAGGCTGATGTCTGTGTGGATGTCCCACCCAGGGCCCAGTCTCAATGCTTCCCTGGTCTCTTAAAATCCCCACTAACTTCATCTGGGCCTCACTCGGCATCCCCCAGTCACAAGCGCACTGACTCCGTCCTCCCATCTGCCCGGTGCACTCGGGGCAGCAAACCCCCCGGCTGCTGGCCTTCCGCAGCCTTAGGTCTGCGCTTGGGCAGACCAGCTGGGGCGGAGGGCAGAGCCTCTCTCTCACACACCTTGCTCGAGGCTGCAGGGCTCCCGTCAGCAAGCTCCGGTGTGGTCATCGCCCGCCCCCGAGTTCCCCTGCATTCCTGTCTAAGTCCCAAGAAGCAAAAAACAGTGGTGTCACCTGCTGCGTGGCTGCCGCCTGGCGCGGCCTGCCTGATTCCGAGCCAGAGTCGGAGAGAGCGAGAGTCTGCCCGGCCACCTCCTCCGGGCAGATCCGCTCTTCACCCCCTGCCTGGCCACCCGCTCCCCTTGGCTTAGCCGCGGCCCTGTGGCCACAGGGAGGGGTCATAATGACCCTTCCCTTGCAACCACGTGGGTGGGGGTGGGAGGGAAGTTTCCCAAAGAAAGGGGGTGTCAGGCCCCAAACCCACCGGAACTTAGGTCTCCTGGCCAGCCTGCCAAAATTGTGTGTGATCAGTATTCTGAGATCCAGGACCAGGAGTGGAGAAGGGGGTCACAGGACTGCTCCAAGGATGGCACTGATTGCCAGCTCAGGAGGACGTCAGATTCTGTGCTTCGGGTTCTTAACTGTGACGTTTCCTATCTGGGTATCAGGTGCCTCAGTCCGGAACCCTGAAGCTGTCCCACCTGCGGGAAGGAACATACACCCTTCAGTTGACAGTGGTGGACACTGCTGGGCAGAGGAGCTCCGACAACGTCTCAGTGACCGTGCTTCCCGTGGCCTTCTCCACAGGAGGTGAGAAGAAAGCCCTTCCCGCGCGTTCACGGTGGCCAGCAGAAGCCAGGCTGTGGATGGAAGGGTGGTGTTAAACTGGCACTTTAGGGGCTTCCCTGGTGTCCAGTGGTTGAGGCTTCATCTTCCACGGCAGGGATTGCAGGTTCCATCCCTGGCCGGGGAGCTAAGATGCCCACAGTGCTTGAGGGCAAAACACCAAAACACAGATCAGAAGCAAGGATTTCCCTGGTGGCTCAGTCAGTGATAAAGAATCCATCTGCCAATGCAGGGGACACGGGTTCTATCCCTGGTCTGGGAAGATTTCCACATGCGGTGGAGCAACTAAGTTGTGGCCAGGAGCCACATCTACCAAGCACATGTGCAGCAACTACTGAAGCCTGCATGCCCCCGAGTCCGTGTTCCACAGCAAGGGAGGCCGCTGCAATGGGGAGCCCTCACACCGCAGCTAGAGAAAAAGCTCGAGCAGCAGTGAAGACCAAGCCCAGTCAAAAATAAATAAAATTATTTTAAAAAACCACCAGAAGCAATATTGTAACAAATTCAGTAAAAAATTTTAAATGGTCCACATAAAAAAAGTTTGCCATTTTATATTCTAACTGGGCAATATAGTGGGCCCTTCCATTTTATTTGTGGCTGTTGCTGAGTGGGAAAATCTTGACTAAAAATATGATTACAAAACTAGGCTCCACTATATTTCATGTTAAGCAACATTGCCGGAGTGGAACAGGGGAGCACTTCACACTCCAGGGATGACAATAGGCTGTGTGAGTCACAGGACCTTAGAGATGCCCCATCTTTCCTTGACTCAGTTTCATAAAAGACATCTGGGTTTCCCAGGAGAGGGTGGGGACCACCCTCCTGTTTAAAGGAGGGTGGACTAGTTGATACTATGTTCAGAGAATGCAGCTAAGAGGTAGATTTAAAACAAATTTTAAAAAATAATAAAACAAAACATATACAGTGCATGTGTCAATTTCAAAGGACTGTTGAAAACTTTTCATGGACACTTTACAGAGAAGCACAGACATGTTGATAACATAGCTTGACATATACACAATGGTTCCCACATCCTGCTGCTCATTGTAAGCTCATTTCTCTCAATTTATCTGTTTCTTGCTGTCCCAAACATCTACAGTTCTAAGATTAGCTCATTAAGTTAAAAAAAATGTACATGCAACTTGGCAGCACTAAAGCTAAGAGCTTTTGCAGAGATCGTGTGTGTGTGTCTAGAGTCCCGTTGCTCGGTCAGGGGATACTTTCTCGGCATCTGCTCTGAATGGTAACTGTGTGCAAGGAAGCCAGCATGGGTGCTGAGTTCCACTGACCTGATCCCTGGCCCTGATTAGTGACCCTTCACTAATCCTGGCTCTAGCAAACTTGTAGACTGTCTCCTATGTCCTTGATTCCTCCATATTTGGATCATAATCAAGCAAGCAGTCGGGAGAAAGAATAAAATCATTGGATTTGCTTGTACTTGGGCTGACCTTGTCTTCCATCAAAGACCAGGGTCCCTGTGCATATTAGAAATGAAGGAAGGAGACTTTAGAATCCTAAGAACTCTGCCACCTTGGTAATTTGCCTTCCACAAAGAAACAGTGCTAGCAAGATACAGATACTAGCAACATTCAAAATGAGATCAGCTGGCTTTCCTTGGGGTCTAGCAGTTAAGAAACCACCTGCCAATGCAAGGTACACAGGTTCGATCCCTGGTCCGGGAAGGCTGCACATGCCTCGGAGTAACTAAGCCCCATATACCACAACTACTGAAGCCTGTGTGCCCTAGAGCCCACGCTGGGCAACAGGAGAAGCCCCCCCAGTGAGGAGCCCTCACACCGCAGCTGGAAGCAGCCCCCGTTCTCTGAAACTAAGACTGAGCACAGCAGTGGAGACCTAGTGCAGCCAAAAACAAACAAGTAAATCTTAAAAAAAAAAAAAATCAGGTTGGCTCACTCCTGTTCAACCACGGTTCAGTTTGACCTGGAGGAAGGAAGAGCGGCTGCAAATGGTACCCCAAACTCCGGTCCAGTGGACGACCGTGAGTCGGCGATGGGGAATGAGCCAGCAGCATCCCAGTCCATACTGGAGCAAGGCCCTGTTTGTGGACTTACTGCAGCTATACAGAAGAGCCAGTTAATTTAAAACAAACCTGGCAATGCTGACTGTGCACTGGGGCAGGTGGGAGCAGAAAACAATGGCACCCGGTCCAGCTGAGGCCACGGCCAGTGGGGAGGCGCTGAGCTTGGAGGGCTGTGCTCCTGGGAACAGGGCTCCCTAGCCAGGGACCAGAGTGCTCCTGGGCAGCTGTCAACCCTACAGAAATTAGCAAAGGGAGACATGGCCTGAGCTGATGGAGGCAAAGGGCTGACATCAACCAGCTGCTTGCTGCTTTGATTTATTCACTCTGGCCAGTCTTCTGGACTCCCAAGGCAACTAGAGAGTAGCCAAGTTGCCAGTTGGACATTTCTGGCCTTTCTCAATATGACAAAAGTGTGTTTGAAGCTGCAGAGGGTGATGTGATTCACCTCTTATTACTGAAAGGCCAGTCGGGTGTAATAGGTCTTATGTAGGGCTTCCCTGGTGGCTCAGATGGTAAAAAAAGAATCTGGCTGCAAAGTGGGGGACCAGGGTTTGATCCCTGGGTCGGGAAGATCTCCTGGAGAAGGGAATGGCCACCCACTCTGGTATTATTGCCAGGATAACCCCATGGACAGAAGAGCCAGGCAGGCTATAGCCCAGGGTGGTCACAAAGAGTCTGATACAATTGAGCAAGTTTGAGGGAGAGAGAGATCCTATGTATGTAACTTTATACAGAAAATAAAAAGAATTATGTTGTGTTAACTGCCTTCTGGAATCACCCACTGGTTAGATTGGAATAGCAAACTGAATTAAAGTTAATAAGACACCACATGCTGCTGCTGCTGCCGTTTCGTCACTAGGTCGTGCCTGACTCTGCGAACCCATGGACTGTAGCCCGCCAGGCCCCTCTGTTCACGGGATTCTCCAGGCAAGAATACAGGAGTGGGTTGCCATTCCCTTCTCCGGGGGATCTTCCCGACCCAGGGATCAAACCTGAGTTTCTTGCATTGGCAGATGGATTCTTTACCACCAAGTCACCTGGGAAACTATAGGAGACCACGTGGAGATGTTGAAGCTGAGAGATAGGGATTGAGAGGGCTTCTGTCCCCTTGATTACATATACGGATCTTGCTGCTAGCTTGCATTCTGGTAATCAAAGATGGCAAGTTCTATAGTAAACAGACAAGCATATACCCTTATTTCTGTGATAACTTGATTCAGATTTGGATGTAGAGGCCACATGTTTTCAAGCTTTGCAAAAAATGATCTAGTCAAAATGAATAAAAAACAAACAAGCAATAATCTACTGAGAGAGCAAGCCAAGAGACACTCCCAAAGTAACCCTGTTGTGTGGTCTCCATACAGGATTCCCCGCAGACAGTCAGGACATTTTTTTAAATGGAAAAGAAAATATAAGAACTTATATTTGTATTCATTTTTAATCCTCTTTAAATTTTCAGTCTATCTTATAACATGTATTAAAATATGTTACTACAGTGGCACACACATATGATTTATAGATGGGAGATATACATGGTCAAAAAAGTCCGGAGACCACTGATCCAGAAATACATGGAGAAATTGTTCGTATGGATGTGTCTCCATAGTGACCAAGGAGTCAGGAAAGCCTTGAGGTGGTTAGGATTTTCATGTCACGCATTTAAAAGATGTGAGCAGAGGCTGCATCCTGACTTGCTGTCTGTAGTTTCCCTTTAGTTTCCCTCCCAGCCCCTTCCCCGTGACCGAAGCAGATCCTCCTCTCTAGGCCCAGGTGCTCAGCCAGAACTGCTGACTCCCTTTGTCCCCTTCTTTCTGCCACTGTTTCTTAACAGGTGTTTGCTTATTTATTTATTTATTAGGGCTTCTGTATTGGCTCAGCGGGGAAAGAATCCACCTGTAAGGCAGGAGACACAGGAGACCCGGGTTCAATCCCTGGGTTGGGAAGATGACCCTGGAGGAGGAGATGGCAACCCACCCCCGTATTCTTTCCTGGGAAATCCCATGGACAGAGGAGCCTGGCAGGCTACAGTCCAGAGGGTCGCAAAGAGTCAGACATGACAGAGACAGCACACACGTTCATGTATTTAGGCCGCGCTGGGTCTTTGTTACTGAACGAGGGCTTTCTCCAATGGCAGAGAGTGAGGGCTACTCGAGCTGCGGGGCACAGGCTTCTCTTTGCGGCGACTTCGCTTGCTGCAAAGGACAGGCTCTAAGCCAGGGGCTCAGTGGTCACGGCTCCGGGGCTGTAGGGAACAGTCTCAGCAGTTGAGGCGCACCGGCTTAACTGCTCCGTGGCAAGTGGGATCCTCCCAGGCCAGGGATCGAACCCTCGTCCCCTGTTGGCGGTGGATTCTTAACCGCTGGACCACGAGGGATGTCCCTGCCACCCTTATTTTCTTCACCTCTTCTTCCTCCAGAATCTAGGTATCCTCAAATTGCCTTCCACCCATATGGACTCTTTTCCCAGCATTTTTTTTTTAAGTGTTAAAATACATGTTTTAATTTTCTAATTAGTAACAATTTATATTGAGAGAGCATAAAAACAGTTCAGGAAAAGGACTTAGAACTTAATGGAATTTCAAATGAGGAAATTATAGTTAAGAAGGGTTATGTACTGTGCAACTAGTTAAGAGCTAAAAATTAAAAATAGAACTATCATATTACCCAGCAATCACACTGCTGCTGCTGCTAAGTCGCTTCAGTCGTGTCCGACTCTGTGTGACCTCATAGACGGCAGCCCACCAGGCTCCCCCATCCCTGGGATTCTCCAGGCAAAAACACTGGAGCGGGTTACCATTTCCTTCTCCAGTGCATGAAAATGAAATGTGAAAGTGAAGTTGCTCAGTCATCTCTGACTCTTCACGACCCCATGGACTGCAGCCTACCAGGCTCCTCCGTCCATGGGATTTTCCAGCCAAGAGTATTGGAGTGGGGTGCCATTACCTTCTCCATTTTCCCAGCATTTTAACTGAACTTCTTTCCAGTAGAATGCTTCCAAGACCCGCTTGGATGTGTATTCTATGCTCAGAAATATCATCATGTGTTGCTCTCCTGTGTTCTGAGACAGTTATCTAGTCCATCTGTCCCTGGAGAATATAGACTCCTTTAGCCTGATACCTTTAGTCTATACCACCAGTGTCAGTGGTTATTAGTTGGCTTACTCTGGAGCTGGGGGCACAGGGAATGCCTTTCAAGAAAATACTTGTAGCTCTGAGGGTTAAAAGCCCTTGAGCACTCCCAAATGGAAAAGGAAATGGCAACCCACTTCAGCATTCTTGCCTGGAGAATCCCACAGACAAAGGAGCCTGGCAGGCTACAGCTCATGGGATCATAAGAGTTGGACACCACTTAGCAACTAAACCACCACCACTGCTCCAAAATGGAGGGAATTTCATTATTTGTAGATAATAAATTCTCACTAGCTAGTAGCTAAAGATTCTATTTTTTCTTTACAGCACCACAGATCTATGATGGCCAGCAAAGAGAATTCAATAGTAGAAAGTTGATCTCAGTAAAAATTATTATTTAGGAAAAATGAATGCAAGACACACACAGCATGTAGAAAGCGGTGTCTCTGGGCTTCCCAGGTGGCTCAGTGGTAAAGAATCCACCTGCCAAGGCAGGAGATGCTGGTTGGACCCCTGATCCAGGAGGGTCCCACATGCCATGGAGCAAATAAGCCTGTGGACCACAACGTCTGAGCCTGTGCTCTGGGGCCTGGGAACCACAACTGCTGAAGCCCTGACTCCCTAGAGCCTATGCTCAGCAGCAAAGAAGCCCTCAGTGAGAAGCCCAGGCCCTGAAACTAGAGAAAAGCCTGAGCAGCAAGGAAGACCCAGCACAGCCAAGAATAAATAAATTAATTAATTTTAAAAATTTTAAATCATTAAAAATGACCAAAAAAAGAAAAAAAAACCCATATTGACTTCCGTGGTGGTTCAGATTTCAGGCTGAGACTTCACCTTCCAATGCAGGGGGCACAGGTTTGATCCCTGGTTGGGTAGCTAAGATCCCACATACATCGGGGCAAAACACCAAAACATAAAACAGAAACAATATTGTAAAAATTCAATAAAGACTTTAAAAATGGTACACTTAAAAAAAAAAAACAAAACAAAACTAGTGTCTCTGATGAAATAGGGTCAGCCAGCCAAGTGCTGTGCAGAGGATGAACCAGTGTTAGGGGCCGGCTGAGGATGTGCCGGGTGAGCACATGAGTGCAGAGTGAGTCACCTGAAGGAGGACACCCAGGGCTGGGTGGGGAGGACCACAGCTATTGCTTCCCTGCTCCCATCTCTTCAGCACTGTTGGCTTGGACAAGGACCCTGAGACGAAAAGCCCATGGTGATTCCTGAGAGTTCGGTCAGGAAGGTCAAGAAGAAAGCCCCTAACCTTTCCAGAACCTACTGCTGCCACACAGCCTGTTAAGTGTCCCCTCATTACCTGCATCTCCTTACCCAAAGCCATCTGTCGTTCACACAGTCTCGCTTAATCCTGACGCGGTGGAAGCACTTTTCCTTTCTGCACTCCTGTGACTTGAGACTTGTTTACAAACAGGATGCTCCAGTGTCTGCTCACGCTACCACTTCTTTTGTGACGATGGCTGTTGCATTGACATCACTCTGGCTTGTGATGGAGTGGAGCAGTGTCCTGATGGGTCTGATGAAGCTTTCTGTCAAAATCGTGAGTCACCTGCATCACATTTTGGGGGTAGAAGGCATGTCTGTATTCTGACAGTAAATGCACATTCAGCAGTGTTCTTTTTCTGCCTGGTTTCAGTATAACTTCACATGAACAAGCTATGCCTTAAATTCAATGGGCACTTACTGTAAATCTTTAATGCAAATTACAAATGTCAAATTTTGGTTTTACTTAACATTTTAAGAGATAGTTTTCAATTTTCTAAAAGAGTCTTTCTCATCCTAAAAAGTTTGTTTAGCATACGCTTTTTAAGAAAACTAAAATGAGTTAATGTTTTGTTTTGATAGATTTTTTTAGAAAAGTTATGACATTAGGGTGTCGCTAGGTCAGAGCTGTAAATCATTCTTATGAATCTGAGCAAACTCAGGGTGACAGTGAAGGACAGGGAAGCCTGGCATACTGCAGCTCATGGGGACGTAAAGTCAGACATGATTTAGCAACTGAACAACCAGCAATGTGTACATAAACATCGCAAGAAAGGAAGAAGGGCTGTGAAACGTTTACTGAAGAGCTGGAAGTACTTGAATGAAGAACTTGAGGAAGGATGACTGATCCCAGAACCTTAGGTTGAAGGGAACTTTGTCTATTTCTTTATGAGAAATTTCAGAAAGCTAACTCTTGGAAGAGAACTGATGACTTATTTGGAAACAAGAGCTAGTAGTTTGTCACAAGGCTCTGAAATATCTTAGATGATATGTTTTGAATCTATTGCAAATATGGTGGTTTTAGGCAAAGGTCAGGGGAGGAACGTAACTGACGGTAGCTCTTTCACCCTCAGTGAGCACTGGCCGAGAGATGGAGACCCACACGACCCCGGCACAGCCTAGAACCCCGGGGCCAGGCGCAGAGGCAGGCCGGAGCGAGCTGCCTGAAAAGTCTGAGAAAGCTGCCACCTCAAAACAGCCACCTGAACTATCAACCACAGAAAAGAAGAATCATTCCAACTTTCGGGGACCAGAAAGTCGCATTGATCTTGAAATGCCAGGTAAGGACTTGAAGCCGATTTTCTCAGAGTCTCATTTTCTATAATGACACTTGGATCAAAGTGAGCTTCTCTTTGAAGAGTGTTAAGGAAGTATCTTAAAAGAAAGAACAGACTTAAAGCAAATGATTTGGCCAAAAAGAAAAAAAACCTGACATTTTTGCTGATTATTTATAGCAAGGAACACCTATTAAATACATCCATAAATACACATAAATATAGCAAAGAGATCAAACAAGTCAGTCCTAAAAGAAATCAACCCTGACTATTCATTGGAAGGACTGATGCTAAAGCTGAAGCTCCAATCCTTTGGCCACCTGATGTGAAGAGCTGACTCACTGGAAAAGACCCTGAAACTGGGGAAAGTTGAGGGCAGGAGGAGAAGGGGACAACAGAGGACGAGATGGTTGGATGGCGTCACTGACTCCATGGACATGAGTTTGAACTCACCTCAGGAGACAGAGAAGGACAGGGAAGCCTAGCTGCCCTTCATGGGATTGCAAAGAAGAGGACATGACTTAGTGACTGAACAAAATACATACTGCAGAGGTATCAATACATTTATTGTAAATAAGGTGGAGTTTAAAAGTTTTAACACCTATATTAAAGGAAACTAATGCCCTAAGTGCTAAACTTTAGGTTATTTTGAGGTGAAACAGTATAACCCTTACATGTTTAAGTAAATCCTCTTAACACTAAGCAAGTGAATGTAAAGAAAATAATGTACTATGTTGAAAAAGTAGCATGTGCTAGTAATTCAGTGTCATGCCTCCAATTTAACTAAATCTATCATCTTTTTTTAAGAGATGGCTAATAATGTTTTAAAATACATTCATACTCCTAAAGCATTACAAGATTCTCTTTAAAAATTTTTTACACTTTTATATTTGGATAGTTATATGACATAGGAGAGAGAAATATAGATGATCATACTTCTATATGCTTTTGTGAATGTCTTTCAGATCTCAAACTCTGCATACATTTTACCAATATCTGTTGTTGTTTCATTGCTAAGTCATGTCTGATTCTTTTGCGACCCCATGGACTGTAGCCTGCCATGCTCTTTTGTCCATGGGATTTCCGAGGCAAGAATATTGGAGTGGGTTGTCATTTCCTTCTCCAGGGGATCTTCCAAGCCCAGGGATCAAACCTGTGTCTCCTGCATTGGCAGGTGGATTATATACCACCAAGCCACCAGGAAGCCCAGAAAGGGACAAACCAAGGACTGAGCTTCAAACTGAGGGCAGGGTTAACACCACAACTGACCAGAGTAGGTTGCATGGAGAAAAAAGAAAGTAGCAAAGGCCTCTGCGCATGTGCATGCTAAGTCACTTCAGCGGTGTCCGACTCTTTGTGACCCCATGGCCTGTAGCCCACCAGGCTCCTCTGTCCTTGGGATTCTCCAGGCAAGAATACTGGATTGCCATGCCCTCCTCCAGGGGATCTTCCTGCCCCAGGGATCGAACCAGTGTCTCTAACTTCTCCTGCATTGGTAGGCAGGTTCTTTACCACTACCACCACCTGGAAAGCCCACAGCAAAGGCCTTTGTGTGAGATAGATCCCACTATCATTTTACCAGGTGGGCCAGGATATGGACTTGAGGGTGCTGGGTGGGCTAGGTTCTGCTCCTGAGGGCCAAAGGCTGGTGATGCTGGCAGCACAGTGGGGATCACACTCCTGGCAGGGCTCCTGTCGCCTGAGTGCCAAACAGCCCCCACATATCAGCTTTCCCAGCCGTTTCCTTTATAACCTTCCCAAAGACCTGGTGACTGATGGAAAGACAGAAAGCACCCAGCACCTTGATCATCAGACCCCCTGTGAGCACACCCTTCATATTTAAATAAGAAACAGTATCAAGGGCCTGCCTGTCTCCTTTCTCTTCCACGCTGGTCCATTATCTTCTCTCAATCAGACAAGAGGCCAAACTGCACAGACAAAATATTCCCAAAATAATCTCTCACTATGTCAGTAACTTCTTTATGAAACTATTTTGTTCATTATAGAAGATGCAAATAGTGAAAACGGAAATAACTTAAAATACCACCCTTTTATTGACATTAACTTTTAATATTTCCTTCTAATCTACTTTGTAAATTTATCTACAAAGTTATCTACTTTGTAAAATTTAAAGTGCTTTGATACAAATATATCTTCAAAATACTCTACAAAAGATTTACAAAAACAAAACAAAAAAGCAAAACCTTGGTCATACCACAGATATCTTTGTTCCCCAAATAGGGATTGAACCCACAGCCTCTGCACTGGAAGGGCGGAATCTTCATAAGTAAACCATTAGGCAAGTGCCCGTCAGAGACCTGCTTTATCTATTCCTTGCTGGTACCGCCACCTAATGGGAGAACTTTGTCACTACAGCCAATGCTTCAACTTTGTCTTAGTCCATTTTCTCTGTATGAAAATGGAGAACCTCAGAGCAGAGCTGGGGGGACCAGGTGTCTTTGGCAGCAGGGATGAAGTTGACCGACCTAACGAAGTTCTCAGAGGTCACAGCGGGTGAACTCCTGCTCCGTCACTTTGATGGAAAGGCACACGTGAACTTGAATGAATTAGCTGAAAGCAGAGTGGAGACCCAAGGCCAGTCTCCTTCCTGAGGTCTAATCCCAGCTCTGTGTTTAGAACCCCGAGGAGTTGCTTCATGTCTCTGAGCCTCAGTTTCCTCATTGGTTAATTCGGGCGTCATTGGTAACCCCGAAGGCTCTGTCTAGCCTGGTGTCTGTTTCAGGGAAGATAAATAACCGTAGACTCATGCAGGCCTCCATCAGCCCTTATCCATGCTAGATCCTGCTCTGTGATCCCAGTTCTGTCTCCTGTGGGGGCAGGGGGGTGAGGGAAGACAGCTTCATAATCCTTTTGCAAGTAATGCTCCAGGCTGCCACCACTGTGAATGGGAGTTGACACCCAATCTGAGATGTATTTGCAGCTCTCCTTATTTGGGGGCTGGGGGCTGAGTCATCCATCCTGTGACTCAGCCTCACGGGGATCTTTTTTTCCCAACCAGGGATGGAACCAGTGCCCCGTGCAGTGGAAGTGCAGAGTCCTAAACACTGAAACACCAGGGCAGTCCCTGCATCTCTATTTCTGTCCTTTTTAATAATAAACCTTTGACTTGGGCTGTAAAGGTGTAAAGAATGGAGTTTCATAGATGCAGTGAGATAATATGCAGTTATTATTTCTATTATATATTATTTTTCCTAATCACTCAAGTAATATGTATTTACTGTAGAAAATTTGGAAAATACAGAAAAATATGAAGAAGTAAAATCATCTAGCAAAACTCACCATTAAGAACTTGTTGCATTTTCTCCCAGTTCAGTTCAGTTCAGTCACTCGTGTTCAATTCTTTGCAACCGTATGGACTGCAGCACGCCAGGCTTCCCTGTCCATCACCAACTCTCGGGGGTTTACCCAAACTCATGTCCATCGAGTCAGTGATGCCATCCAACCATCTCATCCTCTATCATCCCCTTCTCCTCCCACCTTCAATCTTTCCCAGCATCAGGGTCTTTTCCAATGAGTCAGTTCTTTGCATCCGGTGGCCTAAGTATTGGAGCTTCAGCTTCAGCATCAGTCCTTCCAATGAATATTCACGATTGATTTCCTTTTGGATGGACTGGTTTGATCTCCTTGCAGTCCAAGGGACTCTCAAGAGTCTTCTCCAACACCACAGTTCAAAGCATCAATTCTTCTGTGCTCAGCTTTCTTTATAGCCCAACTCTCACATCCATACATGACTACTGGAAAAACCATAGCTTTGACTAGGCTGACCTTTGTTGGCAAAGTAATGTCTCTCCTTTTTAATATGCTGTCTAGGTTGGTCATAGCTTTTTTCCAAGGAGCAAGCATCTTTTAATTTCATGGCTGCAGTCAGAATCTGCAGTGATTTTGGGGCCCTCCAAAAATAAAGTTTCTCTCTGTTTCCATTGTTTCCCCATCTATTTGCCATGAAGTGATGGAACCGGATGCCATGATCCTGGTTTTTTTAACGTTGAGTTTTAAGCCAGCTTTTTTGCTCTCCTCTTTCACTTTCATCAAGAGGCTCTTTAATTTTTCTTTGCTTTCTGCCATAAGGGTGGTGTCATCTGCAGTATCTGAGGTTATTGATATTTCTCCCAGCAATCTTGATTCCAGCTTGTGCTTCGTCCAGCCCGGCATTTCACGTGATGTACTCTGCATATAAGATAAGCAGGGTGACAATATACTCCTGACATCCTCCTTTCCCTATTTATTTGGAACCAGTCTGTTGTTCCATGTCCAGTTCTAACTGTTGCTTCTTGACCTGCATACAGATTTCTCAGGAGGCATGTCAAGTGGTCTGGTATTCCCATGTCTTGAAGAATTTTCCACAGTTTTTTGGTGATCCACAACAAAATGTATATACAGACCCACGTACATTTATTCACTTATAACAAAATTAGGATATTATTTTACAAAACATTTTTCTCACTTATGAATATTTTCATGTTATTAAATGTCCATCAAAATCACAAAATTATTACATCCAGGGTAGAAATTCCCTGGCGGTCCAGTGGTTAGGCACAAGTCCCTGGTCTGGGTACTAAGATAGCCAAAATTTTTTTTTTCAAGTCCAGGGCAAAGAAAATGGGAAGAAAAGAACAGAGCCTTGAAAGTGTTAGAAAGGGCCTCCCACAGTGTGTGGTTTCTGTTTGGACAGCAGCCCCCATTTCCTCCCTCTTCCATCACCCCTGAACCACCAGACTGGAATCCGCAGCCTCTGACTTCCTGAGATTTGAAATTATGTTATACTCAGCATAATATAAGCAGATTTAAAAATGCACTGTTGGGGGCTTCCCTGGTGATGCCGTGGATAAGAATCCACCTGCCAGCTCAGGAGACATGGGTTCGATCCCTGGTCTGGGAGGATCCCACACGCCGCAGAGCAACTAAGCCTTTGAGCCACAACCACTGAACCTACTCCTCTTAAAGCCCAAGAGCCGCAAGTCCTGAAGCTCGCACGCCTAGAGCCTGTGTTCCACCAAAGAGAAGCCACTGCAATGAAAGCCCACACACAACAACAAAAAGTAGCCCCCACTCACCACACCCAGAGAAAGCCTGCACAAAGCGACAAAGACCCAACCCAGCCATTAAAACAAATTTTAATGCATTATGGTTTGTGACCTACGCCAGTGTTTTACAAGGATCATCAGCTAGTACAGTAATATAGACAAGTCGATTTTTCTGCTCCCTCATTCCCTCACAGGCTTGAGAGGATAAATAAGACTTAGCTCCCTGAAGACATGCTAAAGAGATACTAAGATGAATACTAATAATGTAGTATAGAAAGTAGTGAGATGAAGTTTTTTAATCTACCACATTGGCAAAGGTGAAAACATAATAATAATAATAATAATAATATTTATAAGTGTATAGAGAAGTGTCTCACCTACTTTTGGTGGGATTCAAATTAGTACAGTCTTCCAGAGGGCAGTTTCTGAAGCCTTGTATGTATGCCTTGACCCATTAGGCTGCTGTTAGGAATTTATCCCAAGCATGTTCCTAAGGATGAAGTTAAGGGCGTGGGCGAATATTCAGTCCCACCAGTGAACGCATGCTCTGTACGCTCAGAGCCACAGGGGGGCTGGCATTTGCTCATGATGCAGACGCACAATGGCTGGTCTGTTTCCTGGGGTGGTTGCAGCTGTGAGGCCTGTTCTCTGTGTGGTCCAAGCCGTCTGTGAACAAGGCCGTCCTCTTGTGTGGACCCCGCTGAAGGAAAGAAATCTGGTTTCCAGTTCTGCAGATTAGCTAGAAAAATGGTTGGGTATCCCCATTCACACTGCATCTGGGTTGCTCTTTTTTTTAATAATTAAGTTTTTTATTACACACTCAAACAAACTTCTTCCGTTTTCTGACTAGTCTAATAACTTTTTAGTTGGAGAATAATTGCTTTACAATATTATGTTGGTTCCTGCCATACGTCAACACGAATCAGCCACAGGTGCACAGATGTCCCCTCTCTCTTCAGCCTCCCTCCTGACCCTGAATCTGGATTTCTTTTTTAAACTAGAATACATGTTCATCCCAGCATGTTAGCCACATTTTTTAAGGATCTGGATTAAAGCATGGACTTAGAAGAATGCCCAATTTCTGTATGGGGGTGAGGGGGTTTTGCCCGTACTTTCTCAAATTCCCATGCTAAATATGCCAAAGCCTCGCTGTTGGACTTATCTCTGGAGGTAACCAGTGAGCAACTTCAACCTTTGGGTTATCATGGAAAGTATTTTATTCAGAGAGGATTCTCACAAAGGATATTTAAAGGGTTTCTTTCTTTCTTTTTTTCACCTGCTCCATATTTCGTGGTTTTTTTTTCATATAAGTACATTTATTTTGATGCAGTGTCAAATGATACAACGCATAGGGGGATATTCCACAAACTACAGACCTATACATAATCCGGTTAGATGCTGGTAGCCAGAATATGACAATACACACAATTTCAATTTTCTTTCCTTTTTTTTTTTTCATGTGGAACTTTATTTATTTATTTATTTTCATTTATTTTTATTAGTTGGGGGCTAATTACTTTACAATATTGTAGTGGGTTTTGTCATACATTGACATGAATCAGCCATGGATTTGCATGTGTTCCCCATCCCGATCCCCCCTCCCTCCCCCATCTCCACCCGATCCCTCTGGGTCTTCCCAGTGCACCAGGTCCGAGCACTTGTCTCATGCATCCAGCCTGGGCTGGTGATCTGTTTCACCCTAGATAATATACATGTTTCAATGCTGTTCTCTTGAAACATCCCACCCTCGCCTTCTCCCACAGAGTCCAAAAGTCTGTTCTATACATCTGTGTCTCTTTTTCTGTTTTGCATATAGGGTTATCATTACCATCTTTCTAAATTCCATATATATGTGTTAGTATACTGTAATGGTCTTTATCTTTCTGGCTTACTTCACTCTGTATAATGGGCTCCAGTTTCATCCATCTCATTAGAACTGATTCAAATGAATTCTCTTTAAAGGCTGAGTAATATTCCATGGTGTATATGTACCACAGCTTCCTCATCCATTCGTCTGCTGATGGGCATCTAGGTTGCTTCCGTGTCCTGGCTATTATAAACAGTGCTGCAATGAACATTGGGGTGCACGTGTCTCTTTCAGATCTGGTTTCCTCGGTGTGTATGCCCAGAAGTGGGATTGCTGGGTCATATGGCAGTTCTATTTTCAGCTTTTTAAGAAATCTCCACACTGTTTTCCATAGTGGCTGTACTAGTTTGCATTCCCACCAACAGTGTAAGAGGGTTCCCTTTTCTCCACACCCTCTCCAGCATTTATTGCTTGTAGACTTTTGGATAGCAGCCATCCTGACTGGCATGTAATGGTACCTCATTGTGGTTTTGATTTGCATTTCTCTGATAATGAGTGATGTTGAGCATCTTTTCATGTGTTTTTTAGCCATCTGTATGTCTTCCTTGGAGAAATGTCTGTTGAGTTCTTTGCCCAATTGTTTGATTGGGTCATTTATTTTTCTGGAGTTGAGCTGAAGGAGTTGCTTGTATATTTTTGAGATGAATTCTTTGTCTGTTGCTTCGTTTGCTATTATTTTCTCCCAATCTGAGGGCTGTCTTTTCACCTTGCTTATAGTTTCCTTTGTTGTGCAAAAGCTTTTAAGTTTCATTAGGTCCCATTTGTTTATTTTTGCTTTTGTTTCTAATATTCTGGGATGTGGGTCATAGAGGATCCTGCTGTGATTTATGTCGGAGAGTGTTTTGCCTATGTTCTCCTCTAGGAGTTTTATAGTTTCTAGTCTTACGTTTGGATCTTCATATTTCATGTTTTTGTTCTGAATAGTTTATTGTCTTCCTGTGTGGTGGTGGGAATCAACTGGATTCTCAAATGAATGGAATATTTAGTTAAATAAATGTACTTGTCACAAATGAAGATAATCAGATGGCCATTTCCACAAACTTATTTTGAAGGGAGTAGGTCCTCTTTCATTGACCTAACTTCTTTGGAAAATATCATCTAATGAGCTACAATCAGCAGATACCTTTAAATATACCCAAGTATTCTGGTACATTCTTTGGCATTGCCTTTCTTTGGGATTGGAATGAAAACTGACCTTTTCCAGTTCTGTGGCCACTGATGAGTTTTCCAATTTGTTCTCATATTGAGTGCAGCAGTTTAACAGCATCATCTTTTAGGATTTGAAATAGCTCAACTGGAATTCCATCACCTCCACTAGCTTTGTTCATAGTGATGCTTCCTGAGGCCCACTTGACTTCACATTCTAGGATGTCTGGCTCTAGGTGAGTGATCACACCATCGTGGTTATCTGAGTCATGAAGATCTTTTTTGTATAGTTCTTGTGTGTATTCTTGCCACCTCTTCTTAATATCTTCTGCTCCTGTTAGGTCCCTACCATTTCTGTCCTTTATTGTGCCCACCTTTGCATGAAATGTTCCCTTGATATCTCTAATTTTCTTGAAGAGATCTCTAGTCTTTCCCATTCTGTTGTTTTCCTCTATTTCTTTGCATTGATCACTGAGGAAGGCTTTCTTCTCTCTCCTTGCTATTCTTTGGAACTCTGCATTCAAATGGGTTTATCTTTCCTTTTCTCCTTTGCCTTTTACGTCTTTTCCTTTCTCAGCTGTTTATAAGGCCTCCTTGGACAACCATTTTTGCCTTTTTGAATTTCTTTTTCTTGGGGATGGTATTTTTTTTTTTTTACACCTGTGCAAATCCTTTATTAAAGCAACAACCAAAGTACAGAATGGCTCTTTTTTTTTTTTGCTGCTATATCAACTTAAAAATTAATCATTTATGTATACATTTAAATTATTTTTTAAAGGTGAACATTCATAGCTCACAAATCAACAGAGTGACACTTCCACCCAGATACATTTTTCCATCTTATTTCCCAGTTTTAACAATGAACATTCAGAACCAGAGGGATAGCACATCAAACGTAAGTGGCAGCACCTTCTGTGAGCAGCGCTAGGGTGTCTGAGAGAGACACTGAAGGTTTACATTCTTCATTAAATAAAAACAATTTATGCAGGAATATTCTTAGACCTATTTGCTTTGTCTTTACATTCTCTATGAGCTTTAAGTTCGGTGGTGGCATTCTGAGCATTAGACCCCTTACAAGTGACATCTGTAAAAGAGTCTTAATTAAAGGTCATTATCACTGTCCTATGATATTTTCTTGCATAACAGACAACCAGTCTTTCAGAAAGCAAAATAAGCAATTCTGTTTTATTTGATTCTTCACCCCACTACAGATTTGTTTAATCCAAATCTTGTTAATCACTGTAGAAACCCTGTAAGTCATTAGGAAGATGAACTTTGTTACCTACTAGAGTATTTTACAACGAATAGGTGAATGTAAAAATGACTAATACCTTGAAGATGGTGGTGGTTTAGTTGCTAAGTTGTATCCAACTCTTTGCCACTGTAGCCCACCAGATTCCTCCATCCATGGGATTCTCTAGGCAAGAATACTGGAGTGGGTTGCCATTCCCTTCTCCAGGGGATCTTCCCTACGAAGGGGTCAAACTCGCATTTCCTGCATTGCAGGTGGATTCTTTACTGCTGAGCCATCAGAGACAGCCTACCTTGGAAGCAACAGAGATCAAAATATGTGGGTGACTATACAATGAGATTTGGTGGCTATTTAAAGGGTACCAATGAATTAGTCTAAAAAGCAAGAACAGAAACAGGGATTATGATGTAAAGGGAATGCAAAAAGGGTGTGTGAAGATGGATACTGGGCAGTCACTGAACTGTTTTGAGTGTAAAACAGAGTATCTGAAAGATTAGCTAAATGCTCCGTTTTCTCACCCAATGAAATACCGAGAGGAAACCCCTGTTCACAGAACCACTGGGGCCATGAGGAATTTCAGCACTGGTGAAAAAGTGAAAGTGGCAGTCACACAGTTGTGTCCGACTCTTTGCGTGTGGACTGAAGCCCACCAGGCGCCTCTGTCCATGGGATTCTCCAGGCAAGAATATTGGAGTGGGTTGCCAGGGGATGGTCTTATTCACTGCCTCCTGTACAATGTCATGACCTCCATCCACAGTTCTTCAGGCACTCTGTTTATCAAATCTAACCCCTTGAATCTATTTGTTAAAGAAAGGCAATGACAAAGAATGTTCAAACTACCTCACAATTGTACTCATCTCACTCACTAGCAAAGTAATGCTCAAAATTCTCCAAGCCAGGCTTCAACAGTACATGAACCGTGAACTTCCAAATGTTCAAGCTGGATTTAGAAAAGGCAGAGGAACCAGAGATCAAATTGCCAACATCTGCTGCATCATCGAAAAAGCAAGAGAGTTCCAGAAAAACATCTACTTCTGCTTTATTGACTACCTCGAAGCCTTTGACTGTGTGAATCACAACGAAATATGGAAAATTCTTAAAGAGAAGGGAATACCAAGCACCTGACCTGCCTCCTGAGAAATCTGTATTCAGGTCAAGAAGCAACAGTTAGAACCAGACATGGAACAACAGACTGGTTGCAAATTGGGAAAGGAGTACGTCAAAGCTGTATATTGTCACCCTGCTTATTTAACTTATATGCAGAGTACATCATGAGAAACACTTGGCTCAGTGAAGCACAGGCTGGAATCAAGATTGCCGGGAGAAATATCAATAACTTCAGATGTGTAAATGACACCACTCTTATGGCAGAGAGTGAAGAAGAACTAAAGAGCCTCTTGATGAAAGTGAAAGAGGAGAGTGAAAAAGTTGGCTTAAGACTCAATATTCAGAAAACTAAGATCATGATATCCAGTCCCATCAGTTCAGTTCAGTTCAGTTCAGTTCAGTCACTTAGTCATCTCTGACTCTTTTTGACCCCTTGGACTGCAGCACACGAGGCCTCCCTGTCCATCACCAACTCTCGGGGGTTTACCCAAACTCATGTCCATTGAGTCAGTGATGCCATCCAACCATCTCATCCTCTGTCGTCCACTTCTTCTCCCGCCCTCAATCTTTCCCTGCATCAGGGTCTTTTCAAATGAGTCAGCTCTTCGCATCAGGTGGCCAAAGTATTGGAGTTTCAGCTTCAACATCAGTCCTTCCAATGAACAATCAGGACTGATCTCCTTTAGGATGGACTGGTTGGATCTCCTTGCAGTCCAAGGGACTCTCAAGAGTCTTCTCCAACACCACAGTTCAAAAGCATCAATTCTTTGGCGCTCAGCTTTCTTTATAGTCCAACTCTCACATCCATACATGACCACTGGAAAAACCATAGCCTTGACTAGACAAGCCTTTGTTGGCAAAGTAATATCTCTGGTTTTCAATATGCTGAAGAAGCTTTAAAGTTTTTTGTTTGTTTGTTTCTTCATAAAACTCCTCATGTCAGCAGATCACTTCTGATTCATTTCCATTGAGCATTTTATTTTGCAAAAGTCTCACCTGAAATTACACTTCCGTGTGAGGGCAACTCCACTAACTCATTCATTATTATCAGTATCATTGAGCACACAAGTGCTGTGAATTCCTAGATGGCAGATAATAGAATGACACAGCCATGGCTCATCAGAACCTGAGATGAAAATTCTAAGATTTAATCTTCTGTTACTCTCAGGAGTATATTATAACTGAGTAGAACAGGTAAACAATGAGCAAGCTATCATTAAATCAGAAGTGCCGGTTTCCACCAATAAGCAGTTAGACACATCTGAGTTTGAATCTCAACCCTATGACTCACTGATTACTTGAATGAACCCGGGTAAGCACTGAACCTCTCTGAGACTAACCAGAAAAAAAAAAAAAAAAGGCAACAGAGCTATAAACCTGCCAAACAGCATTGAGGTAAGAAAGTGAAATAGTTTGTGTGAGTGATTTATATGTGCTCACTGTTCAGTTTCTAAAGAAAAAAAAGTTTCTGGACTGTTTCTGCGTTCTATGTTATAAAGTCCAACCCTAACCCTTGGCTTTTCTAGTTGAGCTTTCTCCTTCCTTCTCTGGGTGGGGGGGTAGAGCTTGGGGGTGAGGGGAAAGTTCTGGAGCGGTGAGCTTGTTTCCCATCTCTGTCCAGTGGTTTTCCAGTAGCCTCACCTCTGTGTTATTCAGTTGGTCACATTGGTTATCTTGTGTTTTAGTATCAGACATAGACCTATGTTTATTGGAGAAATAAAGCCTGTAAGTCCTTTCTTTAAGCTCTTCCTAAAAAAATATATATGGCTGTATTTTCATGTCTATTTCCTGAAGTTTCTGATGAACCTTCAGTATGTTTTATTATTTTCCACAGATGGTGATTCCTCAGGGAAGAATAGAAAAGAGGAAAATTATATTTTTGAGTCAAAGAGCAATCGAGGAGGAGGGGAACACCCAGCCCCAGAAGCAGGTAAATGTTCACCTTGGAAACTCATTGCAGGGTCAGAACAATTGCAGGACCATGTATCCTGTAGCTGAGGTTATCAAGCAAATTTACAAGAGTTCATGACAAGAACAGGGATCTATGGGCCGGAAAACCTGTAAATTCTCATCTCCTATATCACACTTCATCTTGGGGCTCTTGAGCTAGTATCTTCACAGGTTTGGTCCTCAGCTTTCTGTTCTATAAGTTGACTGGAGTGGATGATCACTACAGTCCCTTTCCAGGGGTAACATTCTGTGGAATGAGTAATACTCAGGACACAGTGGTTAAGAACATGGGCTCTAGAATCAGATGCCAAGGTTTAGATCCCCTGCTCCATCACTAACTCCATGACCAAGTTATCTTCTCTCTCTGGGTCTCAATTTCCTCATTGGTCAGATGGGTGTAATAACTATACCCAGAGCTGTTAGGGAGAATAGATAGGATATCACTACAGAGCTTTTAGCATATTGCTTGACTCATGAGATAAGCCATATAAATGATGGCTATTATGACTGTTATTTGTGATCAACAAGGGCAGAGATGTTAGAGTATACAGTTCTTTCTCCAAGTGCTTCAGTGACAAGAAATGGAAGACACAGGAATGGAGAAAGGGTGCAGGAGGTAGAGGGGATATTTAGTAAGTAGAAGAAGAGTACTGTAATTTCATGGTTTTGGTTATTTTTAACTAGACAGGAAACACTTTCAACATAGTCCTGTATAAAGGTAGATTTTGATCCTAAATCTCACAAACAAATTAGTAAAATACAATTTAGGAGAACAAAATATGATTATTAAGCTACAGATCTAAACACTGAGAAAACTTTCTTTTTACCCCAGAAGTAGTCTCATAACAATGGTCACATCTAATTTTTAAATAACATTGTTAAATAATACATAAATTTTAAATAATAAATAAAATTTTAAATAATAAAATATCCAGTTATCAAGTATCTAGATGCTGCCCAGTCTGTGGACCTGCTGGACTTAGCTGTCCCAGGATATTTGAATAAAAACTTCCCTGGTGGTCCAGTGGTTGAGAATCTGCCTACCAATGCAGGGGACGCCAGTTCGATCCCTGATCCGGGGAGATCCCACACGCTGTGGAACAATTAAGCTTGTGCGCCCCAACAAGAGAAGCCACCACAATGCGAAGCCAGCGCTGCACAACCAGAGAGTAACCACCTCTGCTCACAGTAACGGAGACCCAGTGCTGCCGCCAAAAAATAAATTAAAGAAAAAAGAAGAGCCCGCCCCCTGCCGACAGACACAGAGAACGGGGCTCGCCCCTTGCCTCCATGGCCAGATGTGTCCAGAGACCCTCGGTTCTAATTGCCCAGGGCCTGTCCTAACCGTTACACACCTGAGTGTCACTCCCAGTCTTATGAACAGAAGTCCATCTACTTAGCTCATTCCTGAGAAAACTAGCATGGTGTGTTTTAGAAGTGTGTGTGTGTGTGTGTGTGTGTGTGTTAAGTCGCTTCAGTCATGTCCAACTCTTTGCGAACCCAGAGACTGTATCCTACCAGGCTCCTCTGTCCATGGGATTTTCCAGGCAAGAATACTGGAGTGGGTAGCCATTCCCTTCTCCAGGGAATCTTCCAGACCCAGGGATCCAACCTGCATCTCATGTCTCTTGAATTGGCAGGCGGGTTCTTTACCAATAGCGCCTCCTGGGAAGCCCTTAGAAGAGGGAGGGAAATTTTAAATTACCTGAACTAAAAGCATTAAATTATGCCAACTGAGTATTTAAAAGTTGAAAATATCTTTCAGTATCCTAACAAGTACTTTACGGGAGGCTTCATCTTCTTTGTCATCAAAGTGATTAATAAATCATTCTTGATTCATTAACCGGGAATCAGCTCTGACAATAGAGAAACCCTATGCCTGACTTTTTGTTGTTGTTTAGTCGCTAAATTGTATCCAACTCTTTTGTGACCTCAGGGACTGTAGTCCGCCAGTCTCCTCTGTTCATGGGCTTTCCCAGGCAAGAATGCTGGAGGTGGGTTGCAATTTCCTTATCCAGGGGATCTTCCTGACCCAGGGACTGAACCCTCATCTCCTGCATTGGCAGGCAGATTCTTTACTACTGAGCCACTTGGGAAGCCCGTATCTGACTTTGGCAAACAGAAAATCCCCTTAGATTATATGCTGTTTTACGATTGCCACAGCTCCCTCTGAGTCCCATTCTTGGGACTGGGGTCTTCAATCACAGCTCTCTTTTCCCGAAGCCTAAACGCTGGCGTTCATCTTCAAACAAGTCACATGCATTTAGAAAAGCAGCCTGTAATCAATTTCCTTCCCTGAACAAGCAGAACTGGGGCTGGGTGTTGGGATCCAGTTTGTAAGAAGTGGTTTTAGGTTCCTAGGGTTGACCAAAGTCTCTTTTTTATCCAGATCCTTTGTAACCTATCCATCTTTGTGACTAGTGCCAGAAGATGCAGGGAAACTGACAACTTCAGGGCCAAACTGAGCCCTTTCAGAACTTCTTTCCTCTGGGTTACCATTAGGAAACTGGAATGTATGCACCAGCTCGAGAGTCAAATTCTAGATGGTTGGTTTAACACAGACTTTTATCTTTTACAATTCTCTTTGGGAATACTGTGCATGTGTGCTCAGTCATGTCCAACTCTCTGCAACCCCATGGACTGTAGCCTCCTAGCCTCCTCTGTCCATGGGATTTTCCAGGTAAGAATACTGTGGTGGTTGCCATTTCCTTTTCTAGGGGACCTTCCCGACCCAAGGATCGAACCCACGCCTCCAGCGTCTCCTGCATTGGCAGGCAGATTCTTTGCCAGTGAGCTACCTGGGAAGCCCTTGGGAATACTGGCCTCACTCAAAACACTGTTTTGTATCAAGACTCACTGATGCAACCTCGTTATCCCCTCCTCCTGAACCCAGACAATGCCAGAATGTTCTTGAGAATTTTCTTCAGGAGTTTTACCTAGGATTCCACAAATATACCAGAGGTTGAAATGCCATTAGTGTGTACTCAGCTCCAGCTCCTCTTGTCTTGGAGAGGAGGCCAGCTATACCTGGGAATGATTTTAAGCTCAGAAAATCAAAGCTATCCCAGGTGGCGCTAGTGGTAAAGAACCTGTCTGTCAATGCAGGAGACACAAGAGACTCAAATTCGATCTCAGGGTTGAGAAGATCCCCTGGAGGAGGGCATGATGACCCACTCCTGTATTCTTACCTGGTGAATCCCATGGACAGAGGAGCCTGGCAGGCTACAGTCCCTGGGGCTGCAAGAGTCAGACACGACTTAGTGACTAAAGCACCACCATCAGGAGTGAACTTCCTTGGTTACTTGCACCCAATACCTGTCAGTACCCACCCTTTCTTTTTTTTTCTTGGCCCCACTGTGCTGTATGTGGGATCTTAGTCCCCCAACCAGGGATCAAAGCCATCTCCCCAGCATTGGGAGCATGGAGTCTTAATCACTGGACCACCAGGGAAGTCCCCCACCCTCTCTTCCTTCCCTCCCCTTTTTCCAAGGTCAGTAGCCCGCCCTGACTTTGATAAGGACCTGTCAAAGTCCCTGATAAGGACCTTGCAGCTTCTTATCCCCTCAAGTTTGTTTTTCCATCATTTATTAACTCCCCATGTTTATAGTCTCCACTGGTTCATTCCCCTAGACACACTCAGCTCTCTCAAAACACACAGGAAACAAAACGGCATCCCTCAGCCTTCAGTCTCTCTGTAAATGAACTCCCAATTGCTAAGCACAGTGGCCGGTCCAGGCATCACCTCACTTGACCTCTCCTTAGCATTCGATTCCGCTGACCACTCTCCTCTTGAAATAGCCTCGGCCCTCTGCTTCCAGGACTGCCTGCTCGGTTGGTTGCCAGCCATCCCTCTGACATGCCTCTTTCTATGCTTCCTGGATCTCTTCTTTGCCTGCCCTCTTAAGTGTTGATGTCTCCTAGAGCCTTGTTCCTGGCCCTCTTCTCTCTTCCCTTTCTCTCTGGAAGTCTCACCCGGTTTTGGAGCGGCAGCCACCACCTTAATGCTAAAGGGCTTCACGTGTTTGTTTTTAATTTTTATTTGTTTATCTTACTTTGGCTGTGCTGGGTCTTTGTCGCAGTGCTCGAGCTTTCTCTAGTTGCGGTGAGCAGGGACCACCCTCTAGTTGGGGTGTGAAGGCTTCTCCTTGCAGTGGCTTCTCTTGTTGCGGAGCACAGGCTCCAGGACACGTGGGCTTCAGTACTTGCGGCACACAAGCTCAGTAGTTGTGGTGTACGGGCTTAGTTGCTCCATGGCATGTGGGGTCTTCCCGGATCGGGGATTGAACCTGTGTCTCCTACATTTGGCAGGCCAATTCTTAACCACTGGACCACCAGAGAAGTCCCAGCCTTTCATGTATTTAAGCCCAACTAATCAAAGAACCTAATAGAAAATTCTACCTGGATTGGCCTTAGGCATCTCAATATGAAACTGTCAAAATATAATCTCCCTCGCCCATTCTGAATAAGCTCCATCATACATGTAAATAGTGCAAGCAGAAGTCCTAGGAATCAGATGCATGGACCACTCCTTTTTATATCTGCACTTTGTATATAATTCTACCGTAGTAACTATAATACTTTATTGTATCTTTTCATTTAAATGTCTTTCTTACCCAGATTTGAAGTCATTAGAAAACAATCTCATTTAACTTTTGAAGAAGTGGTATATATAGTGGTTCTGAAACCGTACTGTCTGTACCATGTACCGTACTTAGTCAAGTCACTTAATTCTTGATAACTTAGTTCCCTCATTTGTAAAATGGGGATAAAAATAGTACGAACTCATATGGTGGTTGTGGGAATTAAAGTACTTCATGTATAAAGTACTCTTTACTATCTTTAATTACCAGTGTCAGGCACATGGCTATTAATGCAAAATGAATGAATAAATAAATGAAAGAAAGTATTATGAAGTCAGTTTATGCAGTAGAGATTTCGGCTCCTCTAGTTCCACCAGTTGGCAAGGCCCCTATAGCTAAAAATATTTCCACCATGCCATCTCCAAGCCTGGCTTGACTACAGAGCAGGTCGGACTAAGAATAGACCCTGCTGAGCTTGATAAGACAGACTGATCTGGGGTACACTCTGTTCCTTTCAGACTCCTGGATGGTTCTAAAAGATGCTTCTAGTCTAGGTGTCTAGGACCAACCCCACAGGGAAAGAACCCATGATGGAGAAGTAGTGATTTTTTTGCTTACTTTTTTTTTTTTTAAGTATTTATTTGGCTGCACCAGGTCTTAGATGCAGCACCTAAACTCTTAGTTTCGGCATGTGGAATCTAGTTCCCTGGCCAGGGGTTGAACCCAGACCCCCTGAATTGGGAGCGCAGTCCTAGCCACTAGACCACCAGGGGAGTCACTACCTCAAGCTTTTAATAATGGTTCTATAGGCTGAGAGTAGGTTCTCTGGCTTTAGGAAATAAAAATGTCCTTAAGCCCTAACCAGAGCAAGGAATCGGGAGTTCGTCCATATTTATTTTAATGAAGAATGATCATGTATGAATCCATAAAGCTACAATGATTTTTTGTAGGAAATATAATATTTCCTATGGCTACAGTGTCTCTGCAGTTGTCTGTTTACAGGATGTCTGTTAAAGTTGGATATAGGGGAGTCTGACCGCAACATCTGTACCTGCTGATGGCATATGCATTTCATAGGAACTTGCCACACAAGTTTTCTTTAAGGAAGTCTGTGTTTGAGACCTAGACCTTCAGTTTACAAGCTGTGTGCTCTTAGGCCAATTACTTCATCTTTCTGTACCTCAGTTTATCTGCCAAACAGGGGTAGTACAAGTGCCTACTTGTAGTGTTAATAGCACTTGTAGTAGTACAAGTGCCTACCGAGTTGTTCTAGTGAAATGAAACAGTGCATGCAAAGTGCTTGTCATACAGTAGCTTGTAGCTGTCCTTGTTCTTAGGCACTGACCCACCCTTGTTCATTTCTGGCCTTGCGCAGGTGCAGTGCTTCCTCTGGCCCTGGGTTTGGCTATCACCGCTTTGCTGCTTCTCATGGTTGCCTGTCGATTACGACTGGTGAAACAGAAACTTAAACAAGCTCGTCCCATCACATCTGAGGAATCTGACTACCTCATAAACGGGATGTACCTATAAGAGTGGAATCTAAATAGCTGAGCCCAAGGACATGTTTCACTTAAAATTTATACATAGTTTGGGTCCTGATATTTATTACCTCTTCTGTTTTTAACTAAGCTAAGAAAACTACTGAAAACCCTGGAAGATTCTGCAAATATTCAACCTTTGTTTTTACGTATTGATTTTCCGTGGGAAGTATGTGACACATTTTGAAATTTAGGAGTCCACATGATTACAGACTTTTACAAATCTAATTCTGATATATGTAAGCTATCTCTAAAAATAGGAATTTTTAGTTAGCCAAGGCAGAAAATTCAGTGTCTCTAGAGGTGCCTGACAATGGCGGTGTTAACACTTTACTTCACAGAAGCCAGCCGTTGGCACTTCATAGCACCCCGAGTCCCTTGTCCTGTGGCCTTCTCCTTCCTCATTTTCAGCTTCCAGTCCTCTCCTTTCCCTTCTCCTCTTCAAAACCTGTTTCTGGGGATGGATCTCAAGGGAGCACACACCTTCAATATGTTATCCGTGGCAGGAATATCTAAGCTATAAGCCTAATGATCAGGTCAGTGAGGCCTGCAGGAAGGTAAATATCAGTTCTTTCCAATGGCTGACTGACATCATGTCATGTGGCTGCTTCATTCTTCCAAAGGAGAGTAACTCAGACTTTGGATTACAAGTAGCTCTAACAGAGTCATCAAGTGAGATAGAAAATTAAAGCAGAAGCAGAGAACCTAGCAGGTCAAAAACTTAACAGACACCTAGCTGAGGGAAAAATGAGCAAGGGGGATGTTGAGTTCTTTCTTGGATCTCTGCTCAACACTGTTCAATGGTCCAGAACATAGCAGCTCACTTATATAGTCACTGGTTTTCAACATTAGTGTTGAAAAAAGAAAAAAAACCACATTCAAATGGAAAAATAACACTGAATGGATCTCTGGGTACAGCTTTTGCAAAAATAAGAGTCAGTGATTCATGAATAATCAACTTAAGAATTGGTGATTCTTCCATTCAATGGAGTGATGCAGTTTTTTCCCATTATTTATTTAATGCTCTAAAATGTTACAGTATGCAAACAGCTAATGCCAGGCTTATATATTCCCAGAGCATAAGGGAATTTTGCACAAATTCATCTTTATAGAAAACCAGCATCTAGCTTAGCATCTTTTACCTTTTAATCTGTAGGATTTTAAAGGCATATTATTTCCACCATTGCTTAATGCTGGGACAATACACATTCTAGAAATTACTCTACTGAGGCGAATGTATAATGTCTTCTATTTATATAATAGTTTTTTTTTTCTTACCATAAGTGGTAAATCTTTTAAGATACTTGAAAACCCTCTAGAAAACTATGTTTAGACTGAACCTGATGTAGGTTGTTCCTTTAGTAAAGGACTTAATTTGGGTTGGAGATACACATTAAGAAATGGGTAGTTAGTGGTAGGAAAACAAAGAAATTGGTTATTTTTTATTTCCTGAGAAACTCGAGCATTTTGTTGAATTTTAGAATTGAGCAAAGATTTAAATTTCTCGTTAAGGAGTTTAGAGAAATGACTGTATGAATGAACTTAAGATGTTTGTATTCTTTATGTGATGCTGTGCAATTTGTTTTTATATAGAAGGATGTCACCTATAGCCATATCCAATAAAATAAAAACTGTTGAGGCATGCACCTTTCAGCATATCTTTTATACATGAAGAAATTAAAACACAATTTAGTATTGCTATGGTGTTGAAATTCTTGATAAAAAGATGTCCCATGTCTATGTGTACAATATTCTTTAATAAATTGTATTTTATTCTTAAGCCTTTTTTTTTTTTTTTACAACTTTTAATACTTACTAGTACAGATGGTCTCCAACTTAATATGTTGCCCTGACTTACCTTTTTTTTTTTCTTTATGATGGTGCAAAAGTGATACACATTCAATAGAAACTATACTTGAATTTTAAATTTTTTTCTTTGGCTAGTGATATGCTGTATATCTACTCTTGTGACCCTGGACAGTGGCAGCACAGGTCTTCCCCGCTCCCCCCCCCCAAGAAAATATCATTTTTACTATGGATTGAAAACTGATACAATAGTGTTATCATGCCTAAATTTTCCAGCCTCTTTGATCCATAAGCTAATTTTTAGGCGAAATCCTGATAGGATAATCACCAACAAACCTAAATAAACAAATAGTGCTGGCAAAAGAAATTACTCCATGTGATGCAAGGCTGTAAGGGGCATAGTAATGTTCAAGGTGTGGGAAATCAAATACAGATATACTCAGCTGCCCTAGGTCCCTGGATCGTTGCCTCTTTTATTAATATTTAAAGTATCCTATTACCATCACCAGCCTGGATACTCCGCCCATGTGAGAATGAGTTCTTTAGACCCAGCAGCCCTAGAACTTCCTCTCACGTTAGGAAAGAAAAAGGGAAGGAAGTGAAGGGAAAGGGAAGAAAAGCCGCACAGGAAATGGGGGTGGGGATGGGGGGGGCGGTGATGGGGTGGAGAGAGAATGAGGAAAGGAGGCAGGCTTTCACGGCCCAGGAGAGCACTCTAGGAACTAAAGCAACGGGGCATGGAAGAGTCCTACCCTGGACAACACAGGTCAGTTAGAAAAAAAGAGCCTGAAGTGGGGAACCAACACGACTGCGGTAGCAGGGATAGTGGACAGATTAGGCATAGGGAAATTATCAGGCTTTCCCCCTCTTTATTATAATATATAAACAGAAACTTCCTTGGGCTCCAGGGGCAACCAGTTTCTCTTCAAGCAGGATTTCTTAGTAGCGCTCTATTTGGTTTCTTCTTTGAGTAAAACATATGTAAATTAAAAGTTCATATAGTTAAAATTCATTCATATTTACCCATTAATAAATGGTGCTTGTTTAAATCCACTCCTCCTTATTCAACATTTTTAAAAATCTTTTGGGTTTTTTTTTGCCACACAGAATTTCGGATTTCAGTTCCTTGACCAGGGATCAAAGCCCGGCTCCTGCAGTAGAAGCTTTGAGTCTTAACCACTAGACTCCCAGGGAAATTCCTAAACATTTTTTAATTCAAAAAGTGTGAAGTCCAAGAGCAAGGCTTGGCATAGCATGTGTCTTTACCAATCAGATGCCACTTATTAGTTTGTCTTATCAGATTTATTAACTGTCCCCTCAACAGGACTGGAGACTACACACCCCTTGAGAGTAAGGGCCTTTTTCTATCCCCAAGACCTAACAAAGAGACTTAACATAAATTGTTGATAATGGCTAGGAAGGATACAGATGAGTGAATAAGTTGAAGAATTAATTTAAAGTCCTTGAGAATACTTGACCTTTGAAGCTATGGCAAATTGCAAGTCCTGGATCAAAAAAGTTCATGGCCAGAAGCAATACTAACCACAGCAAACTGAAGCCAGCAATGAACTCACAAGTTTTGGTTATCAACTAATGCAAGTTTCCTGTGCCTAAGACCTTGCCCAAGAAGAGACACTGGTCAAAGATGTATGTACAACTTTTTAAAGAAGTTTTTAAAGAAGTAATATTTTATACTTTAACTTAAGAGGTGGGGGAAAGTTGCCTCAGCACCTCTCTAAGGCTCTGCCTGCCAGAATCATAAACACTTGCATACAACAGAGCGAAGGGCTTTGCTGAGAGTGCTGGTTCTGATAAGTTCTGGAGCGTGTATTTCTTTAACATTTAGAGCCCTTAAAAAAGCTAAGATCCTGCTGTAAAAGAGAAGATCACAACATTTAAGCGAGATCCCAATGTGTTACAGACTTAAACTCATTTTACAGTAGTTACCTTAATAAATCTATTTGTAGGTCATAGATGGGTTTTGGTAAATTTATCCTTAATCTGCTCTTTCTTGACATCAAGTCAATTCATTCATTCATTCAGCATATATGGTACATCTACAAGAGGCCCCGTGTTAGACAAAGAAAAATAATAAATGAGGTGAAGTTCTTGTCCCCAAGAAACACAGTTACATTCCTCAAATGTGCAGTTAGATTAATGCTCTTAACTTACTCAGTTCTCACAAAATGGAGCATCAGAGAAATAACGTTTTCTCTGTGATCTTAGCATTCTGTAGCTGGTGGACATATGGTTCTTCTATATTCAAACACCACCAATGCCTCTTTCATTTTTAACTTTATTTGGCAAAGCAGCACTGCATAAACTGTTCAGTAACTAGGACACAGCTTACACAGCATGTTAAATCCATATACATTATGAGCAGCAAGTTAGAAACAGAAAAAACAACACTAAGCTACAAGTCTCCTATCATTTTTAAAGAGAAAAAGGAAGAACTATGTCAGTTATGTCCAATCTGAACAGCCGAGTGTTTTAAGGGACATCATCTGCCATCTCCTTAAGTCTTAATATTTACAAATGCTTACTTTTAAGGTAACAAAGCAGCTGATTGTATCTACAACATGCTATTCTATGACACCACATCAAAAGCTTTAAAAAGGAAGCTCATCTCTATTTTCTTAGTAGCATCTAACATATACCCAAAAACCAAGAATCTCAACTTGTGAATGATGGTGTTATCTGCTGCACAAAAGCAATCCGATAAATTAACATCAGAACAGAATTAAGTGCCTAAGAAAAGTCACTCCTCAAAATCAATTCACAAACCATGTTTTCCATTTTGCAGAACCCCTTCTTTTAATATTTAAAGGAAAACGTGGGCATGTTAAAGTAATAATACACAAATTTATATTTTTCATCCTTCTTCTTTCCAATCTGGCTTCTGTGCCTCTCTGAAGAATTAGAAACCCCACAAATCCACACATTTTCATGCTGAAAATAGTGTAAGAAAGTTCAAAACAAGCTGTGATGCTGTTGATTTTCAAAAGCTTTGAGGACTGAGATGAGCAATCCACTGTAATATTATTATACTGGTCAAGCTGATGTTGCTTTTACAGTTCATCCCTGGGGGGAGAAAGAGAGAAATATATAAGTAGGAGTTACATATGATAAAACTTGGCTTTCTAACAGTTTAGATACAACTAATAAATCAGTAAAAATATACTGATCCCCAAGCAATATATTACATTGAAAAAAGGCAAAAACAAAAAAACCCTAAGCAAATGATTGAGGTCAAAGCAGAAATGGAAACCAGCCATTTCAAACATTGTTCATGCTACTCCAGAATGAATAATGAAAACTAAAGGGCCTGAATTCTTTATTTTTTAATTCAAAAGTAATTTTCTTCCTTCAAGACCAAAAATTCAGAGAAATGATAACTTTTAGATCCAGGATCTTGCTAATACTATTTATTGTAAAATAATAACTTGAGTATTTAGAGTTCAGATAAGTCTTTATAGTTACATTCACAAAACTGGACAAAAATTTAGTCTTTTGTTTAGAGTATCTGTTGAGTATATTGTTGAGCAATCACTGAGTGTGTCAATCTCAACCCAAACTCTGTGAGAAAAAGCATCACCTGTAGGTATAATATACCTGTCAGCTGATTTCATAAGGCAGCTTTATCAGCTCTAAGAGAAAGCATTTGCTCAGCCAGGTGCAGCACTGTACCAGCAACTGCCAGTGAGAGGAGGGAAGGAATAAAAATGCAGTCTAAAGTAAACAGTATGGTACATAAATTATACCTCTTAATAAAGTTGCTAAAAGTGAAAAAATAAAGCTACCAGAAAAGCTTCTTATTTGAGGATAATCTGAGGAACAAGCAACACTGTTAAATATTCAAGTACTTTAGGGGTAAAGAAGGATGATGTTTGCAACTAAATATCAAATGATTCAGGGGAAAAAAGTTACATATGTGTGTATGTGTGTATATATATATATAGAAAGGGAATGAAAAGGAATGTGGAAAGTGTTAATAATTGTTAACTCTGGATGAAAAGATTCAGGAGCTCTTTGCACAATTCTTGCAACTTGTCTGTAACAAAATTTTTTTTATGTTTTTAAAAAACTATTAAATAAATTTGAAGGGAAGATAGATAAAGAGCTAAAATCTCCCAGGTACGTGGTGAATTAAGGGATTTTTGGACAATATGGTATTTTCTATAAAATATGAATTTTATAAATTGTGCAAGAAAATATTTTAAAAATGATTTCTCCCATAAGCTGTCTTTGTCATACAGTACTGAATTATCTGTTAAATGATAAGTTATCAGTTCTGGCTCCTCTTAATATATTCTTCCAAATAACATAAGTACTATAGTTCTCATAAAACAGTTTTTACTGAAATTCATACAATTAAAGAGTTGACTTGCAAAATGCTCTATTCATAAATTTACTTGTGCTTTTTAAAATATGAATTAAAAATACTATTGTTTTTTAATAATTTTACCACATTTTATTGACCAGTTGCAAGGTACTAAGGATTTTGTCAATAGATATCCTTATTGCCCAACAATATAGTACAACATTTCTAAATATCCTCTCCATTTAAAAATTTTTTTGAAAAGGGAAAAGGATTAAAAACTCTCAACAAACTGGGTATAGAGGGAACGTACCTCAACATAATAAAGGCCACATATGACAAGCTCACAGCTAACATCATTCTCAATGGTGAAAAACTGAAAGCTTTTCCTCTAAAATCAGGAACAAGACAAGGATGCCCACTCTCGCCACTTTTATTCAACATAGTACTGGAAATCCTAGCCAGAGCAATTAGGCAAGAAAAAGAAATAAAAGGCATCAAAATCGGAAAGAAAGACGTAAAACTGTCTTTTTGCAGATGATAACTAACTAAAATTAGTTGTTTCTATATACTAATAATAAACTATCAAAAGAAAAATTAAGAAAACAATCTCATTTACAATTATAGCAAAAAGAATAAAATATCTAGAAGTAAATTTAACCAAGGAGGTGAAAGAGTTGTACACTGAAAACTATAGAATGTTAATGAAAGATACTGAAGATGACACAAATAAATGTAAATATATTTCGTACCCATGAACTGGAAGAATTAATAGTTAAAATATCCATACTACCCACAGTAATCTACTGAATCAATACAATCCCTATCAAAATTTCAATGACATTCTTCACACAAATAGAACAATCCTAAAATTTGTATAGAACCACAAGAGACTCCAAATAGCCAAAGCAGCCTTTAGAAAGAACAATAAGACTGAAGGTATCACACTTCCTGACTTCCAACTATATTACAAAGCCAAAGTAATCAAAACAGTATGGTACTTCGCATAAAAACAGACATAGAGACCAATGGAACAGAGTAAAGAGCCCAGAAATAAACTCATGCATATATGGTCAATTAATTAGGAGCTAAAAATATATGATGAAGAAAGAAAAGTCTCTTCAATAAGTGGTGTTGGGAAAACTGGACAGCCACATAAAAATGGAACGAAACTGGACCTCTATCTTAACACCACATCCCCCAAAATCAAAATGGATTAAAGACTGGAATGTAAGACCTAAACTTATTGTGATGATCATTTTGAAATATACCAAATCACTATGTTGTACACCTAAAACTACTACAATGCTATATGTCAATTATATCTCAACAAAACTGGTGAAAAAAAAATCATACCGTTAAAAAATATTTAATGATGAGGGACAATGTTGATGATATTTTATTAAATAAAGAGAGATTACAAAATAAAACTATGATCTCAGGACTACAAGAAATGTATATACTTCTATGGATATAGAGAAAAGAAGAAAAAAATCTATAAAATGTTAATAAGAGGTGATCTCTAAATTCTGGGATTATGGGTGACTTTTATTCTTTTGTGTTTGTTTTTTCCTATTTTTACAATGCATGTACATTACTTTGATAGGAACAGTACTGTGGAAACCAAATAGAAGGCAATTTATATTAACAGTATCATCCCTCCCCCAACCCCCACACACACAAAGGAAAAGAAATTAAGTTTACAGATCTGAATTATAACGTATTAAGGAAATTATTTAAAGTGTTAAGGAAAACCAAAAATTTGCTGCTATGGCATGTATAACCTTGTCATATCCTACGACTCCAAAATCTATTAACCTTCTTAATTTTTCCTAATATTTAAAAGTCTACATAACCATATTTTTCTTTATCTGACTTACATGCATAGATCATTTAAAATAAAAAATAGTATGTACTAAATTTCTACAAAGGCTCTTTAAAACTGCTATATATGTGCTAATATTAATTAGATTCAGTTCAGTTCAGTTCAGTTGCTCAGTAATGTCTAATTCTTTGTGACCCCAAGGACTGCAGCACGTCAGGCTTCTCTGTCCATCACCAACTCCTGGAGTTTGCTCAAACTCATGTCCATCGAGTCAGTGATGCCATCTAACCATCTCATCCTCTTTTGTCCCCTTCTCCTCCCACCTTCAATCTTTCCCAGCATCAGGGTCTTTTCCAATGAGTCAGTTCTTCACATCAGGTGGCTGAAGCATTGGAGTTTCAGCTTCAGCACCAGCCCTTCCAATGAATATTCATGATTGATTTCCTTTAGGATGGACTGGTTGGATCTCCTTGTAGTCCAAGGGACTCTCGAGAGTCTTTTCCAACCCCACAGTTCAAAAGCATCAATTCTTCAGCACTCAGTGTTCTTTATGGTCCAACTCTCATATCTATACATGACTACTAGAAAAACCATAGCTTTGACTAGATGGACCTTTGTTGGCAAAATAATGTCTCTGCTTTTTAATATGCTATCTAGGTTGGTCATACCTTTCCTACCAAGGAGCAAGCGTCTTAATTTCATGGCTGCAGTCAACATCTACAGTGATTTTGGGGCCTCCCAAAAGTAAAGTCTGTCACTGTTTCTCCATTGTTTTCCCATCTATTTGCCATGAAGTGATGGGACCGGATGACATGATCTTAGTTTTCTGAATATTGAGTTTTAAGTCAGCTTTTTCACTCTCCTATTTCATCAAGAAGCTCTTTAGTGCTTCTTCACTTTCTGCCATAAGGGTGGTGTCATCTGCATATTTGAGGTTACTGATATTTCTCCCGGCAATCTTGATTTCAGCTTGTGCTTCATCTAGCCCAGCATTTTGCATGATGTACTCTGCATATGTTAAATAAGCAGGGTGACAAAATATACAACCTTGACGTACTCCTTTCCCAATTTGGAACCAGTCTGCTGTTTCTTGTCTGGTTCTAACTGTTGCTTCTTGACCTGCATACAGATTTCTCAGGAGGCAGGTCAGGTGGTCTGGTATTCCCTTCTCTTGAAGAATTTTCCACGGTTTGTTGTGATCCACACAAAGGATTTGTTGTAGTCAATAAAGCAGAAATAGAAGTTTTTTTGGAACTCTCTTGCTTTTTTGATGATCCAATGGATACTGGCAATTTGATCTCTGGTTCTTCTGCCTTTTCTAAATCCAGCTTGAACATACGGAAGTTCACTGTTCACATACTGTTAAAGCCTGGCTTGGAGAATTTTGAGCATTATTTTGCTAGTGTGTGAGATGAGTCCAATTGTGTTGTAGTTTGAACATTCTTTTGCATTGTCTTTCTTTGAAATTGGAATGAAAACAGACCTTTTTCAGTCCTGTGGCCACTGCTGAGTTTTCCAAATTTGCTGGCATACTGAGTATAGCACTTTAACAGCATCATCTTTTAGGATTTGAAATAGCTCAATTGGAATTTCATCACCTCCACTAGTTTTGATCTTACTGATGCTTCCTAAGGCCCACTTGACTTCATATTATTTAGATTATTAATTATTTAGATTGGTTATTTAGTTTCATATTAATTGGATTAATAACTATATGTAACATATTACTTTATTGTATAATAAATAATTATACACAATTATTAGGCTAATAACTGTAAGACACTAATATTTAGTATTTTATATTCTTTATCAAGAACTGAAAATATGTACTGTCAGGAAATAACAATCAAAATCTATGAATGTTTTCTAATTAATGGGCTTTCTGAGGTAATACAAGCTTTGTACAACTAACTTTGTGCAAAGCATTATGAAAAGACATAAAAAGAATTCCAAAAGTAACAATATCCTAGCCTTTAAGGATGCAAAGTTTATCATAATGCTGTGTAACACATGTACAGAAATTAAAAAGGGACACTATAGAACAATTTGGAACACAGGATCAATTGGATAAAGAAATTAAAAAGGGACAGTATAGAAACAATTCAGAACACAGGATCAATTGGACCTATACCATCAATCCTAGAAATGCCCAGTCAGTTCAAAACATCCTTTTCATGAATACATGGCACTTTAAGAAGATATAGACAAAGTACCTATGGAACAAGAACCCTGAAACATTCCTCTGTTTCAAAAAACAGAGATGGACTTATTCCATCGACCCTTGTGGCTATTAAAAACAGAAATAAAACTTACCAGAAGATTAACAAAATGTTGATTTCTAGGTATGTAAAATATACATGTATGTAAAAAATAAAATATAAATAAATATTTGCATTTAGTTAGTTGCAACCAACTAATGCATCTATTACCTATCTATAGTCTTGAACATAATACCACAGATTTTAGGCCTACAGCCTATTTATCTGGCATTCTCTCTCCTTTAATTAATCCATCAGAATTGCAAGGAATATTTTTCCAAGTATAAGGGGACAAAAGTCTACATTCAAGTTTCCAGGTTTATCTGACATGAAAATTCGGCATGCCCACTAAGTCCTCTCTCTTTTTCTTTTTCCCCATCTAGTTTCTATCACGTCTTTCCAGCAAAGCTTGGATCTCACTCTCACAGAGCACTCGCCTTAGCTTTGGATGCCTCAATTAGAGAAGGATGGAAAGCAGGTGAGAAATAAGGGAATATTTCTAAGAAAGCACTGGGATGAGTCCTTAAATTAATCCTGAAGAAAAAAACCATCTAGCCTGACAAGAAACTGACTTAGGAAGCTTTTTACATAATTACCATGTGAGATGAGAAAATATAAGTGACTTTTTAATCACATTCTATCCTTACCACCGCTTTAATTCAGCCCACCATCACCACACCCCTGATTTGCTATAGGTATCTTCTATTTCTGGCTATAGCTTTATCCCCTTCCAATCTACTCTCTACCCTACTACCAAAATTCTCTTTCTGAAATGGAATTCTGACCCCTTCACTGCCTGGCTTGAACAACTGCTCCCTACCACCCTCAAGCCAGAGTTAACACACTGCTAACGGCCTGTTGGTCTCGTTTATTGGATCCTCTACCTAACTGTAGTTCCACTAGAATAGTCAGTTTCAAATTCACAGCTGTGTATTCCTGGCCCTGCAGCAAGGCCCACACAGTGGGCACTCACACACTTGTTAAATTAATGATGTATTAGAAGGTCATCACACTGAATATGCTTAACAAATTTAACGGAATTGCCAAAGAAAAGTATTAGATACTGCTTTTTCAAAGGCAATTTATTTTTTTTTTGGGGGGTTTGGGGATAGTTTATTATATAACAATAGAAAATGGGAACACTTAGCTTTCTTAACCCCTGTCTTCTGTACTGGGATGTTGAAGAACTCCATGACTGAGTTCCTTTGCTCTTGAAAATGCTAATATTCCTTTTATGTAGAGTGCTCATAGGGACTGCATCTCCCTTGCATGTGCTCCATAAAATGCAGGTTATTTGTTCATTAAAAGCCTTCTGTGTGCCTTCTTAGGGATGGCTTTGCTTTGTTTTTCTGGTCTTACGCTCTTTTACACATGTGCAAAGGCAATTTAAAACAAATGCATTTTTTTTTCCCTGTCAAGGACAGTTTAAGCATAGATTAGCCTGATGGCAGTAGAAACAGGACATATAAAAACTAGACACCTTCTCAAATCTCTTTCATACCCAAATTTAAAAAGAAGCAGAGATACCTGCTCCATGGGAGGAAAGGGGAAGGAAGGAGGTGGTGAGAGCTGACTTCAGACTACATCTGGCTGAGGACCTCTTCCTCTCTGACTTAAAGTTAAGTCTGTCTGCTGTGATGCCTGGTAAAGAGAAGAGGGCAGCGGCAGAGAGAACTGAGATGACGCATACATGTGGGAGCAGCTGCTTCTCTCTATAGCCACAGCTCCTGTCAGAGACCCTGGCTCCCCACCCGGTCTCTGCTCTCATTGGGTTCCAGTAAAATCGTTTCCTTACCTTTAGGTCTAGAGAGGTAACAGCTTCCTACCATCACCTTGGAAATCCCTGGTCCCTGGCTATGCCACATCCTTCACCGGTTCCCATAACTTTTCCCGTGTTTCTTTGAATAGTCCCTTCACTAAAATCACTTCAAAATCCTGGCTAAGCACACTTGGACCTTGACTGACAATTTATGAACACAAAAAGGAAGAGCAGATGAATGGTCCCTTAAGATTTTAAGTTAACCGTTGATGCTTTACTCTTTCAAACATTCTATTTTCTAATAATTTCTTTCAGCACAAATTTAACGTCAGTTTTTTTTTTCCAACTTCATTTCCAGATTCTGTTTTATATTCTTTAAACTTCATGATTTACAACTAAGCAACTGATTACCTCTGTAATTATAACTACATCTTTGGATGTAGGAAAATGTGTTTGAAAAGATAGTAAATTTGCAATAGAAAAAAATAGAAAATCCTCTTAGTACAACTGGAGAAAAGTTTCCTATGTGCATACATGTAAAATTGCTCAGTATTCTAAAAAGTTGAAGGCCAAAAAGAAAACCAAGTATATATATATATATATATATTTAAATATTTGGTAAATGACTGAACAATTGTCCATAGATTTAAAAATTATTCTAAATTTAATACAAATAGTTTAGTCTTATCAGGGGTAAAATACAGGTAAGTGGAAGCCTGAAGCTTATATAATTGGGTAAGGGTGGGGGCGGGTGAACTGCTTTATGAAGGGAAAAAAAAAAAAACGAGGCTATGTATATAAAATTTGGTATAAGGCCATGACTGGCCCAAAGGAAGTGAGGGCCCAGAAACTTAAGTTTCATTACCTTCAAGCTAAATCTACTTCTGCTTATAAAAACAAAACTCGTTTTGTATATATCTGGTTATAGAAACAAAAAGCACTCTTACCTGATACCCTACTTCAGTAATATCAGTGATATGTTTGCCACATTTATAGAGCAGCAATCATAATATTTTGTAATTATATAGCCATACTAGAAGCAAAGTGAAGGAAGTTTGTAACTATATCTGATTCTAATTGACAAGACTGCTAGCTTTTAAAAAATTTTTTAAAAAAAGTGGCTGTGCTCCAGGTTAGAATTCAAAGAAAACAGCTATAACTACACGGTGAAGTGAAAGTCGCTCAGTTGTGCCCAACTGTTTAAGACCCCATGGACTGACTATACATGTAATTCTCCAGGCCAGAATACTGGAGTGGGTAGCCTTTCCCTTCTCCAAGGGATCTTCCCAATCCAGGAATCAAACCCAGGTCTCCTGCATCACAGGTGGATTCTTTACCAGCTGAGCCACAAGGGAAGTCCTTAACTTTATTAACAACTACATTAGGTGGAGAATTAAAATACATTTCCTAATAAGGATTAACAGAAATGGCCAGTCAGAATTAATCAAAAGTAAAACTCAGTTTTGAACAAACAAAGTTAGATTCATTACCACTTTTGCTGTTAAACATTCATTAAAAAGGTATCTTCCCTCTTTCCAGAAAACAAAATTGAGAGGTCTATGAAGCCTGGTGTGTTGCAGTTCACGGGGTCACAAAGAGTCAGACACTACTTAGCGAACGAAAAACAACATTAAATCTATAATCGCCATTTTACTTATTAAGAAATCATCTTAAAATAAGTACCTCTGTCAAGTAAAAACAGATTCTAAAACAAGGAAACAGTTTTACCTGCCTTATTTTGGCAGGTAATTTCAAGTAGTCTTAGCTAATGTCTTACTTATGGATCTCACTCCCTCCCCCTGGAGAGAGTGGGCAGTGGAAGAAGGAAGACAGGAAACAGAAAGCTTGGCTTCAAAGGGAATATCCAGAGATGCTGAGACACAGAAACAAAAGTGGGCGTTAAACGAGCCATGCTGTGCTGAAGACATGCCGCATGCTGTTGACCCTTTGGGTGGGTGTGTGAGACCTGGGCACTCACAGAACCCCCTTCCCTCCCCACGGACTTAGAAGAGCTCAACAATTGGCCAGTCTATTGTATAAAATGGTAAGCTTCTTCCTTACTATGGTTCTGAAATAACAGCAGGATATAAAACAGGCACAGGTTGTCAGGCATCTATGAACCTGATTGAAAGAGAGAAGTCAAGCTCAGAGCAAGAATGTCCTCTCTGGCATTGACACCTTCGAAAACTGGGACAAGAGTATCTTTTCCCTTCTCTTTCTTCATAACAATGCTATAATAGAAGATGAACTATGGCAGGAAATGATCCCTTCTCTTCAGATGAAAGCCTTCATTTCCATGACCATATAGCAGATATAAAAATTAGTTGTCAATATAGAAACAGAGTGGCTGATAATAAAGTAAAATTTAGAAAGCATGACTGACAGCCTCTTTAAAAAGAAAAACACCTTTGTGCCAACCAAGTCTCACCCCCCTTTCCCAAAGATGAGTTAAATCAAAAGAAGGACAGACCATGCAAAACTTTTCTACATTTTTAATGTAGTGAATTTCTGATATTAAAATGGAGTAGCAGAAAGGTGACAACCAAAAACGCGGCTCTTGCAGTCTGATCTCTGAACATCCACACCCTTTCACCTTGCGTGTGTGGAAGAAGAAAGAGCAGAAGATAAAATCACTTCCACCTGGACCACTGCTTTTCTTTATCTGTTAAAGGCACGTATATCACTCCCATCAGAGGCTTCATTTTGACACTGCCATCTTGCAGCTTGTCATACTGCTCCAACATCTGGTTTCCACCTGCAGGACCAACTGGCAATATCAATCTTCCACCAGGCTTTAACTGGTCTATTAACTAAAAGAAAGAGAAAAGGACACACACACCAAGTTATAGATTTTTTATTAAGAATCGTTTTATATCACTACACACAACTTTCAGTGTCCATGGGCAGAAAGCAAAAATGTACCTTATTTAAGTGCATACATTCTTCCATTGTTAAACTTGTTACTCAATTACTCACTTACTCATTTACTACTGACCTCCTCTACTACAATACAAATTCTCTGATGACGGGGACTGTGTCTTATTCATCTTTGTGCCCTTAGCATCAAACACAGTACCTAGTACAACTGCAAAGCTCAAAATGTTTGAGTTGAACCACATAATATGGACTATCCTCTTGAGAAGACCAAAGGCAAAGCAGAAAATTTCAATTCCTGTATGCCTGTTATCAATCTTTGCAGTTTGGGAGGGAAGAGGGGAAGTGAAGACAATCAGCAAGGAATCCCTATCCTATCTAAGAATTTAAGGCATCACTGAACCAGAGATAAGGGAACTCCAGTTTTATAACTGAATTTAGGATCACAGGCAGCATGACGTGATAAAGGAAGGTAGGGTTGGGGTCCCTGCAGCATTAGAATGAGGACGCCCCTTGTCAATGAAGAACCAAAATTGCTCAGTTAAAGCCCCTCCGGTTAGAAAATTTTTAAGTCACATGTTACAATGTGAATGCAGCCTGAAAGATGATCATCAATCAAAAACAGTAAGGAAAAAACCTTCCCAGAGAAGGGTGTCCTTAATTAAAAATCTGGTTGTCAGCAAGTCTTATGTTTTCCCTTTTAATTCCTCTAAATGTCAAGATTTTCAATGAAAAAATAGGCTTCTTCCCTCTCTCTCAATCTTGCTCCTTTAATCCATTAATTTTAAAACCTTTTAGCTGTCTTTTTTTATAGTGCTTACTTCTAAAGCATGTCATTTTTTTTTAACTGAAATATAATTGACATATAAACACTGTGTTAGTTTTAGGTGTACAACATAATGATTCAACATATGTATATAATGTAAAATGATTACTACAATAAACTTAATTAACATCTATTCTCACACATAATTACAATTTTTTTCTTGTGATGAAAACTTTTAAGGTTTACTCTCTTAGCAACTTTTAATTATATAATATAGTATACAGTCACCATGCCGAATAACATTTCCTTTTCTACTTCAAATTACATGCCAGATGAGGACTAAGGTCTCATACATAAACATTTGTCCCTCAGTATCCAAGGGGGACTGGTCCCAGGACATTATCTCTGATACTAAAATCCACAGACATGCAAGTTCCTTATAGACTATGGTGTAGTACCTCCATATAACCTATACATCCCATGTACTTTAATCATCTCTAGCTTACTGATTACATTTAATACAAGGCATATACCATGTAAACAGCTGCCAGGTACAACTTCAAACTGCAACAACAAATTCAAGTTCTCTGCTTTTTGTAACTTTCTGGAAAATTTTTTCTGAATATTTTCGATCTGTGATTGGTTGAATCCTTGAATGTGGAACCCTTGGATACAAAGGGCCAGCTGCATTCTGCTTCTTTCCCCTAATCCAACCAATATCATTTTTTATGAAAACCATTTTCTGTTATGACTGTGTAAACATAACTTGCAGCTGAGCCAAGAGGTACTCAGTTACTGTTTCCTTTCTTATAGAATAGCTGTTTTCTCTGCAGTTAAAAACTGAAGCTTTTTCTTTTTTTTCACTCACTTAATTTTCTTTGTAACTGTTTCTCCCAACAGCTTCTTGATGAAGTTTTTATACAGTCAAATCTATTTATAAGCACCTTCCTTTTTTCTTTTACTTCTCTCTCTCTCTCTTTTTTTGTAGGCTCCCTTCTAGTTCTTTTCCTCCTCTGCTCTAAATCTGGACTGGTGAGTCTCTCGGCCTGCTGCATAGCTGTCATACCGGGACTTCCCTTTGCAACAATACTGGCAACTCTGACCATTTCTCTCCTGAACAAGGTGTCCTACCTTCCTAGACGCCATGGCTGCTTCTTTCTGGTTTCTCCCACTGTCTCTCTACTCCCTCATTTTTTGATGACATTTAAAGCAATTCCTCCAGAAGTATTCTGTGAAACAGTATGTGGAATACTTTTAAAGAGATTGAGATTTGCAAGTCTAAAATTATCTTTCTTCTATGTATTTAGTGATATGTGCAGGTACAGGATTCAAGACTGGAAACCATATTCAGTTCACAATTGTGATGCTTTGCCTCTAACTTGTTCATTCTAATGGTGCTTACCTACAGATTGATGCCTTTCTGATTACTGACCCTCAATGAATGATCCATTTTGTTTTTCTGGAAACTTTTAGAATATTCTCTTTATAACATTCTGAAATTTCATGGTGATACTGTGGGTACCCCCCTTTTAAAATATTCATTATACTAGGTACTCAATAGATGTTTTTAAACTACAGAATCATGTCTTTCAGTTCTTGGAAATTTTCTTAGGGCTAATTGTTCCTCATAAAGAATTTCAAGCAGCAGCTCCTCTTTTCAGGCCACAATGTCATCTCTGGTTTCCAAGGTCCTGATGCCTCCAGTTTTTAAGCTTTTGCGGAGTTCTGCAAAACAAACGGCCTCTGCCTGATACTCCCCTCTGCAGTCTCTTTGGTTCAGCTTCCTCCACCCTTCCAGGTCCGTTATTACTTCATCTGCTTTTCTGTCTTCATACACTGTAGCATTCAGGACTGTTAAGTATAATCTCCTAGATAACTGAATATAGAGTTTCATATTTCTTGTTTCTTGTGTTTTCTAGCTGTTATAAGGCGGTATCCAAAGGAGGCATAAACATCCTGACTCTATTATCTTAAAACTGGAAAGCCCCTTCAGCGTGTATGTCTATCTTCAAATTTAATCAGATGTTAAGAGCCACCCCCCAAATAATACTCCACCTGTGACTACAAACGTTCAAATTCATACTGAGCTAAAGCCAGAAATGCCCTTCAAGATCATCTTAGGATCTTAGTAGGGAAGATGAGTCCCGCCCCCAAGAATCTTTCATTTAAACATATTTCTATTTTATATTTTAACTGTTCCTCCTAGGTTGCCAATATTTTCAAAAAACAAAAAAAGTTTAAGAAGTTAAAAAAAAAACCCTACTGATCCTGTGTTTGTATATGAAAATTCATTATTTACTTATGACTTGTACAACTTTCTACATCATGTTAATACTTCTGTTAAAAACTACTAGTTTGGTCTTTTTAAAAAAATAGATAACAGGGCCAGAGAGAATAGTTCATTTTCCTAAAGTCATTCAGCCAGTGAGTAACAAGTCAGTAATCAGAGCATATCTCCAAACTTTCAGCTCCTCATAACTGTGTAAACACACACAAAACTACATCCAGGTTGGGGAGTTAATGAGACTGGGCAAAAGAGACAGAGTCAATTTTAGCCCCTTGTCATCTAGTTAAGAACTGTGTAAAAATCACATGTAATAGAAATCTAAGCCAAGGATTATTTGGGCTGACATAAGTTTATCAGAGTCTTACTAAAATGAAAACTCAATTCTGTACTTAAATATTTCCTTGACTATGTAATACATACTACTAGAATATCCTACCTTCTCATTGCACCTATGCAAATTAAGATTTCTATCTTTCTTCCTACTATTCTTTAAGATTCAGTTCAAATTTTATTACCGTATGAAATCTCCTTCACTATTCTATACAACATACTCCCCGTCCTCTGAACTCCTACAGTGCGTATTTTCTTTTCCCTTCAATATCTATCATATGCTGACGATATGCTATCAAATCATTCATTTCTCTGACATATGTACGATAGATCTCTTTTAGTAAAGTCAGTGAGGATAAGATGTATGACAAATACTTCCTGGTCTTACCCATGCACCTAACATGGTCTTGTACATAACACACCAAGTGATTACCAGGTCATGAACTCCAGAGGGATTTTCCCAATTTTACTGGTGTACTAGTTCTTAGTTGAATCAAATACTGCTCGAAATAAGACAGTCACGAGCTGTGGCTTAGTCATCTTCATGTCATTTATACAACTGTTTGTATATGAAAAAAACTGCCTACTAACTAATTAAAATACACAGCTAATTAAAATTAAAATTCAATTTAAAAAATTGAGCATAATTATCAGCCAAAAAAAAGAAAAAGGGCACAATGTAACATAGATGGTATTTTCAACATCAACAGAAGTCATTTCCTATAAATGTTTAAGAGCTTTAATTGAATGAGGTAGACAAACACAGGAAAAAAAAACCAACTCACTGCCTGGGGCACAACTGGGGCTGCAGCTCCCACATGAATAGCATCGTAAGGGGCTTCTGCGGCATATCCCATTCGTCCATCCCCCACTGAAAGAAAACAGTGCTGTAAACACCTGTTCTGACAGAATTACCCAGCGTGAAGAATTATAGGAGGTTTAAAGTGGCGAAGGACAGATCTTTTTAAAATCACTTAACTAAGTGATGCTGGGACAATGGATAATTCAAAGAAAAAATAGACACTTGGAACCCCACACCTCACGAATACACAAAAATGAACATCAAAAAGATCAAAGGTCTAAATGTAAAAAGTTAAAATGGTAGTATGTCCGAGAAATAATTCAAGGATGTATCTTCATGATTTCAGAGTACCTTAAACAGGATACAAAAAACACTGCAAGAAATGGGTAAGTCTGGCTATATTAAAATTAAGAATTTTTAATTATCAGAAAGAACAGTAAGAGAGTAAAAAGATCACAAAGTGGGAGAAGAGATTTACAATATGTATAAATAGACAAAAGGTTAGTGTATAAAAGTCCTACAAATAAAAGAAAAATATAAATAACTCAATATCTGAATAGACATTTCACAAAAGAGGAAATCCAAATGGCCAAACATATGAAAAAGTGTTCAACTTCACTGAGTAATATTAAAATACAAAATTAAAACCACAGAGATACTACCATACACTAAGTGGGTGAAGAGAAAAATTTAGTCATCCCAAGTATTGGGATTGTGAGGTGAAGCAATAGGAACCTTGATATATTACTGATGGGAATGTAAGTTGGTTCAGTCACTTAAAAAAACAATTTCTGCAATATCTATGGTCACACTCGATGAACTTGTAACAACACATCTACAGAAATAAGTGCTTGTGCGATGAGTGCATCTGGACTTATGTACACTGCAGCACTGTGAATATCTCTAAATCAGAAACAACCCAAAATATCCATCTACAGTAGCATTAGTAAAAAAATTTTGGTAATGTTCCTACATTCGACCGCTATACAGCAATAAAAATCAACCACCATGCAAAAAGGATGAATCTTACAAACATAATAATGAATGAAAAGTCATTCATCACAGAATATGTACTGTATGATTCCATTAAGCTAACATTCAAGATATTAAACATCATTTATGGAACTGCAATTAGGTAGTAAATGCCTAAAACTAGTGATACTAGTTACCACTAGGGAAAGGGAGGTAGTTACAATGAGGAAACAGAAAGCAGAGGACTTTCAAGGTGCTGATAACGTCCTATTTCTTGATCAGTGTGGTGATTAAACAGGTGTTTGGTAAGCTTCACATTTATGTTTTCTGCATATTTTGAGGTCTGTTATTTTTCTCAATATAAAACATACTCACATGGAAATGTGTCCACAAATACTACTGAATGGAAAGTGAAGTTACTCAGTCGTGTCTGACTCTTTGCGACCCCATGGACCATGACCTACCAGGCTCTTCCGTCCATGGAATTTTCCAGGCAAGAGTACTGGAGTGGGTTGCCATTTCCTTCTCCAGGGCATCTTCCCGACCCAGGGATCGAACCCGGGTCTCCGGCATTGCAGGCAGACGCTTTAACCTCTGAGTCACCAGGGAAGCCAACTAAAGAACAATATGTAGAGTACGAGTCAATCTAAAAACTGTGTGTGTGTGTACAATTTATTCATTCGTATATTTATATGTCTAAAAACCTGAGGAGAAAAAGAGGCTTTCTTTACCTTACACACCTCTGTATACCGCTTACATTGTCTACATTCCACACTGATTACTCTGATGTCACTTCTTAAAGAAGCAGTGAAGAGAGAACTCAACATGACATCTTCTGAAACGGTTAACAGTCATGTCACCCATGGTCAAGGCGGCGTAACATTTTAGTTTATTTTCTTGCTTAGTACGTAAAAGTGAATGTTAAAAAAAAAAAAAGCAATAATTAGCTCTGAATACTATTGTCGCTTGCATGGGACTTTTCTGAAAACAAAAATTCTCCAGAGAGGAAATTTTCAAAGCTCTCTGATACTTACCAACCAGTTGCACCCTCCCTGAAGACAAAAGCATTGGATCATCCTTTCTGACATTATTTATTGAGTCATCTACTAGCTCTTTAATGTGGTCAATTCCTATGACTTTTCCACTAGGTCCAACCTAGAAGTGAGAATAATTCGATGGTCTTAATTAGTTTTTCTAAGGTGTCAATAAAATATTTCTTTATCCAAAGTCACGTTCAGCAATGGAAATCAGGACAAATAAACAGTTTAAGCCTCTAATTTGATTGTTAAACACTCAGTTTATTCTACATTATTTGGCAAATACAACTTTCTCAGCCATAACCCTAAGTGAATGATGATATTTCAGTAATTACAAAACCAGAATTATAAAAATGTATAATACTAAGAAAAATGGTGTCTTTCTTCCTTCATTTTTTTCAGACCCAGAACCCTGAAATGGGACTTAGCTACCAATATTAAATGGTAGTTATTAGTGCAACCATTTTCTATTTAAATTCCATTGAAAAGTGTGACTTTAAACATAAAACAGATACATAAAAATTTTATAGGAATTTCTATACTGATTCTGCTGCCACATATGGGAAATATAAAAATACATAAAAAAATCAAAAGACCCTAAATATAAATATTAACTGTAGAACAAAATTAACACAATAAAGACTCTGAAGTCAGACTATCTGGGTTTACATCTAAGTTTCTTACTTACAACTATATAACCTTGACAAGTTATTCTATCAATCAGGTTCCTCAGCTCTAAAGTGAGGAGGAAGTGGGTACATACCCCATAAATGACATGAGGAACTAATAAGAGATTACATGAAAAGCATCATGAACACTGACCAGCACATGGTAAACGTATGAAAAACATTAATTAGTATCATTTTCAAAAAGATAACTCAGAAATAAAATGACTTTTTAAAAAATGATAATGCCTCTGAAACCATAAACAGTCAAGTGTAGAGAACAAGTCATCAATTAAACACCATTTCTAGTATTTAATTACATCCAGTTCAGTTCAGTTCAGTCACTCAGTCATGTCCGACTCTTTGTGACCCCATGAATTGCAGCATGCCAGGCCTCCCTGTCCATCACCAACTCCCAGAGTTTACTCAAACTCATGTCCATCGAGTCGGTGATGCCATCCAGCCTATTACTGAGTGTTAAATTTATACAAAACAAGTCAAACAACTGAAAAGGAATATCTGAATCCTTATTGTGTGCCTGGCACTGCTCTGGAGGCTTAGGATACATCAATGAAAAAAACTCAGACAAAATTCCCACCACTCTGGAGGTTACATTCTAATAGCCTGCCAATTATATAGTCATAGCAAATTAAATGGATTCTAGTCAAAAAGGATCCATAAATCCTAACTTAACTAGACCATAACCTTCCAAGCAGGCCTCCAGGTATAGATTTTTCATAATCAAGCTGACTTGATTATCTGAGCACAGATAAACTTTTACTCCAAGGTGTCTGAGTGGGCCTCCAGACTTAAACTCAGAATAGGCATTATCGGATAAGTCTCTGATGATGAAATTTGCAGTATAATAAAATAAAATAAAAATGCAGTCATTTTTCTTAATGTAAAAAGAGCTCTCCTTCAAACCTAATAAACCTATTATTTGGATATCAGGCTGTATTTGGTTCTGCCAGATGAGAACTTACAAGAATGAAATCTGGGAGCTCTTGGTTGCCACTGTGTGATCACAAGAGAAAAGCATATCAGAGAATGCAGAGAACTTGTGGAGGAGAGCCAAGTCAAACCAAGAACCAGAGAGAAACTCACTGTCCATAACAACTTGAGATCTTTCTCTGAATCCAGCCATACAAGAAGCCAGAGAGACCTCTAGACTTTTCCATGACATAACCAAATAATTCCCTTCTAGTTCTGCCAGAGTTCAACTGAATGTTCTGTCACCCTCACAAAAAAAGAAATCCTAGGTGACATATATTCTAATTGCTATCTTAACATAATTTAAAAAGAAAGAAACCTTCAAAAACTGCTAGTGAAAAAGATACACAGCCAAATCATGTAATATGCTTCTGTTGGGGCCAGAATAGTAAATAAAGCTCTTACCATACGTGCAAAACATGCAGTAAGGATTCCACTTCCAGATCCTACATCAAGAGCTTTAGCTCCTTCATGCAACTGATCAAATAGAAGTTCTAGTGCATATGCATGCTGCCAAAAGAAAACAAAGCAAGTATTCATTTTTATTCCCAAGATTCTATAAAGTATATATACAATGGCATATGAATAAAGCTGCTAACTTCTCAACAATTTTTCCACTACTGTCATCTACCAAAACAATGAAAACATAACATATTACATACTTATACCTACAGAGGAATTATGCAAGAACATTCTAGTTTGATTAAAATTCTTATGTTTAAAGTGTTTCAGTAATTTTAGATCTCCAGTATATGAATATTTAAAATTTAACTAATTCAAAGTAAAAAGTTACAAAAAGAACAAATATGCCTAATGAGAGATACTTAAGTTAGCTTCAATCTTCCATAACGAATAGATAATCTTAAAAGGTATTAATATACCATAATATAATATAATATAATAATCTTTTTAATAATCTTGTAAAGTATATCCATAGGATAAATAGCTAGAGGTGGAAGTAAGGGGGCCAAAGGATACATATTTTTATGTTTACAGTGTAAATTACATATCAAATAAATTACATATCAAATAAAGTCACTGGTTAACGTTTGGACCAAACCAAGAAATAAAGACTTCTCTATTCCATCCTCTTTATGAACTTACATTTTAGTACTTTTCCAAAATGTGAGGTTAGAATTAATAAATGGTATCTCAAAAGCTGTCCTTAAATGCCTAGTATGTTCACTACTAAAAATCATCAGATCCAGTAGCAATAAGCACAGTCACTATCAGATAAAAATATACATCCATGAATCCATAGTGACAGTAAGTAAATATATCCCTCAACACATACATAAATGGAGGATAGGGAGAAACTGTTCCCAAATGTTCCAAATACAGATGAAATAATGAACTTAGAAAACTGCCATTTGGCAACAAATTCAGTAATAACTGATTTAAGTCAAAAATCACAAATGGATGCTGAAACTGGTATATTATCACTTGATAAGGAAACACTCTCAAAGTGTTTGCCCAAGACACATTAATTACAAAAGGGAAAAATAATAACTTTACAATGGAGTTCAGAAGTTTCTTAGTGGAAAAACTTGACTGACACTACCTCAATCAGATGATTAAAGTTACTATCACCAAAAATGGGACACTCTGACATTACACAACATCTGCAATATTCCAGGCAAAAATGCATAACTCATATCTAATCAAGAAGAAAAATCAGACCAACCTAAATTGAGAGGAAATCTATTAAAATAACTGGCCTGTATTCATAAATATTTTCAAGACTATAAAAGAAAAAAACGAAGGCACTGTTCCAGATTTAAAAGACATGGCAATTGAATGAAACTCCTGATCTGTAACTTTCTTTTTCTATAAAGGACATTACTAGAACAACTGACAACATCTTAATGAGGTCTGTAAAGTAGCTAACAGTGTTGTATCAATGTTAATTTCCTGATTTTGACAACCTTAGTATAGTTATTTAGGTGAACGTTCTATTTTTAAAGATAAAGAGCATTCTGTTTACAAATTACGCCTACAGAGTTCATAAAAATATATGTATATTTCTTTTATATATATGTGTGATATATATATATATATCTTCCTCCCCCCATATAAATAGGGGGAGGGAAAGAGAAGGAGAGAGAGAATAAATGATAAACCAAATGTAATACAATGATAACACTTGGGGAATATGGCTAAACAGTATCTGGGAATTATTTGTACTATTCTTAGAATATTTCTCTAAGTTTGAAATTATGTCGAAATTTAAAAAAAAATTGTTTTTAAGTCATCAGATACAGGTTACCATTCAAAATGGAGGACAGAATGGAAACTCCCTGACTTAGCTGCTAAAAGCTAAAATACTGGTTACCTACAGGATGGAGGTTGACTGGGAAAAGAAGCCTTTCTGACTGAGGGAGCTTTCTGGAGCGCAGGAAATGACGTGGGTAGAGGTCACACATATGTAGACACGTAACATTCATCAAGTTGTACACTTAAGATGTGTGCACTTTGAAAAAATAAAAGTGAAGTCACTCAGTCGTGTCCAACTCTTTGCGACCCATGGACTGTAGGCTACTCTACCCATGGAAGTTTCCATGCGAGGATATTGGAGTGGGTTGCCATTTCCTTCTCCAGGAGATTTTCTCGACCCAGGGATCGAATCCGGGTCTCCCACACTGCAAGCAGAATCTTTACTGTCTGAGCCACTTTTGGGTATACTGCAATTTAATAAAAAAAACTTTGAAAATACTATTTACTCCAATCACTAAAAGTGGGTGGTACAGACATTTATGTACCTCCTGATGTGATGAACAGAAGAACCATCAGGAAATTTTCTTGAAAAGAAAAAAAAAGGAAAGTTAAATACGGCTAAGAATCATTTAATCAAATTCAGAATATGGGAACTTCTATAGGATAAATGAACAAACTGTCAATAAACAGATGGTATTTTCAAAAGGGAGACTATTAAAATGAAGAGAGACTTAAAAAGACTAAAAAGGTGTAACATAAGGCTCTTGTCTGGATCCTGACTTAAGCAAATCAACTATGAAAGCTGGTAAAGTTTGAACATGGACTAGGTATAATTCTAAGGAACATTGTTAGGCATGATATGATATTGTAGTTGTGCTTTTAATACTTCAGATTTATACTATTTAGGGGTAAAATGATATTATGTTTGGGATAGCTTTAACATATTTCAGTAAAAAAGAAATAACTATAAGATTAGCAAACTGTCAGTAATTAATGAAGCTGGGTGATTGGCTACATGAGGGTTCATTATATTATCCTATTTGCATGTGTGGTGTTGGAAATTTTCCATTTAAAAAATTTTTTAAAGACATTGAGGCTACCTTTTCCCACAATTAACACAAAAAGTGGAGAAGGCTATTAATAGATGCAGCCTCATATAATCTGAAGATTTTGAAACCGTGTTCCAGAAAGTAATTAAGGTTCTGCAGAACCTATTTAGGAGTAACACACAAGTGTAGACTGGTGGGTACTGTGTCTGGGAAAAGAGTTATAGAAAACTAAATTTTTCCATTTTTCATATGGATTCTTTTGCAAAGAGCTTCTTGCCTAATGAGTGAAAACCACTGGTACTATGAAAAAGAGTGCTGGATTAAATGTTCAAAGTATTGCTATAAAGGATATCATAGGAAGATGGCAGAGGAATAGGATGGGGAGACCACTTTCTCCCCTATAAATTCATGAAAAGAACAATTGAACACAGAGCAAACTTCACAAAACAACTTCTGATCGCTAGCAGAGGACATCAGGCACCCAGAAAAGCAGCCCATTGTCTTCGAAAGGAGGTAGGACAAAATATAAAAGATAAAAAGAGAGACAAAGAGCTAGGGATGGAGACCTGTCCCGGGAAGGGAGTTTTAATAGAGGAAGTTTCCAAACACCAGGAAACCCTCGCACTGGCGGGTTTGGGGTAAGTTTTCGAATCTCAGAGGGCAACCTAACTGGGAGGGAAAAATAAATAAAACCCACAGATTACGTGCCTAAAAGCAACTCCCAGCAGAAAAGTACTCCAGACGCCCACATCCACCACCAGCAAGTGGGGGCAGAACGGAGAGGAGCGGGCGGCATTGCTTAGGGTAAGGACTGGGCCTGAGTGCCCTGAGGGCAATCGGAGGAAGCTTTTGTGAGATTCCAACTTAAACTGTGGGATAGCAAAAGAGAGAGAAAATTAACCGGCCGGAACACACTGCCAGCCGTTCGCAGAACAAAGGGATCTGAGCAAGTCCAGAGAAGAGCTAGCGGGCTGCGAACCAGCCCAGCCCCGCCAGAGGCAGGAGGCAGGGGGGAGGGGAAAGGGGCAAACTCGGCCCCAGAGATGGCATCCCCTACCACACTGCAAACAGCCCTCCAGTTTCTAACCAAAGACTTCCTGAGATTCTGGATGGTCGACATCTGCCAGGAGGGTCGCGGCTAAACTCAAGGTGCATGCACCCAACCGGCGGCGCGGGCGGAAACTGAGGCTGGGACCTCGGAGGGGAGAAGGCGCGCCGCACCCGGGGAGAGTGCGCCGTCAAGCTCCTGGCTGCCTGAGCTGCTCGGGCCGAGGAAGGCACAAAACGCAGGCGCAGCGGAGTCCGCGCTTTTGTGGAGTACCCGAAAACTGGAACCGCACGCAACGCAGGGCCCGCTCCATATAGAGCAGCTGGGAGCCTGAGCAGTGTAGACGGGGAGAGCAGTTCCCCTCCCTCCCCGCAGCATGATGGAACTAGAGAACCTGAACAAGAGACCACCTCTGCCCGCCTGTGTCAGGGCGGAAATTAGGCACTGAAGAGACCGGCAAACAGAAGCCAAATAAACAAAGGGAACCGCTTCAGAAGGGACCGGTGCAACAGATTAAAATCCCTGTAGATAACACCGACTACACCGGAAGGGGCCTATAGATATCGAGAAGTGTAAGCTGGAAAGAGGAGCTTTTTGAAACTGAACAGAGCCCACACTGACCACAACAGCTCCAGAGAAATTCCTAGATATATTTTTACTTTTTTCTTTTCTTTTTTAATTTTTTCTCTTTTATTTTCTTTTAAAATTCCCTATTACTCCCCCACTACTCCTTAACTTTCATTTTCATATATTTTTACACTTTTTTTAATTAGGAAAAAAAATTTTTTTTTTCTTTTTCTCTTATTTTCTTTTAAAGTCCTCTATTACTCCTCTATTACTCCTTAATTTTCGTTTTCATTTCACTATAACCTTGCCAAAAAAAAAAAGAGAAACCCTATTTTTAAACCGAACTTCATATATATCTCTAAAATTTTTGTGTTTTTCTTTTTAACACTGTATCTTTAAGAGTCTAACCTCTACTCTAGATTTTTAATTTTTGTTTTTCAGTATGTGATATAAATTGTGGACATTTAAGAATCCAATATTCAGTACCCATTTTTACTCAGGAGTGTGTTGATTACTCTCTCCCACTTTTGACTCTCCGTTTTCTACCTCAGAACACCTCTATTTCCTCCTTTCCCCTTCTCTTCCCAATCCAGTTCTGTGAATCTCTGTGGGTGTCTGGGCTACGGAGAACACTTTGGGAACAGATAACTGCGTAGATCTGTCTCTCTCCTCTTGAGTCCCCCTTTTTCTCTTCCTGCTCATCTCTATCTCCCTCCTCCCTCTTCTCTTCTTCATGTAACTCTGTGACCCTCTCTGGGTGTCCCTCACGGGGGAGAATCTTCTCACCATTAACCTAGAAGTTTTATTATCAGTGCTGTATAGTTGGAGAAGTCTTAAGACTACTGGAAGAATAAAACTGAAATCCAGAGGCAGGAGACTTAAGCCCAAAACCTGAGAACACCAGAAAACTCCTGAATACACGGAACATTAAGTAATAAGAGACCATCCAAAAGCCTCCATACCTACACTGAAACCAACCACCACCCAAGAGCCAGTAAATTTCAGAGCAAGACATACCATGCAAATTCTCCAGCAATGCAGGAACATAGCCCTGAGCGTCAACATACAGGCTGCCCAAAGTCACACCTAACACATAGACCCATCTCAAAACTCATTACTGGGCACTCGACTGCACTCCAGAGAGAAGAAATCCAGTTCCACGCACCAGAACATCAATGCAAGGTTCCCTAACCAGGAAACCTTGACAAGCCAATCGTCCAACCCCACCCACTGGGTGAAACAATAAAAAGGAAACACAGACCACAAGAATACAGAAAGCCCACTCCAGACACAGCAATCTAAACAAGATGAAAAGGTAGAGAAATACCCAACAGGTAAAGGAACATGAAAAATGCCCACCAAGTCAAACAAAAGAGGAGGAGATAGGGAATCTACCTGAAAAAGAATTTAGAATAATGATAATAAAAATGATCCAAAATCTTGAAAACAAAATGGAGTTACAGATAAATAGCCTGGAGCCAAAGATTGAGAAGATGCAAGAAATGTTTAATAAAGACCTAGGAGAAATAAAAAAGAGTCAATTAAAAATGAATAATGCAATAAATGAGATAAAAAACACTCTGGAGGGAACCAAGAGTAGAATAATGGAGACAGAAGATAGGATAAGTGAGTTAGAAGATAAAATGGTGGAAATAAATGAAGCAGAGAAGAAAAAAGAAAAAAGAATTAAAAGAAATGAGGACAACCTCAGGAAACTCTGGGACAATGTGAAACGCCCCAACATTTGAATCATAGGAGTCCCAGAAGAAGAAGACAAAAAGAAAGGCCATGAGAAAATACTCAAGGAGATAATAGCTGAAAACTTCCCTAAAATGGGGAAGGAAATAGCCACCCAAGTCCAAGAAACCCAGAGAGTCCCAAACAGGATAAACACAAGGCGAAACACCCCAAGGATATCATAGGGACAACTGGAAAAATGTAAAAGGAGTTTGAAGATTAAATGGTAGTAACGTGTCAATATTCATGTCCTGGTTTTGATGGCTATATTGTGGTTGTATAGGAGAATTTCCTTTATAGGAAATATACTACCATCCTGAAGTATTCAAGAGTGATGGAGCATCATTTCAGGAACATAGGCTCAAATGGAGTAAAGAAAGAAAGGTTCTTGATAATATACTTGCAACTCTGTAAGTTTGAGATTGTTTCAAAAATCCCTCACTAACCTTATCTTTCTTTGATGTTACAAAAAGATAGAGTGGGATACTATCTTTGAATTATCATTATGTACATCAACAGGTGGAACAAAGAAGTGTTAATTAATGAGGTTTCTATGAGACACACTGGTTTAACTTTTACTGAAGAAACTACTAGAAACATTTTATTTAGTCAAAGCTATTGTTCTTAGACAAGAGGCACATGAAGAATGGAATCTCTAAAAGAAAGTTTGTGAACTTTCTTCAGGAAGGTCTGTAACTTTTATCAGATATTTTGAAACAATCAGTATCCCCTGCAAGTTTAACAAACCCATTAATAATATAACAAGTATCATATTTGGCTGAAGTAATTAAAGAAACAAAATAACTCCTGTAACAGCTGGACTTTCCTGAGTCCAAGAATGAAAGGACTAGAAAGGATTTAAGGTGCCAATCCCTATTTTATAGGCTGTACTGTCCCAGCTTAACACCGAAAGAAATCCAGGAATTTTTTTTCAGTACTAGGTTTGTATAAAATTTGTTTTTTTTTTAAAGGATAGTATGCTAAGCTACTACTAAAATCCTATTTAGATTTAAAATGTCAAGGTCTTCGATCGCAATTACCAGCTTTTTTCATGCTTTTATCACTATAGTTAATATTCTTTTGGATAATCCATGCTCATCTCTAAAATTTAAGTTTTTTTAAAAACTCGTTTTTGATAATTATGAAAAATTTCAAACCCACAGGAAATACACATAACACCCTTTTCTTCTCACATAATCATCAACTGTTTCTATTGTGCCATACTATTTTATCAAACCATCTGAAAATATGCTGTGGACATAATAATACTACACTTCTAAATACATTAGCATGTATGTACCTGCCAAAAAAAGCAAACTAGGACATTTTCCTTTGCAACCACATCTCCATTACCACACTCAAGAAAATCATGTTTAGTATCAGCACGGGAGGGAAGCCTGCAGCCGATGGTTTCAAAAACAGCTGGACATGACTTAGAGACTGAACAACAACAAAGTATCAACAGACACACCACATTCAAGTTTCCGCAATTGTCCCCCAATCTCCTTTACAGTTGTTCCCTCCAATCCATTCAAAGTTCATGCTTTGCAACTGCCAATTCCAGAATATTCTCCCCCATTCTTCTGTTCCATCCACCACTTTTCTTTGTCTATCAGAGCACTGACTCCTTTTAAAAGCCCTGCCCAACTGTCCAACATCCTACCCACACATTCTAGATGTGTCAATTTCCACATCATTAAATTTAGATCAAAGAACTTTAGCAAGACCACCACGCAGGGCTTGCAGAGCACCTCCCACTGCATCACATCAGGATGCACACAACATTGAGCCATCTCACTACTGGACTTGCTTAGCTGAACTACTCAGTAAATGCAGTAACTGTTAGATCACTCTATTTTTCAGGGCATAGCTGTCTCTTTGTAATATGTCAAATAATAATTTGAGACTACAAGGATGTTTTTTGTTCCCCAACAACTTTCCTCTTAATGGTTTAGATTAATTGATGATCTTTGTCTAATTCAACAACTACACTGATAATTACAAAGAATTGATTTTTAAAATTCTATTATTCTTTCCACATTCATTAATTGGCATTCTGTTTTTCATCTTTTCCATCTTGCTATTTTTTCTTTTTTTGTTTTAGTCTCTATGGACTCACAGATTTTTGTTTCTGAATTCACTCTGTTACAATCCATTGTCTTCATTATCTACCATTTTTTGATTCTCAAATTGTCTCCAATTTGGCTTCTGGGAGTCTCTTTAAATCTGCTCCCATGTCCTCCTGATAATACTCCAGTAGACTTTAATTACTTCTTCACTTTCTGAAATTTAGTCACTTCTCCATGAAGCTCTAGTATTTCTCTTAGTGGTACTTGGGATTCAATGTCTGGATACTAAATATGCTCATTGCTACCAGGACATCATTTCATATTTTTCTGTAATTAAGACTTTGGAAAATATTCCAGAAATGCAGTTACTTTCAAACCTATGACTTTGAGGTTCACTAAATGCAGATATAGAAATAGTGAATAAGCACATGAAAAGATGCTCATCATTATTATTAGGGAAATGCAAATTAAAACCACAATGAGATACCACTTCATAGCTACTAGGATGGATAAAATAAAATATACAATAACAAGTGTTGAAAAGAAGTGGAGAAATTAGAACCCTCATACATTGTTAGTGGGACTATAAAATGATGCAGCCACTTTGGAAGACAGTTTGGCAGTTCCTCAAAATGTTAAACATAAAAATGTCAAACATAAAAATGTCATTTGTTGTTTAGTTGCTAAGTCTTGTCCAACTCTTTTGCGACCCCATAGACTGTAGCCTGCCTCTGTCCACGGGAATTCCCAGGCAAGAATACTGGAGTTGGTTTCTATTTCCTTCTCCAGGGGATGTTTCCAACTTAGGGATCAAATCTGTGTCTCTTGCACTGGCAGGCGGGTTCTTTACCACTGAGCCACCAAGGAAGTCCATGGCCATTATATTTCTATATTTTTAAAATATTCTTTCCCTTAATTAACTCATCACTAAATAAATAACTACTTTTTATATCCACTTTTTACATGATTAGATATTAATGACAACCACCAAAAACTTTAATGACAGTTTCTACCAGAAAGAGTTCCTTCTACACATCTTGTATTAAGAATAACTAATTCATTACAAATAAAATAATAAAACTGATTATGATTAGAAGTTTAAAATGTTCTTATAACCGTTTTTACTGAAGAAAGCACTCTGAAGAGGAAATACATGCTCCATTTGTACCCAAATGACCGATGTTAACTTACCATGTGTGGAGCACTGATTGTTGCTTGGAATCCTGCAAAAGAAGAAGAGAACTACTGATACATTCAGCTGCAAAAACACACGAAACGCTCCATGTCAGTCCTTTTCTAGCATCCGTACATTGTTTTTCATAATAATTATTTTCATGTTTATGATGTCAAGAAATAAAAGTATTTTGCACTTGAAAGTACTGTCATGCACAGTTAAAATTAGAAAATATAATCATGCCAAAGGCTATTTGTGCTCAGTACAACAGTCCCACTATTTCTAAAAATTTCTTCCCCCACATAGTTAGTTAAGGAAGAATTTCATTGACTTGATAAATTTATGATGTTTTCCCCTTCAGTTTCACAAAAATAAGCTTCCATATATCATAAAATATGCAAAATCACTGCAAATTAACTTATTTCATATTTTTGGCACCTTAAAAAAAAAAACTGGAACTAGCAACCAGAGGAACTTAAGAGACCAATAAAGTACTTCCATTTACTCTTTACACTATCACCTAATGTTAATTAAAACAATCTTTTTTTAGTTTTAGCTTTTAGTTTTCTCCAGTGTTGTTTTCTCAAGACTTATTTACCTGCTTCTGCATCTGAAGCAATTTTCACTGAGCGGTGGTAGCAGGTGCCTTCGGGGTTCAGAAGCTCCCCAGGATCTTCTCTGCTGACCGTTAAAGTACTTCCAAAAGAAGGCAGCATGGCAGCTGGCCGACAGAATCCTGAGGCACTCCTAAGCCTCAAAGGCGCCCACTGCCAAGGCTCAGCAGTTCAGCAAAGCCTGCTTCAGGAGAAGGAGTTAAATATGGCACTTTCTAAAAACAAGCACAAACCAGAAAACTCAGGGCAAGTGAAGCAGAGAAGTCAGTAATAACTTAGCTACACATTCCCTTCAATACCGATTTTAGAATTTTCTGCTACTGCAAAAAACAATCTTTGTCAATATTAGAGACCCTAAAGAGAATTCAGCAAGCAGCTTAAACTCTAAGCTTTCATCTAAAGAGCACTTTAAGGAAACGTTTATAGAATTCTTACATATATCCTTCAAGAAAATAGAAACTGTAAGTTTTCATCTAAAGGATGCTTTAAGAAATTGTTTATAAAATTCTTACATATCTCCTTTAAGAAAATAGAAAAGACACTTCATAAACAACACTTTATTAAAATGAATGAGCAAGGTAAAAAATGGGAAATGGTCTATTTTTACTTACAAAGATTAGACAGCAAATGAGTAAAATTTGTGACATTCTCAAAAATCCAAAACTTACCTATTGATTGTGGAGAATCCATATAAGGGTTACATTTTGCATAGTGGGAGCGGTCTGTGGCCAGCATCACTTCAAACACTTTATCTGTCTTGATGATTCCATTTTCTGAAATGAATGAAGCAATACGTTAAGGCGGGAGTGGCATGATCAGATGTAGTTCAGCGTAATTGCTCTGGCCACACTGCAGAGACCGGACTGGAGAGAGCAAACTTGCTGCGATGGCCCAGGTGACCACAGTCTGGTCTTTAATAGTGAAAGTGAGGACGAAGAAAAGAAGGACTTGAGTTATATTTAGTAGGTAATGTATACTTGACTGACTAGCTTTGAAGGTGGGAGGTGTCATACACTGGTCTGAGAAATCCTAGAGAAGCATCATAGCTAAGGAGGAAAAGGAGAAGCTATGTATTTAGGAGGAGCGATGGACCATACCCATGGAGATACACAGCAGCCAGCTGGACAAACAGATCTGGGGCTCAGGAGAAAAATCTAGATTAGAGCTATAAATGACTAGCTGTACAGATGGCAACCGAAGCAAGGGAAGTGAAGGAAAGTGGCCAGGGGAAAAAGTACACAAAGAAGAAAAACAAAAGTGTCCATTTAAGAGAAATGCAAAAGGGCTGAAGCCTTCAAAGTTATGATGCGGAGCAGCCACAGAGGCAGAAGAAAATCAAGCGGACATACTGTTACAGGGACTAAGAGAAATAAGTTTTTCAAAAAGGAAGGCAAGACCATATGACATAAATGATTCTTGAAAACATTATAGAAGTGAAGAACTCAGGGGCAAAGATGGCATACTGTATGATTCTATTTAATGAAATGTCCAGAACAGGCAAATCTAGAAGAAAGAAAGGAGACTAGTGGTTGCTTATGGTTAGGAGAATAGGAGGGCAAAACAGGGTATCTTTTTGAGGTGATGAAAGTATTAAATTGACCATGGTAATGGTTGCACATACCTGTAAATACACTAAAAGTCACCAGCTTTTACCATCTAAATTAGAGAATTATTTTTTAAATTTAGTGAGGCCAGAAATGGCAACCATAAGAAGTACTGCTTCTGAGAGAGAACCATACAGGCAGGGAAGAGATGACACCGCGTGATACGGCAATGAAGGGAAAGAAGGAAGAAAGCGAAGGATCCTACAGAAACAAAAGAGAAACAAGATACAGCGATCCTCCCCCTTTCTCACCACTGTTACCAATATCACTGTCCATTAAAGAAACTGCAAGTGCTCTTGAACTGTGTGCATAAAATGCCTAAAAATAGGGAAAAAAAAAACTAACTCCAGTCAAAGCTACTGTAAAAACAAGACAACATGCAAACAAAATATTTCAGCTGTTTAAACATACCAATACTATATTCTAAGAAAACTTAACAGAAAGTAAATATTACCAGAAACATCAACATCCAAGACATCTATCTACTAACACAATTATCAGGAAATTCCCTGGCGGCCAAGTGGTTAGGACTCAAGTGTTTTTACTGCAGGGCATCTGGGTTCAACCCCTGGTCTGGGAACTAAGATCCCACAAGCCACATGGCACAGCCAAAAAAAAAAAAAGAGAGAGAGAGAGAGAAAAAAAGAAAATACTATCAGACTTTAACACAAGAAAAAAAAATTTCAACTCTCAAGGCAAAAAAATCAAATTACCTAGGAAGAGTTAAAAAAAAAAAAAGGCAACCATTAGCTTTCTTAAGAGCAACATTCAAAGCAAAGCAAGAATGAAGCAGCAGCATTTTCAAGAAATTCAAGGAAAGGATGTGCAAGTTAATAACTAAAAGGAGGAAACTGTAAATGTACCCAACAACAAATCTCAAGAGCACTAACCACAGTGAAAGAAGTCAGGCAAGGAGATTTTACCCTATGTGATTCCATCTATTAATATACTGAATTCCAGAAAAGTCAAAAACATAGAGGCTGACTTGATCTGGGGTTGCTAGGGGTTGGGGGGTGAAAGGAGGAGATTAATTGCAAAAGGGCATGAGAAAATTCTGTAGGTGAAAGAAATGGTCTGTATCAGAGAGCAGCATACTTCTGTTAAGATCCAAACGGTAAATATTTTAGGCTTTGAAGGCCATATAGTCTCTGCTGCAACTAGACTCTGCCACAAGTGCAACAACAGCTATACAACAGACATAAACGAATGGGTGCGGTTGTACTCAAATAAAACTTTATTTCTAAAAACAGGCAGCAGGCCAGATTTGGCCTGTGGGCTGTAGTTTGCTCACTCCTGTTTTATATCATTAGGGTGGTGGTTATACAACTGTATTTGTCAAAATTTTCAAATCGTGGTCTTAAAATTGGTGCTGCTGCTGCTAAGTTGCATCAGTCGTGTCCGACTCTGTGCTACCCCACAGACGGCAGCCCACCAGGCTCCTCTGTCCCTGGAATTCTCCAGGCAAGAACACTGGAGTGGGTGAATTTTTCCATAAATTATGTCTCAATAAAGCTGACTTTTTAAAACTGCAGCCAAAACTGTTCTTCGAATTATCAAGGTTATAGGAAAAAAGTCTTAAATGTGCAAGAACTCAGGGAATGCTAAATACACGTCCTTCCTAAGAAATAATGAAGTGATTACCAGGGATACCTCAGAAAAGTACATATGTCCAATTGTAGAGAAAGGTTAAAATTAAAAGGGTGGACTGGCCTGCCTCCAGAAGGATCCTGTCAAATTGGTTTAGCCAGAACACCCATTACTCCTGATGTAATTTTCCACCCACTGATCCCCTCCCTGCTCCTAGACTATAAATCCCCACTCACTCACGCTGTATTGATAACTAAGACCAGTTTTATACCGATGGCTCTTTTCCCCTATTCCAATTGTTACTGACTAAAATCTGGTTTTAGTTTTTGTTTTTTTTTTAAAGGAAGACTAAAAGGGTAAAGACACTAGTGGAGGACTTCCCTGGTGGCACAGTGTTGGGAGCCCACCTGCCAAGTGCAGGGCACGTGGGTTTGATCCCTGTTCCAGGAGGATTCCACATGCCCCAGAGTGACTAAGCTCACGGGCCACAGCGGCTGAGCCCGTGGCTCCAGAGCCCAGGAACTGCAACTCCTGAGTCCACATGCCGCAGCTACTGAAGCCTGCACACCCCAGAGCCCACGCTCCACAAGAAAAGCCACTGCAACGAGAAGCCTGCGCACTGCAACGAGAGAGGAGCCCCTGGGCACCGCAACTAGAGAAAAGCCTGCACAGCAACGAAGACCCAGCACAGCCAAAAACAAATAAATAAATAATCATTTTTTTAAAGACCAAAAAGTAAAAGAGACCAAAAGCTGTTTTAAAAAAATCAAAGAGAAGCCGCCACAATGAGAAACCCGTGCACTGCAATGAACAGCAGTGCCCACTCACTGCAACTAGGGAAAGCCCTCACAAAGCAACGAAGGCCCAGCACAGCAATGCATTTTTAAAAAAGACACTAGTGGGATAATAATACTTATGTTGTATGTTCTGACAAAGTAGAAACAATGCAACTAAAAACAACAGGAAAAGGGAAAAAAGGGAAAAGCAGAATTAGATCATTGACTGTTTTGAGGAATCAAAGGATACCACTTAATACTGACTGACCAGACAGTATTAGAAAGAAATAGCAACATAAGAAATACTAAGCATAAGAAAAGGTAGTTTAAGGACACTATAAAATGTATAAATACACACTGTCCAAATAACAAAAGAATGCTTTAAAAACTAGCAAATAAGGCATACCAACTAGAGAAACACTTAAATAGTCATAGACTGGTAAAGATACAAATCATTTTCCAACTAAAAATATTACAAATTTGGATTCATTAACCCAAATAGAAAGTGCTGTTTCTACATAAGTAAGCTCAGGCAAGCCACCTGTAAAGGCTACTGAAACAGTTAAAGCATTTTTTAAAAAGTTTTAAAAGCAGAGTAGTAATAAGAGAGGTATCATTTACTCAATATTTACCACAGGCCAGACAAAACCCTAAGCGCATTACACACTCTATCTCTTTTGAGATATGAACTTAGGAACTATGTAGCAATCTTACGTTATCTCTAACAATCCTATAAAGTAAGCACCATTACTACTCTATCTTACAGATAGTAAGACTGAACACCGAAAAACTAAGTTGTTCCGGGTCACAGAGCAAATGAGGGGTAGGGCCACTGAAACTGAGATGTCAGATTCCTGTGGACCACTTCACTGTACCGCTACTACCATATTCAAATAGATTAGTGACTTACACTAATTCACAGACTCTCAAGGTCATAAGGGTCATCAAGTCTAACGTCTCCGTAAATTGGTACCATGATCTCTACTTGAAGAGCTGCACAATGTGAAACAGCCATTTCACATTTAGACTACATTATCAGAATTGTGCGAACTGTGCAAGTTGCTCAGTCGTGCCCAACAGACTATACAGTAGATCCCATAGACTATACAGGCCATGGAATTCTCCAGGCCAGAATACTGGAGTGGGTTGCCTTTCCCTTCTCCAGGGGATCTTCCCAACCCAGGGGTCAAACCCAGGTCTCCTGCATTGCAGGCAGATTCTTAACCAGCTGAGCCACAAGGGAAGCCCAATTATCAGAATACTTCCCTATATTAAGAGAAAATCTCCCTCTTTATAACTCACTTACATAAACCCTTAATGCTACTCTCTAAAGTCACATAGAATATACTGAACTTTCTATCCAAACAATACTTTTTACACATTTAAACAAATCATGATCATTTCAGCTTTTATCTTTCTCAGGTTAAGCAGCCTCACTCAACACTTCCAATTACCATTATATTCACACATTCTTCTCTAAATGAACATTTGTGATACATAAAATCAAACACACTGCTGCCAGCACATTCTAAAAATCAAGTATATTGAAGAGATTACTTCCCTTAAGCTAGATAACATACATCTGTCAAACTTACCTGAGTTTCTTTGGTAGGTTTCTTAATCTATAGAGATATATAGAATTCACACACACACCAAAAAACTAACAGGTTTTAAAGTATGTCACCAGTCATTTATTAAGAAGCTAAACACATAAGACTCAGGATAAAGACTTCTTAGACTATGAGTAGGTGATTTCCAAAATTTCCACTGCAAGGTTATTATTTGATTTTTCCCAGGATTCCATATTTTGAAAGATGCCTAAAGCAAGCTATGCTTACTAAGCTATTAAATCATTTTCCCATTTTTGACAATCTGACATACACAACTGCCAGTGCCCTGCAATATTTCTAGTAAACAGCAAAGTAATGTTTCACTTCATTTGTACAGCCTAATTATAAGTAAACATGCAATTACTATTAGGTTTTCTGAATTAGTGAACAGCTTTAGAACCACTCACACTCAATTTTCCTGCACCCTAAGGATCAAGGGCCCCAATTAAATAATTATAACAATGGTTAATGTTGATCTGAATAAGAAGTTAGTAGAATCCAGAAAGGAGAATGCAGAATCCAAGCTATAAACAACAACAACAAAAAAAAAACTTGAAACAATTAGACCCATGTTAAGAAAGTATTTGTTTCTCTTTTCAACTTGAGGAATAAGGAAGGGTAAAAAGGGAAATAAATCCCAGGAAAAGGACAAAAACCCTATACAAGAGTCATAATTTATATAAGAACTGTAAACTGTGGCATGATTTCAAGCAACTGATAAAAGTGTAAAAGAAGGAAAACCATAAATTGCCTGGAAGTTCAGTGGTTAGGACTCAGCACTTTCATCACTCTCAGTCTCTGGTCAGGGAACTAAGATCCCACTAGCCATACAGCAAAAAAAGAAAAAAAAAAAGAAAAAGGAAAAACATTTGACTATTCCTCTTCAACAGTAGAGAGGGGTCTGTGATATTAGAAAAAAAGAGCAGAGAATAAACTCACAGTGCACTATGTAGCTCAGAGAAGTACTGACCCAGTCATTAATGTATGTGATGATGGTTATTAATTTTCAATACTTAAAAATTAATAGAGTGCAGAAGATTTACTGCTCAGAACCAAATGAAATGTTATCAACTTTGACAATGTAATAGAGCCACCAATAAGTTGAAAAATAAGCACCCTTTCTTACAAAGTGGAAGAGTTACAGTGTCAGTTTATAAATTAAAGAACACAAAATTGAGGTTAAAGTATATTACGCAAAGTTACAAAGGGAGCCACAAAAGAGGAAGCAGAAATTACAATATAATTGTATGTGGGGAAGGGAGTAAGTTAAAAGGGTGTAAATACTCATCCATCTTGGCAGGAAGTCAGTAGATGATGTCTAAAGCTGATAAAGAAATAGCAGTTCAAGCATATTATTTAGAGACATGAAGACAATCACCAGAAGACCCAAAAACGCAATTAAAAGTGTTCACTAGAGGCTCCAGTGAGCAAGATGGAAGATGTGGCAGGGTCTCTGTTTCTTTCACAGTGGTAGAATTGGGGGCATTATCTAGCCTCTCTATGGTTAAATGTAGCCTTACAATTAAGTTCTTGCCAATGAGAACACAGGAAGAAATGATGTATGCCCTTAAAAGGAATGTGGGTTTTCTCCTTTTCCCATTTTACTTCCCACCAGCTGGAATATGGAAATGATGGAGTCAAATTAACTTCAACTTTGTGGACAAGGGAAAGTTTGGGGTCACAACGAGAAAAAAGGAGCCCAGATCTCCAAGATCATAGAACTACCATGTTAACTCTGAATTGCTTGCTTACACTTGGATTGTTACAGGACAAACTTTGTATGTGTAAAATGAGATCAGCCTGAACAACAGGACTGGAGTTGGAGTATGGGAACAGGTTGCAGAAGACCCCTAAGAGGCCTGAAAGCTAAGCAAGAGGCATCTCCATTTGGTACAGTAAGCAACAGAAATCGTGGCAGAACAGTGACAAAACAGAGAGTAGTATACTAAGACAATCAGTTTAAGGCGTAGCATGAACCTAGGGGACAGAAATTCAAAGTGTGATGACCAATCAGACACTTGGAAGCATATCACTCCAAGTAAGAATTAAGAGCCTAGGCTAGGGTACAGTCAATGAAAATATGGTGAAAGGGTTGACTGTGAAAGGCATTTGTAATAACTACTGAGTTAATCTTGGGACAATCTGAAAGAATCGATAACTATTCCAAGATTTCTGATCTGAGAGAACAAAAGACCGGAAGCAATCTTGGCAGAGATGGGAAAAAAAGACAGATCTGGTGCTGGTATGAAGCACTGAACACACAGATAAGAAAATAGGCTACAGATGGATTTCAGGTCATACAGAAACAGTTTCTGTAACTTGTTACAGAGTTAAATCTCAAATAAAGAACTACTACATTATTGTATTAGTTTTATGACTTGAGCATTTGTTAATTAACTACTCTCTATTTCCTCCCCACTAACAAAATGCCAGGGAGAACAGTAAGAAATCAACAAAATGGTTCCCTTTTAGTTCCAATCTAGAACAATTAGGCATTGAAAGAAGGTAAGTAGAACCTGAGATACTCTCCGTACAGAAAGGCTGAAAGGGATTAACTTTAAATTATATTATTTAAGTTATATAATAAACCATAATCAAAGAAAAATTCTAAGTGATACCAAGTTATGAAAAGCATATCATCTAAATATCAGAGATTATTAAAAATACATCTTTCTCTAAACCATTATCACTTAATAGATACACAGTTATCTGTTCTGACACTACTTCTCAAACGAGCATGTTCCTTGGACTCCCTACATTTCTGACAAAGTAAAATGTCATGCAAAACTCTATAACATATAGGTAACCAAATGTTAACTTCTCTGGCTCTCTCCTATAACACACACACACACACACACACACACACATACACTCCCCACACGTGATTTCGTGCAAACCATGAAATGATTAAAATGACAGCATATTGGATTTGGAAGGGTCCTCAGAGGTCTACTATATAGTGAAAGCTGAGGAAAAATCTCTTCCACAATATCGCTTACAATGAAATGGTCGATCATTCTTTGCTTCAACATATCCAGTGACAGAAAACAGTTTTTTAAAGCCAAAACTCTGTTAGGATTGCTTTATGAATACTTCCTTATAATGAGTCAAAATCTGCCTCCCATCTGTCCTGGTTTGACCCTTCACTACATGATTTCCTTCAAATATGTAAACACTACTAGGGAGCAGGGGATGAACTGGGAGATTGGGATTGCCATATACACACTACTAAGGATAAAACAGATAACTAACAAGAATCGACTGTATAGCACAGGGAACTTTAATCAATGCTCTATGGTGACCTAAATAGGAAGGAAATTAAAAAAAAGATGGGATATATGTACAACTATTCACTTTGTTGCCCAGCAGCAAATTAAGACAACATTGTAAAGCTCTCCAATAAAAATTAATTTTAAAATAAACACTACTGCTCTCTTTAGCTTTCTCATTGCTAAATCAAATAACCTCCATTTCATCAAATCATCATATAAGATCCTGGTGCACTTCTCATCTTGACCACTCTTGTCTGAAAATCTTTGGTATTTCACTGCTACACTTAAAGCATGTTGGTCTTAACTAAGTGCAGTACTAATAAAAATATGTGGAACAGCACAATAGAACTAAGATCACATCGAATAGAATGTAATATAATCTATCATCTAGATCTAATGCTGCTCCAAAGAACTTCTTATGATGATAGAAATGTTCTACCTCTGCACTGTTCAGCAGTCTAACCACTAACCTCATATGGCTATTGAGCTCTTGAAATGTGGTTGGTATGACTGAGGGGCTGAATTTTTAATTTTAGCTAAATTTAAGTAGATACACTGATATTAAAATTCTTCCTCAAAATTTTTTCTATTACATTTTAGTCAATACACTGTAAGTTTACTTACCAGGATGTAACCATGAGACTGACATAAGTTAAAATGAGGGAGTGTTTTTTGGATTCTAAGTGAGGCCCAAATTTCCAAAAAAAAGTCACTTAGGATTTTATTACCTGGTTACATTTAGCCCATGAATGCACATGATAAAACTAATATTCTCTTTTCCACTAGTTATGCTGTTAGTGGATAAGAACTGACACTCCAGAATAAGAAAATGATTTCAATTTATTTGTAGAAATAAAGAAGGACATAAAAACTAAAAATTCTTAAAAATTTAAATGCCTACTAAGGGTCTTCACTTAAATGTTTTATTAAGCAACTCAAGCCAAACATTTCCCCAAATAAACTCCTGCTCTCCCACACTTCATAGCACACCCCATCCCCAAATCCCTGCAGCTCACTCACTTATTATTTACAACTCAGAAAATGGCCAATCGTTCCCATTGCCCAGGTCTAAAACCTTGTGTCATATCCTTGACTCCAGTCTTTCTCCTACACCCCAAATCCAAACCTAGCACATTCTATTTTGTCCGTCTAGATAGAGCTGTCCCCCAGCTCTATCTGCATGACTTGAATTTCTTCTTCATCAGATCTTTCCTCAAATGACACCTTAGTGAGGCCTTCTCCCCTACAGCTGCAAACCTACCACCCCATACTCCCTATCCTTGTTCCCTACTTTGCCACTTATCATGTGACATATATTTTCTTTGTCTGCTCCCACAAGAAGTAAGCTTCAAGAGAGAATAGACATTTGCTTCTCATTGCTGTATCCCCAGTGTCCGGCACATAGAAGACAGTCAAATGTCAGTTGACTGTTTCCACAAATTATACATACATTATACATGCAAATGACATACTCAGGGTTGCAAAGGAAATATACTTAGAAATAACTGATGCGTTAGGGTAGTGGACTGAATTTTTTAACAACAACAACAAAATAGGCAAAAGAACAATTATTAGCATTGTTTTAAGCGACCAATACAGCATTTGAAGTCTAGTCAGAATAAATCTTTCACAAACACTTTGGTTTGGACATCCCTGCTCTAGCAGACAACCTTTCTCAAGCTCATCCACTCCTGCCCCCTTCTCTTCCTTTCACCACGGCATAAAATTATCCCAATAAAAGTAGAAAATAAACTCTAATGTAAACATTTAATTGTCACATTCCCTGGATTAAACAGGCTCGCAGTTGTTTTGAATTAACATTTCATAAGCACGTTATCAGTCTATAGTCATGAACTATCTATTTTCCATTTCTAAAGACCTGTGATGTCCAACATGTGGCATCAAAGTTCATTTAAATAACACAAAAATCCAGTTCCTCAGTTGCACTAACCACATTTCAAACACTCGATGCCCCATGCAGCTAGTGGTTACCGTATTGAACGGTACAGCTAGTGGTTACCGTACTGAACGGCACAGATATTTACGTGACAGGCAGCTCTTCTGGGCAGGTCTGCTAGAGATTTTTTTCCTAAAATTTTATTCAAAGTATAAAAATGATTCAACTGAAACACTGGCAGGGTTTAGTCTTGTAATTTTCAGTTCTCTATGTCAGTGATTCTCAAAGTGTGGTCCCCAGACCAGCAGCAGCGTATTACTTAGGAACTTGTTGGAAATGTGAAATCTTGAGCCCCAGCAATTGGTCTTAATTTGCTTTAATGAGCTCTCTGGGTGATCCAGCAGATTTTGAGGCATACTCAAGTTTTAGACCAGGGTTGGCAGTCACTTTAGAGCAGTTATCAATACAAACATAAGCTCTGAGGTATTATGAATGTATCATTACAATCTAAAATAATCTATAAATATCAACTGTGAAATCATACTTCTATCATGTCTTGTAGAAGAAAAACCTCAGTAGGTATTTTCAATAAAATTAATATAAAATATTAAAATGAAACTAATCATGAACCTTATTTGATTAAAAAAAATTAAAACTGTATTTGCTTCCTCTTCCAATTTGCAGATCCATATTCACTTCAGCATCAGCGTTATCACATTTTAATCTTTTTCTACAGATTCAGTTAGAAGCCTTTAAGTGAGGAAGAATACACAGTGGTGCAATTACCAGGAAAGAGTGAGAAATTTTCAATGTATGCCAACTGAAATTTTTATGTGAGCAAATGTTAGTGTTATTAGTGAACTATTAAATAAATATGAAATCTATTGGCTCAAATTAATTCATCTAGAAGTTGAAGCTAAAGTTGCAAAAGTATTATGAAAAAGGTTAAACAATCTACCTACATTATTTCCTCTTATTAATCATAGAACTAGTATAGAACTAAGTATCAACATCCATGTATGTTAAATATTTCTCATTAAATTTTCTGACAGGAAAACAGCCTTAGAAATTTCAGCTAAGAATACATTTAATGAAATAAATTAAAATAATTACAAAACCACTGGGAAAAGATCTAGTTTTGGCTTACTACAAATTTGGCCCAAAGAGGAGGGTCTTCAAGAGCCTGATTAATTACAAATTTCTGCAACAGCCAAGTGTTTACTGAGATAACCTGCTCGTGGAAAATTACTTAATCACAATTCAAGTACAGAATGTTTCAGGTGCGTAGGCACTAGATAATTTTAAGAAGTTTTATTAAAATATTTACAACATATTGAACTTCTGGTCTACGCGAACCTAAATCACTCTTAACACTGCCACTGCACATAAATTTACATTTCCAATCAAGTATCCTTCCATAAAGTGAATACTGGCAATGTTAGGCAGGGCTTTTAAACCTAAACATTCTTTGAACATATCTATATATATATCGCTAAGTTGTTTCAGTCATGTCCGGACTCTGCGACCCCGTGGACTGTAGCCCGTCAGGCTCCTCTGTCCATGGGATTCTCTGGAGGGCAAGAATACTGGAGTGGGGTGCCGTATTCTCCTCAAACATTCTTTACTAAACACTAAGGACACAATCTCTAACTTTGGAACATTGTGTTTCTTAAAACAAACAAAAAACAAATGACTAACATTAAGTACTAACCACGTGCCAGCCAATGTTACTTATTTCTCTCACTAACCTTGGTATTCCTAGCATAGATCCAAGCATATAATATATACTTAATTGGCATTTATTTTTTAAAAAGTAATGATAATTAAGATGAAGGGACTCAAAGATACTAAAAAAAAAAAAGAGAAAAAAGTCCCGGCCCTCAAGGAGATTATAAATCGAATTCCGAAACATGACACACGAAAAGCTAAACAACCTATAACAATTAAAAATACCACGTGGCAGGACCGTGATTATTTGCAAAGTCAGTGGCAAAGAAGAGTGCTGTAAATTTCTGACCAAAGAGACAGTATTATAGACTGCGGTTCTTCTGGTCTCCCGACCAGACGGCGACACTATAGTTCAATTTAAAAAAAGAAAGTGACACAGCACTCATCCCACCCTAAAATTATCATCAGAGGAAGGAATACAATAACTAAAGAGAACGGTGTAAAGAAAACTTCCATAAACAGCTTTTAAAGCATACGATGGCCCTGATAAAAGTGAAAACGTGCCGCAGAACACAATCGTTCGTTGGATCTCCAGGACCTCTGAAGGCTCCTGAAACACAAGTCTCTCAAAGGAGAGCATCCTTCCTCCTTTCCGCCTACGAAGCTTTCCACTGGACAGCCGTCCCAGAAATTTCTCCCAGCATCCGCAGTGACAGCAACTCTCATCTTCCTCTCCCTCCCCCTCGCCAGTATCAGACGGTGGCATCTCCCGCCAGGGGAAAAAACGGAGGGCGGGGGGTGGGGGAGGCAGAATAGGCGAGAAAGCTTGCAGCTAGATCGATTTAGGATGGGGAAGAGTAGGTGTGAGGACGCGGGGTGTGAGGACGCGGGGGTCGAGGACGGGATCCTCCCAGCTCCAGCTCCAGTCTCTAGGAGGCCTGGCCAATATCCCACTCCCCCCACCCCCAACCAGGGCGCGCCCCTCGCTCGCTGGACCTGAACCGGGAGGCGACGGACTCGAGTGACAGCCCCACTACCCGTGCGCCCACCCCCCAGCCCCGTCCCCCAGGCCCGCGGAGAGACGCCTGCCCCCGCCCCACGAGCAGCGGCCCCGAGCTCCTTCTCTGATTCCAGTACACATCGCCGATGAGTGACAGGTCCCGGCGGAGGCAATCTCCAGCGCTCGCTGCTCGGGACCGCGGATGCAACCGTGGGCCGAAGCCCTCCAGCAGGCACGGGGAGTAGACAGAACGTCCCGGACGGCCCCAGGGGACCTGGACCAGGCCTGGCCTTCCCGGGTTGCCCTACACCCGGCGGGGGTGGCACTTACTGCGGAGGTTGTGGATTAGCTCCGAGTGGCTGGCGCCGCCGGATTTCCAGGCCATCGCTAAGCACACCCGGAGCAAGTACAGAACCACCTTCAGCGCGGCGACGGTGCCCAGCAGCTTCCCCAAGAGTGAGACCACCTCCCACACGGTCACCGCCCCGTTCTCGTCCCCGCTGGAGCCGCCGCTGTTACTGCCGTCGTCGCTGCTGCCGCCACTGCGCGCTCCCGGCATCCCCCGCGGCACGCATGCGCTCTGTGACGCCGCGCGGCCTCGGGCGCGGCCGGGTGGGGCCGGAGGCGGGGGTGGCCTCGCGCCCCGCCGCCCGCGCAAGGGGCTGCTGCGGCTGCCTGAGACTGGCGGCTTGGCCTCGCTGAGTCAGCGCCACCGCCGCCACTGCGTGGCCTTTCTGAGGCCTCGGGCTGCGCAGCGCCTCCTTGCTTGGGTTTGCCCTGCGGTCAGGCGGGGTGGGCCCCAGCGCAGTCGGCCGCGTGCCTCGCTGCGGCTCTGGTCACCGAGAACGGTGGCGGGATGGCAGGGCGGGTGTGGTTCCGAGGCTGCCGGTGGCTCTGCACTCGCCGCTGGGTCAGCTGTTGCGAGTGGCGGGTCTGCACCTATAGCTGTCCAGATTGTTAAACGGTGGGCTTCCTCCGTCCTGCCTTCACCCAACCCAATGAATGACTAATGTATTTAGGTCGGTTAGAGTCAGAGCTCCCTATGGTGGAGCCTGAATATCTTAAACGGAGGGCAGACGTCCTCTCTAACCCGAGTTACTCCAGGGTCTAGTTGACAAGTACATTTAGTGTCTGGTTAGCAGAGACTTTGGGACCCTGATTTGTTCTCAGCTCTAAAGCACAAATTCGGAGAGTGGAAGAATACTGAGACACGGGTTGGAGGGTGGAGTACCGAGAATGCTTTGCTCCTCAGGAAAATGCACTTGCTTAAAAATATTACAGTAGCCTGTGGCAACTATGTTTTTCTCCTAACACAAGTGTGCGTTATTTAAGCCTCACAAATTCCACCATTAGACTGGACTCCGGCTTTGCTGCTATCAGCTATGTAAGACACTGAGTGAAACTGACAAGGAACATTGCCAGTAGAATCCAACTTGCTGACTCCTAATCAGAACTGAGACTGGAACGATCCAGTCATCATTTAGTCCCAATAAACTTAAGGAAGGAAACAAAGCTATGTAAAGACATCGATGCTACTGCGTCAGCAACAATGCTCAAATTTTAGTTCTAACCAGACTGGCAAATGTGGTGTTTATGTACGTATATACGTATATATTTCCAATCCGAAATATACTTATATGTTAACTATTTCGTGGGATTCTGGGATAATAACCGAGGCAGCATTTTTTTACTTCAATATTGGGAATAAATTAGTCAGTTTGGGACTCAAAATTGGAACTGGGGGTCTTCAGAATTACAACTCCAGTTTCTGACTGTGTGTTAGCATTGAAGAAAAGGACTTGCTTGGGGGGAAGGAAAAGAGAGGTTTTGAATAATACATTGTAAGTTAATGGACGTAATTCCACGAGAATTTAAGGATTTTGAATCTTTTCTATGCGTGGTGAAATGCAAGCCTACTTAGGTGTGGCTACTAGCTCGTTTCTCTTGCATTGATTTTATTTTGTTTTTGCCCTTAAATTTGTCTTTACATTACAAATTTTTTTGCGCCAATGTATTGTCTCGGTGTTCCTATACCGATTTTGCAGATTAGAAGCTGGTCCTACAGCACAAGGACGGGCATGCTCTTGCCTTGGTTCAGAGCCGCCAGGGTGAGGAAGGGCGCCGTATCTTTGCGTGTGGCGTCGGGTTATTCTTTCCCGCACTGCCGACTGAGGAGAATTGTCTCTCTGCAGCCACCGTCCTTCATGAGCTCCGGTCCAATCAGGGCTCAGCGAGAAGGGGCGGGACTGAGTGGCGCGCGCTGTACTTCGTGCTGTGCCTGCCTGGGTTGCTCTCAGCATGGAGGAAATTTATGCTAAGTTTGTATCACAGAAAATCAGCAAGACCCGTTGGCGACCATTACCTCCAGGGAGCCTGCAGACAGCGGAGACTTTCGCCACGGGCTCTTGGGACAATGAGGTACCCCTGCGCCCGGCCGGGATTCCCTGCCAATTCCTTCCAGGAACCGCGCCCCCGGCCGTCAGCGCGCGAACTCCTGTTTTCTAGCTCCTCGCGCGGTTCTCTGTCTCCCGAATGCATGTCTCACGCTCGGTCGCCTTATACCTGAGAGCCATCAGTGGCCTCGTTTCTTGTGTTTTTGGTCGCCGTTTGCCCGGGATGCTTTTAAAGCAGGGTTGATTGAAGGCAGTGCACATTTCAGCCTCGGGGAGTTTGACGTATATTTCATCTCAAGATGAAATTTTCTGCTTTTCAGGAAAATTATGTTTCACTGTGGTCTATTGGAGATTTTGGAAACTTGGATTCTGATGGAGGATTTGAAGGAGATCATCAGTTATTGTGCAGTATCAAACATCATGGTGATGTAATGGATTTACAAGTACGTATGTTGTAATATCCAAAAGCTAACTTTTAAAAAATTGAGAGTAATACATTGAGAGATGTGAAGGACTTTAAAGTTTGTCTAGTCTTACCCCGGGTTTACAAGAACTTGAGTTCTCTGTGGGTTATGATTTGCCAGCGTCATATAGCTGGTTATGGCAGAATCAGCAGTGGGGAAGGGGATGTGAAGTTGATCGTAGCTTGTTTGTTTAATTGACCATCTACTGTGTGCCAAGCTGTGTTTACATAAGTTAATTTCATTCTCATGGGATGCTGGTGAATCAAGTATTGTTCTCTCTTATGAGAAAACTGAGACTAAGATGTTTTGAGGATGGCCTATGTGACAAATACTGTACAAGGCACTTTACATGTTTTTGCTTTTTGAATTCTCGTTTTACAAGTTTACCAAGGCTTGGAGAACTTAACTTGGCCAGGTTTCAAAGCTGGTAATAAGTGGTGGGAATGGAATTAAGTTTTCAAATTCTGATCTGTAAGACTTCAGAGTCCCTGCATTTTCTTCTGTGGAAAGCTGCCTGATCCTGGGAATTATGCTCTCCTAAACCTTTATGGTAGTTGTACAAAATTTAATTAATTGTAGATGAACAGGTTTGGGGGGGAAATTATTGTTTATTCTTCATGAAAATACTTTTATTTGTATAGCAGTTTTGACTTTCATATTTTATTTGCTTAGCATCTGTAGGCCCTTTGCATTTTAAAATTGTTACACTGCTAACTGAGTTAGACAGATGGGCTTCCTCCCTGCTGATATTTATGAATTTATAACATGCAGGAATTTTCTGTTTAGTTTTTTGACCAGGAAAGAATTGTAGCTGCTTCATCGACAGGATGTGTGACAGTTTTCCTCCACCATCCAAATAACCGGGTAAAGAACTTTTGTTTGAAAACTCAGTTTGCATTTTAATTATTTTTAGGAAGGTTTAGAGAAGGCTGTACTTAATAATGACAAATAATAAAGTTTTATAGTCTCAAAAACTATAAAAAGGAGGGGGAAATGTCATTGTATTACCCATCTTTTAGTAGATTAATTCTAGAACCATTTCTTTGTGAACTTTCATTGAAATTGGGTAACTCTTCAATTTTCTTAGGTTGAATGTAACAGTATGGTATTCTGGCAAGTAATTTATCTGTAACTGTCTTTTAAGATCCTCCTCTGGTTGTTTGAAGAAAGAGCACTTACTAGCTCAGGCATCGTGAGAGGGAGCGGGAACTGCTGCTTTCCTTCTGTGGACAGAACCTAGGTTTTAATTAGAAGGAAAGACATACTATATGAAGGCTTGACACTTTTTCAATGCCTTTCTTGTATGTCAAAGGCTGAGAGTGCTGACCTTCAGAGCACAGTGGTAAGGGCAATCCTTTAAAATAGCCCCGCTTGAAGTAACAGTTTTCAGTTGCTGGAAGAGAATGCTTATTTAGATTTGGATATTAATAAAGGTCATCTTACTAATAGGCATACCTAGTGATATAAGACCCAGATCTAGTTAAATGTTATTCTTAACAGAGTCATTTGGAAAGCCCTGCAGAGATTTATCTCTTCAATGTAGGTCAGTTCCCTTAAGAATTTAAAGTTGCCTTTGAACACATAATTACCTGATACTTAAAAACTGTTTCTTTAGTTTGAGATAAATTTGGGATATTATTAAACATTGTTTCTTTTGAATCTAATCTGGTGAATACAGAGCTTTAATGGAAGTATTTCCTAGACCTTAATACTTGGAAATACAAAGGGAAAAGAGTACTATTTTTCTAGAAAAGTATGAGACACAGTTTTAAAATAATAGTTTAGTTGGGGAAAGGGCTATTTTTTTGGAGCTTTGCTTTAATTAATCGTAGCCTCATTTCTGACACCTAGACTCTGTCAGTCAGCCAGCAGTGGACAGCAGCTCACTACCACACAGGTCCAGGCAGTCCTTCCTGTAGCAATGCACCATGCACGGGCATTGTGTGCAACAACCCAGAAATTGTTACAGTTGGAGAAGATGGCCGGATAAATCTCTTCAGAGCTGATCACAAGGAAGCTGTAAGAACTATAGGTAAAAAAAGTCATCTTTCTTTGGCCTGTCTTACAGTAATTGAGCACCTCCCATGTGCAATGCCAGGGGTTTAATGTTTGAGGGATTTAGAAATATACAAAGCAGGATCCCTTTATCAAGATAGTATGTTGATAAGGCCTGTATGAAGAACTGAATAGAAGAAAGAGAAATTTGTGGGGAGGAGGGTTGGAAGGAATTATCGGATAAAGAATTGAGGGGCAGGACAATTCATTAATCTAGATTCTAGACAATAAATAATACTAAGAAGTGGCACACCAGATACAGGGAATAGCATAGAGGCAGGGTAAGGCCGTGCAGAGAATGACAGAAAGTGTAGTCTGACCTGACTTTAGGTATTTGTATAGGAGAGTTGAGAGATGAAACAAGAAAGGTAAATTGCAGTCAGGTTGTGAAGAATCTAACACATATTTTAGGTAGGTGGCTGAGGAGCCATTGAAAGTTTTTGAGAAAAGGGGTAATGTACCCACATCATGTTTTAGAAGGATTATTTAGTTCAGTGGTAGTGGTTTAGTTGCTAAGTCATGTCTGACTAGTGTAATAGTTCTCAACCATATTTTGTACAGACTTGCCTGAGGAGATTTTTAACAGCCTATCACCCTAGACCTCCTGAATTAGAACTTCTATGAATTGAGCCCATGAATCAGTTTTTTGTATTGTTATTATTTTTAGTTCTGAGGAATACCATTTGTTTAGCTTTGAAAGACTTCTGGCCTGGTGACAGTTTGGAGGAGGGTCACAAAACAAAAGTTTTTAAGTATATACTAAATAAAGATGTGTAAGCTTAGACACACTAGGAAAAACAGAAGGACCATGAAAGCAAACAGGAAGAAGTTCATGGCAGAAGAAGAGAGAGCTGATGAGGATAAAGATGAATTGATTTGAGATGAGTCAGCAGAATAACACAGGGTCAGAATGAGCTCTGTAGGAAGCTGTGGTGTTTGGCCCAACAGAATGAAGGTTCTGGAGGAAGCAGTTCAGTTCAGTTGTTCTTTGTGACCCCATGGACTGCAGCACGCCAGGCTTCCCTGTCCATCACCACCTCCTGCAGCTTGCTCAAGCTCAATGTCCTTCGAGTCAGTGATGCCATCCAACCATTTCATCCTCTGTCACCACCTTCTTCCCCTGCCTTCAATCTTTCCCAGCATCAGGGTCTTTTCCAATGAGTCAGTTCTTCACATCAGGTGGCCAAAGGATTGGAGCTTCAGCTTCAGCATCAATCCTTCCAATGAATATTCAGGACTGACTTTCTTTAGGATGGACTGGTTTGATCTCCTTGCAGTCCAAGGGACTTCAAGAGTCTTCTCCAACACACAGTTCAAAAGCATCAATTCTTCAACACTTAGCTTTCATTACAGTCCAACTCTCACATACATACATGACTAGTGGAAAAACTGTAGTTTTGACTACACAGACCTTTGTCGGCAAATAATGTCTCTGCTTTTTAATATGCTGTCTAGGTTGTCTAGGGTGAAGCAGTGATGGGAGATAAAATTGGATTATAAAGGGACTTGGACAGCTGTCTCAGAAATGGAGGGTAGTACTCTTACGTGGAAACAGAAATATGTGAAAACTTAGTCCTCTATTTGGAAAACAGTTCAGATGTCCTGTGAGTGATATAATTTTTCTACCAAAGGAGAGTCCATTTTAACATATGTTCCCATATTTTTCCATAGAAATAAAACTGTGACTTATTTAAAATTTTACTTGTAATCTTTCAGTCAACAGAGGGAAGGCTATTTAAGGTATTCATGGAAAAGTGGTGGCCTATTAACATACCCTGCGGTTTTTTTAATTTACAGACAATGCAGATAGCAGTACACTCCACGCTGTAACCTTCCTTCGAACTCCTGAGATTCTTACAGTAAATTCAATTGGACAGTTAAAAATATGGGATTTTAGACAACAAGGAAATGAGCCCACTCAGATATTATCACTGTAAGTTTTGATTTGTAATTTCAATAGTGTAAAACAAATTTGTTTATTTATAGCAACTAACTTTATAAGCCATATTGTATTTTAATTTCATGTTAAGAGTAATTTCTGATTAACTTTGATAAAGCAAATACAGTTGACCCTTGAACAATATAAGGGTTAGAGTCACTGACCCTCTATACACGCAAAAATCCATGTATACTTTATAGTCAGTGCTCCATATTCCAGGAATCCTCTGTACTGAAGGTTCCACCTTCCCAGATTCAACCAACCTCGGATCATGTTGCAGTGTACATCTACTATTGAAAAATACTCGTATGTAAGTGGACCCATGTTGTTCAAGGTCAATTGTATAATTTGATGGGCTTGATAATACCTTGCTGCATTTAATAAATATTTGTAATATTGATTCAGAAGTTTATATTTTCTCTTTGAGGTGTATATTAATTAATGGGGTACTTATTTTTGCTCATCAGATGATCCTATTAATAGTGAAATAATACACTCTAGATGTGATTGGGAGGAAAATATGGTCCAAGATACTTTTTCTAACAGAAATCCCCTTTCTATGTGTGCAGCCTCCTCTTCTCTAGATAATAGTATGTGTCAAACTGAAAAATATATATGTAAACTAAGCATTAAATAAGACAGAGCAGAAGTAAGGAGTATGCTGTTTTGTTGATATATAATGCTTTTTAGAAGCTAAGAAATGGGAAGCAACCTAGATGCCCATCAGCAGACGAATGGATAAGGAAGCTGTGGTACATATACACCATGGAATATTACTCAGCCATTAAAAAGAATTCATTTGAATCAGTTCTAATGAGATGGATGAAACTGGAGCCTATTATACAGAGTGAAGTAAGCCAGAAAGATAAAGACCAATACAGTATACTAACGCATATATATGGAATTTAAAAGGATGGTAACGATAACCCTATATGCAAAACAGAAAAAGAGACACAGATGTACAGAACAGACTTTTAGATTCTGTGGGAGAAGGCAAGGTTGGGATGTTCTGAGAGAACAGCATTGAAACAAGTATACTATCAAGGGTGAAACAGATCACCAGCCCAGGTTGGATGCATGAGACAAGTGCTCAGGGCTTGCACTGGGAAGACCCAGAGGTATGGGGTGGGGAGGGAGGTGGGAGGGGGGATCGGGATGGGGAATACATGTAGATCCATGGCTGATTAATGTCAATGTATGACAAAAACCACTACAATATTGTAAAGTAATTAGCCTCCAACTAATAAAAATAAATGGGAAAAAAAAAGAAAAAAAAGAAAAGCTAAGAAATGGAAATATTTTGCATATCTTACCATCAAATTTTCTTGTTCCATATGTGTCCAAATTGAAGAGAGAATGAATAACTCTAGGCTTTAATTCCCCCTCAGAATTCTAGTATTTAGAGGTATATTTAATGAGAGATCTTGTCTGGAAGATCCCATGGACAGAGGAGCCTGGAGGCTACAGTCCATGGGGTCGCAAAGAGTTGTACACAACTGAGCAACTTCACTTTCACTTTCATATTTAATGTAGTCAGGTTTTTGACATAATTTAAGTTTACCCAGTAGCTCCAGCCACAAAATTATCATTTAGTTAATGGGATAACACTTGTTTCATGGGTTGTTCAATGATTAATTACACTTTACCACTGTTTGAAGTCATTGTATTTCCCATTAAAGGACTGGTGACCGAGTGCCACTCCACTGTGTTGATCGACATCCCAACCAGCAGCACGTTGTAGCTACTGGAGGCCAGGATGGAATGTTGAGTATTTGGGATGTTCGACAAGGTACAATGCCTGTGTCTCTGCTGAAGGCTCATGAAGCTGAAAGTAAGTCTTGTGAAGATACATGAAGTTTTTGGTGGGTGAGCTATACAATGTAGTGTTAGCAGATTTCCATAAATGATACATATGGATCATTCTACAGCAGAACTTTTGACTGGATTGAATAGATTTATAATAATTAGCAGAGAAGGCAGTGGCAACCCACTCCAGTATTCTTGCCTGGAGAATCCCAGGGATGGAGGAGCCTGGTAGGCTGCCATCTATGGGGTCACACAGAGTCAGACATGACTGAGCGACTTCACTTTCACTTTTCACTTTCATGCATTGGAGAAGGAAATGGCAACCCACTCCAGTGTTCTTGCCTGGAGAATCCCAGGGAGGGGGGAGCCTGGTGAGCTGCCGTCTATGGGATCGCACAGAGTCGAACACGACTGAAGCGACTCAGCAGCTGCAGCAGCATAATAATTAACTCCTTTTTTATTTGACATTTACATTCTTTAACATGCTTGTTATACATAAAACTGTAGTGATTATCCATATATGTTTATCTTTATGTGCTTATTTTTTAGGATAATTTTTAGAAATAGAATTGATGAGTCAAAAAGTTGTTATAATTTTAAAGCTGTGATTCATGTTGACAAATTGTTCTACATAAAAATAATAAACAGTTTATATTGTCATACCCAGTATGTCAGAATGCACTTTTCCCATGCAAAATGCAGGTTGTTATTTTTAATATTTGCCAGTCTGTGTGTTCTTCAATTTATTATTATACCTTTTTTTTTTTCTTTTAGCAAGAACAAAAGATATAGGCTCTTGCCTTTTTTTTTTTTGTTTTTTTATTTTAGTGGAGATGTTTTGGCTGAACAGAAATGTTTCATTTTATCACCACAGGTCAGGGTGGATTATAGTTTTAAATTCTGTCTTAGGAAAAGTTGGTATTAATGCTTGAATAAAAGTGTAGAAGAGCAAATGTTATACCAGTATTGTAACTTCGAAGCTATAAAGTTTCACGTCATTAATACTTGGGGAAGATAAATAGTTTTTAAGATTATATATAAGAAGCAAATAGAAACTGTTTCCCTCTTCTCTGTATGGCTCTGTGGGGCGGGGCAGGGGGGAAGAGGGGGGAATGAATAGGGTATGCATCAGAGTCTGTTGTTGCTAACCTAGTGGTAGGTAGAGTTATAAACTTTCAAAGCTCTTCTCACCAGCCTATTTTTAAATGCCAGCCTGTATTGTTAAGCAGAACACACTAGTGGCTTGTAGTGTATTTCGATTCATCCTGACTGTTGGCTAGAGGTTTGTTTTCTAATTGGAAAGTATATAAATACGTAAGTGTCTAGATTTGGGCAGCCTGCAATGGCTCTATTAGGCTTTTCTTGTTTTACTTTGTTTTAGTGAAACAGCATGAATGTACTTTACACAGTCACCCAGAATACATTCTTTTCTGGAGGAAGGTCACCTTTTTGTTCTGCAGCATGTTTAATTGTGGTAACTGTCAGGATGAAAATGCCAGCTTGCAAACATGTGCCTTGCACTTTTTATACGACACTCTGGGTGCTTTCTGTGCTGCCTCTGTAAGCCTACCTAACCCAGGATCACAGAAGCCTTGCTCACAGATTCCTTTTTTCACCTTCATGCTGCAGATAACTTCCTGAGGAGTCCTGGCCAGCCCTTGGCTCCCAGGTGACTGTTGGCACATAAAGTTCCCTTAATGCTTAGAGCTTGAGGTGCCCCCAGTCCCAAGCTGGCTTCTTAAAAGTCCTCCATCTGAAACTGGATCCAGATTCTTGAAGCCTTTCCAGGTTTTGGCTTGTTGAGAGCTAGTTGCTATTTCTGTGATACAGAGCAGAGTCTTGGCATGAGCCAGAATTGGACTCTGCCTCTTAGAACTTCATTTGTATACTGCTTTTATGGTCTTCCCTCTCTCCCTTTCCAATAATAAAACCTTCAAATATTAATGACATAGAAATTGAAAATGAAAGAACTTAACAATTTTCAAAAAATCTTTTCAGAATTATCCCATTGTTATATTGGGTTGGCCAAAACTTTGTTCGAATTGCCATAAATTGATGTGAAAAAACCTGAACACACTTTTTGGCCAACCCAATACTCTTATATAAAAAAGCAGTAGGTCAGATGACTAGGGTTTATTTTCATTCATTTGCTGGCCCGATACACCAGTAGATTTAGTTGACGTCTTTATCCTATCTACATGTTTCAGCCATTTGAAGCATTATATTATGCTTTCTCTTTGACACTGAAGCCTTTGATTTTTATCACAGGCTTGGAGTTTGAAGGTGTGTGATGGAGGTTAACGGACGATATGCCTAGAGGTAGGGTTTTGATGTTGGTTTAACTGACCTTGGCTCTTATCTCACAGTGTGGGAAGTTCACTTTCACCCATCCAACCCAGATCACCTGTTCACTTGTTCTGAAGATGGATCTCTCTGGCACTGGGATGCCTCCACAGACGGGCCTGAGAAATCGTCACTCTTTCACCAAGGTAAAATGTTTTGATGAAGATTCTTGTGGGCAACTTGAGATTATATTTTTATATACTAAATGAGAAATACTCATATTTTTAACATTAAGGAATGAGAGAAGGTTTCCATTCTGTGGCCTCAGGGTAAATTTTAGTATCACAGGACATGAAATCTATCAGCTGCTGACCACTATACTGCTGACAACTAGAAATGCTATTAGCTGGCTAACTTTGTAAGTACATTGTTGTGGGCCCTCATGCCATAGAATAGGCACTGATCACTCTCTTACGTTACATTGTCAAAGGTGTATGACAAGACAAAAGTTGATCTTTTATGTATTAAGGTACTGGTTTCTCAGAATAAAAGGCTCTGTCTCCTGATTAAAGACAGGTAAGTAAAGGTTGGACTTCCCAGGTGGTGCTAGTTGTAAAGAACCCACCTGTCAATACAGGAGACCTAAGAGGTGCGGGTTCAATCCCTGGGTTGGGAAGATCCCCTGGAGGAGGGCACGGCAACGCACTCCAGTATTCTTGCCTAGAGAATCCCATGGACAGGGGAGCCTGGTGGGCTACCATCCATAGGGTTGCAAAGAGTTGGACACGATTGAAACGACATAACTTAAGTAAAGGTCATCCAGAAACTATACACTTAAAATCAAGAAGTATTTTTATTTCTATTTTTGGTATTTTCTAAGCTTCCTGTTTTTGAGCTTGCCTGTGACCACAAACTTTGTTCAATCACTCAGCAAATGTTTATCAAGTGCCATGTGCTAGGTACTCTTCTAGGTCTTAGAGCCCATGATAGTGAGCAGAAAAGCCTTGAGGCATGTAGAGCAAATATTCCAGTAAACAGTAAGTCAGTAGATGATGTTTCAGTAAAAGTCCAATCAGAAAAGCAGAAACTACCCTGGGTTTAGAAGGAATTGTTTTCATGTGTGTTGGGCTAGAAGAACGAAGAGCAAATAGCAAAAAGGAGGAATGCCCAGAAATGAACAGTTGTTAGTAACCTCCACTGTCCTGTTACAAGTGCTGTCAGAGTTGGCTCTGGATCAGCAGAAAAGGTGCCACCTCAGCTGGGGCTGGAATCACTGTACTGTCAGAAACCTGGAGCTTTTTCCACCCCACCCTACTCCCCACAGCCTTTCTGCCTTCTCACCCGCAATAGTTATCTCCCACACGCCGGCTTTGCCTGGAAGGCAGATGGCAAGGGAGCCTGGCAAAAGGAATTCACTCCTACAGTACATAGCAGAGCACAGCAAAGGAGACAGAGCAAAACGGAAAAGACCTGATCAAATACCCTGATGATGGTGCCGAAGAGTGGAGAGAGGAGGACGATAAAAAATTAATCGGGGAGGGGCCACGGGGCAGAGGAGAGAAGATCTGAGCAGAGACCTGAAGAGATGAAAATAGCAGTCACAGGCAGCATTCCAGGTAGAGGAAACACCAAATTCCAAACGCCTGAGGCTGAGACAGAAGGGCCAGTGTGGCCGCCGCTCAGCAGGCCGGAGGCGGAGTAGGTGGTAGGGCGGAGCTGAGGAGCGGGGCTCTGCAGACTGGGAGCGGGCCTCTGCAGACTGGGAGCGGGCCTGGGATTTCCTTCTGACATGACCCAGAGCCACTGGAGAATTCTGAGCAGGGGAGTGGGGTGATCTGTCTTAGGTTTCCAATCAGTCGCTTTGGCAACTGTGGGGAGAGGGTTGGAAAAGTGGAAGCAGGGAGACCAGGAAAGAGACTTTGCACAGTGGTTCTAATGTTCCTTTTCACGGTATTCAAGAGTAATATAAGACATCGGAGCAAAAGGTAAACAGAAACTAAGAAGGAAAAGGCCAAAACTTCTCCCGAAAAATTCTGGAAAAGTATGCAATGTGCGGAGCATGGAGTATGCCTGTGTTAATAACTTCATGTATGGAGAAACTACTAGTTTTATTCGTTTCTAATAAATACCCAGGAGTAGCTAAGCACTTGGTTTTTTATTTCTTCTTCTACCCCCACTATCTTGCATTTGAGATTTTATAGTTTGAAGAATGCTGGTTAGATTAGAAATAGTCATTTACTATATCCTGTGTCTGGTATTGCAAGGAACAGTATTAGACACTGTGAAAAAGTAAAATAATCTATACAACCTGCTTTTAAGGAATACTTAATTTAGTTTTAATTTACGAGAAGGGGCCACAGAAAGTTAAATCATGATATAAGAAATGTTGCAAATAGTAAATTATTAGGGGTGCATACAAGTGCTGAGGGTTCCAGGAAGGAAAAGAGAAGCATGAACTAGAGACATCTGAACAGACTTCTCAGAAAAGGAAATTGAGCTGGGCTTTAAGAATCAGCAAGATTTGAACCCACTAATTTTTAAACTTCAAGGTATGAGAAACTTTGCCTTGTATTTCCAGCACTTAGCACAGAGCCTGGCATATAGTAGGTGTCAAACCATTTATTGAGAGTAGATGAAACCTGTCTTTATTTGATCTGGCAAAAAGTAGAAAGAAAATTTCAAATGAAGGCTAAAACTATAATTAATTATATGTTAAATGCAGAGCACTGTCAGAGATAAAAGTTTATAATTTGGTAGTGTTCTAAAATTCTACTTTTAAGAATATTTACCTAAAATAAACTCAAGAATAAAGGGAGATCTACAGCAAGTTGATTATATTTTTAGAAATATACAAATAAATATATTTTTAGAAATACTCAGAAATACATCCAGAAATTTTCTCATGATCACTTCATTTTTTGATTATCTAACCATTTAGGTTTCTACATATTATCTACATCTGTTCTACTTGTCCTTTAGCCATTTTGCTACATTTCTGAGACCTTCCATTAAAGTATAACCAGGAAGACAGGGTCAAAATGAATCCTGTGCTTTGCTGAAGAGTTCAAGTTTGAAAACCATATTATCCCATTAAATGATGTTTAATATCACTGACTTAAAAGCTTTTTGTCAAAAACAGTGATGTGTTATAATGGAATCATCAGCCTGTTATTCTTGAGAGTTAAAACAAGTTTATATCATTACATTTTTTTAAATATTAGAATTTCAGATATTTACTAGTATAAAATTGGTCTTGAACAATGTTTTCCCCTTTTCTTTTTGTTCCCAGGAGGAAGAAATAGTACTTTTTTGTCTCATAGCATTAGTAACCAAGCTAATGTTCACCAATCTCTTATAAGCTCCTGGCTCAGCACTGATCCTGCCAAAGATCGTATTGAAATCACAAGCTTGCTTCCTAATAGGACTTTGTCTGTAAACAGTCTGGATGTTTTAGGTCCTTGTCTTGTTTGTGGAACGGATGCAGAAGCAATTTATGTTACTAGACAGCTTTTTTCATGAAGATACTAAAAGATTTTAGGTAAAACATAATACAGTTACAGCCTTTCAAATGCCAATTTCTGTGCAAATTTTTGTTATTGGAAAATGTGAAATTTGTAAGGGAAACATCCGTAAACTATTGTTAATGTTGATGCCCAGTCTGTTAGTTGAATATTGCTCTAACAGTTGCTGGAGTCTGATTGATGACCCATGGCAACAGAATTGAAACATGTGGCGGAACATCTGTGATAAATGCACTGCCTTCGGCACCATTCTAGACAGCTCATGGAACCAACTCTCCATTTTAGATGCTGTAGGGCTTACTAATGTCAAACCACCAACAGGTTCCTTTCCTTTTTATCAGCAGTATGTGGGGTATGGTATGCCCCTCCCTGGTGACATTTTCCAATACTAGTATTTATTCTCTGTACTGCAAGTATTTCTTCAGTTCTTCAACATTTTATTTCCTTAATAATTTCAGTAAACTTTCTTCAGTAAGAATTAAGTAGAGCAAAAATGACAGTTTTTGGTAGTGTTCAAATTTTTATTTAAAGTGAAAAATGTTTCAATGGGTTCCTTTATTAGAATGGGTTTGAATAGAACTCTGTCACCTCCTTAGACCCAGCTTTGTTTCTCTTGAAATGAAAAAAGACAAAATACATTTTTCCTAAGAATTTTTGCTTTTATTTAGTTTTTTTACACCATAGTTGAAAATTGCTGAATTGGACATTGTGCAATAAAATAGGATTTGACATTGGTAAGTGAGCCAGCTTCCAAACTAAAATTTGAGAGGTAACATGTATGAGACTAGCATGATGATGTGATAGGAGTAAAGAGTTTTGCTATCCTTAATTTTAATATTAATGATGACCTAACACATTTTGAGACAGTTTTATGATACTGTCTTTCCAAAGTTTGTTAAGAGTAAATGCATCATTGAATTGTAAAGACCTTAATGAAAGATCATTCCTGTTACACAGGAAGTGTATGTTTATTTACTTTACAGTTCCAACAACAGATAACTATGAGTTTTTGTCTTTCTGGCCCAATAAATATTTTCAGTTTTTTTATGTTGACTTACTCTCAGGATTTTGGGGGTTTGGAGTTTTTTTGGTCTACATTTTAAAATAGAATATATATATGCATTTGTTGTTCTGTATGTATGTATTTGGCTCAAAAAATAATTGACTAAAGGTATTTAGTACCTTTGAATTCCAAAGACTCAAAGACGGAAAAAAATGTTGCTGATAGGAATTTTTAATCAGTTTCTAGTTTTATTGCTGGGGCTAATTTTTAAAACTTTGTTATTACAAAAGCCATTCATTACAGAAAAAGCAGTCAAAAGAAAAAGTACTGATAATCTCAAACAGACACAGTTCTTTTCATACCACTTTGTATCCATTAATGTAAATAATTTTTCATAAAAAATGAAATATACTTGTTATATTTGTGAATGCACATTCTCTCACAGTAAATACACAGATTCGGTAATAAAAGTATAGCTAAGAATTGTCCTTTTGGCTTCATACTTCCCTTTATAGGAATGCCTTACTGCAGCCTAAGCAGCAGCGCCCCTCTCTTCACTTAGCAGAGGCATCCTCGCATTCCACTCGGCAGCTCAGCATCCTTGCTTTGAACGGGCCCAGAGTTGATCCTCATTCCTGGGAGACCCTGGCTCCCAAGGGGCACATTTTCCATGTTCAGTGAATGGCAAATGCTTTGTGGCTCTGCTTTAATCATATTACCTGCTGCTGAAAAGTTGAAGGTTTCATGAATGCTGTTAGCACCCTTCTCAATTTCCAGCAGTAATGTAAATAATTTCTCTTGATTGTTATAGTAAATAATCAGTAGAGGGAGTGAACCAGATATATAGGCTTAGCATACTAGCTTGAACTGGAAACAAGTTTGAAGCTTTGATTTGATTTAAGGGTATTTGTAACCATAAGTAAAAGAAAGTACATTTGAATAGTGTTACATTTTCTATCAGTTGATGAGTTCTGCCAGATGTAATAAGAAACATAAGCTTTATGTAGTATAAATAAAACCCTTATTTATGAATTTGTTCATTCTCACTGCTTTCATTCATGAAAGCTATCAAATAGTTTCTTTTGAGGGCTCTAGGATCTCCAAGGTGAGCGATATCTTTGAAGGCATCTCCAACCTAAATTTAATCATCACATCCACAGATTCCCAATGAAAAATTTTCATCCAGCCTCTACTTGAAAATACATGATGATAAAATCTCCCATTTCCCAGTGTAGCCTCCTCGTTTGGACAGCTGTAAGTGATATAGCACATGGCAAGGTTTTAATGTGTGAGTGGGGTCCTAAACAATCCTATAAAAAAGGTAGAATCATTATTGTGGGTTAATGAAATGATCATGTGAACCTACTACATAGTAGGTTCACTATGAGACAAAGCCAACCACCAGTCATTTTATGGAATTTCCATTGTGTTGGGGTACTTTAAGTTTCCACTAAATAAATGAATTTTCACATACTGAACTGAAATTTGCTTCCATTTGTCCTCTTTACTTGGGAGCCACATAAAGCAAATTTAATTTCTTTCAGCATATATTCAGATATTCAGAACTACATATTGTAGCTGCTTTGGGGTAAACTTTTAAAATCTCTTTAGTGGTTTCTTGTGGGCAGGTTCCCTGTCCCACTTTTTTTGCCCTTTTTGGCTAAATCCGGCTTACCTTTCTGAACTCCTTTTAGGTGTCATTTTCTCGAGAAAGCCTTCGCTGGCCTCTTAACAATCTGGGCTAAATTGTACTCTGCATCAAAAGCCCATTGTGCAGAACTTGTACTGTGCTTCCTGCCATCTGCTGAGCAGCCTGTCTCCCTCTACTGGAGCATAATCCCAAGAACAGGGCCCATCTCTGAGTTAACACAACATCTGATAACAGTAAGCCCTGAATCAGTCTGAACTAAATTAAATTCACAATTATGTTTTCCCTTTTTTAAAAAAATGCCTCATTTGCCGAAGACCACCATTAAAGTGTGACTTCCAAAATTAATACTTTCTCAGTGCTATCTGCCTTGACTTGCTAAGAGTATGACAAATCTATCTTGGTTCTGGGTACAATATTCCTTTGTAGTGGCTGTCTCAGCCTTTTCTAACTATTTTGATACTTGTCCAATTAGACTGCTAATTTAACTTACACCTTTAATTTTTCACACCTGATACTCCCTAAACCATACCTCCCTATTCTGAAGTTAACGCCAATGGTTTTGATTCTTGGAATGGGTACATCCTTCCTGGTTAATAAGACAAGTGTTACGTCACTTTAGGAAAGAGCTAATGATCACCTTTCAGTCCTTTCTGCAGAAGCTGATCATTTTAGAATTGTCCAGCATGCTTGCTGCACCTTCATCCCCTTGGGTTAAATGGACTATAATGCTTAGGCACACTCCTAGAGTCTTCCCAAGTATCAGTGACAGCCAAGTCATTAGCATTCGGCTATAGTTGTTGAAATATTTGTAAACCAGCCTGATTTTTGACATTCGGCCCCATTCATTTATCTTGTTCACAAGGCTACTGTGAGAAAAACACCTGTGCTATAGCCATCTTCCTAGCCAAATTTTGGCATAATTGAAAAATTCCTTGTCCCTTGAGAATTAACACTTCTATTTCAAGGTAGTGTGGAAACGTCATCCATTTAATAATCCATTCTAGAATCTTGTCTAAGGAGCATACTAAGTTCACTAGTGTAGAATTTATATCAAGCCTTCATTTAAGCTTACGGTATCAAGATATCTAGCTCAGACTAGTTAGATGATCTGAAGCAATAGATGTGCTCTTGTTTTACAGATAATGAAATCTGGGTAGAGCCAAATTATGATATGCAACTGTTAAACTATTTCACTGGTATCATTCTGAACCATAATGTTAAGTGGCAATACAGAATAAAATAACAAACTAACAGTCTCAGTGGTAAAGAATCCACCTGCCAATGCAGGAGACACAAGACACTCAGGTTCGATCCCTGGGTTGGGAAGATCCTCTGGAGGAGGAAATGGCAACCCACTTCAGTATTCTTGCCTGGAAAAATCGCATGGACAGAGGAGCCTGGCAGGCTACAGTCCATAGAGTCGAAGAGAGTCAGACAACTGAGTAACTGAGCATGCACACACATACTTGACTACAGTCATCTTAACATCAAAACATTTTCAACACTTCACTATATTAGAAGAGAAAGCCACAAAGGAGGTGGGGGTGAGAAGACAGAATTAGGGAGAAGAGACTAAAATCTAGCTGATCAGGTAAAAAATTTTAATTACAAACTGTCATGACTGGACTTGGGGGGAAGAACGGTTGACAGCCCAACATAGCCATCAGATATGCATCAGTTTTCAAAACAATTTTTGTACAGACCATGGAAATAAGCTAAACTGTAATTAATACCAGACTGTAAAATACTAGCTGCAACAAATCAAAACACACTATACTTACTCCTGTATAGTATGGAATCAAAATTTCTTAGCTAGAGATCCTACAAGCAAGGATACCTCAGTAGCAATGAGCACAACTTGAACCCAGATTTGGTTTCTAACAACGTTCTCCCAATAAAAGGAACCAAGACTCCTTGGAGGGCAAGAAATAAACCAGGTAGTTTAGAGCATTTTGCAGTGCCAGAAAGTGAGAAAGGTTTTTTTTGTTGTTTTTTTAAGCTCGCAATGATGGGAGTATGTCACAGGGACACAGAAGCTAACTGGAAGAGCTCTTAACAGCCAAAGCTGGAAAAATTTGATCCATTTTAAAAACTCCCAAACTATTACAGAAATATCCATAAGTCCACACTAATAATGTTTGAAAAAAACTGGAGACACAAATCTGCTCAGCATTCCAAGTAATTTATGTAGATTCTCTGCTCTCAAGAAGGTGGAACACAATCCTCCACTCCTAAGTGGAGAACATGACTTCTCACAGTTGAGAACCTTCCCCTAAGATACTCTGAACTGGGAAGGCCTGTGTCCTCAGGACCACGGTGCTCTGCGACTTCTTCCACGTGTGCTGCCTCTGTTCCTGCAATCACCCAAGCATGCCATTTGACCCCTTACATCTGTTGATAAAAACAAAATGAGACAACTTACTCTACATAAATAAGCAACAAGGATTTTCTGTATAACACATGGAATTACATTCAGTATCTTGCAATAACCTATAATGGAAAATAATCTGAAAAACATATACATTTAGAACTGGGTCACTGCCGTACACCTGAAACTAGCACAATATTATAAATCAACTACACTTAACAACAACAAAAGCAAAATAACCTTCTTCCATGAAGCATTGAAGAGCTGAATAGGCCAAAGCTGGACCAAGGGTTTTCCATCACAGCGACACAAACACAAAGACCTTCAAACACAATGGCGTGTATTGTCATTCTTAAGACATCCAGCACTCCTAGTAGGTATTTCCTTGTCTTTCGCTTCCACCCCCTCCCAGTCTCTGCTACTTTTCATGTTGTTGGTTGGTTCTTCTCTTCTGAGCACTCCCTCTCTCTTCCCCTGCTCTTTTCTCCCTTGGCTTCACAGGAGTCAACCTCTTAATATATAGTGAAATTTCCTGAGCTCCTTGAATTATCCTGGAGTTTTCCCAAAGACAGTAGTTTTTGGAGATATCCACCTTTAGGTTTAGAGAGATGAAGAGCTTAAGTTCTGAGGGTTGGTGACAGAGGTGACAAGGTTCAGGGAGCAGTCTGCTCTTTCAGATACATAATCCTTCTAGCAAGGGCAAGCAGGCCCGTGAACATATTAGATTGACAGAAGTCATAGAATGTTGAGGCTGAGATACCCTGCAGGTTACCTAGTTCTCCAGTTGAAGACAGTTAAGACCTAGGGCCACTTTGGGTCATATTTTCTACAGACTCTGTGATTCTGGAATATAGATTTTCAACCAACCCCTCCTGGAATGTAATCTTTTAACAGAGGGTTTCACATTTGAACTTCTGCATACAGTAGCCAACAACGAATTCAACATCAGAAAAGTCTTAAAAACAAATAGTCTCCTCTAGTTAAAAAAGGATGAGATATTTGAAAATACTAACTGTATATATTTTCTAGAGGCAGAATTGGCAAAGAGTCTCTGTACAATGGGTGGAAAGGACCTTTAAACATCATAAACTCAATGATCCTATCCGAAACTTTTAATTCAGTCTAACAAGAAATAAAGCCTCTTCTCGCGGTCATCATTATCCCAATTACGGCAATAATGACTTCTACCGATTCGGTTGGCCGATCAAAATCTCTAAACTCCCTGGTCTGTCCCGGTTCGAGAATATACTAATCCGGCTGATTCAGCAAATTCTTAAACGCAAGAATTCACTCGGGGAAAGTGCTAAGCAAAATTGTACTTATTTCAAAGTCTCTAGAAATCCCGAATCCCGAATGTCCACAGCTAGGTTTCAGAGCTCACTGCTGTTTCCTTTTGAGAATTAAACTCCTTCAGATACGCATCTTTTATTCTATACTCGGCCACAGAAAGAGCTCAAATTGAAAAGAGAGAGACACTGAAATACAGGAGTGGGCTTGGGAGGAGGGAGCCTGGCGCCACCAGACGGCGAGTCACTGGGCAGCGCGAGGCGGGGGCGACGCAGCCGGCGGACGCGCAGACTAGCGGGCGACCGCAGAGGGAGGGAGGCCGCAGGCGGCGCGCTCGCTCCCCGCCGCCTGGCGCGCAGAAGCCCCCAGTCCTCGGCCCCCGCGCAAGCGACGCCGGGAAATGCCCACATCCGGGAAACCTGCAAGGGAGTGCGGCGGCGGCGACACCGAGTGAAAGGCAAAATGGCGGCGGCGGCGGTGGCCTGGTGCTGAGGGGAGAGCCAGGTCCCCGCGACCTCCGCGACGGGCCGCGCTGGCCCGCGGCAGCCCCCCGGCGCCTCTGTCCGCCCTGCCCCCTCGGGGATACTTGGGGTCCCCGGGAAGGGCTCCGGCCGCCTCGGCGCCCGCCCTCGGGCCCGTGGCCGCTGTCCAGGAGCCCCGCTGTCCCCCTGCAGGTAGGTCCGAGGCTGGCGTAGCGGGTGGGGCGCACTCTCTCCTCTAGAACCTGAGTTGGCGGGGCGGTGGCCGTGGGGGCCCACGCCCATCCCCTCTGGCGGGGGTCCAGGAGCTGCTGTGGACGGGCGGGCCGCGGTGGCCCAGTGCGGGCCCGATTTGGCTGGTTGCACGGACCTGAGAGGAGCCCTGCCCTGGGGAAGCGAGGCTTGGCCGCGCCCGGGGCTGCAGGAAGAGCCCCGGGATTTGAGGCCTTGGAGGTTCAGGTTAGGCTGGGAGGGACCTGTGCCGCTGGAGGCCTTGCGCGAACTGTCTTCTCCCACTCCTCCACCCTTATCCCCAGCGCGCTCGGGTCAGCGGTATTTAGGAAGGAGGGAAAAGCGAAAAGTGGTTCTGAAGGAAATGTGCAGCAAAAGAGCCACGGTTCTTTCATCCCAGAGGAACCAGATGCTATATACCTTGAACAAATTCTGCGAATTTCTGTTTACAGTCCTCTATAAATAAGGTACTGTACATAGTTGGAAGGGGTAGGAGAGCTGGAGGGATCATTACTGAGGAGTGTATATATAAACACAGAAAAGGAAGGAAAGGAAATTAAGGGGACACTGTTTATTATAACTTCAAAAAGAATTTGTATCACAAAGAATGACTTTCAGGTGACTTGATTTCACCCCATTCTCTCCGATTGAAAGTTGTTTTCTTCAGTTGAAAGGACTTCTCTAAGGGAGCAAAATTTAATGTCTGTTGACCCATATGTTCATATTACTCAAAATATATTATCGGGTAGAAGTTATTCATAAATCTGGTGGGAAATAGGTATAATCTCACACACAAATAATATTGTTTCACTCCAGTTTGGGAAATGGGTTTGAATCAGAAGCTTGTCAGGCCTTTATGGATTATATATTGGAGATTAAAAAAATTTTTTTTTATCAAATTAACTCCATGTGGAAGAAGAGGTAGGACTCTTATCATTGGAATGAATATTCTCTGCTAAGGTGTCTACATTTGTGATTTAATAAGTTGACAGACAGGTAAAATGAGCTTGTTGATTCCCTAAGGCAATGGAGGAATTTGACTGATTTAACAGTAAAAGAAGTAGCATTGTGTTCCCCTGATCAGCTGCTACTGCAAGAAAGTAGATCATGGTACATGCCAGGGAAGGCACACTTTCTTTGTGCTTGAATATTTATTGAATGTGACTCAGCACTCTTCAAAAGCAAATAATAAATGCTTCTGCTACATATTTTTGATATGATATATAGATTTCCTTCTGTAGGTTCTTCGGTTTTCTCTTTTTTAAGTTTTTGTTTGTTTGCTTTTATATTTCTGGTTGTGCATGCAGGCTTTCTCTAGTTGTGGAGAGCGGGGGCTACTCTCTAGTTGTGCTGTGCAGGCTTCTCATTGTGGTGGCTTCTCTTGCTGAGATTCTAGAGCGTGGGCTTCAGTAGTTGTGGCGCTCAGGCTTAGTTGCTCTGCAGCGTTTGGAATCTTCCTGGACCGGGGATCGAACCCGTGTCCTCGGTGTTGGCAGGCCGATTCTTATCCACCAGGGAAGTCCCTTTGTTTTTGTTTTTAATGCTTCTCCTTGTTACTCTGCATAAATGTAGTATTGGAATAGTGTCCACTCTGATGATTTAGTTTTCCTTCTAGATATTACATTTAGATTAATGGGGGATTTTTGTTGACTGCAAAAGTAATTTAGTCATTGGTCAACATTTTTATCAAGTATAAATGGCAACCCTTTTTCAGCATGAAGATAAAATATAGTGATTGTTTTCACTTTTGATAAATTCTTAGAAAGTGAGTTGGAGAAAACGTCATCAATATGCAGAGATTCTTGAATATTGCTGTGAGAGCAGCTAAGGCTTTGCTGCTAAGATGGTACATGTTACTGTTTCTGTTCTCATAGCTGATTTAGTCAAAGTATGGAGACATGCTGTCTTTTTATAAAACCAATCCCACCTAAGTAACACTTTGAAATCTCCTTCTGTAATGGGATCTATTCTTCTTAAAAGCTGGACAAGATATCAGTGATATGTTTTGAGACTTACATTTGTACTTTTTAAAAAAATAAATATGATAATTTATTGTAAAAGGAAGAAATCTAGGGCACATTATTGTTAATGCAGCCCTTTTATCCCTGGAAAATGGAACTCATACTGAGCTTTGAATCTCAAGGGGAAAGGTATGGGGGAAGGGTATGGAAGGAGCTCATTTTGTTCTCTGTGTACATCAGAAAACTCTCTTAGCAAGCTGGACTTCCAAGTGTTGAATAATGGGATAGTCAGAACAGTTATGATCCACAAGTTTATTTAAAAAGAAAAAAGAAAAACCTTCTAATTTTGTGTTGGGGTATAGCCAATCACCAATGTTGTGATAGTTTCAGGTGAACAGCAAAGGGACTCAGCCATTCATATAATGTATCCATTCTCACCCAAACTCCCCTCCCATCCAGGCTGCCACCCAACATTGAGCAGAGTTCCATGTGCTACACAGTAGGTCCTTGCACGTTTGATCAAGGTCTGGACTTTCTAGGAAATGGAGGTTTTGTCAGTCCAGTCTAACAAATTGAAGATTTCCTTCAGAGAAAGAATCATAATCCCTTAGGAAGACTCAAGATGTAGGTATAATAAAAAGAGCCCTGGACTGGTTCAGGTTATGGTGAGTCCATCTGTAGCATGACCTCCAGCTGGCTATATGATCTTAGGCAGGCCACTTTACCTCTCTGATCGATCTTCTCATCTGAAGAATATATACATATATGTATATATATATATCCCCAAGACATCTTATGCTCTTGTGATTTAGCAGGAAAAATAAATTTTATTTGACTATGCAAAGTGCATTTGGATAGGATAACAACTAACATTTCAATAAAAACTTCATGAAGGAAGCATTTGGATGGTACCTTAAAGGCTGGGTATCATTTCTACAAGAAATATGGCAGAGGTTTTCCCAAGAAGAGTGAACAGGAAGAGTAAGAACATGAAAGTAGAAAAGCACAAGGTACATTAGCTGAGAGCAAGTAATTTGGTTCGATTAGAGTGTCTGTTACATCCAGGAGAATCTGGGTGGGTAAGATGGTGAAAAGAGTAAGAAGATAACATTTATTGAGTCAGGCACTTATTCTAAACATTTGACATGTATTAAACTTATTTAATGCTTAAAATAACCCTGTTTAAATAGGACTGTTGCCCACATTTGAAGATCACAAAGCTAGTTACTAGTGGAACTGGGATTTGTACCCTGCTCTTTGACCCAGATCTCTGGCTTTAATTACTAAGCTAAAGGAATCATTGAGGGCTCTGGAGTACTGAGGTAACATGGTCAGAACTATGTATTAGAAAGACTCATCTGGCACCAGTGTGGTATGGGTTAAAGAGGTAAGCTGTTAGGTGTTGAAGAGTTGTTTTAAAATTTTTCTCTACTTCTTGAGTTTTCACATATCAGTTTCATATTTGTTAATGCCAGGGTCAACTATACATTGTTGGAGGGTTTGTAAATTAATATAGCTTTTTGGAAGGCAACCTAAATAATACGTATCAGAATTTTAAATACACATTCTCTTTGACCCAGCAATTCCTTCCACTTCTAGGTATTCATCTTAAAGGGAAATGCTCAGTAATTGGCACACAAAGTGTTGTTTTTTTAAAATGGATTGTTTCAATGGTTACAATTCTGCAAATTTACTTTAAATGATTGAATTATGCACTTCATTATTTATTTATTTTTGGCTATACCACCACATGGCATGTGGAATCTTAGTTCCCTGACTAGGGATCTAACCCATGCCCCATTGCAGTGGAGGTCCCAACACAAGAATTTTTATTGCTGCAATTTTTATTAACTTTTATATGTACAAAGAACATGTGTATACATGTAAGCTATGAAGCATAATAAAATGAATATCCATGAACTCATCACCCATCCTCAGAACTGGAATATTACCAATACAGTTGAAGTTACCAGTGTTTAAAACATTATAATAGCAAAATATTGGAAATAACATAAAGGATCATCAGTAGGGGATAGATAGTTATGATACATCTACATGATGTAATTCAATATGGTTATTTTAAAAGATGAGGTTGAATTGTCAGTTTCCTCCACTCCATGATACCGTTAATAAGTCTAAAACAAGCAGTCTTTTTAGTAAGTTTTTCAGGGCAAAGAAAATAAACTTGGTTTTTTAACTAAGCTTCAATGGCATACATTTATCCCTTCAATGCCTTTCAATTTTTCTGAGCTTCAGCCTTATTCACATTCAGAATCTAGAGTTCTTTTCATTTACTTTAGGCTTCATATAACATCATGATGGTGTGTTACTTTTTATAACCCCAGCTAATAATCTTCAACCTCTTTATTGTCTTTATGATTGAAATATAATTTGAGGCATATTGAAGAATACTGGAGTTTTGTCTTCCTTTCCTCTTTTCTTAAACTCTTAGTTTTTTTTTTTTATCTGAATTGAGTGAGTTATTGCTAGAAATTAAACAACTTCTGAAGGTAACTCAAAAGGTTTTAACAGATATTTCTTGTCTGAGTGCTTGTCCTTCATAAAAGACTCTTTCCTTTGAAAATTCTGTGATCTCACTGAAATTTGACAGCTGTTTATGCCTTTAATTGCGTTGCATGTTGGATGACAGTTTCTGAATACATAATGCTACATCATAGTGAAATGTCTTCAAAGACATTTTGAGCATTAATCAAAGGTCTAGATTCAACCACATGTGGTGCTGCCAGTGAAAATAATGCAGTTGAAGTGACAAGGAAATTTGACCTTTTACTTATGGTCAAGTTACATGTGTTCTCTGCTGTTCTAGATCTTCTCTGCTTTGGAGCTGGCAAATTCCTTTTAATATTGATTTTAAGATATGCTCAATTTCAAAAATGTTAAAATGTGGAAAAGCATGTATCTTGGAATCAAGAAAACACTATACTTTCTATCCTAGAAAGACATTCTTAGTACTGTGTTACTCTTGCTAGCAAGTTGGGCCCTAAGCAGCAGTAGGTAGATTCACACACAGGTCCTGTGTTCTGTATGTCCAGTAATCTCTCCATCAGGTCCAGATATAGCTCCTCTGGGTCCAGAGATCTGTGAAGTTATCCTCACTCTTGCTGTCTGTCATCCTCTCTGTTACCCTTCACTCACCGTGTACACAATGGTAGAACAAGGACAGGAGGGCCGTAATAAGCACTACTATTAGAAAAGAAGAATGGGGGACTTCCCTGGTGGTCTGGTGGTTAAGAATCTGCCTTGCAGTGCAAGGGACACCAGTTCGATCCCTGGTCTGGGAAGATCCCACATGCCGGGGAGCAACTGAGCCCCGGCTCTAGAGCCCACATGCTGCAACTACTGAAGCTGTGTGCCTGGAGCCCTTGCTCCACAACGAGAGGAGCCACTGCAGTGAGAAGCCCTTGCGTCGCGACTAGAGAGGAGCCCCTGCTTGCCACAGCTAGAGAAAGCGCGAGTACAGCAATGAAGACCCACCATAGCCGTAAATAAGTAAATCTTTTTTAAAAAAGAAAAGAAGAATGGGAAATAGCAGTTTCTGATAAAACAATTTTAAAACCTCCACAGGCAGATCTTGTGAAAGCAACCAGCCCTGGAGGAAGAGGAGATTCCTGGGAGGAACTGCCTCATCCTTTGTTCTCTGTTACTGTTGGCCATTGTTCTCCAAGAGCCAGGGAGTTCTTTTTCATTTTCCATCCTTAGTCACCTGTGAAGCATGAGTTTTGGGGAAATATTCTTCTTTGGAAGGTGCAGATCTTTTTTGACTAAGTTATTGCTCAAAGAAGTTAAGAGCCCAAGGGTTTTTGTTTTGTTGCCCAAGAGCTGAAAGTTTTTTTCGTTTGAGCTTGAATGGTTAACAAAACAGTTTCCTCAAAGTTAGAAAGCCTCTGATGTGTTTAGTTCCAGTCAGTTCCATGTGTCAGTAACCATACAAAAGTTCACATGTGTTAGGAACCTCATCCAAAGATTTAAGAACTCTCGTTTCTCTTCTCAATTGGTTATTTGAGGGAAGACCATACCCTTAATGTTGGTTTTTTTGTTGTTGTTGTTTGTTTTAAGCCACTGAGGTACTTTAGGTAGCTAAGAGGTTTCAGTGAGCATCTGTGTTCAAAATCTTTCACTTCTGTCCCTTCGTGTTTCAATCTAGAAGCAAGCTGCTTTTCCAGTTCTGCAAGACTTTAAATTTCTGGACTCTATCCCTTTCTATTTTTGTTTACAAATAAGCTGCTGCTTTCATGACATTATCCTTTATTTATAATGCTTTCCCAGATAGCCAATAGCAGCCTACATACATTTCTAAGATTCTCTTTTCCTAACTCATTTCGTGGAACTACAAGTTCAGTAGGGCTCCTTGTTACCTTGTAAGTTATAACAGGCAAATCACTTTATCAAATATTTTGCTACTGTGAAACATGGTTCTCCATTTGTCCAGCCTCCAGTATCAGTTCCCTCGAAGCCCTCAGCCTGACCACTTAGCCAGTACCATATTATGTTTATGTTATAGCAGCCCCTCACTTCTAGGTATCAACTTCTGTATTAGGATAATGAGAGACTAGGTATACAGATACACAGTGGCCAGATCATATGTGAAAACAGAACTGGGATGCACAGTCTTAGTGGCAGTAGTCCCAAAGAGTCAAGTCTTGATCAGTAGTTGCCACCTTGCCTCAGGACCAAGCAGAGAAACCAAATATGCTTCCCAAAGCAATCAGGATGCTGTACTTCTAGTTAGCCGGCCTCCAACTTCCCTGTGGTAGAGCATTCCTGAAGTCTTCCCTCTTTTTTCAGTATAAAGTTTTTTCACTCCCATGCCTGCCTTTGAGTCTCTGCTAAACACAAGTGATAGTGGCTAACTGCCTTCCTGTAGTAAGCTCTGAATAAATAGACTCTGCTTGTTTTGGATGGTCTTTATTGCCACATAATACTAAACTGTTTTGTGGTAACAAATCCCAAAATAATCAATGACTTAACACATCAGAGATCCTATCTTGCTCACACAGAGCCCCGTGGGGGTCAGTTCTAAGTCATTCAGTGGCTTAGGGACCTACAGTGCCTCCATAAATAGGAAGCTACCATCTCAAAATGTCACCTAGATTGTCACTGAAGCAGAAAAATGGCAGATGGAGAACCTCACCAGCTTTCAACTGCCTCAGCCCAGAATTGACTCACAGACATCTACTTGCAGGGCTTTGGCAGCTAATCTGGGAAATAGAGGGCAGTATGTCAGTATAGTCTCTGCCACAGAGATGAATAAACAGTGATTGAAAATGAACATATGCCATATTTCCTCCATTTCACCATTTCTGAAGTCAGTGATGCACATCATCTTGTGGTTGAAATGAACATTTAAATACAGAAGCTTTGTAAAGCAATTATATTCCGGTTTTTTTTTTTTAATTAAAAATGTTTCTGTTATTTTCCTTGAAAAGCTAATGTTGAAATGATATTGTTACATGGAATAGATAGGTTCTTTAAAGAAATCCTGTGTGTTTTAGTGTACTTTGTATTTGAATAAGAATAATTTGTATCAGAACCATTCCAATATCCAGAGTCATTTCCTTTTCTTTCTTTTTTAACTTTCTGTTTTGGAAAATTCAAGTGTACACAAAAGTAGAGGAAATAGTACAGTGAACTCTCAGGTACCTGTCACCCAGCTACAGCAATCATCAGTTTATCACTACTTTTGTTTCATCCAAATCATCATAAAATCATATTATTTTGAAGTTCCAGGCATCATATTTATTCACAAGTATAATATTTCAATGTGTATATGAAAAAGTGTAAACTATTCATTTGTGTAAACCTAAAACACATTCTTACACATATCCCAGAACTCAGCCATTTCTATGACTTGTGCACTCACTTGGATGTTAGGAATGTTAGTAACTACATTTGAGTAATTGCTAAAGTACAGAGTTAAATATCAGTTCAGTTCAGCCGCTCAGCTGTGTCCGACTCCTTGGGATCCCATGGACTGCAGCATGCCAGGTTTCCCTGTCCATCACCAACTCCTGAAGCTTGCTCAAAATCACGTCCATCGAGTCGGTGATGCCATCCAACCATCCCATCCTCTGTTGTTCCCTTCTCCTCCTGCCCTCAATCTTTCCCAGCATCTGGGTCTTTTCCAAGGAGTCAGTTCTTCACATCAGGTGGCCAAAGCCCTGGAGTTTCAGCCTCAGCATCAGTCCTTCAGTGAAGGTCCAGGACTGACCTCCCTTTGACTGGGTGGACCTCCCTGCAATCAGTCCTTCAGTGAAGGTCCAGGACTGATCTCCCTTTGACTGGGTGGACCTCCCTGCAATCAGTCCTTCAGTGAAGGCCCAGGACTAACCTCCCTTTGACTGGGTGGACCTCCCTGCAATCAGTCCTTCAGTGAAGGTCCAGGACTGACCTCCCTTTGACTGGGTGGACCTCCCTGCAATCAGTCCTTCACTGAAGGTCCAGGACTGACCTCCCTTTGACTGGGTGGACCTCCCTGCAATCAGTCCTTCAGTGAAGGTCCAGGACTGACCTCCCTTTGACTGGGTGGACCTCCCTGCAATCAGCCCTTCAGTGCCCGTCCAGGACTGATCTCCCTTTGACTGGGTGGACCTCCCTGCAGTCAGCCCTTCAGTGCCCGTCCAGGACTGATCTCCCTTTGACTGGGTGGACCTCCCTGCAGTCCACGGGGCTCCCAAGAGACGTTTCCAACACCACATTTCAAAAGCATCAGTTCTTCGGCGCTCAGCCCTCTTCATAGTCCCAACACTCACATCCGTACATGACCACTGGAAAAACCATAGCCTTGATGAGACACACCTTTAAATATAGTCCTTCGTAAATATAGGACTAGAATGAATCTCTCTGGTTCAGCATTTTCTAAAGTATAGTACACAGAGCACCAATTTCATAAAATGCTGTGGAGGAAAGAGTTCTTTGGTCATTTCAGTTTGGTCAACATGATGTTCCTTTCTTGTAAATTCAGATGATAAGGTAAAAGAATAATGTCTTTTGTGTGTTGTGATCCCATTTTGATTGAGTAAAATATTATAATATGCAGTATTATTAATAATAGTGATTTTAAAAAATAGTGATTGTATTAGTTTCCTTTGTCTTATATACTGGATTGGCCCAAAAGTTAGTTTGGGTTTGGGCCAACCCAATCACATTACTATAAAACTGAAAGCTTAAAACAGCATGCTTTTACAGTTCTAGAGGCACGAATTCCAAAATCAGTATCACTGGCCCAAAATTAAATCATCGGTGAGCCCACTGTTCCTCAGAGGTTCTAGGAGAAAAGCAGTTCCTTGTCATTTCCATCTCCATTTGGCTGCTGGCATTCCTTGGCTTCTGGCTGCACCCTCTAGTCCCTGCCTCTGTGGTCACATTGGCTCCATCTCTTCTGTGTATCAAATCTCCCCCTGCCTCTCATGCGTGTACTTGCTCAACCGGATAATCTGTGATAATCTTCCCATTTGAAGATCCTTTAATGGTATCTGCAAAGTCCCTTTTTCCAAATAAGATAACATTTGCAGATTCCAGGGATTAGGAAGTGTTTAGCTTTTGGGATGTTATTATTCAGCCTACTACAGCGATTCTCTGTTGAGGGAGGGAATTATGAGGGACTTCTAACCTTACATAATTACAAGGTATTTGAATTTTTTCAGTAGGGTGATTTTTTTTTTAAAAATTTAAAGAAACAAAATTATATTTTCTTAAGAGTAAAAAGGAGTAAATCACTTGCATTTATTAGTTTAACAGATACTTCTGCACTGCCTATATTTACCAGTTTCTGTGTTAGGGGAGTGGAAGGCAAATGTGTCTTGACATAGAGAAGCAAAACTATTCCTATTTTGTTTTTTTCCTCTCTATTAAGGACAACCATCTTTGGAATGGTAAATAATAATAAAATGATGGCTAACTTGGAGTTGAAACCCAAACTAAAGGAATGCCTAGATGGCTGTAAATGAAATGCAACCTAGATACTGAGAGAACTTAGTAATGGCCCCAAAGCACAAGAGTAGTGATGCTGGCAATTCAGATATGCCAAAGAAAAGCCATCAAGCACTTGTTTAATGTGAAAGTTCTCAGCTTAATAAGAAAAAAATCTGTGCTGAGACTTTAAGATCTACCATAAGAACAAATCTTCTATATGCAAAATTGTGATTGTGCAGAAGAAAAACAGAAATGTGTACTAGTTTTGCTGTTGCACCTCAAACTGTGAAAGTTATCACCACAGTATATGACATGTGCTTAGTTAAGACATAACATTTATACAGTAAGGTATTTTGAGAGAGAAACTACATTCATGTTGTTACATGTATGTTGTTATAAATCTTTTTGGAGGGAGTGGGGGGCCCACACGGCTTGTGGGATGTTAGTTCCCTGACCCGGTATTGAACTTGAGGCATCGGGGGAATGAGAGTACAGAATCCTAACCAGCGGACTGCCAAGGAATTCCCATAGTTGTTCTCTTTTATTATTAGTTGTTAATTTTTTTGCTGTGCCTAATTACTAAATTAAACTTTATCATAGTTATGTATGTATAGGAGAAAACATAGTACAGTTGACTCTTGAACAGCTCGGGGGCTGGGTGTCGACCCTTCGTGCCATCGAAAATTTGAATATAACTTTAGTCAGCCCTCTGTCTGGCATCCTTGGAGTCAACCAACCACCAGATTGTGTTGTACTGTAATACCTATTTGTTGAAAAAAATCCACATGAGTGGACCCATGCGGTTCAAACCCATGTTGTTCAGAGGTCTACTGTATATATAGGGTTGGGTACTGTCTGAAGTTTCAGGCATCTACTTGTGGTCTTAAAAGGTATACCCCTTGGATAAAGGGATACCTACTGAGCATGGCACTGCTTTATCAGTCAGTCACTTTATAGCTTTGTTTATTTTTTTCTTTTATTTAGATTTTAAAGAATTGTAACATTCCTGGGGACTTCTGCAAAAGATTTTTTTAAGTTTTGCTCAAGGGAAAGCTCTGAATCCAGTATCTGTTACAGAAGTCTTTTTTGTGGGTTATACATATAGATGTTTTCATGAAGAGGAGTGAAAAGCCGGAAGGATATAGACAAATGAGGCCTAAGACCTTTCCTGCCAGTAACTACACTGGCAGCAGTCGGCAGATGCTGCAAGAAATTCGGGAATCCCTTAGGAACTTATCCAAACCATCAGATGCTGCTAAGGCTGAGCAAAACATGGGTAAAATGTCAGCTGAAGATCCTCGGCAAGTCAGAAATCCCCCCAAGTTTGGGATGCATCATAAAGCCTTGCTGGAAATTCGAAACTCCCTACAACCATTTGCAAATGAAACAAGTCGAAGTCCTTCAGAAGTTAATCCACAAATGCTTCAAGACTTGCAAGCTGCTGGATTTGATGAGGTAAGCATTGTTAAAAACAAAAGAATTTTTCTTACCTTACACTGTGTAGCACTTTAGGTGATCTCCTGCCTAAATGTTGCCTTTGAGAATTTATGTATGTATACAAATATGTAGGGCTTCCCTGGTAGCTCAGTCCCTAAAGAATCTGCCTGCAATGCAGGAGACTTGGGTTTGACTCCTGGGTTGGGAAGATCCCCTGGAGAAGGAAATGGCAACCCACTCCAGTATTCTTGCCTGGAGAATCCCATGGACAGAGGAACCTGGCAGGCTACAGTCCATGGGGTCGCAAGGGTTGGACACGACTTAGCGACTGAACCACCAACTACCATCAGTTCAGTTCAGTTCAGTTGCTCAGTCATGTCTGACTCTTTGTGAGCCCTTGGACTGCAGCACACCAGGCTTCCCTGTCCATCACCAACTCCCAGAGCTTGCTCAAACTCATGCCCATCAAATTAGTGATGCCATCCAACCATCTCATCCTCTGTCATCCCCTTCTCCTCCTGCCTTCAATCTTTCCCAGCATCAGGGTCTTTTCCAGTGAGTCATACAAATATGTACATTCTACAAGTAAAGAATGTTGTTCACAATTTCATTAGTTACTGAAGCAAAATAATTAATATGTCTTTATTTTTTTCTGTGGTTCTGAGATTTAAAAGGTTATGAAGTCAGAGCCAAAGTGCAGGTGAGGAAAGCTGCAGGTGGGGTCAGGGTAAGGACATCTGCTTGTGTGTCATAGTTGCTATGGTGAGCTGAGTGGCTGTTGAAGTAATGATAGCCCTCAGGATATGAAGCTGAAGCTTATGTTACAGAGAAGGAAGTACTGTCAGAGGTGTCATCAAGCAGTTATGTTCACATAACTCTCAGATCAAATCTTAAATTCACAAAAACTAAAAATTTACTTACTGATCAATCTCCAAGAATTTCAGTTTTTTGATGAAATTTCAGTTCATATTAATACTGACTTTAATATTTTTACCTTTAGAACTCATTTTGAAAGTTTTCATAGCCATTATTATTTAATCATATTTTGTTTTAAGTTACTAATAAAATTTCTTTTCTGTGATTATATTCTTCAGATGAGTATTTTAAATGGCAGAAATCATTCTAAGTAAAAACTGGCCATGGAAATTATAACTAAATGTGAATAATAAGGCATTGATTACATTTTCTTTAAAAATTATATTAACTTTTTTCCTGATTTTAAAAGTATTATCTATTCCATCTTCAAAATTCAACTACATAAGGAAAAAACTAAAAATTACCTTTAGCTTCACCACACAAAATTAATTACCCTTAAATTTTCTTCACCTTGTTAATACTCTAGTGACCACATTTTCAACTATCTCTGTTTAATTTTTAAAATGAGAACCTAAGTATGCATTATAGTAATGGATTTGAAACAGGAAATTTACAACAGAACTAGGAAGAAAAAAGATTCTTTCTGGCCCTTTCTCTTCATTTGATTAATCTTATTTCCTATTAATTTTGTATTTAAATGCTTTAAAAATATTGGATTTGCACCAAAAAATATATGTAGAGGAGAGGACCTGGTTAATAGTTGGAGGATTAAAGAAATGGCTTGAATGGAGATTTTTTTAGAGTACTTTCTTCCTAACCCTTTAGTCACAAGGCAGAGAATAGAGAGAAGGCTGAATCATTGATCTTTTACTTTCCTCTTACTTAGTACTAGGAAGAGGAAGTTTAGGAAAGCACATGGCTATACTATAAAGGCCCTTGAGTGATAATATGTATGTCAGATTAAGTCACATCATAACTAGTTTGACTTATTGCAGAGCCAGAAACCATTTTTGCATGCTGAAATTGTCACTTTTTTAAAGTCACAGTTTTTAAAATGAGAGAAATTTGGCAGATGTACCTGAAATTTATCTGGTAAATTTCATTCATTACACTAATATTTGGAATCTTTTAACATAGGGATCAGCAAACTGTGGTCTATGGGCTGGCCACTTGTATAAATAAAGTTTTATTGAAACTGAAAAAAGAAAAAAATTAAATATGTATTTATGGAACTCTTACTATGTGTGAACCCATCAGTTGGGGTAGGGAATCATAACAAAAATGCTCCATACCCTTAGTGTGAAAGTCGCTCAGTTGTGTCCGACTCTTTGTGACCCCATGGACTATACAATCCATCCAGGCCAGAATACTGGAGTGGTTAGCCTTTCCTTTCTCCAGGGAATCTTCCCAACCCACGGATCGAACCCAGGTCTCCCGCTTTGCAGGCGGATTCTTTACCAGCTGAGCCACAAGGGAAGCCACCATACCTTTAAGGAACTTAAAATTTTTTTCTAACGTAGACAGTTTTAAGAATTGTAAGGCATTAGTCAGTGCCCTATTCTTTATCTGTTGGCAATAACAACAAGAATTGCTTTGCATTACAAAGATGTTAGCTTTACTGCTATCACACATTTCAAAATTGTTTACCTTATGACATTAGTAGCCCCTTAAGCAAGGTTGCTTTACTAAAAACATTTAGACATTTATCAATTCTCATTTATTCAAATAAGGAAGTAATGGTATTATTTATATTTGCAGTGATATAAAGAGTATGGCAGTTTACTTCTTCTGCCTCCTGAATCATTCTTTCTGATAGCTTCCCATTGTATTGCAGAATTTGTTCAAGATCCTAACTTGGTACTTCAAAATTCTGATTCAGTTTTCACTTACCCTTTTTTTTTTTTTTTGCCTTAAATATTTCAAGATTAATTTCCTCATAGGAATAAGTATTAAATAGGATCACTGTATTCTTGGGTCACATATAGCTACAATCACTGGAATATATTTTTGCTTCTAAGCATGAAAAACCAAAGCACAGCAATATGGACATAATGTTTTTGTATCATACAGGACCTGTTCCAAAGTTACTGATTTGAGGGTGCTTTTTCACACGGGCACTAATACCCCCACATAAGGAGCACTTGGTTGATACTGTTACAGATGTAACAAATATTTTAACATATAGCAGTAAAATTAAAAAATAAAGGCCAGCATAATTATTAATCATCAAAATCACAGGCTGAAATTCTAATGCGCTTAAGGATATGGTTTCCACAGTGTTGAAAGAGAATGGTGGGCATCAGTGTTCTTACCAACTGAGATGGCACTGCCATGTGATAACAGCATAAATACAGTTTGCAGTTCACTTGGTTTAACCAGTTTTAAAGTTAAGCCCTCCCTGATGAATTTTAATTTGAGTGATTTGTATTATTTTAAATTTGCACATAAAGTAAGACTTACTAATCCTTTGTATCTCACTACAAATTAGCAAAGTCTGATCACATAAAATGTGACCACACTGTACCTTTTTATCTGTTGCCTAAGAAACAGAATACAACAAGGACCAGTACCTAAATCAGGGATAGCAGTGTTCCTCCAGAAATCCTTGTGTTTTTGTCTCATTGGTCAGAATTGTCATGTGGCCACTGTAGGTATAAGGAAAACTTCGGTCAAAATCCTCTTTAAACTTTTTAAAGAAAGAGTAGGTCTTGAGTAAGCAGCAAGTCTCTGCCACAGCCTTTTTTACTTGGCCTCACAGTCATCTCTAGTCCTTTTGTCTAAGATGATTGCCTAACTGTCTTCAACACATTAGTCTTACTAAGCCATTTTTCATTTAAAAATAGTTTTTGAAATAGTAAATCCTATAGGACAAGTACTATAGGACAAGTAAGTAGCTGCCTCCCTCTTGAAAAATGTGTATCAGTATACTTTCTGCATGTTAGTGTATAATTTATGTTTACATAACATAAAGGATAAGGAACAGAGCAGGAGAACAACCCATATCTGAGCTCCAGGCACTGTGCTTCTGTGCTTTTACATACTCTTCTTGTGTATTCCTCATGTCAATTCTGAGTGAATTACAGGTAGAGAAATTGAGCTCTGAGATGTTAAGTCAAGTTGCCAAAGTTTGCTCAGCCCTAAAGTGAGGCTCATAAACCTCCAGTCTCTGGAGTGTATTTTTGCTTCTAAGCATGAGAAGATAATGCAGGGCTGGTGGAACTCGGACCCTTTGGTTCCGGTTGATCTCAAAGTCCTTTTTTCCTGTCACACCACCTAGTCTCCTGAAGTCTTTTGTGACATAGTCATATAAAGTCTGAGTGTTTTCCCTCTACCATTTGTCCTGTATTTGTCTCCTTAAACTCTTAGGAAGGTAGGAACCAGAACAACATAGCTCTTTTACTAATAAACACAACAGAGGTGTTTAATAAAGTACTTCCCGTGATGCAGAAGAGTGGTTTCCAGTATGTTGATTGATACTGTTTTTAATAATCTGATAATCTCTGTTTATATAAAATGAAATTAAGAATGAGAAATTCAGAAGCATGTTATTATGACTGTATCTGGGAAAACCCCTAGAAGAAAACAGGAATACTTTACATAAAGGTGAAAATATTAAAGAAACATTTGAAGGATTCGAGGGTTTGTTTTGTTTTTCAGTAATCTGAGATTGTATGGATTTTTATAGTTTTACTGTGCTATACCTTGTAGCTTATTTACTTTATCTATGGTAGTTTGTACCTCTTAATACCCTACCTTTATCTTGCCCCTCCGCCTCATAGTAGTTTTACAAACAGGACATTAGTATTATGGCTTCAGGCCTTGTTCCTCAAAATTATGAACTTCTCTAGTGGAAATTATAGTGTTCTTTCCTTCTTGTTAATGATATGATGTAAATTTTATTAAACTTCATGCCAGGATATGGTTATACAAGCTCTTCAGAAAACTAATAACAGAAGTATTGAAGCCGCAATTGAATTCATCAGTAAAATGAGTTATCAAGATCCTCGACGGGAACAGATGGCCGCAGCAGCTGCCAGACCTGTTAATGCCAACTTGAAGCCAGGTGATCAATCAATTTTTTTTCCTAATCTCTTATTTTATAATATTTACTTATTTATTTATTTTTTATATTGTAGTGCTTTTTCCCATACATTGACATGAATCAGCAATGGATTTACATGTGTTCCCCATCCCGATCCCCCCTCCCGCCTCCCTCCCCATCCCATCCCTCTGGGTCTTCCCAGTGCACCAGCCCTCATGCATCCACCCTGGGCTGGCGATCTGTTTCACCCTTAATAGTATACTTGTTTCAATGCTATTCTCTCAGAACATCCCACCCTCACCTTAAATATTTAAAAATATTTAAGTATATAAAATGTTTTGTCTTAGGAACTGTTAAAAGCATCACAGTAAGTGAGAGTCTCAAGCCAGCATAATAACATTATAGTTGTTAAACCAAAATGAATTTGCTGGGGCCCTAAAGTTCCATAGTTAATTCTGATAAGCAGCTATCTAGGTTGAGAACTGCTTGATTGGTTATAATGCAACTGAAATATTTTTCTTGTTAACCATAAATATCATCATTCAAACTATTCCTTTTTCATGTACATAATTTTCTTTTATTGTAAAACATGTTCGTCATAGATTTAGAAAGTAAATGAAATAAAGCACCACTATAAATACCCACCAGACTTTGGTATGTTTTATTTCTTAGTCTTTTTTTCCTGTGGATTTATATGTCTGTATTTTGTTTATTGTTTAAGTGAAAGCAGAGGGCATATTAAAACCTGCTTTTTTCACTTGCTTCACCGTGTAAAACTTTAATTGCTATTAAATGGCCTACAAAACCCTTAGCTACAGTGAGGTAGATATATCACATATGTTATTTAGCCAGCCTCTCAGTTTTTGACATTTGCCTGGCTTCTTTTTTTTTTTTGCCATTACAGACATACTGAAGTAAATGCCCTTTTACCTAAATCTTTGTACTTTTCTAGTGATTGGGTAAAAGTAGATTTTCAAAGACTTACAGAAAGTTTTTCTTATGGGCATACTTCATATTGTTGTGCTTCACTTCATTGCATTTTGCAGATACTGCATTTTTTACATATTGAAGGTTTGTGGCAACCCTGCACCAAGCAAGTCTGTTGGTGCCATTTTGCAAGCAGCGTTTGCTCAGTTCATGTCTCTGTGTCATATTTTGGTAATTCTCGAAATGTTTCAAACCTTCCACCAGTAGAGAGTATGATCCGCTGAAGGCTCAGATGATGGTTAGCCTTTTTTTTTTTAGCAATAAAGTATTTTTAATAAGGTATGTACATTGTTTTTTAGATGTAATGCTATTGCCCACTTACTATAGTGTGTGTGTGTGTGTGTATATATATTCATATATTCACGTGTGTGTGTGTGTGTGTATAAGGTAAACATAACCTTTCTATGCAAAGAGAAACGAAAAAGTCTGTATGACTCACTTTATCACATTATTCACCTTCCTGACCTTGCCTGGAACTGAACCCACAACCTTCTCCATCCAAGATATGCCTGTATTGCTGTCCAGGAAGGTGTTACCAACTTATACTGTCCCAATCAGTTTAATGTGAGAATGCCTGTATTTGTAAATGCTAGGTATTATCCTTTTCATATGTTTAATGGTTATGAAAATACTATCAGTTTATATCCACATTTCTTTGATCACTGGTGGGCTTGAGCATTTGTTTATTGATTATCTTTAAATTGAAATTTTAATTTTTTCTTAATCTTGTGTTTATCTTTTTAAATTGACTTGTAAGAGGCCTAATTTTTTCATTCTTTCACTCAGCAAGTTTTTATTGGTCAACTTCTGTTTCAGGCCCTTTGCTTGGCACTGGGTATAAAGTTGTTGCCCTTTTTTGAGTGAGATTCTAATAAGGGAGATCAAATACAGAAATACATGTAGAATTACAAGTGCGAATGAAGAGAGGAGAGTTATGTGATTCTGTGGACTTATACAATAGAGGGGTTTTTGACCTGATCAAGGACATCAGAGAAAATCTTCCTGTTCAACTGATAATAGAGCTGATAGCTGAAGAAAAAAAGGGTTAGTGGGGATGGGTTTAGTGAGGAAGTTTGTTCCTATGCATGGCTTGTTTGGCAACACGGGAGACCTGGATTCAATCCCTGGGTTGGGAAGATCCCCTGGAGAAGAGAAAGGCTATCCACTCCAGTATTCTGGCCTAGAGAATTCCATGGACTGTATAATCCATGGGGTCACAAAGAGTCAGACACAACTGAGCGACTTTTGCTTTGACTTTTCTTTCAGTAAGGTATGTGCATTCGAAAAAATGAAAGTGGCTCAAACGCTGAAAACAAGAGTATAAGATACGAATGGAGAAGTGCATAGGGGCCTGACTATGCAGGACTGTCTACTGATTTTATCCTAAGTGCAATAGGAGGTTGCAGACGCATTTCATGCGGGGTAATGACATGATTAACTTTGTGTTTCAGAAAGATAGGTGCAATGGATGAGAACGAATTAGAGCAAAGGAGGGTGTAGACTTGATAAGAAATACAGTACACAAGAAATGAACTCGGGAGATGGTGGTGGAGAAAATTGAATGAATTAAGAAAGAGGAGGAATAAAATTGATAAGTACCTAGATACAGATTGCATGTGGTGGGTGATAACAGAGTATGGTGACTCTTAGGCTTTTAATGTATTTTTATACATTATACACCCATTTTTATGGGTGGTGATGCCTCACGTTATGAAAGGGAATGCTCAGAGGACAGAATTTGGTGGAGAAGAATCATAAGTCTGGTTTTTGACGTAAGGTTTAGTTAGGTTCATTGAGTTATCCAAGTGAAAGTATCCCATTATATTGTAGAATTTGTTGAAGATCCTAGCTTGATACTTCAGAATTCTTATCCAGTTTTCTTTTGGGGGGGGGGGGGCTGTCCCACACCACTTTCAGGGTCTTAGTTCCTTGACCAGGGATTGAACCTGGAACCAGGGTGATTCATGGTTTGTCTATGTGGATGTTGAAGTTATAGAATGTCCGGGCTTAGCGGAGAGCATCAGAGTTAGAATTTATGGGTGAATGAAGGTGAGCAAGTAGGTGTTCATTAAGCGAACATTAAAAGAATGAATGTGACCTCCCACAGATAGCATGAGCTTCCAAAGAACTGGCTTTTTAAATGAGAATGCAGAAATAACCATGATCTAGAAACATAAATGGAGAGCAAAGAAGTGGAGCTCCACCTTTTAACCCAGTTTATTTTTTAAAGAAAGCCTTAACTGTAAAGGGCTGAAAGGAAGTTAACGTCAGCAGATGATAATACGCTTTAAGAAGGTGGGGGAGAGCTTGGAGCAGAGGTCAGTATGGAGGAGCATTTGCTCGTCCTAGAATAAGAGTGTCTAGAGGGCAGTAGTGGGGGGTTTGGGAAGTAGAAGAACGCAGATCTTCATGGGCGGTTCAGCAGTAAGGGTCGCAGTGTGCTTGGGCCTCCGTGGTGCCTCAAGACGGTAAAGAATCCGCCTGTACCTCGGAAGATCTAGGTTCAGTCCCTGGATTGGGAAGATCCCCTTGAAGGAGGGTGTGGCAACCCACTCCAGTATTCTTGCCTGGAGAATCCCCACGGACAGAGGAGCCTGGCGGTCCAGTCCACGGGGTGGTAAGGAGCTGGACACGACTGAGCTGCGAAGCACAGTGCGCTTGAGGGTTGCGGGGATTCCATCTTAGCTGGTGAAAGTGGGAGTGGCTTGGCACGTTTGGCTTCTGCTGACTCTCCAAGGAAGCCGAGAGGCCTCTGTGGTCAGGACTGGTGCAGCTTGCCCAGAGTGGTGACGGTCCCAGAAATCATAGCCCCAGGATGCTGCCAAGCCGAGATAAAACAGAGTGCTAAAACTGCACGTTCTGAATATTTACCAGTTTCTTTTTTCATGTGTTTTTTTTTCCATTTATTTTTATTAGTTGGAGGCTGATTACTTTACAATATTGTAGTGGTTTTTGCCATACATTGACATGAATCAGCCATGGATTTACATGTGTTCCCCATCACGGTAATGTGGTGTTGACCTTTCAAATTTATGGGTGTTTCTTATTTGTTTTGTTTTGAATGGTGCTAAGTGTTTTATGTACTTAAATCTATCAGTCTTTTACTATATTGTTCTCTATGTTTGTCATATTTGGGAAGACCTTCCCAGGAGGTACAAAGAGGTACCCCAATGTTAACAAATGTTCCTTGCTTTTTTCCTAGTATACTTGTATGGTATCATCTCTAACATTTAAATGTTTAATCCTTCTGGAATATATTATTTATGTATATTGTATTTTACACCAATGTATTTTACATATATTTAAAATACATTATATCTGCACTTTTCTAAGTGACAAAACTGTTTTGAACACATCATTTTTTTTTCCCTTGGTAGCATCTGTTTTCTTGCCTGTTTATTTGGAAATTGCATTAAATAGAGACTTTGTAAAATCTCTACCTTATTTAGTGTTCAGCTAGTTATCCCTTTTTTTGTTTTAAAAACTGTACTGAAATATATTTAAAATTAGTGTTATATTTATCAAAACTACAAATGGACACATCCTTTGGCTCAATAATGCCATTTCTAATAATTTACCCACCTAACTTATCTATGAAATGATATCTGTACAAAATTCTTCATTGCTTTCGGAGGGGAGGGGTAAACCAAAAGATTCGAAACCACTTTAATAGCCATCAGGGAAACTAATTAAATAAATCTGGGTACAACCATATAGTGAAAAACTGTAATAACTTTTTTTTTTGGTAAAAAACTGCTTTATGTACTAATACATGTACTAACTGCTTTATGTACTAATACAGAATCTTCGGTTTTTTAAAATGAAAAGACCCAGGCACAATAGTATATATAGGAGGTATATTGTTTTTTTAATTGAGGTATAGTTGATTTACATTGTTTCTGATGTACAGCAAAGTGATTCAGTTTTATATATATATATATTCATTTTCATATTTTTTTCCATTATGGTTTATTACCATAATGGATATTGAATATAGTTCCCTATGCTATACAATAGGACCTTGTTGTTTATACACTCTAAATATAACAGTTTACATCTGCTAGCCCCAAACTTCCAGCCTCCCCCCACCTCTACCCTCACCCCCTTGACAACCATAAATCTGTCCTCTATATCTATATCTGTGAGTCTGTTTCTCAGATAAGTTCATTTGTGTCATATTTTAAATTCCACATATAAGTGATATAGGGTATTTGTCTTTCTCTTTCTGACTTACTTTGCTATATGATAATCTCTGGTTGCATCCATGTAGCTGCAAATAGCATTATTTCATTATTTTTTTATGACTAATATTCCTGTGGGGGGTGTGTGTGTGTACAGTTCAGTTCACTTACTCAGTCGTGTCCGACTCTTTGCGACCCCATGAATGCATGCAGCACGCCAGGCCTCCCTGTCCATTACCAACTCCCGGAGTCCACCCAAACCCATGTCCATCGAGTCAATGATGCCATCCAACATCTCATCCTCTGTCATCCCCTTCTCCTCCTGCCCTCAATCTTTCCCAGCATCAGGGTCTTTTCAGATGAGTCAGCTCTTCACATCAGGTGGCCAAAATACTGGAGTTTCAGCTTCAACATCAGTCCTTCCAATGAACACCCAGGACTGATCTCCTTTAGGATGGACAGGGTTAGTAGAAGGAAAGAAATCTTAAAAATTAGGGCAGAAATAAATGCAAAAGAAACTAAAGAGACCATAGCAAAAATCAACAAAACTAAAAGCTGGTTTTTTAGGATGGATTGGTTGGATCTCCTTGAAGTCCAAGGGACTCTCAAGAGTCTCCTCCAACACCACAAAAAGCATCAATTCTTCGGGGCTCAGCTTTCTTTATAGTCCAACTCTTACATCCATACATGACCACTGGAAAAACCATAGCCTTGACTAGATGGACCTTTGTTGGCAAAGTAATGTCTCTGCTTTTTAATATGCTATCTCAGTTGGTCATAACATTTCCTTCCAAGGAGTAAGCGTCTTTTAATTTCATGGCTGCAATCACCATCTGCAGTGATTTTGGAGCCCAGAAAAATAAAGTCAGCCACTGTTTCCACTGTTTCCCCATCTATCTGCCATGAAGTGATGGGACCAGATGCCATGATCTTAGTTTTCTGAATGTTAAGTTTTAAGCCAAATTTTTCACTCTCCTCTTTCACTTTCATCAGGAGGCTTTTTAGTTCCTCTTTACTCTACCGTAAGGGTGGTGTCATCGGCATATCTGAGGTTATTGATATTTCTCCTGGCAATCTTGATTCCAGCTTGTGCTTCCTCCAGCCCAGTGCTTCTCATGATGTACTCTGCATATAAGTTAAATAAGCAGAGTGACAATATACAGCCTTGACATACACCTTTTCCTATATGGAACCAGTCTGTTCTATATCCTGTTCTAACTGCTGCTTCCTGACCTGCATACAGGTTTCTCAAGAGGAAGGTCAGGTAGTCTGGTATGCCCATCTCTTTCAGAATTTTCCACAGTTTATTGTGATCCACACAGTCAAAGGCTTTGGCATAGTCAATAAAGCAGAAATACATGTTTTTCTGGAACTCTTGCTTTTTCAATGATGCAGTGGATGTTGGCAATTTGATCTCTGGTTCCTCTGGCTTGGAGAATTTTAAGCATTACTTTACTAGCGTGTGAGATGAGTGCAGTTGTGCGGTAGTTTGAGCACTCTTTGGCATTGCCTTTCTTCAGGATTGGAATGAAAACTGACCTTTTCCAGTCCTGTGGCCACTGCTAAGTTTTTGTTATTTGCTGGCATATTGAGTGCAACACTTTCTTAGTGTCATCTTTCAAGATTTGAAATAGCTCAACTGGAATTCCGTCACCTCCACTAGCTTTGTTCATAGTGATGCTTTCTAAGGCCCACTTGACTTCACATTCCAGGATGTCTGGCTGTAGGTGAGTGATCACACCATCGTGATTATCTGGATCATGAAGATCTTTTTTGAACAGTTCTTCTGTGTATTCTTGCACCTCTCAATATCTTCTGCTTCTGTTAGGTCCCTACCATTTCTGTCCTTTATTGAGCCCATCTTTGCCTGAAATGTTCCCTTGGTATCTCTAATTTTCTTGAAGAGATCTCTAGTCTTTCCCATTCTGTTGTTTTCCTCTATTTCTTTGCATTGATCACTGAGGAAGGTTTTTTTTATCTCTCCTGGCTATTCTTTGGAACTCTGCATTCAAATGGGTATATCTTTCCTTTTCTCCTTTGCTTTTCGCTTCCCTTCTTTTCACAGCCATTTGTAAGGTCTCCTCAGACAGCCATTTTGCTTTTTTGCCATTTCTTTTTCTTGGGGATGGTCTTGATCCCTGTCTCCTATACAATGTCACGAACCTCCATCCATAGTTTATCAGGCACTCTGTCTATCAGATCTAGTCCCTTAAATCTATTTCTCACTTCCACTGTATAGTCATAAGGGATTTGATTTAGGTCGTACCTGAATGGTCTAGTGGTTTTCTCTACTTTCTTCAATTTCAGTCTGAATGTGGCAATAAGGAGTTCATGATCTGAGCCACAGTCAGCTCCTGGTCTTGTTTTTGCTGACTGGATAGAGCGTCTCCATCTTTGGCTGTAAAGAATATAATTAGTCTGATTTCAGTATTGACTATCTGGTGATGTCCATGTGTAGAGTCTTCTCTTGTGTTGTTGGAAGAGAGTGTTTGCTATGACCAGTGTGTTCTCTTGGCAGAACTCTGTTAGCCTTTGCCCTGCTTCATTCCATACTCCAAGGCCAAATTTGCCTGCTACTCCAGGTGTTTCTTGACTTCCTACTTTTGCATTCCAGTCCCCTATAATGAAAAGGACATCTTTTGGGGGTGTTAGTTCTGGAGGGTCTTGTAGGTCTTCATAGAACTGTTCAACTTCAGCTTTTTTGGTGTTACTGGTCAGGGCATAGACTTGAATTACTGTGATATTGAGTGGTTTGCCCTGGAAACGAACAGAGATCATTCTGTCGTTTTTGAGATTGCATCCAAGTACTGCATTTCGGACTCTCTTGTTGACTATGATGGCTACTCCATTTCTTCTAAGGGATTCCTGCCCACAGTAGTAGATATAATGATCATCTGAGTTAAATTCACCCATTCCAGTCCATCTTAGTTCTCTGATTTCTAGAATGTCAATGTTCACTCTTGTCATCTCCTGTTTGACCACTTCCAATTTGCCTTGATTCATAGACCTAACATTCCAGGTTCCTATGCAATATTGCTCTTTACAGCATTGAAACTTGGTTCTATCACCAGTCCCATTCACAAGTGGGTGTTTTTGCTTTGGCTCCATCCCTTTATTCTTTCTGGAGTTGTTTTTCCACTGATCTCCGGTAGTATATTGGACACCTACTGACCCAGGAAGTTCCTCTTTCATTGTCCTATCTTTTTGCCTTTTTATACTGTTCATGGGGTTCTCAAGGCAAGAAGACTGAAGTGGTTTGCCAGTCCCTTCTCCAGTGGACCACATTCTGTCAGACCTCTCCACCATGATCGGTCTGTCTTGGGTGGCCCCATACAGCATGGCTTAGTTTCATTGAGTTAGACAAGGCTGTGGTCCATGTGATCAGATTGGCTAGTTGTCCATGACTGTAGTTTCAGTCTGTCTGCCCACTGATCCCCTCTTTCAGTGCCTACCGTCTTACCTGGGTTTCTGTTACCTCAGACGCGGGTCTCTCTTCACGGCTGCTCCAGCGAAGCGCAGCCGCTGCTACTTACCTCGGACGTGGGGGAGCTCCTCTCAGCCACCGACCCTTCCCTCAGGTGCGGGGTAGCCCGTCTCAGCCACGGGGTGGCCCCTCTCAGCTGCTGCCCCTTCCCTCAGGTGTGGGGTAGCCCGTCTCAGCCACGGGGTGGCCTCTCTCGGCCACCGCCGCTTCCCTCAGGTGCAGGATAGCTCCTATTGGCTGCCTCCCCTGATCTTGGGCGTGGGGTAGCTCCTGTTAGCCGCTGCCCCTGACCTCTGGCCAGGGGTAGCTCCTCTCTACACTACATTATCTATTCATTTGTTAATGGACACTCAGTTTTCTTTATTGTCTTTGCTATTGTAAATAGTGCTGCTGTGAACATTTGGGTACATATATCTTTTCAGATTATAGTTTTGTCTAAATACATACCCAGGAGTGGTATTGCTGGATCATGTGGCAACTCTTAGTTTTTTGATCTCCACAGTGGCTATACCAGTTTACATTCCCACCAACAGTGTAGGAGGGTTTCCTTTCCCCTTTCTAGTACTGTTTACTGTATTCCTGAAATATCTTACTGATGACCTTGGTTACCTTCAGTGACATTGGTTGGCTAAGGGACAGAGATCAGTGTCCTTTTCTATTGCCTGAATTTTAAGCTCTGAGAAAGTATTACCTAGTCAAAAATGGATAAAATTTTAAAATATAAAACCACAAGCTGAAATTTTATTTTTGTAATTCTTGAAAGAGTATTATCTTTTAGTAGCCTTAGAATTCCAAGCTTAATTTTTCAAAAGTAGGAGGTTAAAAAGCATGTTGTTTTTTTCTGTTTTATTCCCATAGGGAGTGTGCAACAATCAATTAACCGCAAACAAAGCTGGAAGGGTTCTAAAGAATCCTTAGTTCCTCAGAGACATGGTCCACCACTAGGAGAAAGTGTAGCGTACCGTTCTGAAAGTCCCAGCTCACAGGCAGATGTAGGAAGACCTTTGTCAGGATCTGGTATCACAGCATTTACTCAAGCTCATCCTAGCAATGGACAGAGAGTGAACCCCCTGCCGCCTCCTCAAGTAAGGAGTGTCACTCCCCCACCACCTCCAAGAGGCCAGACTCCCCCTCCAAGAGGTACAACGCCGCCTCCCCCATCATGGGAACCAAACTCTCAAACAAAGCGCTACTCTGGGAACATGGACTACGTCATCTCCCGAATCTCTCCCGTTCCACCTGGAGCCTGGCAGGAGGGCTATCCTCCACCACCTCTTAACACGTCCCCGATGAATCCTGCTAATCAGGGACAGAGAGGCATTAATGCTGTTCCTGTTGGCAGACAGCCAATCATCATGCAGAGTTCTAACAAATTTAATTTTCCACCCGGGAGACCTGGAATTCAGAATGGTAGCGGTCAGACTGATTTTATGATGCACCAGAATGTTGTCCCTGCTGGCGCTGTCAATCGGCAGCCACCCCCTCCATATCCTCTGACCCCAACTAATGGACAAAGCCCCTCTGCTTTACAAGCAGGGGGTTCTGCTGCTCCGTCGTCATACACAAATGGGAACATTCCTCAAGCTATGATGGTGCCAAACAGAAATAGTCATAACATGGAGCTTTATAACATTAATGTACCTGGACTGCAAACAACTTGGCCTCAGTCATCATCTGCTCCTGCCCAGTCATCCCCAAGCAGCGGACATGAAATCCCTCCTTGGCAACCTAACATACCAGTGAGGTCAAATTCTTTTAATAACCCATTAGGAAACAGAACAAGTCATTCTGCTAATTCTCAACCTTCGGCTACAACAGTCACTGCTATTACACCAGCTCCCATTCAACAGCCTGTGAAAAGTATACGTGTATTGAAACCAGAGCTGCAGACTGCTTTAGCACCTACACACCCTTCTTGGATACCACAGCCCGTTCAGAGTGTTCAACCTAGTGCTTTTCCTGAGAGTACCTCTTCAAATATGACCGTTATGCCACCTGTTGCTGAAGCTCCAAACTATCAAGGTCCACCACCACCTTATCCCAAGCATCTGCTACACCAGAACCCATCTGTTCCTCCATATGAATCAGTCAGTAAGTCTAGCAAAGAGGATCAGCCAAACTTGCCTAAGGAAGATGAGAGTGAAAAAAGTTATGACAATGTTGATACTGGAGATAAAGAAAAGAAACAGATTACCACTTCACCTATCACCGTTAGGAAAAACAAGAAAGATGAAGAGCGAAGGGAATCTCGTATTCAAAGTTATTCTCCTCAGGCATTTAAATTCTTCATGGAGCAACATGTAGAAAATGTGCTCAAATCTCATCAGCAACGTCTACATCGTAAAAAACAATTAGAGAACGAAATGATGCGGGTAAAACTTTTTTATATTATTATCTTTTATTTTTATTGGAATGCAGTTGATTTACAATGTTGTGTTAGTTTCAGTTGTACAACAGAGTGAATCAGTTATTCATATTCATACGACCAGTCTTTTTTAGATTCTTTTCCCATGTAGGCCATTGTGGAATATTGAGTAGAGTTCCATGTGCTCCACAGTAGGCCCGTTTTTGTTCTCTGTGTAATATATAATAGTGTGTCTATGTCAGCTCCAGTCTCCCAGTTTATTCCTTACCCTGCTGGTAACAGTAAGTTTGTTTTCTACATCTATAACTCTAGATCTGTTTTGTAAAGAAGTCCATTTGTAGCATTTTTTTTTATTCCACATATAAGCAACATTATATTTGTCTTTCTTTTTCTGACTGACTTCACTCTGTATGACAGTCTCTAGGTCCATCCATGTTGCTGCAAATGGCATTGTTTCATTTCTTTTACGGCTGAGTATAAAACCTTTCAAATTTTCTGTTTTTATACTTGATCATGCATTTGCTTGGTGTTTCTTTTAAAATACTGTGGTCTAGTATTTTTCTTTTTATGCTAAATGTATTATCATTTAAAAGTCAGTAAATAATACTTTAGATTATACCATTTTATTTTAGCATTTCAGAATTTACTCAGAATTTTCTATAATAAAATTGTAATAAATTAAGTAAAGTATAATTTGCCGTATGCAGTTTAGGTATACATAATCCCTTTAATGGAAACTGAAGCAAGAGTTATTTTCTAGAGTTTATATATTATCTTACATTTTAAAATAAACCAGAAATATCTGAGCCCTATTTCTTGATAAAGTTATGAAACATTTATTTTTAATTATAGTTGTTTTGGGGCTTAGGGGTTTATTCATCAGGCTGGTCTTATTAAAAGTGTCAGAGACATCTCCTTTCAGTTATTTCCCTTTCTAATTTTATTTTTTTAATGTACTAGAAAAATGTCCTGAAATTATTAAAATCTACTAAAAAGGAGATCAGAATAATTAGACACTTTAGATTAATATCTGTTGTGATTCCATGTAACTCTCTTCATTAGATACTACGGTGGTACTGTTGTTACTTTTATCACATGTTTACAGTCAGAGGTTTGACTCCCAGTCTTACATCTACTGCCCCAAATCCAAGAGGCTCATTTGTGTTAAAGTTTCTCATGACATTTGAGAGAGCTGTTCTTTTAAAATGATTTTTCTGGATTGGACTTCACGGTATAGTTACTCTTGCTATAAACTGAATTTTATTGTGAGAAATACCATAATAACGTATATGGCTTATCCGTATTTAGCTCTTAGGATTTCTTACTAAAGTCTGTCTGTATGTATTTTCTTAGTTTATTTTTCCTTTTTCCTCTTCACTTTCACTAATAGCTGATTTAAACTTTTATGGTGTTGGAAGCTTTGCTGACTTCTGTAGCCTCCATTACTGTGTAGGCAAGTAAGATTTTAAGAGAAACAGTTGTTTACTAAGTCTGGCATGCCACCCTTCTTAAAAGATTTTGCATGCAAATGCTTATTCTAACAGAAGCATGAGGTTGCTGTATTTTAATTAGTCTTGCAATTCTAGAGTTCTTTACTTTTCAAAACAAATTCCTTTTATATTTAGATTCTTAAATTAATCCTTTATTAACTAGTCATAAATAGACTGTTCTTTCCTTCTAAATCCAGGTATTCCATGTCTACTTAGACACTGGTTTTTGGTTTTTGTTTTTATCTGGGTTTTTTTTTTTTGTATCTTCACAAGTCACACTGACTCTTCTTTGAAATGTTCCAAAATATCTAAAAGATACCTTATAATCAAGCAAGTAGTCCCTTTGAAATAAGGTAGGACATACTCTGTGCATTTTGTGTTAGTGATGGCTGTGAGTCCTACCCTTTCTCTAATGCCCTGAAAAAGATAAAAGGAAAGACTGATTAGTGAGTGGGTAGATTAGAAAAGATATTCTTTTGTTCTTAATACATCAGTTTTTTAGAATAAATGAACCTGGAGTGAAGAATTTCTTTTCATGAAGACCAAAATGAGAATATTTGAGACATAGGCATTCCACAAGTAGATGCATATAATGAAAGCAATCTGATAATGTAGTTTGGGATGAATATGCAGGGAGAGGTAGATGAGGGTGCATGTTAACGTGTTTGGTGATTGCACATTGGGAACTCTTTTTTAGTGCATTAGAGAGGAGTAGAAACCTGACTGTTGATAGCATTTTCTCTTTGCTCTCCACAGCAGACTCTGCGTATGTATTCACCTTGTGTGTCCTGTTAACTATCCCTTATGCTGCACTTTTGATGATTAATTTTCTCTGAAATATATTCTAGATTTCTAACATGCTTTATTAAAAATTATTATGCATTTAACCTTTAAATATATGCCTGAACTTTTCCCAAGCAATTTCTTAATATTTAGTATAGAAGATAATTCCTCATTTAATATTTAGTTTATTTGCCTAGGTTGGATTATCTCAAGATGCCCAAGATCAAATGAGAAAGATGCTTTGCCAAAAAGAGTCTAATTACATCCGTCTTAAGAGGGCTAAAATGGACAAGTCTATGTTTGTGAAGATAAAGACATTAGGAATAGGAGCATTTGGTGAAGTCTGTCTAGCAAGAAAAGTAGATACCAAGGCTTTGTATGCAACAAAAACTCTTCGAAAGAAAGATGTTCTGCTTCGAAATCAAGTTGCTCACGTCAAAGCTGAGAGAGATATCCTGGCTGAAGCTGACAATGAATGGGTAGTTCGTCTTTATTATTCATTCCAAGACAAAGACAATTTATACTTTGTAATGGACTATATTCCTGGGGGTGATATGATGAGCCTATTAATTAGAATGGGCATCTTTCCAGAAAATCTGGCACGATTCTACATAGCAGAACTTACCTGTGCAGTTGAAAGTGTTCATAAAATGGGTTTTATTCATAGAGATATTAAACCTGATAACATTTTGATTGATCGTGATGGTCATATTAAATTGACTGACTTCGGCCTCTGCACTGGCTTCAGATGGACACATGACTCTAAGTACTACCAGAGTGGTGAGTAAAATCATAAAATTTGTACATATTCATATGACTTATTAGTATAATAAAATATAAGATGATATTATCCCTGGATGGGAGCCAGAAGTCCTGGGTCAGGTCTTAACTCCATTGGATAAATGTGAGTGAATCCTTTAGATACTTAGATTTATAAAATGGAAGTGTGTGTTAGAATTAATTATTTCTAAATGTCATTAACATTTTTGAGTTAATCTCTTTACATTTTAATGTGAAATGTGTCAGACAAATAACAATTTGAAAATAATTTTTAAAAATTTTTTAATTGAAGGATAATTGCTTTACAGAATTTTGTAGTTTTCTGTCATACACAATTTGAAAATAATTTTTAAATGAAGCCCCCTACACACCACTCAGCTTAAGAACTAGATTATTAGTATTTTTGAAGTCCCTGAACAATCACTTCACTTTCTTTCCTCCATAGAGTTAACCTTTATTTCAAAACTCCATAATCAGTTCTTTCCTTTTCTGTATACTTTTATTCATATCCCTGAACAACATATTACTTCATTTTGCCTGCTCTTGGACCTTTATTTAAATGTAATCATTCTTTATGTTGACTTCCTATATTTGTGTGAGGTTCATCTGTGTTCCTGCATATAACATTTATTTTCACAGCTGTTTAGGATTCCATTGTATGACTGTTACAGGGCTTGTTTAAACACTTTATGTACATGATTCTCTTTAATCCTCACAATGTCATTGTGAGGCAGAGTGAAGAACCTGAGGCTAAGTTAGAAATTTGCCCATGGTCGGACAGAAAATAAGTGTAAGGGCTAGGCTTTGAACCCAGGTTTGTCTGCTTACAGGGCCAATGTTATTTCTGCTATACCACACTGCCTCACCAAGATCCCTCCAAGCACTAATGGAAGTGTAAGTCAATCTAACATTTGTTGAATACTTACCATGATTAGGTGCTTTATATATATTCTAATTTAATGTTCACAGCAATCCTCTGAGGTAAGTATTATTGCCTCCAGTGCTTCTTGTGAACACAAGCAGATTGACATTAGATAGAACTTAAGATATCTGAACCTACTTTAATGTTCAGTTTAGCGTAATTTAATATCTCCCCAGATTTACCTGAATCTTATCTGGGGCTTATCTTAAAAATATGATTCTTAGGCTCTATTCCAGTCTTCTGATTGTTCTCCACTGGAGGGTAGAAATTAGATTTTAATCAAACATCCCAGTTGTTTATTACAGTTAGGTTAATTTCAGATTTTTTTCCCCTAGGTGATTTCATCCAGTCGTAGCTTTAATTACTATCTCTGCATCAATGACTTCCAAATCTCTCTTCAGAAATGTCCTCCCCCTTTCACAAGGATTCCTAATAGGCCTTTCAAACTTAACACTGCTAATAAACGATTCTTAATTTCTCCCCCTCCCTATTTATTCCCCGCCCCTTTTGGTAAATTGTACTACCACCACCCATCGTTGATTCTAAATGTGTTCACTTTTCTCCATCTGCACTATTATCATCATAGTCCAAACTTAACTGTAACAGCCTCTTACCTGGTCTCTTTTTCACCTTTGTTCTCCCTATAATCTATTCTCTATACAGCAGTTAACAGTTTTCTTTTTAAAACATGTATCAGACCTTTTCATCACCTCAAGAGAATGAAAAGGTCTGATATGTGTTTAAAAAGAAATGCCTTCTTTAATACTTATGTATATATGTAAGTATATTCATATGTATAAATACATATATATATATATATATATATATATATATTCCCATATCTTCACTGTACTTGGGAGTAAAAGGCAAACTGTTTCTTTTGCTTGTAAAACCCATGTGCGCTGTCTCCTGCTCCATTTCGTTCCATTCTCCCCTTTACTAACCACACTGGTCCTCTCTAGTACTGTTGTGTGTAGAATGCCTTGTCTGGTTTTCATATTGTTGAGTTCCTCTTTTTTTTCCTTTTTTAAACAAATGTCACCTCAGCACATTTGCCATAGCAGTGCATGTTGATTCTCTGTACGGGATGCATCACTGTTTCTTACATATGTATTTGTTATATTTTTCCCCTACAGATAACCTGCCTGAGAGAAGAATATTGTCTTTATTGTTATTGTTGTCATTTGCTGAATAAATGAAACACAAATCTAAGTTGTTTGAAACTTTGTCCAGAATACTATTGGAGAGCAGCCTGAATAACAAATTCTCAGTCCTGCCTACTCAATAACTTTTATTGTCATCATTTATTGTTGAGTAAATTACTGCATCTTAGGCTAATTTTTCTTAGTGTAAGACCTTGTCCTATTGGTATTTCAAGAGTACAGTCTCTAGTTATTAATAAGCATACCATCAGTGATTTGGCATACATTGTGTCTTAGCTTGTCAACATGGGGAAGTGTTGTTAACTCTAAACTACGATGTCTAAAGATTAAACAGATAGGTTTACTCTTGTTTTTATTTATGTATTTATTTTACTGTACAGGTGACCATCCACGGCAAGATAGCATGGATTTCAGTAATGAATGGGGTGACCCCTCTAACTGTCGATGTGGTGATAGACTGAAACCGCTGGAGCGGAGAGCTGCACGCCAGCATCAGCGGTGTCTCGCACATTCTTTGGTTGGGACTCCTAATTATATTGCGCCTGAAGTCTTGTTACGAACAGGTAGAACATTTGTCTTATAAAGAATCTCAGTGTGCCTGTAGACCAGCAGAAACTTACAGGAGAATATGCCTAATGGTTCAGGTTTACAATAAAAGTATTAATTCTATAGTGTAAATTGGTGATTTAATATTAATTTTGATTGTATTCATTCTGAGCAGTTTTTTCAAAAGTGCTTATGAATAACCATAAATTTGGTGTCTAATTTTAGGCTATACACAGTTGTGTGATTGGTGGAGTGTTGGTGTCATTCTTTTTGAAATGTTGGTGGGACAGCCTCCTTTCTTGGCACAGACACCATTTGAAACACAAGTGAAGGTAAGGTGTAGAATCTGTACCAAAGTAATTGTTATGAAGCCCCATTACCATACACCTTTATCAGTCCTTTATTTAGAGCATCTTAATTTATAATTAAAGAATGAGCTTGTAAGGATATAGGAACCCAGTAAAATTCCACGTGTGATTTCCACCATGTGACTGTTTACCACCCTCATATCCTTCCTCATTCATACACTGCATTCATGGTTCTTCCTCATACAAGTTTTTAGTACCTTTTGAAGATGTATTCCAATTTATTCTTTCTACTGACTACTGGCTTTGTTTCCTTTCACGTACATTCTTGCACCAAATTACTAACAAATGTCTGTATCTCTCTAGCACTTAAATGAAAAGCTGCTCGCAATTTTGATCATAAATTATCCCTTTTAAGAAACCTTTTAGTGGCCTTGTCTATAAAGTCCAAGTCTTTCCTCTGTTCCTTGTTCATACCATTCCCTCTGTATTGGAATGCCCTTCTTTCTCTCCCATGTTTCACAACTTTCCCTCCTTTCTGTTTCGCTTCTGTTCATTTTTAATCATTCTTTGAGCGTGTCTTGACATACTATCTTTTCTGTGACACTCTCCTCAAGTTATAACTTCTGTCACTTTATTTAATAAATTATATTTAAAACTTCCTTCAGAATTTCTTTTCTTAAAGGTTTACTGGTAATACATTCTCTCAGGTTTGTGTCAGCTTTGTCTGAAATTATCTTTATTTTAGCCTTCATTTTAATACATATGTATATATGTAAGTAAATGCATAGGTAGAAATACATATATGTTTGTGTGGGTGCTGTGTGTGTGAAAAATTGGATGCTTGATTAAGAACACGGCAAGGATGTCTGGTCTGAGTCTTATTCAGCATAGTTCTGGATGTCTTAGCCAGTGTAATACAGCAATGAAAGAAAAGGCATAAAAGTTAGAAAAAAATAAAACTTGCTTTATTCACAGGTGGCATAATTTTCTATATTGAAAATCTCAGGCAATCTGTGAAAACCTCCACAGAACTAATAAGTGAGTTTAGCATGGTTGTAGGGTATGAGAGTAATATATAAAAATCAATCGAATAGGTGAGCCAATTCTAACATTCATTTGGGTAGACAAAGAAACTGATAACAAAAACAAGTTTTTAAAAGAAGAGAGTTTGAGGAATCAATTACTTGATTTTAAGACTTATGAGGAAGTTACACTAATCCACATGGTACCATATTGGCAAGAGGAAAGAGTCAGTGAACTTAAAGAAAAATCGATAGAAATTATGCAGTCTCAACAGCAGAGAGAAAAAAAGAGTTTGCAAGTACGATAACTTCTGGGACTTCCCTGGCAGTCCAGTGGTTAAGACTGTGCACTCTCAATGCAGGAGGCATGGGTTTGATCCCTGGTCAGGGACCTAAGATCCCATAAGCTGTGTAGCGTGGCCAAAAAACAAACCAAAAAAATAAAGGTAAGGAATGTGAAATACCATGCAATTTATTTAAAAACACACAGACACAAATAGTCCAGTAAGACTTCTTCACATAAAACTTGGAGAAAGTTTTTCTTACCTCTTTCCTTCTAATTTTTAAAAATCTTCTTTAAAGGTTATCAACTGGCAAACATCTCTTCACATCCCACCGCAAGCTAAACTGAGTCCTGAAGCCTCTGATCTTATTATTAAACTCTGCCGAGGACCAGAAGATCGCTTAGGCAAGAATGGTGCTGATGAAATAAAAGCTCATCCATTTTTTAAAACAATTGATTTTTCCAGTGACCTGAGACAGCAATCTGCTTCATACATTCCTAAAATCACACACCCAACAGATACATCAAATTTTGATCCTGTTGATCCTGACAAGTTACGGAGTGATGATAATGAGGAAGAAAATGTAAACGACACCCTCAACGGGTGGTATAAAAATGGAAAGCACCCTGAGCACGCTTTCTATGAGTTTACCTTTCGGAGGTTTTTTGATGACAATGGCTACCCTTATAATTATCCAAAACCTATTGAATATGAATATATTAGCTCACAAGGCTCAGAGCAGCAGTCAGATGAAGATGATCAGCACACAGGCTCAGAGATGAAAAATCGTGATCTAGTGTATGTCTGACACGCTAGGAAATAATGGTAATGAGGATTTGCAAAAAGGCCTGAAACGCAGGGTTTTTTGAAGCTCTGAGAGTAAAATTATGCAAATGTGACAGAGCTATGTATGTTTGCTCTGTGTACAATATTTTATGTTCCTAAATTATGGGAAATCCTTTTAAATATTAATTTATTCCAGCCTTTTTAATCAGTAATTTAGAAAAAATTTGTTATAAAGAAAGTAAATTATGAGCTGAATATTATAGTCAGTTCTTGGTACTTAAAGTACTTAAAATAAAAAATAGTGCTTTGTTTAAAAGGAGAAGCCTGTTATCTATTTGTACATAATGCTAAATAATTTTAAAAAACAAGAATTTTTGAAAAGTTTTTGAAAGACAGTTTTAGTTTTATCTTGCTTTAACCAAATATGAAATACACCCCACATTTACAGAGCTTTTTTTTTTTTCTCCCTTTCCCTGTAACTTTATTATTGGAAAAAATAAGCTATAGAAATGAAGGCATCATGGTGGTGACTGTTCCTAGGCTAATGATAATCTGTATAATTCACATTTGATAAATAAGGAATACAAAGTTGAATATGAATACAAAATATGAAATACAAAAATGAAATACAGTATGCTCATCCAAATGAAAAATAGTGCAGCTTATCTTTTTCCCCCTCTATAGAATATTTAATTTTTTAACATATCTCAAAAATTAATGGCTTTGAAAGAAGCAAATCACTACATTTTTCTTTCTATACTGGTATTTTTAATGCTGCTTTCAGTTTTTAAAGGGAATAAAGCTGCCATAAATTATAAGGTTCAGTACTAAAAGCTAAGATCTTTCATATTTTGATTCTGAAATTAAAAAAGAAATAATTCCACATGTTAAGCAGAGAGATTATTTTCAACTTCATATAAAACTTTGATTAGAACTTACTTGTGGGTACTTTTTCTATATAGTGATAGTTTGGATTATGTCATCAATAATGTTATAGATTTCCCCTTTCAAAACAGTGCTGCATACATGGACTGTTACTGGCAAAGGAAAGTCTGGCTATTTGGCAGCATTTTACCTATGGTCAGATTAATTGGTGAAAAAAATTATTATTATGTAACTCCTAATTAAGGTGGCCATTAGTAATTAGGAAAAAATACATAGTGGTTGTAGTAGAAAATTCAAAACCTCATAACTTATTTAAAGTTAAGTAATATGTTTTTCAGCATTACTATTATATATAATACTTAGGTTTTAAGGACAGCTTGTTTCATACCAAAATACATTTAGCTTATCTTTTAGGAAGGGGAAAAGGGCTCTATTCTAACATTAGTAAAATTTGTATTTTATTTGCTTTTCTTAAGCTCCACTGGTAGGGAATTGTTTTATCAAAACTTAGTATCTGTGGATAAGAGGCATAATTTTAGTGATTTTCAAACTTATAAAAGCTAATGGAATCATATATGTAAGTAAAATTAAAGGCAAAAAAAAAGGCAAAGCTGTTCCAGTTGAATTGGGGAGGGCAAAGATTAATTAGCTCACACTTAAAATGTTTTCATAGGTGGCCTTCTCAGAGCACTGCATAACCCAGTATGTAATGGTGGGTCTTTGGCAGTTATTGATCATTTTGAGAATCTGATGAAAATTGGCTCTCTTCCCAGGAAAATGCACATCAACAAATATGCCTAAGATGTCGCATGCAGTTGGATGTGTTGAAACCTGTCACAAACTCTTGGTTATGGACCTCTGTCCTGTAAGAACACTGATGTATTAAATTAAGAACTTTGCTTTAAATTTACTGATTAGTGCTCAGATTAGCACATCTTGTATAAACACTGATAATTTATGATGAGAAAGGTCTGTACCGTGTGATAAGATATCCTTATGAATGCCTCTCTTTCTGGAACAGCGCTCCACTTTAAACACACACTTTTAAGGGCACTACCATACATGTTTGACTTGTTACAGGCTTAATATAGAAATATTTTGAAGGACCTCTACTCAGAATTGTGAGAAAATGCACTGTGTAAGACGGCAGTCTTCACTTCATGGAGTATTTGATTAGTCCTATAAAATTCTATGCAAAACAGATTAGTTCAAGAACTTTTGTTGTTACCCCTTGCTCTTCAGGCTTTCTCAGATTTATTGAAATTTCCATTTAGTTTTTATTTCTGGACTATGGTGCAATACAGTACAGAACCAACTTTGTTACAGTTACATTGTAGAAAAACTAAGGTGCTGTTTTCTCCCTCTCCCCACAAAATCTGTGTTGCCCTTATTCCTCAAATGTAACAGACACTACAAATACTGTATCCTTTTAAATTTCCTCTGACAGTATAAACTTTTTGTACTTAAATGAAGCAGTGTACAAGCCTTTAGTATCTGCATTTTTTTAACCGTTTGGATATACTGTCATATTCCCAAACTATTAAACTACATTAAGTTGACTTATTCCCAAACTATATCTAGTCTTCCAGTAGGAATCTGGTGCTTCCTGCCAAAAAGATGAGAACAATGTCAAAAATCTATATGCTCTCAGTTGAAATAGAGTGAAAACACTGACCAGTCATGTTTTCTTTTTAAAATAATTTTGCCACTCATTAAAAAAAAAAACTTGCTGTCTTTCTTATACTTTCCCCTTTTATGCATATCAATGGTATTTATGAAATGTGTTCTGTAATTATGTAATTGTAGATACAGTTATGTATTGTCCAGTGATGTCTGAAGGCAGGCCCTGTTGCTATATCTTTTCTACCTTATTTGTAATAGAAACTATAGAATGTATGACTAAGAAGTCACTTTGAAATTGACTTTTTAAAAAAGTTATAACCTTCTGCTGTTGCAAAGTGCAAAACTGTGAGAGGAAATGATTTATTCTGACTTAATAATATGTTGAAATTAGAGAATACAGTGGGAGGATTTTTAGATATTGCTGCTGCTGTTACCTAAGGTACTTTAGACATTTTTCTTTAATAAACAAAAATAAACAAAAATCCCTTTGGTATTTAAAGTAAAACATTTAGCCTGTTTGTTTTAATCTAAAACAAAAAGTAATTTTGGTCAATATAATGGTATATTTGTAAAGCGCCTTAATAGATCCCTTGTGAAGGCACTATATACCACGGTTTACTTTTATATTGTATTATGTATATAAGTATTTTGTATTAAAATTGAATCAGTACAACACTACAGTTTTATAAAGTAATGCTTTGTTAGGAAAAGGAATTACAGCTTTGCAATATAACTGAATTGTTTTGCATACTTATGAATGTAGTAGAAATGAATAATCAGCCTGTGTTTTTAATGAATCTATTTGTATTTTCCCAATCATTTTCTCTAGTGTAACATTTGCTGGGATCATAATAAAAAAAAAAAAAGCAAAATTCAAATCTTTAAATTATGTGTGGAAAGCTTTTAGGGTAAGTTGACTTTTTTAATTCAAATATTTAATCTTTTTATTCTCAGAAAATTTATGGTCAAAAATCTGATACTTTGGAATTTAAAAAATATATATATATATATATAGCTAATGATAATTCCTACTTAGATTAAGGCAAACTGAATAGAGTTAGTGTAACCCAGTAAAATGTTTTCATTTTGTCCAATATAAGTACAATAAATAGTTCATGTTAAAGGCTTCCTTTAGGTCAGTACAGGTTTAAAAAATTAATAATTTTCAATTATTAAACTCTGCTTCTAGTATCATTTGAGTCCAGTTTATGATTTTTAAAATGTGAAGTTATTGGCTAATATCTTTTTCTTTATTTACAGTCTTTTACTTTATCACATGAACTGCCTACCAAATATATATGTTGATGTTATACCTTAAATCCATTTTACATGGATGAACAAATATTTAGGGTTTTTTCCCCCACCTTTTTCAAGTATTACCATCATTCTTAAGTCTCCTTTTATCCTCTTGTTTGCACACACTTTAAATTATATTTGGTCTATATGAGACTGTTGTGTAGCTGATGCAAACTGCATTATGCTTATGATTCACTTTACTACTATTTTTTAAAATTTCCTATTAATTATTTGTCCTTTTAGTTACCTAGCATATTTTTGGTGGGTGAGAGGTGATAAGGATTCCATGCAACCCATTTTCCCTTTTAATTCTGTTAATTCCTGTATACAGTGTGTTTGCCCTCATATGTCATTACCATCATCATCCAAGAGCTCTCCGCCAGGCTGGCTGTGGTCTCAGCAGACCTGCATCACAGTTTAGTTTCTGTTTGCCCAAGCTTATTTCCCCTGACTCCCACACCATCTTGCTGACAACTGAATGGGAGACATACACTGCTGGTCTTGGAGAGTCTCCCATTGAGGTGGGGGGCAGCTGCAGCTATCGACACTGTGGCAGCCCTTCTTGGGAGCTCTTTCTACCACATGAACGGTGGCGCTGGCCAGCGCCATTGTGGAACTCTCCTTCTAGCTAGTTCATTAGCTTTGTCATTTTAATACATTTTGGATCCATGTTTGGCATGCTTAAATTGTGACCATACCTTGTTATGCCAAATGCAAATACACAGACAGTGTATCCGCTTATGTGTATGAAGGCTGAAGGGAGGATGTCAAATTTATGTTTGGAACACAGGCAGTTATTGTTCTCACAAATAGCCAGTCTTCTCCCTTCTGTAAAGTCACCCAGAGATCCTGAAATCTTGGTGGATTCAGAATCTGGGTGGGACTTTGAGTTGCATTCTCTGGAGAAGGGTTAAATCTGTTCTGTTGAGGAAAGGGGGATTCTCGAGGGTACCTAGCTTCCAGAGGGGCTGACGCAGGCTGCTCTTGTTCTCCAACTTCCATTCTGTTTTCCTTTTACTAACACAGCACCCCCCAGCCCCTGTTCATGTTTCAACTGTGTCACTAACGTACGTGTTTCTCATATTCACTTGTAATTAGTTGTGCCACGTGACTAAGTTTTGACCAGTGGGGTATGAGCAGAAGTGATATATGCAGTTCTACTTCATACCCTTAAAATTAATATTTCGAGCCTGCCGCTCACTCCTTCCTGTTGCTGAATTCATAGCCTAACTAATATAATGTACACTTCATGTTAGTATATAATCTGATTTCCAAAATAATTTAAGCAGGTCATTTTATACTTTGACTATTTCCCATGTAATGACTCATGAAATTCAGTTACTTAACTAGTACATTTTCTGATTCATCATCTTCACCCCTTGTTGTTTGGCTAAACTAATTTGGTTGAGACCCCCATCAACTCGCCTGAATTATTGTAAGAACTTTCTAACTGGAGTCTTTAACTTCATTCAGGTCCTTCAAGTTTATTATCCAACTGTCAACCAAATGACATACTTGAAAGATAGTTCTAGATTTTGCTAGTGTGACCAAGTAAGCTCCTGATGGCTTGATTATCACACAACTACAAACTTGGGGGCAGAATAAAAATCTACCTAAAGATACTGAGGTGGAACAGAGAACTGGCAGATTCTGGGTGGAAGGCATCCTGTCTCACAACTAAACTAATCTGAGATGCTGCCCGACAGAGAATCAAACCAAGTTAACTGCCTGGCACTTGTTCAGCCACTAAGTCATGTCTTGACTCCTTGCGACCCCAGGCAGTGTGCCCAGCTTCCCTGTCTTTCACTATCTCACGGAGTTTGCTCAGATTCATGTCCATTGAGCTGGTGATGCTATCTAACCATCTCATCCTCTGCCACCCTCTTTTGCCCTCAATCTTTCCCAGCATCAAGGTCTTTTCCAATGAGTCGGCTCTTCACATCAGGTGGCTTCCCACTATATAATCTTTTATACTTATGAATTTGAACCATGTGAATGCATTGCCTATCCAAATATAAATACATAAAATGGAAACAAAAAATAAAATCTTGGGGATTCCCTGGTGACTCCGTGGTAAAGAATCTGCCTGCCAGTGCAGAAGGCATGGGTTCAATTCCTGATCCAGGAAGATCCCACATGCCAGGGATCAACTGAACCCGTGCACCGCTATTGAGCCTGTCCTCTAGAGCCTTCGAGCTGCAACTGCTGAAGGCCACATACCCTAGAGCCCGTGCTCTGCAATAAGAGAAGCCACCACAATGAGAAGCCTGCACACTGCAACTAGAGAGGAGCCCCCGCCTGCTGCAGCTTGAGAAAAGCCTGCTCAGCAGCAAAGACCCAGCACAGTCAAAAATAATTAAAATTTAAAAAATAGAATCTTTAAGTCCAAGTGGAGGAACTGGGCTTAGACTAAGCAAGATATACTTTCAATGAGACAGGCCAAATGAAAGAGCAAGTGTGAAATAGAGACGTTTGTATGTTGGTCAAACTATTAGGATTAGGTTATGTGGCATAAGAAACCCAAAACAAGGACTGTTTAGACACACAGTATCTGGTTCAATTCCCAGGAAGATCCCCTGGAGTAGGAAATGGCAACCCACTCCAGTATTCTTGCCTTCTAAATTCCATGGACAGAGGGGCCTGGCAGGCTACAGTCCATGGGGTCACAAAGACTTGAACACAACTGAGCGTGCGCACACACACACACACACACACACACACACACACACAAAAAATCCAAAACAACAATTGCTTAGGCTGACTAGAGTTGGCAGTCATCACCTGGTATAGCAGCTCCATAGCGCCAGTCCATACTTCATCTGTACAGTTCTGCTATCTTCACATGGCTTACATCCTAAAGGTCATTCATGGTCAGAGTTGACTGCTCATACTCCATCCAGTTTTTTCCATGTTCTAACCTTCTGAAAAGAGGATGGTGTGACTGGAAGGGGGATTTTCAGGGCCTCTCCCTGTAAGGTACCTTCCTAAAAGTTCTACGTGACACTTCCACTGGCCAGAAGTTAGATCCATGGCCACACCTAGCTGCATGAGAGTCTTGGAAAATGTAGTCGTTATTCCAAGCAGCTCAACTTAATTAAGGAAGACTTTGTTACTTAGGAAAATGAGGACTTGGTGGGCAGATGGTAGTCTCTGTCTCAGTGAGCAAGCTGAGGGAATTTCAATCTGATAGCTCCCATTTTCTCTAATAAACATGGACATCACTTTGCCAACAAAAATCCATATAGTCAAACCTGTGGTTTTTCCAGTAGTCATATACAGATGAGAAAGCTGGACCATGAAGGCTGAGCGCCGAAGAATTGATGTTTTCGAATTGTGTGCTGGAGAAGACTCTTGAGAGTCCCTTGAACTGCTAGGAGACCAAGCCAGTCAATCCTAAGGGAAAGCAATCCTGAATATTCATTAGAAGGACTGTTACTGAAGTTGAAGCTCCAATACTTTGGCCACGTGATGCAAAGAGCCAACTCACTAGAAAAGACCCTGATGCTGGGAAAGATTGAGGGCAACAGCAGAAGGGGACGACAGAGGATGAGATGGTAGAATAGCATCACTGACTCAATGGGTATAAGTTTGAGCTAACTCTGGGAGATAGTGAAGGACAGAGTAGAGTGGTGTGCTGCATGCAGTCCATAGGATCACAAAGAATAGGACAGGTGTTTTCTCTGAAGGTGGAGATAAAGTGATTTGCTGAAAGGTCAGAAAGGGGTATGTGGCTGGCTTGAGGACAGTGGTGCAAATCTGAAATAACTAAAGTGAAGAGTAAGAGAGAGAACTGATCACATGCAGAAAAATGTGTGTCAGGTGGGGGAGATAGGCAATTGTGCATCAGCCTTCAAGGTGGTGTGATTTGTTTTTCCTATGGCATTAAGCAATCTGGGAGTAGCCAGTCTGTGATGGAAGCTATTATTTAGGAAGGAAGAAGCTATTATTTAGGAAGAATATTACTTAGGAAGAATGGAAGCTATTATTTAGGAAGAACATTCTTATCACTAGTGAGATAGTGATATCTCATTATCCTCAGATAGCACTGAGGATCTATCTCAGTTTGTTCCTTCAAATACTGTGACATAATCTAGTAATAAAAATTCAGCAGATTCTTTGTGTGTGTGTGTGTGTGTGTGTGTGTGTGTGTGTGTGTGTGTGGCTGCACTGTGTGGCATGTGGGATCTGTTTCCAGGGACTAAAAATTCAGCAGATTCTTTGCACTGTGTGGCATGTGGGATCTGTTTCCCGACCAGGGACTGAATCCAGAATCCTAACCAGTAGGCTACCAAGGAATTCTTTTTTTTTTCTTTTTGGAGGTTCTTAATCATGGTTCACTTTTCTAGTCTTATACAGATTCTGTACCTGAAGAGATGGCTCAGATTTTTGAAGGAGAACAGCCAGATGCAATAGACCAGATGAGTGAAACTAGTCCTGACAGTCCTTTAGATTTCTCTGATAAAATGTAAAAAGTGTCTCTGAATTTTTTTTTTTTTTAATGACAATGTGTTTATCCTGCAAGTGTCTAAGTAATGCCTACCATAAGCCAGACATTGCCCCAGCCAAATGGAGGAAGTATGTAACTTTATATCATTTACCTACTGGGGCAAAGTGAAAGTGAAAGTCGCTCAGTAGTGTCTGACTCTTTGTGACCCCATGAACTATACAGTTCATGGAATTCTCCAGGCCAGAATACTGGAGTGAGTAGCCTATCCCTTCTCCAGGGGATCTTCCCAACCCAGGAATTGAACCAGGATCTCCTATATTGGGGGTGGATTCTTTACCAGCTGAGCTATCAGGGAAGCCCAAAAGAGGGCAAAGAGACAGCAAATACATAATGCTAAGAAGTAGTCTTCATGTTGTCCCCTCTGTGTAATTCTCTCTCCCCTCCAAACCTTTCTACTCACAGTTATCAAGTTAATCTTCCTATTCCTTTATAAAGTATGCCTTCATCTGAGCTTTCAATGGTTCCTTGATACCTACTGAATAAAATTTAATCTCTACTGGCACCTACTTTTTTACCTAATTTTTGTTAACTTCCCTGTATGTATCTTATGATCCTACCAAATCTATGTCACCATACACCAGGGAAAAACTCATCTCCAGTTTCTCTGAGTCCCAGTTTGGATATAATCATTTTAGAGGGGTGGTGGTTGTAGAAACCACACCGTAAAAGAAGAAATGACTAGTGTAGTACTCATGAAGGCGGAACACAAGTATGTTTCTCAATGTCCCATCACTTTGAAGACAGGTTTGGCCACATGACCTGCTCTGGCCAATGAAATGTGGGCAGAGGTGGCACCTCTCATACCCAGGCAGAAGTTGGACAAGTGACTCGTTTTCTTTTTCCAACTGTTCCCAAGTGCCTGCCTCCACTCTACATGAACATATAGAGGAAATAAGAAGAGTGTTTGAAACCTCTTCAGCGTAGAGGTTACTACAGAATACCTTTAGTGACTAAGACAACAGAATAGTCTCCCTAGAAACAATACACCCTACAACCAATAAGAAACAGTAGTGTAAGCCACTATTTGGATTTTTTTATTAACTTCACTGAGGTATAAATTACGTACAGTAAAATGTATCCATTTTATGTGTACTGTTCAAAGAGTTTTAATGAACATACACACCTACTTAGCCACTATACTAATTGAGATACAGAACATTTCCACCACCTCAAAAACATTTCCTCATGCTTTCTGGTAATATAATCTTTTCCCTCATTTCTCCTAGCCCCCAGTCCAGCCTCTTTCTATTAATGTAGGCTAGTTTTGCCTGTTTTAGAATTTCATATAAATGGAATCATGTAATATGTATTCATTTTGTGCCCTCTGAGAAGTTTTAAAACTAAATTATAAATTGCCTGTATAATTCAACATATCTTTTCACTCTTAGAAAAATTAAAGTTTAATTCAGTCTAACTAAGGTAATTAATCTGTACCTTCTTGAATATTTTTTCATTTCAAAAAGATACACTGTATTTTCTTATACTAATTATACTTTAACATTATAATAGAGTTTACATGCATCATAGCAAAACTATTATTTTCTACTTAGCTGAGAATTTTACAAGACTTTAAGCTTCATGAAACATCCTATTTTGTTAACTATGTATATACTCAATGCCTACAATGTCACCTGGCACATAAGTACTCGATTAATAAACATCTGTGGACTGAATGGATGTATTTCCCTTGAATTGCCTTTATATAAGCCTGTGTTAAATTAGGGGATTTAAAATCAGTATGTTAAATATTTTTAAAGCAGGGATGCTGTAAAGTCAGAATTTTAATTACCAAGCCCATCTAGAGGAAATCGCGTCTTAAGTGCGTCTATTTCACCTCAGGTGAAGGAAAAGGCTGGAGATTTAGACTGGAGGAAGCCTGTCCACAAGTACTAACTGTCCATTACGTGTATTTCTAAACATCGTGGAACATCATAACTGTATTTGTAGTTTGGTTGCATTAAAACGTTGACCAAAAAAAGAAAATAAAATTTCACCAGCATTGTGTCCTAATATCTTTGGTCACTCATTCTCTATTTTATAGTATTCATGTTATATCGCTAGAAGCGCCGCAGCCAAATTCTGTTTGGTTCTAAAACCGGATTTGTCATAAACGAACTGTATGACCCTTGACAGTCACCTGTAAAACAAAAACTATAATTCTTCTAACCTCTGAGCAGGTTAGGAGAAAATCAAGTGGGGGGGGAAAGCGAGCAAAGCACTTCGGAAAATATCGAGGAACTGGAAGCCGCAGTACTCATTTTACTCATCGCCACCTCTCGGCCTGACCTGTCCGCAGGGAAGGCGGTTGCCCGGGACTGCGCCGACGCGCCCGTCGGCCCCGCCCACGCCGTCGGTCCCGCCCACCTCCGTTGGCCCCGCCCAGTTGGCGCCCGGCGCGCGCACGCCGCCTGGCGTCCTCGCTCCCGGGGCGTCGCCCCGCGTGCGCTGGAGTCACCGAGGCCACCCTTGGCACCGGAAGTGACCCTGGCGGGTCTGCCTTCAAATTGTGGGCTACTTGAAACAGCATCTGGGGCTCGTGACGGTTGGACCAGGCAGTGCTGGGTCCGTGAGCACAGAGCAGGGTGGTTGGGGCAGGACAGGACAGGGCCCTCCTTCCTCGCTGCCCGGAGCCCCGCTCGGCCCTCCCCCTCCGCCCGGCAGTGGGCGGTTTCCCGAGAGCCTCTGCGCCACAGGTGAGTGTCGCGGGGATCCCGGACCCCCGTGATCGGGGCTCGGAGGGACTCGGGAGCCTGTGATGCGATCTCGCTGCGCATTCTGCTTGTGAGCCTGCCGGTGCCTGCGCCGAGGTTCTAGGTCCTCCCTGTTGTCGCTGACACCTGTGGCTCGGGTGGCGGTCCTCCTACCTGAGGAAGCCTGTCTGGCCGGAGACTTTTGGGGGCCCCTGTCGATCCCATTCTAGGCCTATGTCGTTAGAGACGTCTCCGGTCGACGAACCTGTTTTTATTTCTTCGCTTTTTTGACACGTTCTCCGCCCGAAACCCTCTCCCCTGGGTTGGGGGGCGGGGGGAAGCAAAAGCCTTGACTTTGGGGATTACATTTTGTTAGGTAGCTGTGATATTGTTGAGGATGTTATTTCTTACTTATTTTGGAGCTGGGCATCCTACAGGAGGCTAACGACTCTTTTTGTTTGTTTCAAGTTGGTACCTTTTAGAAAAAGTATCCCTCGAAACTTTGTTTCATATTGTATATTATGTGGTGATAAAAGTTAGAGATGGACGTGGATCCTTATTGCCTTGTGGGGGATAGACTCAAGCCCTCGTTGACTCAAAAATAATTTTCTCTTTTAAGTGCCAAGTGCCATTTTTATATCAGTTACCAACTTCTGACAACACACTGCTGCACCTCTCTCTTTTAAAAGCACTCATGTGTGTCTTCCTCTTTGAAATCAGACCCTTAGGTGCTGCTGAGGACGTTCTTAATGTTTTAGAATGTGTGCGATGTATCTTTGCCACATAGTCACAATGCTAGAACACCCAAGGTATCAAGAAAGATTCTTGTGATGTTCATACAGGCCAAAATATCTGAGTGCAGTCCTGTTTTCTTTTCCAAAGGCGATGGTTTTTGTAATCAGTGAGTTCACACACAAAGAAACAGTGGCAAAACTCTTTGTCTTGCATTATTAATACAAGTATTAACTTGTGACTTGTTTCATGCCTTAAAAAAAAAAATAAAGAGGTAGTGCCAATCAACGTGTTTTTTTATTCACGTTTTCCTTTTACTTATTTTCAATGCCAGTCAACTTTCCAACATTCTTAGACTATGAAAAGCTATGTAAAGGTCCTTTATGGCATAAGTTACTCAAGTAGCTTTTACATTTTAAAGATTCCGTGCTAGGCCCATAGTCTGCAATGGATTCTGCATCTTATTTTGAAACTGGTATCACGATTCTGACAAATACTAAGGATTAGAGAATCTTGTAGAATTTACTGTGTTAACAACAGTGTTGAATTTTGGTTTACAACAATGGTCTGGGCTTGTTTGCTTTTTAGTGCTTGACTGGTTTAAAAGATACTGTATCAAATCAGTATGGTCAATATTGATAACATGCTAAATAGGTTCTGCCTGTGGTGTTTATTGATATGGCTTCTAAGTTACACTTTAATTGTTATATTCACTGATTTGTTTTGTTCGAGGTGAACTGAAAGTTTACCAAATACATATATATATATTTGTTTTCTTGACCGGGTATCTCTTGGTGCTTTTTTTGTAGTGATAACATTTTTTCACTTCTTGAGTATTTATCATGATGATTATAAAGGTATGAATGTATGCCATGCTATACTTGATCATTGGTCACTATTTATTGTACTTATTTGTAATCATCAGTGACTGATTCTAAATTAGCATTATGGTTGCTTTCATATTCCAGAGATGAACATTCTGAAAATTGCTTCACAGTGTATTGTCACTGCTGAAGTTACACACACTCAGCTAACTGAAATGCCCGCAGGAAAATGCGTAATTGAGCCTCATCTGTTTTTAATTTAGGACATTAGTTTTGCAGGTAAATATTTTTTAACGTTGATACTGATTTTTTAGCGTGTGCTTAATAATGTTCTGTGTTTCCTCCTGCTTAGCAAAGAAAAAAAACACACTGAGGATAAATAAAATGATATCCCACTAAACTTAAAGGATTTCAAAGTCTGTCTTATTTTCCTTGCACCTCTGTGTGTGTTCCGTAATATTTCTTGAATGAATGACCTTTGCACATTACAGTAAAAACTGTAGTGAGAGTGGAACCCTGTCTGAGATTCCTTTAAAAATTAATTGGGCATGGTATCCTGTTTAGGTGTGGAATTGGGAAGGCCCGGTATTTGTTCTGGGCAGAGAACAGAAATCTTAGAACTCAGATATTTGGGTCTGTAACCTTTTTCAGTCTCTTTGAATGCTTCTTTCCCTAATCCTGGAGGAATAAAGATACTTTGTCTCTTTATAGAGATACTATGGAGAAGGAAATGATAACCCACTCCAGTATTCTTGCCTGGAGAATCCTGTGGACAGAGGAGCCTGGTGGGCTGCTGTCTATGGGGTCACACAGAGTCAGACTTGACTGAAGCAACTTAGCATGCATGCACTGGAGAAGGAAATCGCAACCCACCCCAGTATTCTTGCCTGGAGAATCCCAGGGACAGAGGAGCCTGGTGGGCTGCCGTCGTCTGTGGGGTCGCACAGAGTCAGACTTGACTGAAGCAGCTTAGTAGCAGCAGCAGCAAAAATACTACATAGCATCGCATCAAGTTTGCTAGAAATTTTGTTCTAATACTGAGTTTTTAGTGTTTAAAATAATTTGACTCTATTGTTCAGTTGCTAAGTTGTGTCTGACTCTTTGTGACCCCATGGACTACAGCACGTCAGGCTTCCCTGTCCTTCACTATCTCCCGGAGTTTGCTCAGACTCATATCTTTTAAGTTGATGATGCCATCCAATCATCTAATCCTCTGTCGTCCCCTTCTCAGTTCAGTTCAGTTCAGTTCAGTTGCTCAGCCGTGTCTGACTCTTTGTGGTCTCATGAAGTGCAGCATGCCAGGCTTTCCTGTCCATCACCAGTTCCGGGATCTTACCCAAACTCATGTCCATTGCATCGGTAATGCCATCCAGCCATCTCATCCTCTGTTGTCCCCTTCTCTCACCTTCTCTCTTTCCCAGTATCAGGGTCTTTTCCAGTGAGTTGGTTCTTGGCATCAGGTGGCCAAAGTATTGGAGTTTCAGCTTCAGCATCAGTCCTTCCAATGAATATTCAGGGTTATCTCCTTTAGGATGGACTGGTTTGATCTCTGTGCTGTCCTAGGGCCTGTCAAGAGTCTTCTCCAGCACCGCAGTTCAAAAGCCTCAATTCAGGACTTAGCCTTCTTTATGATACAACTCTCACATCCATACAGGAAGACTGGAAAAATCATAGCTTTGACTGCACAGACAATATGGCAAGCTAATGACTGCTTTTTAATATGCTGTCTAGGTTTGTCATGGCTTTTCTTCCAAGGAGCAAGTGTCTTTTAATTTCATGGCTTCAGTCACAGTCTGCAGTGATATTGGAGCCCAAGAAAATAAAATCTGTCACTGTTTCTACTTTTCCCATCTATTTGCCGTGAAGTGAATGTGACCAGATGCCATGATCTTAGTTCTGAATGTTGAGTTAAAGCCAGCTTTTTCACTCTCCTCTTTCAGAAACCCTCATCAGGAGGCTCTGTTACTTGAATTAAAATTTCATGTTGCATCTTACTTAGGTTAAATGAATGAATTTCATCATAAACTAAATACTCAGACATTTAAGCAAAAGAGTGGTTCTGACAGGAAGGATCACATAAAGGAAAAACTTACATTTTTTATCCAGATAAGGCATGCATAACCTATACTTATGGTTATTTTTCTTTTTAATAATCTCTCTTTAAAAACCAGCAGTGTGTTTTTGGACAATCTCATTTTTATAATTTTACAATCTCATTTGGTATTAATTGAATCAATAGGTAGTGTTTTCAGTTCATTGTGGTTAAAATTTGGTCTAAGGGCTTTTCTTCATATATATTCATTTCTTCAAGTATTGCCAGATACTGTGTCAGGTAGACCCAAATTCTGTCTTCCTGAAGTGTAATTTTGGCAATGGTAAGGATATATTGTTGTTGTTTCTTTGCTAAGTCATTCGACTCCTTGTGACCCCGTGGACTGTAGCCCGCCAGGCTCCTCTGTCCATGGGATTTCCCAGGCAAGAATGCTGGCGTGGGTTGCCATTTCCTCCTCCAGGGGATCTTTCTGACCCAGGGATTGAACTTGCATCTCCTGCATTGACAGATGGATAGGATTCTTTACCATTGAGCCACCAGGGCTTCCCAGGAGGCTCAGCGGTAAAGAATCTGCCTGCCGGTGCGGGGTCGGACATGACTGAGAATGCAGGCACAACTAAGGATATATTCTTGGAAATTGAAGATTCCTGTAAACTTACAATGTTGACATTCATTTGAGAAGAGTGTCTTAGACTGAGAGATGGTAAAAGAATTGGAAAATTTATTTTTTGTCTGACATTTAGATTTTGAGTAGTATTTTGATACATTTTCAGTAAATCCATCTTTTCTTTGATAACCAGGAATTTTTAGGTCATTTTTAATGTGGCCTTGGGTTGACTTTACATTTGTTTGTTAGGAAGTGCCCATTCATTGACTCCTTAGGAATTTTATCTGAGTAGAAAGAAGTATCCATAACACAGAACCTTCAAAGAAGGCCTGGAGTGACGTCTGTGAGTTTTGGGACAGTGAACCCTGGCCCTCAGAAAAACAAAAGGGCAGCAATTTAGATTTTTTTTAAAGTGGGGGTGGGGTGGGGGTGATCAAAGAGCTGAAAGGAGTGTGTTAAAGGAAGGAAAAGACGTACGAGGTCGCCGTCCTTGCTTGTCCTGATCAGGGATGTACTGCTGCAAGCAGTATGGCTCGGAACACCTTCTGACAGGCCCCAGCTGTGCTCTTCTTACATTGCTCCCCAGACTGGGTGTCACTCTCGGGCATATGTAGCTTCAGAGCCGAGCAGTCACACAGTTTGTAGTAGGGATGAGTTGAGGATCAGGGAATGTGAGCGTGCCGAGGGTGAGAAACTGGACAAAGGTAAGAAATCTTAGTAGTTAGACAAAACCTGGCAGCACTCATTCATCCAAAGATTTGCCGAGTGAGAGGCTGCATGGTGCTGGGGATATATCCATAAAATAACAGAGAGCCACGTCCCTGACCCAGAGCTTTCATTCAGGTGGAATATTATCCATGGTCATGACTTCAGAAAGTCATGGGATTTTTTTTTTTTTCCCCTTTTCTTTTGGACCTCAGATGATCAGTCTTGAATTACTTATAGACCCAGTTCATAGCTGTACTACTTCAAAACAAATTAACCGAAAACTAAATGGCTTAAAATGGCAAGCATTTGTTATCTCACAGTTTCTCCGGTTAGGCTCTGGGCATAGCTTAGCTGGGCGCTTCTGATTCAGAGTCTTTCACAGGCTGTAGTCAAGGTACCAGTCAAGGCTGCCGTTACCTCAAGGGTCGGCTGAGGGAGATCCACTTCCCCGCTCCCTCACGGCGTCGTTGGCAGGATTCAGTGTCTCTGGACCATTGGACTGAGGCCCTCAGTTCCTCACTGCTGCCCTTGGGCTTCCGTCAGATCTTTGCCGCATGAGCCTCTGCATGGCCAGCTCGAGGCATGGTAGCTGGGCTTCCTTTGGAGTGGTCCCACCAGAGAGCAGAAGACGGTGAGCAAGGCGGAAGTCTCAGTGTAATCTCAGAAGTGACGTTTCGTTATTTTCGTGCATTCTGTTTGTTACGAGCTTACATTCAGGGGGAGAATGGACACCAGAAGGCAGAGGTCATTGAGAGCCATGTTACAGGCTCTCGGTGATTATTGATGGATATAAGGCACTTCTTTTGTTGTGGTTATTTAACCCTAACACTACCCTTCATCCTCTTTCTCCACTCATATTTCCCTATCTTACCCTCTATAGACACTATAATATATTTAAGATATGTTCTTGGATGTGTATGTATCCTTTGAAAAAGAGTGTTTTATATACCACATATATAGCATATTTTTAAGTTTATAAAATGGTATTGGGGATTTAGACCTTGTTCTGTGTCTAAGTTTGTTTGTTTTTCACCCAGCCCTGTACTTTTTGTTTGTTTTTTGGCCTAGCAGCTTGTGGGATCCTAGCTCCCTAACGAGGGACTGAATCCTCAGACCCTCGGCAATAAGTGTCAAGTCCTAACCACTGGACTACCAGGAAATCCCCTTAACCCTGTATTTTGACAATATATCCATGTTGCTATTTGCACATCATCTTCATTGCTTCCATCTGCTACGTAGTATTCGTTAGTGCAGGCACCATACTTCCTTATCTTTTCCCTAGCAGGAAATCTTGAAAAGAAAACTTGAAAACTTGAAAAGAAAAAAGCCTCCAATTACTGGGTATCTCTAACAGTTTTGTCATTAACATATGAAAACAAGTTCTTTTGTGGATCTGTGTGAAACTTTGTCTGGAGTATTTATAGAAAAGTAGGGTGGCAGCATCATAGGATAGCTGTGTACATAATTTCTCTAAGTACTACCAGATCGCTCTCCAAAATGATTGGAGTTTATGCCCACAAATTTATGTGAGGGGATGTTTTTTTCCCCAAATTCTTGCCAGTACTAATTTTTTTTTTTTTTAAATCTAGTTAATGTAAAAGAGGTCTCACACTTTATTAGCATTCTTCTGTTACTAGTATCTATACTTGTTAACGATTTGGGTTTCCCCTTCATAAATTGCCGTTCATGTGCTACACGTTTTTGTATGAACTTCTTTTGTCTGTTAGTGTGAGGAGTTATAAGGTGGATTTTCTGATCTTAGGTTATCCTTACATTCCTGAGGTAAACCTTCTTGATCGTGGAGTGTGTGTGTGTGTGCGCGCACACACGCACGTGCACGTGTCTCCTTGCTGATACACTGTTAGTTAGCTAATCTTTTATTTAAGATGACCACATCGTGGTCCTAAGTGAGGTAGGCTTTGTATTGTTCTTAATTCGTTTTGAAAATTGAGATGGTGGCTCCCTGGTGGCTCAGCAAGTGAAGAATCCACCTGCAGTGCAGGAGACACAGGAGATGTGGGTTCCATCCCTGGGTCAAGAAGATACCCCGGAGAAGGTAAAGGCAACGCACTCCAGTATTCTTGCCTGGAGAATTTCATGAACAGAGGAGCCTGGCAGGCTACAGTCCATGGGGTCGCAAAGAGTCGGTCACCACTGAGCGCCTAACACTTCCACTTTCTACCTCATAAAAAGTTGATCAGTTTTCCCTTATTTTCTGGACCAATTTTTATGTCGTTGAAATTATCTGCTGTCTAGAGGGTAAGCAAAAACCTACCTATGAAAACTCCATATCCATATATCCACATGCTACTAAGTACAAAGACTATGCTTGGTTTTGCATATGAAAAGTTTCAGGGAAGGTGCAGTTAGCATTTATTGAAGGCCTACTCTTTGCCAAGTAGTGTGCTGGCTATTTTAAATAGTCGTTTATTCCTTATAGTGCAACTCTTGGAAGTATGGTTACTTGGGCAGTCCCTGGCAGTCCAGTGGTTAAGACTCTGCATTTTCACTGCTGAGAGCCTAGGAGTTCAATCCCTGTTGGAGGAACTAAGATCCCTCCCACAAGCTGTGTGATGTGGTTAAAAACAAAAAGGAAGTAGTAACTATCCAATTTACAGATTTAAAAACTAAGGCTCAGAAAAGATAAAGGGCTTGACAAAGGTGGCAAAATTAGAATTCTACCAAGATTCTTCTAACATCAAAACATGTGTTTTCTCTATTTCACACTGCCTTCCAAGAAAAGCATCTAACATTCTACATTTGTTCTGCAGATATTCCATAAGACTTGTATTTCATGCACTGAAGTTACTAACTCAGATCTTTTCCTGCTCTCAGAGAGTCAAGGTAGACAAGTGCCTTGAGATGAAGGGCTCCAGTCAAGTACCAGGGGTCCTTAGAAGGGGGAGGGCTTTTTCTGAACTGCAAGTTTGGAAGGTAGACATACTGGGATAATTGCTACTTATCTGAGTGGGACTTTGACACATAGGTAGGGTTTGACTGTGGGAACTAAGAAATTTCTCTGAAGGAGTGGAAATTATCATAAGCAAATGTACAGAGATGGAAAATGCAGTGTGTGTAAAAGCGAGCTTCTTCAGGGATCCTTGAAACGTATGCTTTTTTAAAAAAAACTCTTTGTACTTATTTTTAAAAGACCTAATATGAAATTTTCCTTTTTTAGCTTGTAGTTGAGCATGAGTCTTCTTATGATTAGTGAGAATGTGAAGCTGGCCCGTGAATATGCATTGCTGGGAAATTACGACTCTGCAGTGGTCTACTATCAGGGAGTTCTTGACCAAATGAACAAGTATCTGTGCTCAGTCAAAGACACATACCTCCAGCAGAAATGGCAACAGGTAAGATTCATGACTGTGGTTTGTTTCAGTGGTTTAAAATACTCAGATTTAAATAGATAGTGCTTTTGCAGTTATGCATTAAGACTGTATAATTTATTATATGGATTTGTATATAAAGTTACTTAAAATGATGTGTCATAGTCACCGTCATCAGTATTATGAGTTCTACTCAATTATTCTAATTTTTGGAATCTAATAGGAATGGTTTTGAAATTTTTTTCTAGATCACATTTTGACCTGGTAAAATTAGAATTGACTTTATTAAGCTGATGACACCTGAATCTCACATGTACTGTATTCCCTATAGGACGTCATAAATCAGACCATACTTGAATCCCATGTGAGGAATCTTAGCCACCGAGGAACAGTAGAAATTTCTGTGCTTGCTAAGTTGCTTCAGTCGTGTCCGACTCTTTGCGACCTCATGGACTGTAGCTCACCAGGCTTCTCTGTCCACGGAATTCTCCAGGCAGGAATACTGGAGCAGATTGCCATGCCCTCCTCCAGGGGATCTTCCCGACCTAGGGATGGAACCGAAGTCTTCTGCGGCTCCTACATTGCAGGCCGATTCTTTACCACTGAGCCATGAGGGAAAAAATTTATAAATAGAAACTATAGAACTTACACATCCAGTTGGATGTGTCACTTACAATAAGGTTCAACAATGTCCCAGGAGAGAAATGTTATAGAAATTAATAGTCTTTTTGAGCTGATCTTCTAGATAGACTATTACCCTCAAGTTTTACTAAACTGCTTTTAAAATAATATTCCATATTTGTCCTTAATTTCTTTAACAGAGAAATGGTCTACCTCTGTGAACTTAACCTCTTTCCTTAAATCTTCGTCTTCATATTTTACATTAGAAGGGGAAAATATTTCGTAAAGTGTCTTAAATTTGCCACTGAAAGACTTTTAAGACCTTTTGTTCTTAGGCCAGCAACTTTTACTTAAGAAGTCTAAACTTTTTTATAAGAATATTTAAATTGGAAATTCCCTAGCTGTCCAGTAGTTAATATTCCACATTTCCACGACACAAGTTCAATCCCTGTTGTGGGAACCTGCAGGGTACGTGCTGTGGCCAAAAATAAATAAAAATAAAAGATTGACTATATTTTTAAAAATTTTTATTGAATTTGTTACAACATTGCTTCCGTCTTATGTTTTGATTTTTTGGCCCCAGAGCATGTTGGATCTTAGCTCCCCACCCAGAGGCTGAACCTGCACCCCCACCCCCTGCTTTAGAAAGTGAAGTCTTAACCACTGGACCACCAGGGAAATGCCAAGATTAAATGTGTTTTTTAAAAAAAAGTAGAGAAAAAAAAAGGATATTTAAATCATTTAGTTTTAAAACCAAACATTGCTAGCTTCATATATGAAATATATATCATTTTGAAGTTGAGTCAAGGCAGCTTTTTTAAAAAAAATATATAGGTTGTATGTGAATTGAGCCATTTATCTTCTGAAGCTTTATTTTTCCAACTGTGGGATGCATTCCATCAGTGAATTGTGAAATTAGTCAATTCTAATGAGCGTTTTTAAAGTCCGTTAAGTAACATAAGAACCGTCAAAGCACAACTTGCAGAAGTCATATTTTTTACCAAACTTTAAAGATACAGGTAACTTTTAAACTTGTTATGCACTTTGAATAAGAACTATAAGTAGCGATGGCCTAATTAGCCAGAACACGTTATTCATTTTATCAGAATTAATTTTGTACTTAAAGAATTTATGATCTGTTATTAAAATTTCAACAAAACATTTTGGTATGGTTTCCTGGATATCTGATGTCAAAATAGAGGCTTCTAGCATTCTTAATAAATGGCCCAACTTAATTTGGCAGTGATTTATTAGTTACAGAAATGTAAAGAACCACATTCTTCTTTGAAATCAGGTTTGGCAGGAAATAAACGTGGAAGCGAAACACGTTAAGGATATCATGAAAACACTAGAGAGCTTTAAACTAGACAGCACTCCATTAAAAGCTGCACAACACGAGCTTCCAGCATCTGAGGGAGAAGTCTGGTCCTTGCCCGTACCTGCCGAACGAAGGTAAGTGGAGACCCTTTAAGAAACAAACCGACACAGAACTGATAGCATTGGTCCTGTCTAGGAGGAGAACTGAGGGGCTGAGAGACAGGAATGGGAGAGGGTTTTGTTTTTTTTTTTAAATACCATTTATAAATTAAATTCTGTATCATGTGATTCTGTGACTCATTTCAGTAAATTAAATTTAGGTAGACATATTGCTTTGTGAATGAGCTCAAAGCAGTAGAGATACACCTTATGGAAGGAACATGGGGATGGAGACTGAAATATCTGGACTGTAAGTCTATCTTTGCCACAGTCTGTAGCTTTGGGAAAAGCATATAACCATTCTAGACTTCAGATTTTGTTATATAAAGTGAGGGAATTAGGCTAAAACAGTAGTTCTGAAAAAGCTATCACAGAACACTGCTGTTTATCAAGCTACACTGCTGCTAAAATTGAAAAAGTGGGCTTTTTAGTTAACAGGGAAAAAAGATAAAATGTTCTCAATTATAGATTTTATTCTGACATTTTTATTTCCAGATTCCTATTACCTGGTGCCAGCAAGTGAACGATCAGTGAAAGTTTATATTTACTGAAATGCTCAAAACAGCCAATTATGCTTAGTTCCACTGCATGTTTTTTTAACTGACAGGAGTGCAAGTGGATGTCATTTATCTGTTTTACTCACACAATAGATTTCCTAGTTTGTATTGTGTGTTTAGATATATTAGTGTATAGTAGCATTCTACAAAGAACAGTGACTTCCAGTTTCTTTGCCCCTTAACCAGTTTGAGAGCCTTGCATTAAAACATTGCTCAGGTGCTTTTTAGGTGTTTAAGAGTCTATCATTGAAACTGTTCCTCCTTGACTATAGTTTATGACAAGTGCTAGATACTGAGTACTCATGTGGTTTGAGCACTAATATAGAATACACATGCTATTTATTTTTCACAATAAGCCTTCCAAATAATTAGTTATATTTCCTCTGTGTTTCAGGTAAGATAGTTGAGATACAGTGAAGTTAGGTAACTTTTCCCCATTATCACAAAACTAGTAGCTGGTGGAGTTAAGATTTGAACTCAGATGTGTTTGGTTACAAAGCTGGCACACTCGGCCATATTGGTCATTCTCAAACTCTAGCATACATAAAGATCTCTTGGGGTCCTCATTCAGAATGTGAATTCTGGGGTTTCACTCCCAGAGAGTCTGGTATAATAGTAGGGGAGCCCAGGAATCTGCAGGTGATTCTAATCCAAGTGGTTGGTAGATCACACTTTAAGAAGTACTGTACCAAAGTGTTTTTCCTCCAGTTTAGGATTGGCTAATGGGCATTGATTGTTTCTTAGCCACTTTCTTTTTCTTCAGCTCCAGATAAAAGTATTAATATTCTGTTATTGACTGTGATACTTTCTGAATATTTACTACATTTTACCCTTACTCTTAAGTACTTTTATATATGTGTGTGTGTGTGTGTGTGTGTGTGTGTATGTATTCTGTTTTATTTTAGAATTCACTAAAAAGAAAAAAAAAACCTCAAAACTACAGCAATAGGCTCATTAAAGAAAAACTGGAAAATGCATAAAAGTAGAGGAGAAATCATATAGTCATCCGAGTACAACTTCTAGTCCTTTATACATTATTGTTTATTTTCATAGTTGTAGTTGTGCTATACCCATAATATTTAACTTTGTATCATATTTTTTAAAAAAAAAATCCTAATAGTAGACAATTGCTATACATTTACTGTGTTGCCGAATACCATGTCAGTCACTTTACACATATAATTTAATCCTCAAAACAGACTTAGAAGGTAGGTACTAAACTGTTAGCCCCAATTTCTGATGAGGAAACTTAAGCTTAGATAGGTAAAGTAACTTGCTGTTTATAGTGTAAACATTGGTAATTTATAAGCCATCTTAGACCCTCTTCTTTGCTGCTTTTAAAGGATTGTTTGCTGCACTTTTAAGGGATATAACCTACAATAGTTAACCCCTTTTTTCTTATTATAAATAAATTGAAATTTTTTCCACATCTCTGTTTACTTTTTCTTAATTTCCAAAGTAGAACTAATAAAGATGAGTGAAGTTGTGTTTTTATTTTATCTTGCCTGTAAATATGTTTTACTCCTGCTTAACTTTCTTTTAATCCCTCCTTCAGAATCATCATTTGGCCCTTGTATTGGTCTGCTCTGTAACAGAATCTCTGGCTGCTGTAACAAAATCCCACAGACTGGGTGACTTAAACGACTGAAACTTACTTTTCACAGTTCTAAAGCTAGAAACTCCAAGCTTAAGGTGCCTGCCAGTTTGGTTTCTGGTGAGGAGTCTTCTTGAGCAGCTGACCTCTTCTCTGCGTCCTCACATGGCAGAGGAAACAGCAAGCTCTCTGGTGTCTCTTAATAAGGACACTATTTCTTAGATCAGGACCCCACCCTTAGGACCTTATTTAACTTGAATTACTTCCTTACTCCAAATGATCACACTGGGGTTTAGGAATTCAGCATAATGAGTTTTGGAGGAATACAAAAATTGTCTGTAACAGCACCATAACTCCTTTCTCAGTTTCTGATAAGAACTTTCCAGTGAATAGATGTGCCCAGTGATTATTCAGGTGATTTCAGATTTAATGAACTGTTTGGTTGACATAATCTTAACAAGGGGAGAGAGGAGGTTTCTCTCTTTGGGGTAATAGAAAGTTGTTAAATGAGCTTTTCATCTTGAAAAGTCTGTAATGATGAGCTGTAGGGTCCCTCCTTATTGCTTCTGGCTTTCTTCCATATTTTGTTCTGTCTCTGATTTTAAATGCCCTGGACAGCTGTTAGCTACGAAGTCCTCCGCTTTGACTTTATTTGCTACATCTTTCTATTTCTTTCTGTAATTTATTTAACTTAACTTCCTCAGCTGAATATCCCTCAAAACTCTTTATTTTTCTGTTAGTCTTAATCTGTACTCATACTTAAGAAAGCTTATTCTTTCACCTCTGTTGGGGATTGTAACCGTGACATCGCCTAAATTTTAATCCCATTTAGAGAACTGAGTCAGTCGATCCTTCATTCTCTTCTAGTGCTGTACACAAACATGTTTGTACAAGGAGGTTCATTGAAGGCTTTCAGAGGAGCGATTAAAAATAGCATAAAGCCATTAGGTATAATTCTTTTAAAATGTCTTTTAAAAGTCAGCTGGAGTCCCTCAAACATCTCATCTCGCTGAATAAAACCCAACGCTTTCAGCATGCCCCTCGGTGCCACCCAGTGAGATCCGGTCCCCCGCTACCTCCGTGACCTCAGTGCTCACGGTTCTACCCCTCAGCCTTCTTGCACAAGTCGGATGCAAATGTTTCAGTTCTCTGCACTCACCTTTCCTTCAGCTCACATGTGTGATGGCTTGTTCTCATTTCTTTTAAGTCTCAAATGTTGCCTCAGAAAGACCATCTCTGATCAGCCTACCTGTATTATTCCATAACCCCTACCCTTCTTTATTATATTTTCTTAGATGGCACTTAGCATCGTCTGATGTACTGTTTATTTCTTCATTGAAACCCCGTCTGCCCCCCATACACACTGATGTGTAAACTTGTGAGAGTAAAGGCTTTTATTAGTTGTTTTTTTTTTTTTAATTTTTATCTTGAATTCAGAGTAGTGCCTGTCAGTAGTTTCTCGGATGAATGAACAGCAGTAAGAAGTGGATAAAGGGACTTTCCTGGTGGTCCAGTGATTTGGACTCTGCTTCCACTGTAGGTGGCACAAGTTCCATCCCTGGTCAGGAAAGTAACTTTCTGCAAGACACGTGGTTTGGCCCCCCCAAAAAAGTAGATTAAGTGTGGCACATTTTATGTGACTGACTGCTATCTAGCCATTAAAAGTCATGTATGAGGTAATGATAGAGGAAAGGATACTGAAAATGCTTCATGATATAATGAGGAGAGAAAAATATGAGTGTATGTATGTATGTGTCTATCAGTCGCTTAGTTGTGTCCGACTCTTTGTGACCCCATGGGTTATGGCCCGGCAGGCTCCTCTGTCCATGGGATTCTCAGGCAAGAATACTGGAGTGGGTTCCCTTTTCCTCCTCCAGGGAATATGTATGTATAAAGGTTCCAGTTTTGTTTAAATGAAAGGCAACCATAAGAAAATAGCATGTTAAGTGGTTAACTCTGGATAGTGGGGATACAGGTGACTTTTACCGTTTGAGCTACTCAAACAGTAGAGAATCTGCTTGTGAGGCAGGAGACCAGGGTTCTAACTCTAGATTGGGAAGTTCCTCTGGAGAAGGGAATGACAATCCACTCCAGTATTCTTGCCTGGAGAATCCCCATGGACAGAGGATCCTGGCAGTCTCTAGTCCATGGGATTGCAGAGTTGGACACGACTAAGCGACTAACACACACACATACACACAGGTGACGTTTTCGAATTCTTTATTACTGAAATATATTTCAGTGTTTTTTTTTTTTTTAAGGGGAAAAATATATATTTTAAAACAGTATCCCTACTTGGCTACCCAAGTTTCTAAATTCAAAGTTGAACCCCCATCATTCCTTTCACAAAAATCAGTACCTTGGTTTGGCTTTATCATCCTCCCAAATTCTCATTTCTCAATATGAAAGATATCTAGGGGTGTCTTTTTTCACAGTGTGTCTTTTAGACTTTTATCATCACTCCGTAAGCTAGGCTCTCATCTTATGCCTTGATAGTGCCTCCCTGCATTCTTTCATCAGTATATCTTATTCATTGTGAGACTGGTCTTTGTAAAACCTTTTCAGTGACAGTCAGCTAACAACCAAGCCTCTTGAACTGGTGATATTTAGATCTACTTACTGAACCAGCTTATCTGTTCAGTATCCTCTTTTTTTGTTGTTGTTTTTAGTTCACTTTTCACTTTTCAGAAAAGATTTATTTTGGGGCCGTGCTGAGTCTTCGTTGCCGCGCGAGGGCTTTCTCTGGCTGTGGCGGTGGGGGCTGCTCTTCGCTGTGGAGCTCGGGCTTCTCTTCGCAGTGGCTTCTCTTGTTGCCGAGCATGGGCTTAGTTGCCCCGTGTCATGTGGAATCTTCCTGGACCAGGAATTGAGCCTGTGTCCCTGCATTGGCAGGCAGATTCTTAACCACTGGACCACCAGGGAAGCTCCAGTATCATTCTTTAGTGTTTATCATTGTATCTTTACAATTTGTGTCTTTATGACCTTTATGTAGATTAAGCTCATCTTGCTTTCTTTGCTTTTACCCACTCATTTTCTTATCTGCAGTTGTACCATCTTACTTAGGTCAACTCCTAAATTAGGAGGATGTTTCCAGATCCAGTTTGCTTTCTGTCTTCAAGAGGCCATTCCTATTGCCACAGCACTAGGTCTCTTTCATACTTTATAGTATGTTTGCCTAATCTTGTGTATCTCTTTCTTAACTCTATCTGAGGTATTTGAGTACAGGACTCTAGTACCATTTTTATTGCTCATCTTACCCCAACCAAGTCTAGAAGCATAACAGTAGGATCCTAATAAATATTTGAGAGCTCTAAATTCTGCCACAGAAATGAAGATGAAGTGATCTACATAAAGGCAAAACACTATACATGACTTCTTGTAACTATCCGTAGCCAGTGCTGTATCAGTTTTTTATTTAATGGAAAAATGATTAAATTTTATTAATTAAAATGTGAGAACTATGATACATTCTAAATGAAATGGTACCAAACTGTGTGTATGTTTGTACATAAATGTGATTCACACCTGCGTTCTTTGTTCTTTATCTTTTGATAAAACTCCCTTCTCTGATTATTTTGTTCTCTTTTCAGTTTTCAAGAATCAGCCTACTTTTTCATTTATCCTTGATATACAGCAGGTATTTCATTTCAAAAGAGAGGTGATGATCACTTGCCCTCTGTGTTTCTGCCATATAACCGTACTGCACTGCAGACAGTTATGTCCAGTTTCAATGCTAGGTCTTAGATTTCAGTGACCTGCAGTTCTATCTTGTGTTCAGTCATTGCCATCGCTTCAAGTCATAGATTGACTTACACAGTGTGTGTTCATCTGTGTTTGTACCAACTCCAAGAGTTGATTATGATTTTCTTGATCTTGTCTTTGATTAGACCATCACCAGGACCTAGAAAACGCCAGTCTTCTCAGTACAGCGACCCTAAACCACAGGGTAACCGTCCAAGTACAGCTGTCAGAGTTCACCGTCCATCCACACACAGTCTTCACAATGACAGAGGGAAAGCTGTTCGTAGTCGGGAAAAGAAAGAACAGAATAAAGGAAGAGAGGAAAAGGTAAATGTTACTGATTTTTATAAATTAAAAGTTATTTATTAACCCTAAAAGTGAAGACTGTACAAATTTTAATAATTTTTAGGAATTAAATCTGCTACTATAATAAAACCATAGTCATACTGCACCTAGGCTAGGATTTTTCCCACTCAGTATTCAACAAATATTTTTGGTTGCTTTTTGTAACTTTCTATCTTGGTAATAAAGAACTTACATATATTCTTTACCTGTTTTTACCAGTTATTAATATTTTACCCTTTTTGCTTTATCATTTACTCTCTGTGTATACTTGATTTTTCCTGAAGTGTTGAGGGTAAGTTGTAGAAATCATGCCCTTTTACCCTTAAATATTTTAGTGTCAGTTTCCTAAATACTGGGATGTTCTTTCACACAAACACAAAGCAGTGATCAAAAATCATTAATTTTGCATTGATACAGTACTGTTATCTAATGCACAGACTTTTATAAAATTTTGCCAGTCTCACTAATAATGTCACTTATAGCTTTTCCCCCCGCCCGCTCCATGCCAGGACCCAGTATAGAAGCATTTGTTGCATTTGGTTGTCCCGTTTCTTTAGTCTCTTTTAATGTGAACATTTCCTCAGCCTTTACCTTTTTTGGCCTTTTTAAAGAGTTACTTTGTAGAATATTCCTCAGTTTGGATTCACCTCATGTTTCCTTGCGATTAGATTAAGGTTGTGCATTCTTGGCAGGAGTGCCACTGAAGTGAAGTTTTGTTCTGCTCAGCGTATCATATGAGGCACACAGGATGTTTATGGCTCTGTTACTTGTGATACATTGGATCACTTGGTTAGGGTGGCGTCTGCCAAGTCTCTCCACTCTAAAGTTACTCTTTTTCCCTTTATAGTCATTTGTGGGGAGATACTTTTGAGATTACATAAATATCCTGTTTCTCATCAAAATTTTATTTGTTTCAGCCTCCAGGAGTTCTTGCCTGAATCAGTTACTCCTCTGACAATTGAAAAATCATTTTCTAATGCTATTATCTCTTCTTTAATAAATTGACTTTGAATTGTAAGAAAAAGCTCTATCTCTTCCCCTTTATTTAATTTTATCTGTATGGACTCATGGATTATTTTATTCAATGAATTAAAATGTGTTACTATCTTTCTGATGCTTAAATTGTCCAGGATTTGAGGAGAGGGAGACCCTTGAAGCAGGATCTTAAGTCTTTTTAACATGTACTCACCAACCTCTGACAAAATAGTGTCCTAGGCTCCTCCTGTATTTACTCTTGTTTCTCCAGGAAACCCTGGTTTCCTGTTAGTGAGGAATGAGCTTTATAAACCGAGATTTCAGTGCTAGTTATTATTTGAGTGCTTATGCTCCCTTGCAGGAGCATATAGGACTCTAGGAGTTTAGTTTCAGTCTTTTTTGTTCCACCTCCCCACTCCCTTGACTGAGGCACATGAACATTATTAGTCTAAGAAACATAAATAGTCTATGAAATGGTAAAGCACTGGATCATTTGGCTCATTGTACCAAAAGGCCTCTCCACACCACCTGGGCAAAGTAAAAACTGGGTTATAGCAAATGTAAAGTCCCCAGTGCTGTTCTTCTCAACAGTCTAACAATCTATGCTGACAGTCTATTCTTCTAAATAGTGGCTGTACAAGCTGACTTAAAAGGAAATAACAGCACAGAACCAAGTCTCTTCAGAGAAACGTCTCTCCTATAATGGGCAGGTCTGTTGCCCATTATACAAATGACGTTTTTTTGTTACTGTTAAGTTTTAAGAGTTCTTTATATATTCTAGAGATTAGTTCTTTGTCAGATATGTGTTCTGCAAATTTTTTTTTTAAGTATGTAGTTTGTCTTGTCATTGTTTTAGCAGGATCTTTCACAAGGCAAACGATTTTAGTTTTGGTAAAGTCCAGTATTTCCTTGTATATTCTTGTTGTCAAGTCCTTAACTCTTTGCCTACCCCTAGATCCCAATTTTTAAACATTTTTTTCTTAAAAGTTTTATAATTTTATGTTTTATATGTAAGTCCATGATGTGCTTTGAGTTGATTTTTATGTAAAGTGTGAGGCTTAGTTCAAGGTTCAGTTTTTGCCCATACATATTCAGTTGTTCCAACACCATTTGTTGAAAAGGATTTATTATAGCTCAGGGAACTATATTCAGTATCCTGTGATAAACTATAATGGAAAAGAAAATGAAAAATTATATATATATGTATAACTGAGTCACTAGGATGTGCAGCAGAAATTAACACATTATAAATAATATATGTCAATAAAATTTTTATACCATTCTCAAAAATTTGGGGGGGAATATCCGTGTGGGTCTGTTTATGGGCTCTCTGTTAGGTTTCATTGAGTTGGCAGTTCACCCAATGTTCACATAGATGTTTTTGTGTTTCTCTCAGAAGTTTGAAATATCCTGCAGTGTGCTGTGAGTTTGTCATTGTGCCTTGGAGTGCTTTAGCATGCAGCTTTGTGGCCCTAATGACTAACATCACAGAGGATGGGAGGAAATCTCTTCTAAGGGCTGAGGTGTCTCTTGGGGGAATAGGGGAATAATCAAAAGGTGTTTTTGGAGCATCAGTAGGAACTGAGTAGGTGTTAAGGATTGACCTATTATCTTACCTAAGAAAACCATCTGTCTTTAACCTTATCTCTTCTAAAGCTTTGAGATAAATATACATATCTAATATTCACTAGTGACCACAATTTATCTCAATATTAATTTTTTCTATTGTCAGTTCATATGCATAATATTTTTGTTTAACACCATTGTCATACTTTTTACGTAAAAATAAAAATTCAGTATGAAACTCTGCTGTTGATGTAGAACGATGACTTACAGTCTTTGATTCTGTCTGTATTACTTGTACTATTATGTTAGCTTTTATAAAAATGTCACGAGTCCAGTCTTTGTTTCTGACTCATAGAAATGAAATATAGTGTCTGAGTTAATCATAAGCTCATGTTTTTTTTCCCTCTATTTGTGTAGAACAAATCACCTGCTGCTGCTGCAGAACCAGAGACAAATAAATTTGATAGTACCGGGTATGATAAGGACCTAGTAGAAGCTTTGGAAAGGGATATAATTTCTCAGAATCCCAATGTTCGGTGGTAAGTTATAGCACAACAAAACAATTGGATGTTGGTTTTTGGAACAGAAATGGGCATGTGCTGACAATCAGTCTTTGAGGACAGGACTGGAAGACATAAAATCTGAGCAAGACACATAATGAAAAACTTCACTTTGATTCAGGCTGTACCAGTTTTTGTTTAAAATTTTTAAATTTAATGAAATAAATAATAATAAAATTTTGTTAAATAAAAAAATCCTATGTACAGAATGTGAACAAGATCACAAAAATTTCATCTTCTTTTTGGGACATTCTTTAAAGGTGAAATAGCAGTCATTCTCATGCATATGTATTGCTGGTTAGGTTTATACAATACGTATTGCTCCTATATCCTAGTACTTAAAGCAGTGGTTCTCAACTTTATTAATATTATGAAATTAGAAGTTTGGGATTAACTTATTACACACTGATATATATAAAATACATAACCAACAAGGACCTACTATATAGCACAGGGAACCATACTTAATATTTTGTACTAATCTATAAGGGGAAAGAATCTAAAAAAAAAAGGATACTCTATGTATGTTTAACTGGATCACCCTGCTGTACACATGAAACTAACATAACATTGTAAATCAACTATACTTCAATAAATTATTAAAAAATAAACATTATATCTAATCAAAGAACTATAATTTATCACAAGTTCTAAAGCTCCATTTCCCACAAAGTTAGGCACATTCAGTTATATATTTTTTGTTAAAACTTTATTTTTAGGTATAGTTTTGGGGATATTTTAAAATATATTATCATGTTATATATCATAATATATTATTGTGCCATGTGTACTAGTAGTTGTAGAAGTGGTGGTGGTCTCGTGGTTGATGATGATTTCGTGGCAATCTCTATGATACTTTTTAACCCTGCTGTCCACCTCTTGGTAGAGTAGGGGGCAAAGCAGCTGAATTACAACCTGTGTCTGCTTTATGCTATGTTTATTCTGTTTGTTTGTTTGTTTTAGTGGGCTCATTATTTCTAAACCATGGAATTTATGGAATGAGCATTTTAAGAACAGAAATTTAAAATAAGATGGCATAATAATACTTAAAGAGTAGGCCTATAGACCTGTGTTCTCATCCACCAAGCTGAAAATCATTGCTGCCAAGACTTGAAGATTCAGATTGTGCCCTTTCTATATACTGGCTGGTGTGGCAGAAACCTTGTCACAATGTGTTAGTTCACTAGTGCCTAGGGAGAAACTTCACATTCTGTCAGCAACATAAAATCATGTGCTTTCAGTGACTCTCAAGAATGACTACACTGAATTAAATATGTGATCTAAGGTTTTAATCAAATATCTTCTCTTTCAGGGATGATATTGCTGATTTAGTAGAAGCTAAAAAGTTGCTTAAAGAAGCTGTGGTGTTACCAATGTGGATGCCAGAATTCTTTAAAGGCATTAGGAGACCATGGAAAGTAAGTTTCTTACTGTAACAGCGTTGTCAAAGCAAAGGGCAAATGTATTGTGTAGACAGCCAGTATTTACCTGTGTTGAGGGAAGGGGAAATAGAACGTAGAGAAGGTACAGAAAAATTTAAATATGTTGTGTTATTCAGACCAAAACCTACTGCAAGGTTTCCAGAATAGGAAACAGATGAAGTGTGATCTTTGAAAAGGTATACCCATAGTAGATTTATAGTGAACTTAGATTTGCAAATATGAACAAGTTGCCTAAATACTAAAATACTCCATTTTACATTTTGTGTTGCAAAACTTGTGTATTTCTTGGAATTGTTCTTAAGAAATTAACAAGGCATATCTGCATCTAATGAGTACTCCTTTTTTTAAAAATGTGTTTATATGTGGCTTCACTGGGTCTTCATTTCTGCACGTGGGCGTTCCCTAGATGAGGCAGGCGGGGGGCTGCTCTCGAGTTGCGGGCTTCTCGTTGCAGTGGTTTCCCTTGTTGCGGAGCTCGGGCTCTAGGTAGGTGCTGAGACTTCAGTCGTTGCAGCCCTCAGGCTCAGTTGTTGCGAGTCCCGGGCCCTGGAGCACAGGCTTGGTAGCTGTGGTACGTGGGCTTAGCTGCCCTGCAGCCTGTGGGATCTTTCCAGAGCAGGAATTTTAATTTCAATCCCGTGTCCCCTGCATTGGGACGCAGATTCTTTACAACTGAACCACCAGGGAAGCCCTAATGAGTACTTCGTAAAAGTCACGTGCTGATCTGAAAAGTGTCCAAAGAACTCTTGGATTTGGGAAATGTGCTAATGGCTCACTCTGTACTTGTTTCTTTAAATTCTTGAAATGTTAAGTGATAAGCAAGATAAAAACTTCTAGACATACCTTGAGTACAACCATGTTAAAAAAAAAAACAACTAATTTGTTTGAGCAAAAGGATTAGCAGGAAATATATCTAGATCCTAACGGTACCTGTGTTAGGATATGATATCAGTACTATAATATTAATTATATTTTTTCTCATCTCTTAGTTCCAAATTTTTAATAGTGTGTAATTACCTTACTTTTGTAATGCAAAAAGTAAATTTGTGATAAAATATCCTTCTGTTTGTCTTTTACATATCTCAATATTATGTATAAGTTTGTTGAAGATTGATTCTTAGTAATGGAATTCTTGTGAATTAGAACAACGGCAGATAAACCCTTTACTGACACTGTTATATTCCCAACAGGGAGTGTTAATGGTGGGCCCACCTGGCACAGGAAAGACCCTCCTTGCTAAAGCAGTAGCAACGGAATGTAAGACAACATTCTTCAATGTCTCTTCATCAACTCTGACTTCCAAATACAGAGGAGAGTCTGAGAAGCTTGTTCGTCTTCTGTTTGAAATGGTGAATGTTTGAGACAACTCTAATGATTCTTTACTTCTAGAAGGGAAGAAAATGAGTTGTAACTAACTCCATGGTGTAGAATCGCCAGGCAGGGTGCACTTGTGCCCAGGGTATGGTTCCTGTGCCCTTGAAAGAAAGTGAAAAAGAAAAAGTGAAGTCGTTCAGTCGTGTCCGACTCTTTGCAACCCCATGGACTGTAGCCTACCAGGCTCCTTCATCCATAGAAACTTTTTACTAACATGAATTACTTGTGTTTCTCTTTAACTCCTTTCCTCTGGAGGACTGACTGTTAGCTTATGGACATGCTCATGCTATGGGATCCATGTTACTGATCTGCTGCTATAGGAATGTGAAATTATTATGTTTTTTAAGCCAGGCTTTGTTATAGTAAATTCAGTATTGGTAAATAATAGGGAAAGGTGAAAATCACAAGTAAATATGGAACTGAGATTACCTCTGATCTATTCACTGTATCAAATACCTGGAGTTTAATCATAATCATAATCTTTTTTTTTTTTTTTTAATCATAACCATAATCTTTGAACTCAGTTCTTTGCTTCTTCCTTTGAGTTTCTTTTTCCTTCATCCACTGTCACAATTCTGAGTATCAGTAGAAGAAATATAATTCAACAAGTTCTGATTGAGTGGGTTGAATTCAATAGCTTTTAGACTTTTAAGTTTCACTTAACTGTTTCCATCTTAACTCATTTAAGAAATTGTGTAGTTATATGCATGAAGACAGAGTTGGGTTTATTAGATAAGTAATAACAAAGATTTACATCCTTAGTCATGGTGGCCAAAATCTTAGATGATCATGCTAACATTATACCACATCTTTCTTCCTAGGCTCAGGATAAGACAAAACAAAAACCCTCATAATTTCATGTTATCCATTTCTGCAAAGGCTTCTTCCTGTTTCATTCCCATTTTTTTTCCCTTCAACTGCGATAATTCATAAGGCAGAATGTAAATTCTGACAGGTTCTTATGGACTATTAATAGTCCGTTCCACAGTAGGTGTCTAATGGAGAACCTCTTAGATCATCTTGAAAAAATTTTTTGCCATTTGCTTCAGGGGTTAAAATTATCAGTATTCCAGAATAACTTGGTGTTTTAAAAATGTAAGCTTAGTAGAATGAATGGCTAAGTATGGTGTCATTAGAGTCAGATGGCCTGACTTAGATCCCACTTCTATCACTTTCCCAGCTAGCTCCCTATGGGAGAATTCCTCTCCTGTTGCTCAGTTGCTTTATCTATAAGAGGAAGACTATAATTTAGGACCTGCCTCTAATGTTTAAGCACAAGCTGGAATCAAGATTGCAGGAGAAATACCAATAACCTCAGACATGCACATGACACCACCCTTATGGCAGAAAGTGAAGAGGAACTAAAGAGCCTCTTGATGAAATTGAAAGAAGAGAGTGAAAAAGCTGGCTTAAAACTCAACGTTAAAAAATCTAAGATCATGGCATCTGGTCCCATCACTTAATGTCAAAATAGATGGGAAACAACGAAAACAGTGACAGACTTTATTTTCTTGGGCTGCAAACTCACAGCATGTGGTGACTGCAGCCATGAAATTAAAAGACACTTGCTCCTTGTAAGAAAAGCTATGACCAACTGAGACAGCATATTAAAAAGCAGAGACATGACTTTGCTTACAAAGGTCCATCTAGTCAAAGCTATGGTTTTTCCAGTGGTCATGTATGGATGTGAGAGTAGGACCATAAACAAAGCTGAGTGCTGAAGCATTGATGCTTTTGAACTGTGGTGTTGGAGAAGACTCTTGAGAGTCCCTTGGACAGCAAGGAGATCAAACCAGTCAGTCCTAAAGGAAATCAACCCTGAATATTCATTGGAAGGACTGATGCTGAAGCTGAAGCTCCAGTACTTTGGCCACCTGATGTGAAGAACTGACTCACTGGAAAAGACCCTGATGCTGGGAAAGATTGAAGGCAGGAAGAGAAGGGGACAGCAGATGAGATGGTTGGATGGCATCACTGACTCAACTGACATGAGTTTGCGCATGCTCTGGGAGTTCGAGATGGACAGGGAAGCCTGGCGTGCTGCAATCCATGGAGTCACAGAGTCAGACACGACTGAGCGACTGAACTGACCTAATGTTTGGAGGGTGAAATCAGCCAGTACACTTCAGCTGCTTAATATAGAGCCTGACTCATAAATATTTACTATTACTTTTTAAGAATTATTTGATTATTTTTTAATATAGGGAGTTTTTTTAACTTATTTTTTTTAATTGGAGGATAATTATAATACTGTGTTGACTTCTGCCATACATCAGCACGAATCAGCCATAGGTATATAAGATAGGGTTTTGTATTGAGGAAAAAGGACTGTTTTCTTCTATGAGGGAAAGCCTCTTACAAAGTGCTAATATGTAGTTTTTTTTTATAGTGCAGTTTATAAAGACATATCAAACAACTTATTTTTTACTGGCTTCCCTGGTGTTGCCTAGGAAAATCTTAACCATCTTTAAATCTTATCCAGAGGGTGCTACCTTGAGCTGCTTACTTGAGCACAGGCTCAATCACAAACCAGTGCCTGTAGTTTTGAAGGCTCCTTTGTTTGTTTATGGCTCCTTTGAAACCAGCTTGATTTCCTCCTTTTCATCATGTGGCCTCTCTCAAGGAGTAAAATTGTGCTACTGCCTCTTATGTCATGTTTTGACTGCTCTGCAGATGACTGCCTCTCATGCGCCTGGCCCCACCAGAATCTTTCAAAGTGAGCATGGCTTAAGGCCTATATTATGAATAAGGCCACTTAAATATTACCGTTACTATTTTAAATTAATTTATTTTTAATTGAAAGATGATTGCGTTACAGTATTATGTTGATTTCTGCCATACATCGACAAATATTGTTTTTTAAATTATTTATTTTCAGCTGCACTGGGTCCTTATTGCTGTTCCGGGCTTTCTCTGGGTGCTGTGAGGGGGCTACTCTCTAGTTACATTGCGCAGGCTTCTGGTTTCACTGGCTTCTCTTGCTGTGGAGCACTGGCTCTGAGGCTCAGTTGCTCCATGAGCATGTGAAATCAGACCAGGGATCGAACCAGTGTCCCCTACATTGGCAGGCAGATTCTTATCCACTGTAGCACCAGGGTAGTCCCACTTAAATATTAAGATCTGTCCAGGGGTTTTCACATGACTTGGTACAGACATTTAAAAATTTAATTGTATTTTTTTTGTTATGTTGTCAAGAACTTTCATTTTCAGGTGTCAGAAATCTAATCATGGGACTTCTCTGGTGATCCAGTGGTTAAGACTCTACACTTCTAATGGAGGGGTCATGGGTTCCATCCCTGGTCTGGGACTATCAGCCCACATGCCACAGGCGCAGCCAATAAAGGAAAACAAAAGTCTAATCAAATCAGTTTAAACAAAAAGAATAATATGTTGGGTGACATAACAGAATTATCAGGTTACATTTTATATTTTTAGGTCTAGCAGGATCCAGCAATTCAGATGTCCTTGGGAATTGTTTCTGTCTAAACATTTGGCTCTTTTTACGTCTGGGTTGACTTTGACGTTGGCAGATCCATATGGTGACTAAGATAGCTGTTAGAAGTTTAAATCTTATTTTTGTTGTCCTTATGGTAATCCCTAAGAATTAGTCCTCATTTCTCAGTTGTTCCAGCAAAACTCCAGAGATTAATGTTTGGCCTTACTTGAGTCACACGCTTGTGCCTGGACTCTCTTGGGACTCCAGCAGAGGTTGGCCTCATTTGAAGTAGTGGAGTAAGAATGAGAAAGATAATTTATGTACAAATGAAAAGGAGAGCTTCTCTTATCAGAAGAAGGGGTGCTGTGCAGACAGAAACACTTGGTGTCCTCTTCCACATCTATGATACTTTCCCAGGTCATCCAAACCAAATTTTAAATGTGCCACATAGCCTCTGCTTTAATTTAGACCTTTCTATGTACCCGTAGTATGGGGGGAAACTCAAATCTAGTAGTTTTTGCTTGAAAGTTGATTTTTGTCATTGGTTCTGATGGTTGCTAGCTAGAATTTCAATTACAAATTTTCTTGCATGTTTGCTTTTTTCTTTCTTTCCCTCCATCCAGTTTATTTTCCCCCTCTGTTTCTTGAAAAGAAAGCAGAAAAATGTTTGTACATAGTGCCTAAAATCCAAGTAAAAGGATACCTGAATTAAAAATGGCATTATCCTTTTGGGGGGAATAGATGACTTAGAATTCAAGTTTTTAACTAGAAAAGAAAGTGAGATTTAATATTAGGTTTTTCCAAGTGAACAGACTAAAAGTAAATCTGTACTTTGGAGGCACAGTCTTTCTGCACAGTTAATCGCGTTTTAGAGGGGAATGGATTGTAACCTCATGGTCAGAAGAATTGGTGGACCTAGTACAATTGCATGTTGAAGTCTGTTGTGTTCATTTGCCATTGTGGACTTCTATTTTTAGCAGAACCTTTAAAATGCTGTTTGTTCACTTAAGCTCTGTTTTGAGAAATCTTTGCCATCATTTAGTTTCAAGCTTTCTTGTGTGGTGATTCTGTAAGTTTGGATATTTCATTTAAAAATTGATTAACAGTAAATATTAATTACTGTAATAAAATGGTTCTTATCAACTATACTCCAATAAAAAAATAAAGTATACTAAAAACAAAAAAACCACAAAAATAAATAGATAAAATAAAATGCTGCTTCTGTCTCCTTAAGAAAAGGGTGATACTACTGAGTCTTACACAGCTGTTTATTAGGTTAATACTTGACCGGTGGATCAATCTTCCCTGTCCTTTGATTTGAGGAAGAAGAAATGCATTTGAGGTACAAAAATAAACTTGGGGGATATTATTCAGCCATAAAAGAGAATGAAGTACTATACATGCTATAATACAGATAGACATTGAAAACATGCTGAGTGGAAGGAAGCAGACACAAAGGCCATGTATTGTATGATGCCATTAATTTGAAATGTTCAGAACAGGCAGATGCTTAGGGACAGAAAATAGATCAGTGATCACCAGGGGCTGGGGGAAGAGAAGTGTGGGTTAATGGGTGGGGCGAGGCACTGAAATGTTCTGGAATTGACAGTGATGATGGTTGCATAATAGTATTAATATGCTGAATGCTGAATTGTATACTTTAAAATGGTTTAAATGGTGAATTTTTTGTTGTATGAATTTTATCTTTAAAAAGCCATTTTAATTGACTCTTCTAATTGACCCTTGAACAATGTGAAGATTAATCTGCATGTAACTTATAGTTAGCCCTCTGTATCCATAATTCCTCTATACCCTCAGATTCAACCAACTTAGGTAGTAGTATAGTATTTATTACTGAAAAATACCTACATGTAAGTAGACCCATGCAGTTCATACCCGAATTATTCAGGGGTCAGCTATACTTGTATTAGTCAAATGAAAAATGGCAATTTAATTAGAATTCCTTAAAGAGAATTTATATGTATAAAATATAAATTTAAATACATTTATACATTATATATATTATATTGTATATATTTACATTAAAATACATTTACATATAAGTGAAATATTTAAATTTAAATATACTTTAAAATATTTATAAAAATCTATGTGATATTATTAATATAAAAGGTAATGGTTCTCTTTAACAAAATTTTTTCTGAAACTTTAGAACACTTATCAGAATCTATAAATGTCTTCCCATTATTGTTATCCATACCATTGTAATGTACAGGATTCCTGTATTTCTATGACTTATGTATAGCCCATTAGAGTATTGAATAATATAGAAATTGCCATATAATATTTAAGTATACAATAAGTCTGTATTAGAAGCTGTATTTTAGCTCTTCCAATTCTGTCCTCAGGACAAGAGGGAGAGATGCGCAGTGTGGGCAGGCTGCTCCACTCTTTTCTAATTGCTTAACTGTAGATTACTTTTAAATGGAGTTAAAAACCTGGTGTTGCCTGGTTTCTTCCTGCAGGCTCGATTTTACTCTCCAGCTACTATATTTATTGATGAGATAGACTCCATCTGCAGCCGCAGAGGGACTTCTGAAGAGCACGAGGCAAGCAGAAGGGTGAAGGCCGAGCTGCTGGTTCAGATGGACGGTACGCGTGTGTCTAAGCGGGAGCTAAGCTCCACTCAGTGCTCAGCCCAGCTCCGGCGGCCAGGGCTGGCGAGTAGGTCCTGGAGATCCACAGCAGTAAACGGGGCTGCTGACAGTGCTGACATACCGGAAGCAATGGCTGCCCCTTCACTGGACACCTTTTCTCATACACGCTGATCTCGTTCTTAGCCAGGAAACTGAAACAAATGCAGATCAGTTGGCCTTAGAGGGGGATATGTATGGTTTTGAAGAATTTTTAAAATTGTTACATAGTTTTGCTGAACTAGTCTTTTTATTAAATCTGTTTTTGAGTCATATTTTCTGCATGCTACAAAAACTCATTTTTCTTGAGCTGCAAACTCACACATGTACCAGTTTGCTTTGTAAGTCTTAAGGAGGCTTGATGATTACATTGCTTTTAATGTTGTGCTAAATATTTGAGGATCTTTAAGTATCTGAGCTTTGCTTTTCTTTTTTTTTCACTATGTTCTTACCCTTCCTCAAGGTGTTGGAGGTGCTTCTGAAAATGATGACCCTTCCAAAATGGTTATGGTTCTGGCAGCTACTAATTTTCCCTGGGATATTGATGAGGCTTTAAGACGACGTCTTGAGAAAAGAATCTATATTCCATTACCATCAGGTATCTTCATTTGAATCAGGAAGCTCATGTTAAATTTTTTTTAAAATATATTTTAATTAATTTATTTATTTGGATGAACCAGGTCTTAGTTGCAGCACATGAACTGTTGGTTGTAGTCATGTGGGATCTAGTTTCCTGACCGGGGATTGAACCCAGGCTGCTTGAATTGGGAGCCGGAGTCTTAGCCACTGGACCATCAGTAAAGTCCCTCATGTTAACTCTTAAGTAGTTTTGCTAAATTTTGAAGTTTGGTATTAATTAACTTTACTTTAAAAGACAAACCAGAGACCCAGAGGGATGGGATGGAGAGGGAGGCAGGAGGGGGGATCAGGATGGGGAACACATGTAAATCCATGGCTGATTCATGTCAGTGTATGGCAAAAACCACTACAGTATTGTAATTAGCCTCCAACTAATAAAAATAAATGGGAAAAAAAAAGACAAACCAGTTCAATTAAAAACATAAAAACTAAAAAAATTTCAATTAAAAAATTATTTTTCAATTAAAAATTAAAATTTAAAAATAAAAATTCAATGAGGAATAACTCTTAAATTTTTTAAGCAAATGAGCTCTAAGAATTGAAAAACAACTTCTTAAAGTAGACTGGAGAAAAATAAAACATTGTTTATATGTTGGTATTTATATATATGTTTATATTTGTTTATATTTATATGTTTATTTTTTATATGTTATATTTATATTTATATATATTCATTTATATTTTATTTCTCCTAATAGCAAAAGGCAGGGAGGAGCTATTACGAATAAGTCTCCGTGAGCTGGAATTGGCTGACGATGTTGACCTTGCAAGTATAGCAGAAAACATGGAGGGTTATTCAGGTGCGGACATTACCAACGTGTGCAGGTATGAATTATTTTGGAAGTATAGGTTTTTGTTTCTGGTTCTGGTTTTGTTTTTAGGAAGCATAGAATTTTGTCAGTGTAAACTTCTGTTATGAAGGTTTTATGCTAAATGAAGATAGATGAAGAATAAAGACCCACATAATATAACCTAGTCAGAGACACAAATTTTGGCATTAAGCTAGTGTTAGCTAGTGCTAGTAAAGTCATGTGGCTATCTTGTATGTCATTGAAGACTGTGGTTCATTTAAAAGCTACACGTTCAAGAAGGTAGTGTTAAAACAACTGATATAAAATAGAAAACCAGTAATTATCTTGGATTAGAAAAAAAAAGTTTTAGGTTTTCAAACTTTTTATTTGCATACTTTAAAAAGTGTGCATTACAGTAATTAAAATCATTTGAACAACAACAAAGTCACTCTGATTACACTGTATTTTAACAGCCCACGGGACACCTTGGACCAGTTTGCTTTTTTACTTTAGATTTCACTGTCACCCCACTTAGCTTCTTCCTTCACCACCATGTAAATTATTCTTCTTCCCCAGACAGGCAGATGGGAGAGGCAGGAATGGCCTTCAGCCCTCCTGTCAGTAGTTCTCCTTTCTTTGATGTGAAAAGGGCAGCACAGTCATTTAAATTTGATCCACACTCTTTTCATCTTACAAAGTTAAACAGCTAAAAGAAGTAAAATAAGAAGGAAGAGCTTGTGGAATGTACGGTGCTTATTGGCGTCACTTACCTTATTAAAACTTGCCTGCTTCTGTTCAGTCATTTCTTTTGAAAGCAGTGGATTTGTCTGTTCCATTTGTTTCTGTCTTCAGTTTTGACTTACCAAATTTGATAATCTCAGCTATTTTGGGTGTGTCAGACCTGGTGGCAGAGGAAGCCCAGCAAGGCAAGACTGAGCGGAGTCGTCTGCACGGTGACTGCTGCCAAGTGCCTGGGTTAGAAAAAGTAATGTCGGCGCATTCATTCAGCGTATGGTTCCATAGGGGACGTAACCTGACGTAGACTGATTTGGCACATCAGAAGGAAATACAGTCTCATTTTCAGTGAAGTGTCATAAATGTGATAGGAATTATCAGTAACAAGAAAAGATGGTCTCTGCTTCAAAACGTGATTGAAGTAGGTTTTGTCCTAATCTTGGTATTAGTTTGGACATTTATTAGGAAGGTTCTTGACTGCACTGGTTTACTCACCTCCAAAGTAAGCATTCCATGCAGGGCTGACGTGAGGATTAGCAGTAATGTGTGTATGAAGCAGCTTTGTAGCTGTCGCTTTGCACATGTGGTGGCTGCTGGTAAGGATCAAACTGGGTGAAAGCAAGGAGGTGGTTGAATCTTAAGTTTCTCCTTAAAAAATATAGCACTAATACAGAGGAGGGGAAAGGAGAGACCACTTGATTGTTCAGCTTTTCTTACACATGCAGTAGAAAATATTTAATTTTCCAGCTAACAAGTTCTCTCCTGTCCCTGTGATGCTTATTCTTTATTTTATGGTACACTTTAAAAAAAATTCAGTTGCCCTCATGTTATATCCTTCTACTTCTTCTTGGGCTTTTTGCTCAGATTTAACTGCTAACAAAACAGCTCCAAAACAGGCCTTGTAGTTCAATACTAGATTCTGTGCAGTACTACTTATGTATATATAATAAAATAATTGCAGAATAACACATGAAATGAAAAAAACCTTCTGTTCAGTTTTTTATTTGACCAGCACATCACTTTGTGGTTTTTGTCTTTTTAATTTAAAACCTAGGGATGCATCCTTGATGGCAATGAGAAGGCGTATTGAAGGTTTGACCCCGGAAGAAATCAGAAATCTTTCAAGAGAAGAAATGCACATGCCTACAACTATGGAAGATTTTGAAATGGCTTTAAAAAAGGTTTCAAAGTCAGTGTCTGCTGCAGACATTGAAAGATATGAGAAATGGATATTGGAGTTTGGATCATGCTAAATTCTCACATGTAAACTGTGAGCAACCTTGCATTAAGTGTTTGAATAATTAAATGTAGTATTTCATTGCACCAAGCGCTATATTTTTTTAAACTTTCGTTATGGTAAGAGTGAAAAAAAGTATGATTCTGAATAAAGGCAATTTTTTTCAAGTTACAAGCAAACTTGTTTTACTTTAGCATTACTGTGTTTCTCCTTCACTGACAAATGTTATAGCACAAGTGCTGTTACTTGGCTTGGAAAACTGTCTTTATGTGCACTTCTGAGTGTATCCTTTTCTCTTCCACTGCCTGTGGCTGCTCTTGCTTCTGAAGAATAAGCCTGGCCCTAGCTCTGTAGGTGCCAGAGGGTAACTGAAAATTCCTGAACGTTTTTACACAAGTAGCCAATTGAGTGACGCCCGAACCACACCCACTGTGCTTTCCTTCCTGCCTGGTGTTATGGCCGGTTTCCCGCCTCGTTCTGAGAGCTTTAAAGGCCCCTTCATTTTACTGTGCAGTTTAAAAGGAAAAATATATATATACACATCTGTACAGTCCTGCCTGCCTGACTTTATTCTGCCCACATAGAAAAGGCTGCACTGCAGGCAAGAAGCTGCCTTTACGTTCGGGCTGCTCACTGTTCTCTAATGAGAGTCACTAACCCATCACTCATGGATGCACAGTGTAATTAAAATAATTAACAGTACAAATATAAATTAATAAATGAAATAAAGAGTAAGGGTATAAACCTTTAGGTAAGATTTCTACTTATAATTCCTTATAAATTAATACTTACTGTATCACCCTGACCATAGAAAACAGAGCCTCAGGAAGACCACATGATTTGCTATGGTCTCAAGTATCACAGGCAAGGAGAGAAGGCAGGCTAGGAGCTGCTGACTGCAGGGCCTGCACCCTCCAGTGAAAGCCTCCTGCATTGTTCTCACAAGAGGCTACAAGCTTATGCTTAAAGGATGAAATAAGACCCTGTCATTGTTTAAAGTTAGAACTCGTGATTTCTAGCAACTTAGTGAAGGACATAAAAAAATAAAGTGAAAAAAAAAAAGTGTTAATTGCTGAGTGACTTTGGGATCAAATTGTATTATTATTTGTCTAGAAGATGGACACAGTGCATTACACAGGGCTGTTATTCCTTATTAAAAACAAATACGCAGAATGAATGACTCCTTTACTACCTATCATCCTTCCACTACACGTACCTATTTAGTCAAAATTGAAGGTGGTTTTAAAATCCAGTCATTTCCCTCTTAAAGTATTTTTTTTTTTCCTCTAAAGTATTTTAAATGATGCTTGCTAAATCACTTCAGTCGTGTCCAACTCTTTGCAACCCTATGGACTGTAGCCTGCCAGGCTCCTCTGTCCATGGAATTCTCCAAGCAGGAATACTGGAGTGGGTTGCCATTACCTTCTCTAGGGAATCTTCCCAACTCAGGGATTGAACCCGTGTTTCCTGTGGCTCCTGCATTGCAGTTGGATCCTATACCACTGAGCCACCGAAGAAGCCATTTAAATGATGGGTTACAATTAAAAAACTTAAAGAATTTTAATAGAACAAAGTATCACATGGAGTAAAGGTAAGAATTATATGTCCTAGATCATATTGTAAAATATACGTCAGTATGGGTGATGGTTAAAAAAAGACCAAACATTATTGTGGGGTAAACAGGATTATACTTAGAACCATGAGAGCAAAGGCACATTCTAATTAGACAACATTGATGGACTTATTAACTGATGTGACCCTTGGTTTCAGCCAGTGTTATGTGAAAGGAGCTATTATAAGTAACTCACATGGGCAAAGATTTTATTCCAAAAACATTATACTTTTATCTTCAAAAAAAAAAAAAAGATTTATTTTTAGAGTGAGAACATGTCACTATTTTAAAATCCTGGTTCATCCAAGGTAAGTGGTCTTGATACAGGATACAATCAAATCATGATACACACTTCAGTGATTTTTATACTGAGTCACATACTTAATATTAAGGCACATTTTACTGAATAAAAAAATAAGTGTTAAGTTCTTGAGCTTTTAAATTAGAATTTCATAAAGTGCTTTTCATAAAGTCTTATATATTATAGTAATTAAATGTATATAATTTCCTTAACAAAGGCACCTTGATAAGAATTGGCACGTGGCATTTTGTCTTGCCCTTTTTTTTTTTTCTTTTTGGTAGTTTCAGTTTCTTCACATGTCTTCTCTTCCATTGCATTTAAATTTTCTTTAATAATTCACCACCGGAACAGGCAGCCCTATTATAGAATAAGGTGAACTTTAACTGTCACTTTAAAGATCAAGTTTTAGACAGCTTTAGGAGTTTAGCAATTTCTCTAGTGTACAAACTGATTCTTAATGGCTTAAAGAAAATTATATTTGAGTGGCAAATTTGAACCATTAGGCTAACTCAGAGTCCATGATTTGAGAGGGTGTTCTAAACACATGTTTTATCTCCAGGGTTTTCTGCTGTTTTCTCAGGTCCATCTGAATATAAGTTGACAGCTGTCACAGGTATAACATTCACTTTATCCAACTGAAGAATTCCTCTGAAATACAAAAATTAATACTAAAGTAAGACAGGGCTACTTTGAGGTTGTAATTAAATGTATACCTGGGGTTAGGTATTTTTGCTTCATTTTATTTATGATGGTTAGTTCACTTTAACCAAACTAATTGGTTTGGAGGAGTAAGAGGAAGTTCCTTAGCTGGTACTGTAGGAGATGACAAGGTAAATTACAGATCCCCATGGCATAAACAGTCCTAGATTTGCATAAAGTGGGCAAGAAGAGTAGGCCTGAGCAGCTTTCTAGTCAGCACTCCACTGGCATGCAACCACAGATCTTTAGACAGCATTTCTCCTGTTACTCATAGCTCAGTTGGTAAAGAATCCACCTGCAAGATTCACTGGAGAAGAGATAGGCTACCCACACCAGTATTCTTGGGCTTCCCTTGTGGCTTAGCTGGTAAAGAGTTCGCCTACAATGCAGGAGACCTGGGTTCGATCCCTGGGTTGGGAAGATCCCCTAGAGAAGGGAAAGGCTACCCACTCAGTATTGTGGCCTGGAGAATTCTATATAGTCCATGGGATCCCAAAGAGTTGGACACGACTGAGCAACTTTCACTTTTACGTTCTTTTACTTTCTCGTGTTACTAAAATACCTTGCTAGTCTTAAAAAATTTACTGCATTTTAAATTGATACTTTGCAGTTGAAAATACATAGTGAAGCCCTCGTTTCATTTATTTCTTATTATACACAATGCATTTTCCGTTATAGACACTTGTTTCCTTTCTCTCCAATATACTAAGTTCTTACAGAGCAGAGTTTGTCCTATCCACATGTGAATTCCCAAGACAGGTGTCTTGACCATATAGGTATCCAATAAATGTCTTTTAATTTTGCTAAAGCTGAAAGATGGACTAGAAAAAAAGAGATATATTATTTTTCCCCCCACTTGTGTTATTTTTCCTAATTTTTATATTTTCTACTCTATAGTAAATACAACTACTTTTTAATCATTAAAAATACTAAAGTTGATAAAAAATGAGAAATACTTACTTGTATTCACAAACTGGGAAAAACACCTTTAAGATGGTTATTACTATAATTGCTCCTATAATTCCAACCACCATGACATTCAAAAACATAAAGAATATCGGGAAAATACTGCTCCAGAACCTGCATAGATCTTTTCTGAACTTTTCCATCCACTGACACATCACCTAAAAAAAAAAAAGTTTTTATTAGATAAGCAAATTTCATTTGAGCTCTAAGAAACTTTAAAAATTATGTTCTAGTTTTAGGTGATGGTAACATTTATACATGCTGACTGTAATGGTGGTAACATGGGTATCTACACTTGTCAAAACTTGCTGAACTGTACATTTTAAATGGGTGCATTTAATTTTTTAAATGTACCTCAAAGTTATTTACAATTTAAAAATTGTTTTCTAGCAAAAGAAGCATAAACGTTTGTTACATGTTACTATCCTTTACAGTTATTCATACGTGTTGTCTTAACTATAAAGGGCTTCTCAAGTGGCACTAGTGGTAAAGGATCCGCCTGCCAATGCAGGAGATGTAAGAGACACTGGTTTGATCCCTAGGTCAGGAAGAGCCCCTGAAGAGGAAATGGAAACCCACTCCACTATTCTTGCCTAGAAAGTTCCATGGACAGAGGAGCCTGGCAGGCTACAGTCCCTGGGATCCCAAAGAGTCAGACATGACTGAGTATCTAAGCATGCATGACAAGAAGGCTAGTCCACTTATACAGAATGGACCTGTCAGCTCTGTGTTTCCAGTATTTGAAAGACAACAGAAGGAAGGAGTGACAGACATATTCGTAGCTTTTGGAACCCTATAGGGAGTTCAGCTCGGTTGCTCAGTCATGTCCGACTCTTTACGACCCCATGGACTGCAGCACGCCAGGCTTCCTTGCCCATCAGCAACTCGCGGAGCTTGCTCAAACTCATGTCCATCAAGTCGGTGATGCCCACTGGTGATGGGGGGTTCACTGCGCACTTCAACAGTGACAGATGAAACCTGGGCATGCTTTGATGGCAAGGACTTTGAAGAGTCTGCTCTTCCTTGCTCTGAGAGAGATGGAGTAAGATTAGTAAGGGCACCAGAGTTCAGGCATTCAAAAAATGACCAAGGTTTCTCCAGTAACCCAAAGCAAGCAATCCTAACCTTCAGTGAGAACCTCTTCAAAGAATCATCTCTGCAATCTTGTGTTACTAAGCACATATCCTGCTCATTTAAATGTAAATTATTTTGAGTAAGGGGCTGAGCTAACAGAGATTTCACCATACTCTCTGAACCCTGTCTTCCCAGTCAGCAGTATACTATTATTAATCATATGTGACTACTTAACAGGTGCCAATGTATACTTACATTTGCACCCATCTTATTTAAATGCTTACAACAACCTCATAGAAAAGGCATCACTTTATGGACCTTTGCTGTACACATAAAGAAAAAGGTTAGAGAGGCTAGGAACTTGTCCCAGCTGACACAGCTAGTCAGTGGCAGAACCAGGATTCAAACCTAGGCAGTCTGATTTCAGAAAGTACACTCAACCAAGTGTGCTAAGTCACTGTACAAGGTCTTGAGGGGACTGTGTGTATGTGTACATGTGTGCATGCATGAAGTCACAGAATAAACAGACCAATGGGGATATGAGAAAGACCCCCAAACAAACTGAAATCTATACCTCAACCATCATCATCTGACTACATTACTAAGAAGGAAAAAAGGAATACCTAAAAATGTCACATTAAAACAGTGATGAGTTCATTATTAACAACGTCCCATGGATCAAATTCTCATGGTTTCCACCTCATTTAAAACGCTAGCACTTATTTTCTTTACCATAACCATAAATGCTTGTTACACATATAAAGATAATCCCAGATACCTTATTTACCTTATATGAAGATGGAGGCTCAGCTCTGAGAGGAGTTTCAGGTAACTTGCCAGGTAGAGCTTCATTTACAGTGGTTTCCACATTCCTGATAAGATACTGGCTGGTGGTCTGCAATGAACTAACACTGTCTCCTGAGAAGGAAAAGCCAGGTTACCCAAATGCTAAGCACGTGCTGGTGACTCTCCCACCAGTTCTAGGCCTCTGCACCAGTAACATTTGGGATGGTGAGAACATCCGTTTTTTTTCGTGGGAGAAAAACAAACATTTGATTATTTAGATTTAAATGCCAGAAAGGAACCTCAAATTAAGACAGTAAGAAGGGAGCTACAGCAGTTACAATTCTGTCACATAGAAAGTCAAATTTTTTAAGTTCTGTGTTTCAGTGGAAAAAATGATATTTCCTCTTCTAATGAACTTAAGTGAATGATTTCTTATTATGTATTTTTAGATTATTTCAGCAAAATGCCCCTCTGTCATCAGCACAGACCACATTTTACAAAATGGATACATAAAGCAATACATGTTATAAAGCATTTTTAAAAGAAGCTTACTTCCAAACTATGATGAAAAAGTTACCAATTAAAGAAATCATTTCCTTAATACTTTAAATAATGGTCTTTCAAAGTACCTTTTTTGGAGAGGTTGGGAAGGGTGAATAGAATGTCACTGTCTCGGGAAATCGAGTAGAGCATGCTTTCTTCTAAAGGCAGGGTGTAGTTTGAACGTCTGACTATTCCCTGATTCTTAACTAAAATATCAATTTCAGTAACATCCTTTTGTTGAGCCTATGAAAAAATAGATGCAATTACTCTTTATTTTGAATAACCTGGTAAGAATCTAAAACTGAATTTTCTTCCCTGATTTCTGAAACTAAAAAACTTGTCCTATTCACAGAATTCCTCTTTAAGACAATTAATTTGCAACTTTAATCACACACAGTGTGCTTCAGCACTCACTATTAGAGGTTTGCTCTCAGTTTCGTTTCATTGACTTAAGAGAGACTTGGCCAGAAGAAACGGCAGCAGAGTTACGAACCAAATTCAGTCTTTTCACTTACTTGCTCTGCTTAATAATGATCATAATTTTAAGGGATATAAACATGTATGAAGATGATCTTTTTTCAAATTAAGACTTCAAATTCTAAACAAGTAAATGCTAAAACAAGTAGACAATTCTAAATGACTGGATACAGGCAACATTACTGTAGCTTCTTTCCTTATCAAGTCAGAAATAAATAACTGAACATGTGCATAACACTGAACTCAAATCTTTACAATTAATTCCCAGATAGTAAGCGTACTATCTTACCTGTTTCCCATCTATCTCTACTACCTCTTCTTGAATGACAATCAGTTGTAAACTGGAACCAGATGTCATAGGCCACTCATGAACTAAAATCCTTACACTGACAATTCCAAAATATTCTTTTTCCTCCAAGTTTTCCAGATTTTCATTCTTCACTGTTTAAAAAAAAACAAAAAGTAGTGATAGCTTTGAACAAAAAATGCTACCAAATCAGTTAGTGAATTTGATTATTCTGTTGACATTTACATGGAACGAGACAGTTGTATACCATTATCTTTACCTTTATTTCTGACCTCATTGATGTTTCAGATCGATGAAAACAAAGACAACTTGACAAACCCCTACAATTCTTATACTCATTTAAAGGGAAAAATGCCTGATGACTTTCAGATTTTGTATGGAACTTCACACTTGCCACATCTTTCCTATTCTTTTACATAGACTCGCTATGAGGAACCAGTAGGTGCAACTGTTTACAAAACAGGATGGAAGACACAGACAATCCCACGTGTTAGAGGTGAGCACATTCATTCATTCATTCATCCATTCATTCATTCACAAAATCCGTGATAGAAAAGACTCTAGCAGTAAGGACACTTGAGGGTTTTTGTCAATTCTTTTCCCAGTAGGCAACTTGTTAATCGCTGGGGAGGGTGGGAATGGGGATGAGGGAGGGAAAGCCCCGTAATTACTCCCCACTAACAAACGATGGAGTGGGATCAGCTCTTGGCCCTGTTCCTTCTGGCTGAGAAACCCTACCCCCACTCCAGCAGTGATGGAGGGTGGCAGTCACAACTGGTTTATAAAGCTGAGCAGTGCTATAGAAAAAGATAATAGAAACCAATGAAACTGCTGCAAAAGCAGCATTTCGTTTCTGTTCCTCAAATGTTATTGGCTGAGAATTATCCACCAAAAAGGAACCCAGATGGATATCCTGCATGCAGGCCCAGCTGTTCAAGCCGACACTGTGCCTTTACAGAGCTGTTCTCTTGATCCAGCATGCTCTCCATTACTCACTCTCCTCCCTTAGGTTTTTACATTTTGTTATTTTTTGATGTGGACCATTTTCAAAGTCTTTATTCAATTTGTTACAATATTGCTTCTGTTTTGTGTTTTGGTTTTTTGGCCGTGAGGCATATCGGATCTTAGACCCCCACTAGAGACTGAACCAGTACCCCCTTTGTTGGAAGGCAAAGTCAACCACTGGATCTCCAGAGAAGTCCCCTTCCATACATTTTTAATAAACTCCTACTTAATAGTTCTAGATACCATATCCTTACAATGCTGAGTTCATGCCTTTTTAAAAAAAAATTTAAAGCACTAACAGTGTAGTTCTTAGTCTATAAACCTGTCTCAACTGGGCCGAGTTCCTTGAGAGGATGCATTAAGTTCTTACTCTATAGCCAATGTGAAGTAGAGATTCCACCCAGAATTATAAATACATAATTTAAAACAAACACCTGGTCTAGTGGTTCTAAACCCTAACTATGTATCAGAACCAACTGGGAACAGTACAGATGCTAAAGCCTCACTCTAGTCTTAAAATCTCAAGGGGTACAGACTAACATTTGTAATTTTTAAACAGGTACATACATTTTTATTGAGAAACAAGTGGCCTAACCCCTGGGCTCAACCGAAGTTCACAAACGTGTTCCGCCTTGACTTCTCTGCTTCTGTTAAGAAACCCCTCCCGTTCTCCAAACTACCAAGGACAAGAATGACTAGGTTACCTTTGACTTCCGCACTCTCATCCTCTGTATCCAGTCAGTTGTTCCCTTTGGACCATTCCAGATCCAAAGTATCTCTTCCATGTGTCCTTTCCAGCTCCACCTACCTCCCCACCCGACACCTAGTTCATTAGCTACTCACTCTTAACATATTTACCTAACTGTTCTCCCCTTCTGTAATCCCTCCCTCTTCCACCATTCACATGGTGCCGTATTAATCTCACATCACATGGTTTTGAGTACACAGTGTCCTTGTTAGACGCCTTCAGTGGCACCCTACGATCTCTCCGGTGGTTCTCTGCCGGGTCCTCCTTCTTCAGGCTCATTACGGTGCCCTCTCTCTCGTCTACCTAACCTCCCTCACATCCTCGAGACTCCTAACTGGAAAACTTCCCGTCTCTCATGGTCCATTTCAGTGTTTTCACCGTTTACCCAGTGGTCTCCTTGGCTAACAGAGTTTTGCCAGGAGAATGCACTGGTCATAGCAAACACCCTCTTCCAACAATACAAGAGAAGACTCTACACATGGACATCACCAGATGGTCAATACCGAAATCAGATTGATTATATTCTTTGCAGCCAAAGATGGAGAAGCTCTATACAGTCAGCAAAAACAAGACCAGGAGCTGACTGTGGCTAAGATCATAAACTCCTTATTGCCAAATTCAGACTTAAACTGAAGAAAGTAAGGAAAACCACTAGACCATTCAGGTATGACCTAAATCAAATCCCTTATGACTATACAGTGGAAGTGAGAAATAGATTTAAGGGACTAGATCTGATAGACAGAGAGCCTGATGAACTATGGACAGAGGTTCGGAGGTTTGTGACATTGTACAGGAGACAGGGATCAAGACCATCCCCACGGAAAAGAAATGCAAAAAGGCAAAATGGTTGTCTGAGGAGGCCTTACAAATAGCTGTGAAAAGAAGAAAAGCAAAAAGCAAAGGAGAAAAGGAAAGATATATCTAGTTGAATGCAGAGTTCCAAAGAATAGCCAGGAGAGATAAGAAAGCCTTCCTCAGTGATCAATGCAAAGAAATAGAGGAAAACAATAGAATGGGAAAGACTAGAGATCGCTTCAAGAAAACTAAAGATACCAAGGGAACATTTCAGGCAAAGATGGGCTCAATAAAGGACAGAAATGGTAGGGACCTAACAGAAGCAGAAGATATTAAGAAGAGGTGGCAAGAATACACAGAAGAACTGTTCAAAAAAGATCTTCATGATCCAGATAATCACAATGGTGTGATCACTCACCTAGAGCCAGACATCCTGGAATGTGAAGTCAAGTGGGCCTCAGAAAGCATCACTATGAACAAAGCTAGTGGATGTCATGGAATTGCAGTTGAGCTATTTCAAATTCTGAAAGATGATGCTGTGAAAGTGCTGCACTCAATATGCCAGCAAATTTGGAAAACTCAGCAGTGGCCACAGGACTGGAAGAGGTCAGTTTTCATTCCAGTCCCTAAGAAAGGCAATCTCAAAGAATGCTCAAACTACTGCACAATTGCACTCATCTCACATGCCAGTAAAGTCATGCTCAAAATTCTCCAAGCCAGGCTGCAGAACTTCCAGATGTTCAAGCTGGTTTTAGAAAAGGCAGAGGAACCAGAGATCAAATTGCCAATATCCGCTGGATCACTGAAAGAAGCAAGAGAGTTCCAGAAAAACATCTATTTCTGCTTTATTGACTATGCCAAAGCCTTCGACTGTGTGGATCACAATAAACTGTGGAGAATTCTGAAAGAGATGGGAATACCAGACCACCTGACCTACCTCTTGAGAAACCTGTATGCAGGTCAGGAAGCAACAGTTAGAACTCGACATGGAACAACAGACTGGTTCCAAATAGGAAAAGGAGTACGTCAAGGCTGTATATTGTCACCCTGCTTATTTAACTTATATGCAGAGTACATCATGAGAAACGCTGAGCTGGAAGAAGCACAAGCTGGGATCAAGATTGCCGGGAGAAATATCAATAACCTCAGATATGCAGATGACACCACCTTTATGGCAGAGAGTGAAGAGGAACTGAAAAGCCTCTTGATGAAAGTGAAAGAGGAGAGTGAAAAAGTTGGCTTAAAGCTTAACATTCAGAAAACTAAGATCATGGCATCTGGTCCCATCACCTCATGGGAAATAGATGGGGAGACAGTAGAAACAGTGTCAGACTTTATTTTTGGGGGATCCAAAATCACTGCAGATGGTGACTGCAGCCATGAAATTAAAAGACACTTAATCTTTGGAAGGAAAGTTATGACCAACCTAGATAGCATATTAAAAAGCAGAGACATTACTTTGCCAACAAAGGTCCGTCTGGTCAAGGCTATGATTTTTCCAGTGGTCATGTATGGATGTGAGAGCTGGACTGTGAAGAAAGTTGATCGCTGAAGAATTGATGCTTTTGAACTGTGGTGTTGGAGAAGACTCTTGAGAGTCCCTTGGACTGCAAGGAGATCCAACCAGTCCATCCTAAAGGAGATCAGTCCTGGGTGTTCATTGGAAGGACTGATGCTGAAGCTGAAACTCCAATACTTTGGCCACCTCATGAGAAGAGTTGACTCATTGGAAAAGACCCTGATGCTGGGAGGGATTGGGGGCAGGAGGAGAAGGGGACGACAGAGGATGAGATGGCTGGATGGCATCACCAACTTGATGGACATGAGTTTGAGTAAACTCCGGGAGTTGGTGATGGACAGGGAGGCCTGGCGTGCTGCAATTCATGGGGTCGTAAAGAGTCGGACACGACTGAGCTGCTGAGCTGGGCTGAACTGAACTCCCTCAGCGAAGGGCAGGCTCCTCATCAGCCTACTCGTATGCCCAAAGGCCAGTCACCAGAATAGAGATTCAATAGATGACAAAATGCAGTCACATCAATACATCAAATAGTACTGATGTACATGACTCTTCCTCCAAATCTGTAATGGCTGCTATAGAGTAAAACTAGTAACAAGAGCCCTCTATATTCTGACTCTCTACTGAGGGAGACCGCTTTCCAAAATGGCTCTCAGTGACTCTTGCCCCTCCAGCCTTCATGCCCCTTTGTAACTGCCTTCTACGGAGGACACGCTGGACCTAGACACTTGTTTCGAACAGACAGAATACAGCGAAAGTGCTGGAATGTCACCTGTGTGATTAGCTTATGAAGACTGTGACCTGTGTCTTGCTGGTACACTCTCTCCCTGACAGTCTCTCTTGTTCTGTGATAAAGCCAGCTGCCATGTTGTGAGGTGCTCTACAAAAAGGCCCATGTGGCAAGAACATGAAGGAGGGACTCCAGCTAACATCCTGGATTCAATTCACAAGGAAATGAATCCTGTCAAGAACCACGAGTGCTGGGAAGCAGACCTTTCCCAGCTGAGACAGTCAGAGCACCCAGCTAAGCCAAGCTCAAATTTATGACCTACAGGAACTAGGAGGTAATAGTGTCACAGGCTACAACATTTGGGTTCAACTGTTAAACAGCAATATAACTAACACATCTACAAAGAAGAATTTTTTTAAAGAATTAAGGATAGGAGACTCTTGTTGTAGTTACATTTAATGTTTTAAAGATTCCTGTGAAATGGTAAGACAGGCTTTTACTTCAGCTTTCAAGGAAATAAACTCAATGCAACTGGGATGACTAGAAAGATGACTATAGTAAATAAAGCAGGCAGACTGTGCGCCATGTCAAATTCCTAATACATGTAACATCAGTGGGATGTTATTCAAGCCAGTAATGGCACTTCTTTTCCCCACTATGATGGATTAACTTGCAGTACACCAATTCTCTCACTGAGAACCATAGGAAACATGTAAAAACATGAACACAAACACAAGACACTGAAATCTGCACTGAATAAATACTAAGCCAAATTCTTTAGGTAGAGGGAAAATAACTCCAGAGGGGAATACAGATATTCAGGAAGGAATGAAAAGCAATAGAAAGACTAACTGTGAAGGTAAGCACAAAAGAACATTGGACTACAGGAAAACACTAAGAACAACTTAGGGTGCTCAGGGTTTAAGAATCCAAAGAGTTAAAATTCATGAAAATAGCAACACAAAAGCAGCAAGGTGGGGGAATTCCCTGGTGGTCTGGTGGTTAGGACCCGGGGCTTTCACCGCCATGGCCCAGATTCAATCCCTGGTCATGGAGCAAAGATCCCTCAAGGCACAAGGCTAAAAAAGTAAAAATTAAATTAAAAAAATTAAAAGCAAAAAGAGAATACACAGAGTTTAAGTGTTCTAAGATTCCTGCAGTGGTTGGGAAAGGATAAAAGAATCAGTTTACTGATCTCAAGGGCAACCATGAAAAGAACATAAAATAATAGAAAGAACGTAAAGTAATATAAAAACAACAAGACAGAAGGGGACAATGAAACAAAAAGTAAATAACCCAGAAGAGGACCAAAAAAGAAAAAAAAGAAACAGAACAGATAAGACACAGAAAACAAATAATCAAGATAGACTATCTAAGTCTAAATATATCATTTATTACATTAATATGACTAAATTAAAATTCCAATTAAAGACAGAATGATAGCCTGAATTAAAAAAAGAAAGAAAAAAGAAACCACAAGTATATGCTGTTGTAAGACATTCACCTTAATTATAAGGACCCAGGAAGACTGAAAAAAAATGGAAGCATACCACAAAACCATCCACCATCCTCCTCCATGCCCAGCCAAAAAGCAGTTACTAGTAAAATAATATACTTAGATAAAGCTGATTTTAAGGCAAGAACATCACTAGAAATAAATAAGGACATATTATAATGACAAAAGAGTGGATTCACCAGAAGACATAACAGCTCTAAATCTGCATGGATTTAGTAATACTGTATGTCAAAATATACAAAGCAAAAACTGACAAAACTGAAAGAACAAATGTTCTTAGCGCAGATTTTAACATACCATTCTCAGTAATTCATAGGGCAAGCAAACAAAAAAAATCAGTAAATCCATAAAAGACTGAACGTGGTTAACAAATTTGACCTAACAGATATAGAACATCATATCCAACTAATTAAATGATTAACTTTCTCTTCAAATACAAATGGAAAGCAACATTTATTAAAACTGACCATATGTTAAGCTATACAACAAGTCTCCAAATTCAAAGGGTTAAAATTATACAGCTACATCTCTGATGATAGAGATGGAATCAGTAAAAAAAGAAAAAAAAATCCCTCAGTGTCTGAAAATTAAGCAATACACTTCAAAATGACTCTTAGGACAAGGAAATATCACAATAAATAACTGGAAAACACTACGAATGGAATGATAATAAAGACACATAATGAATTAAGTAAAGGACACAAGTGGTCAGAGAAATACTTACTACCTTAAATCTGTATATTAAAATAGGTAACAGGAATACTATACAAATTTCTCATATTCTTTATCTCACTCAAACAATGGGTATATTCTAATGTAACATGTTTGCTTGTCTTTAAACAACTCAAGATTTTAAAAGGTTAAAAAGGGAAATGTAATATAGACATAAAGGTAGAAGAATCAGAAAGACAATTCACTTTTCTCTTTGCTTTTTACAAATGTGAAGAGATTTTGCCTTGCTTGTAAATCCCTATTTACTACCTCGAGGCACATTCTTACATTGTTATTAACCTACCAGACATGCAGTTCTTTTTTTTTTTTTCCAGACATGCAGTTCTGAGCAATATCAATGCCATGATAGAAGAAAATGCCAGAAATAACCAATATTAAGTAGGAATAGAGTTTTAAATCCATTACTGTTATCATATACTTTAGTAATGATGTATATTATAAATTTAAAATGGAAATAAATAACATCAAAGAATTGTGTTTCACTTAGTGTTATTAAACACAGAACAATAATGGAAATAATTTAGCAGTACTCACCTATCAAAGTCTGACAGCTTATTCGGGTTACACCACTATTTACAGGGAAGTCATTTACATATACCTGTCCACTCTCATAGGTTATGTTAAGAACAACCTTAAAATAAAGCAGCATATACATTAATTCCAATGGTTTACAAATGATGACAAACTCTTCATGTCAAAAATACTTTATCTAACTAAATGAGGTGTATAGATAAAAAATAAAATAGTCTGCATGATACTTAGCTAAGTGATATAATGAAAGCATAACAAAGACACACCTGTTCTTTAGACACCTTCCCATCCTCCAGGGTGGTTACATTAATTCTGATGCTATCCTGCAAAATAAATACACAAATCAGGTAGGTATGCATTTGCTGAACTGAGAATAACTCAGTTCATTCTCTTCTCCCTCAGTTATACTTACTGTATGATCGCTTATGTCTACATTAAAAGAACACTGTTAAAAAACTCATCAGGAAAAAAAAAGAAAACACGACTCATTAGTTTCATTTTTACAGCTCTTTTGTGTGCGTGGGGGGGGGGGGGGCTTTCGGGATCTTAGTTCCCCAACCAGGGATGGAACCCAGGGCCCCAGCAGTGAAAACACTGAATCTTAACTGCTAGACCACCAGGGAATTCCCTTTATAGTCTTTTAAATGCCATTATTCACAATTTCAGTTTTTCATAATCTATACACTTATCCATTTAATATGAAATATATCATGTATCTGAGCATGTAATATGCAAATACAGAGTTTAAAAGAAAAGATAAACACTCATGTATCTCCTACCCAGGAGCAAAACTAAAATGTCATTCAGATCTTCTAAGTCCCCTGCATGATCCTGTCACATTTCCCACTGGCCCTCAGAAGGAATCCCTATACTGTCTTCCATGTTAACATTTCTTGCTTTCCTTTACAACTTAACTCCCCATGTGCTCTCTCTCTAAACAACCTATTGTTCAGTTTCATCTGTGCCTGAACTTTATAAGTGGAATGATATTGCATGTATTCTTCTGGAACTTCTTTCATTTAAAACAGTTATGTGGGTAGATGCACTTTTTTTTTTTAAACAGCATTGTGTAATATACCATCAATTTATTTGTTCCATGAGAGCAGACATCAAATGTTTCCAACTTTATTGTTTTCACATACAAACTTGCTCTTATCCTTCTTAGAGGTGTCTTCTAATGCCCATGGACAAGGACTTGGGGTACAGAGTCTCAGTGCCTCTCACGGGATGCTCAAAGACAGTCTACTCAAATATATAAGTTTATTCATGAGATGCTCACTACACAGAAGAAAGCACTATTTTAAGTATTCAGGGTCACAGGAACTATAATTTATTATCTGTAAATGAAATTCTTTCCTAAGTGTATTCACAGATGTTGTTATCCTAGAACAAAAAGAAGACTCCTCTTAAATACCTTTGGGGGGGGGGATTCTTAATTTTCAAAGAGAAAAATTATTCTCTTTTTCAGTCGCACTGCGGGGAGAGAGGGGCGCTGCAGACAGATATCACTGTGTGTGGGGAGCACTCACCGTGTTCCGGCCACACTGGGCTTGCCCCCGCTCACGGGTGTGTGCTCTCCCCGTCTACACTGCTCAGGCTCCCAGCTGCTCTATATGGAGCGGGCCCTGCATTGCGTGCAGTTCCAGTTTTCGGGTACTCCACAAAAGCGTGGACTCGGTTTCGCCTGCGTTTTGTGCCTTCCCCAGCCGGAGCAGCTCAGGCAGCCAGGAGCTTGACGTCGCACTCTCCCCGGATGCGGCGCGCCTTCTCCCCTCCGAGGTCCCAGCCTCAGTTTCCGTGGCGCGCCAGTCGCGTGCCTGCGGCTTGTGTCTATCCCCGGGAGCTGGGCTCTAGCCGCGACCCTCCCAGCGGATATCGACCATCCAGAATCTCAGGAAGTCTTTGGTTAGAAACTGGAGGCCTTCTGCAGTTTGGTAGGGGTGCCGTCTCTGGAGCCGAGTTTGCCCCTTTCCCCTCCCCACTCCCTCCTGCCTCCCGCCGGGCTGGGCCCTACCGCCGCAGGCTAGCTCTTCTCTGGAATTGCTCAGTCCCTTTGTTCTGCGAACGGTAGGCAGGTTAATTTTCTCTCTCTCTCCCTAGCTATCCCACAGTTTAAGTTGCTATCTCACGAAAGCTCCCTCCAATTGCCCTCAGGGCATTCGGGCCGGTCCTTACCCTAAGCAATGCCGCCTGCTCCTCTCCATTCCGCCCCCCCCACCCCTTGCTGGTGCCGGAAGTGGGCGTCTGGGGTACTTTTCTGCTGGGAGTTGCTTTTAGGCATGCAATCTGTGAGTTTTATTTATTTTTCCTCCCAGTTAGGTTGCCCTTCGAGATTCGAAAACTTCCCCCAGACCCGCCAGTGCGAGGGTTTCCTGGTGTTTGGAAACTTCCTCTATTACGACTCCCTTCCCGGGATGGGTCTCCGTCCCTAGCTCTTTGTCTCTCTTTTTATCTTTTATATTTTGTCCTACCTCCTTTTGAAGACGATGGGCTGCTTTTCTGGGAGCCTGATGTCTTCTGCTAGCGATCAGAAGTTGTTTTGTCAAGTTTGCTCAGCGTTCAAATGTTCTTTCGATGAATTTGTAGGGGAGAAAGTGGTCTCCCCATCCTAATCCTCCACCATCTTGGCTCCTCCCCAAGAAAAATTATTCATAAACATCAAACTAACATACCAGCGTATTTCTTGGCACTGTGAGCAACCCCAATACTTTATATATAATTTATAAAAAATGAGAGACTAAGACAGTAATTTTATGGGCTGAGTTTATTGATTCCTGGGACAACTTGATCAAGAGGATACGAACATGTAAGTTTGTATCATCTATTCAGGATGACTTTGGTCCACTTCCCAACTCCCAAAGGAGCCCAGGAAGCTTTAGGACTAGTGATTACTCAGCTCCAGCCCATTTTTCTTCTGGCCCATCCTTATCTAGAATTAAGTGTGGGTTAGAACAAGTGAACTCATCTCTTAGAACAAACTAACATTCAATAAACCATCAAGTTGCTGGCTGTACTGTTTTATGCCCAAATTTCAGTCAAGAATTCATTCTTTCCAAACTAGATGATCTATCTGAAAACTGTAGAGCACTGTTCTTCTAACAGTCTGGAGATACGTCTCCAGCAATGCTCTTCCGAGAAACCTTTTCATAGCTTCTGCCTTTCAGTAGAGAACATACCCTATATTGTGAGCCATTTACTGCACTTACATACATCACTTGCCCAGTAGAACTGGACCCGTTGTCTTTGGAAAAGACAATGAATAGACACGAGCACACTATATTTTCCAGAGGGCCAACTTCAATTACATTCTTTTGGATCCTCTTGAGTGACTTCACATCAGGAGAAACTCTCATCCCTTCCTGCCTCCTAACCCAAAGTTCAGAGCCAGGTCATATTTCTTGCTCTCTCCGAGAGCCTCTGACGGAACTGGAAGTACAGGCTTGTCAGCCAGGGCAGTGTATACTTAGAAATGGGTGGCAGAACTGAAGTCTCTCCCCACTCATTTTCAATTCTCCTCTGATTCCGTCACTCACAAATGCCCACCTGGGACAAAATGACTTCCTAAGAACAAAAGTAATAGATACCTGGTTTAAAGTAAGTCTGAGGGAAATAAATGAAATAAATATTTACACATATAAGAAAAAAATATTTACACATATAAAAAAATAAGTGTCCTCTGGTTGCCCGCCTCTCTTTGGTCACCAAGTCATTTTAATATTAGAAAAATAAACTGTAAAAAAAATTTTATTACTTCACAATCTGTGTAACCTCAACAGCTGACAGCTTACAAATGTAAACAAAACAGAAAAATGCTTATAATCCAATAAATGAGTGACTGAAGAGATACACAGTGAATTTTCCTAACTTCAACCAATTTTCTTACATTTAGGTCAGGCGGGATATGAAGATAAACAGATGAAAACGTGTGTGATAAAGCAAGTATAAAGTGTAAAGTGAAGTCGCTCAGTCGTGTCCGATTCTTTTCGACCCCATGGACAGTAGCCTACCAGGCTCCTTTGTCCATGGGATTTTCCAAGCAAGAATACTGGAGTGGGTTGCCATTTCCTTCTCCAGGAGATCTTCCCAACCCAGGGATTGAACCCGGGTCTCCCGCATTGTAGGCAGACGCTTTACCGTCTGAGCCAGCAGGGAAGTATAGTAAAATACAAATGGTAGGCTGAGTTGGTATTATTCAACATGGTACCCACTAACCACATGTGACTATTTACATTTAATTAAAACTAAACAACATATTAAAAACTCAATTCCTCAGCTGTGGTACATATACACCATGGAATATTACTCAGCCATTAAAAAGAATTCATTTGAATCAGTTCTAATGAGATGGATGAAACTGGAGCCCATTATACAGAGCAAAGTAAGCCAGAAAGATAAAGACCATTACAGTATACTAACACATATATATGGACTTTAGAAAGATGGTAACGAGAACCCTATATGCAAAACAGAAAAAGAGACTCAGATGTATAGAACAGACTTGTGGACTCTGGGAGAAGGCGAGGGTGGGATGTTTCAAGAGAACAGCATTGAAACATGTATATTATCTAGGGTGAAACAGATCACCAGCCCAGGTTGGGTGCATGAGACAAGTGCTCGGGCCTGGTGGACTGGGAAGACCCAGAGGGATGGGGTGGAGAGGGAGGTGGAAGGGGGGACTGGGATGGGGAATACATGTAAATCCATGGCTGATTCGTTTCAATGTATGACAAAAACTACTGTAATGATGTAAAGTGATTAGCCTCCAACTAATAAAAATAAATGGGGAAAAAAAAAAAAAACTCAATTCCTCAGTCACACTGGCCACATTTCAAATACTCAATAACCACAGTAGTCCAGTGGTTACCATGATGCAGAGTTCAAATACACCATTGCTGCACAACAGTCAACAGAACAACTTGTATCAAATATGCATGACCACTCTAAAACTCTTTCAAATGTTCTGTACCTTTGAAATTTTTCACAATAAAACTCTGAAAAATGTTTAGATTCAGAAGCCTCAGCTTCCCACATACACCTTCCAAGGAATGAGATTCTCCTCCTAGTTGCAGAGCATTCATTTAACCAATGAAATGAGTGTAGATCTGGGCTTCCCAAAAGCAGACAGAAGTCATAAGAAGAACTGAAATGAACAACTCACTAAGAACCCACAGTATGGTGTATTATCAGCCTGCAGTCTAAAGGCAAGCATATAATAGGAATAGACTCAAAGGTCTTTGGGGTTGATAAATAACTATGATAAATCTCTAAAGTCTGGAAAAGGGGTAACCAATGACTCTAGTTCCAGGACCCTAGGAATTACTTCATTTTAATTTGGTCTCGATTTCATATTCATATTTTCGAACAGCTGCAACTGTGGTCCACTTTGGATATAAGTGGTTCTTAGAGCTTGGGATGGTGTGGCTTCTTGGAAAATCCCAAGAGAACTGAAACCGAGGTACGCTATTATTTTTGTAGCCAGGAAGGGTAACGCCGTAACTCTTAAAACAGTGAAAGTAAAACAGTGACATTTATGGTGTCAGTCACACCTAAATGCTGGGTATTCGGGTCTTGATTAGTAAGAAAAGGTGCACCTATGTCTTTTCTTCTCATTCTGGGAAAATAGCATTGTGAAGTCTTCAGACTTTTCCCCTATCACACATTCAACGGCTGAGAGGCAAATACTGGTTAAGGGCAGCGAGAGTCCCCCCGACCCGGGCAAAAGCTATAAGAACCAGTCAGTCACCCTGCAGTAGAAGCACGCGGTGATGCGCAAACTTCAGCCCACCTCGGGATCACCTGGATGGAGAGCTTGCTGCAACGCTCTGCTGGGTCCTCACCCTCGAGCTTTTGATTGGAGGGTTTCTACCAGGTTCCCAGAGGATGCTGGCGCGCCTGGCCCCACCGCGCTTAGAGACCGGCTCCTCTAATACCGCCCGCTAAAGGCAGGCCGGCAGGGTCTGCGCGGGGTCTTCCGTCTCTCTCGCTCTGCGGACCCCGGGCACCCAGCTTGCGCGCACCCGGAGCCCCGCGCGCCGGGGGCAGGCATTCCTTCCCGCCGCCCGCTGCAGCAGACAGGTGGCCTGGAACGCCCTCGCTCTCTCTCGTTGAGCAACTTCCACGTTTCCCTAGCACATAAACACTGCCTCGCCCCAGAGCCCGGCTCTACCCCAAGAAGGCGCCATTACAAAAGGCGGTGATCGGCGACTTTCGACGGCAAACGCCCGTCAAGACGGCAACAGCCGAGACTACCCAAACAGTTTCGCTGCGCCGGGCTTAACCACACGTTAAAGATTCCCTTTCACTCTCTCGCCTCCCCCGTCCCCTGCCGCCCCCGTTTCCTTGGGTGCTTCTCTCCACCACTCCCCGCCCTTTGGGAGCCCGGCCCCCAGTCCCCGGCCTGCCCGCTGGGAGGTGGGAGGCGTCGACGCGGACGCTGCCGTCCAAGTCCCCGGCCCGGGCTTCTCCCCGAGGATCCCGGCCGAGTCGCGTCCGCCTAGCCCTACCTTCGGGGCTGGCGGCAGGAGCGGCGGCTCCAGGGTGCGGGTCGTCAGCCACCCGGTGGCTGGCAGGGCCGCGAAGACGAAAAGCCGGAGAGCGAGGGGCGCCCTCAAAGCGCCCTCCATCTTGGACAGGCCGGGGGCGGGCGGCGGGCGTGGGCCTGCGGGCGGGAGGCCGGGGCCTAGCGCGCCTGAGGGGCGGGGCTTTTAGTGGGGCGGGGTGGGGGGGGAGCCTTTGTGGGGGCGGGGCGGGGCGGGACCCGGAAGTCTCCGAGATCAGCCGGGGGTGTATGGCTCTAGGCCGCTGCACAACGTTCGGGGGCGGGGTCAAGTCACAGAAGGTCCGATTTCGTCATTAGACCGGCTCTCTGATCTGAGGAGAATTTCCTCACCTGAATGAGTGTAAACATTCTCATTGCCGTTGTTTTTGATTTAGTATATACTGTATGTGTACATCAGTATGTCTCTATGTGTATATACTTACATGTATCTACAAAGTGAACATGTGTTTGAGTAAACTCCGGGAGTTGGTGATGGACAGGGAGGCCTGGCGCGCTGCGATTCACGGGGTCGCCAAGAGTCGGACACGACTGAGCGACTGAACTGAACTGACAAAGTGAAAATAATGGTAATGTATCAGAACACTGTTGTATGTATCACATTTGGATAATCAACCCTAAAGGAAATCAATTCTGAATATTCATTGGAAGGACTGATGTTGAAGCTGAAACTCCCAATACTTTGACCACCTGATGCGAAGAACTGACTCATTGGAAAAGACCCTGATGCTGGGAAAGATTGAAGGCGGGAGGACAAGGGGACGACAGAGGATGGGATGGTTGGATGGCATCACCGACTTGATGGACATGAGTTTGAGTAAACTCTGGGAGTTGGGGGGGTGGGGGCTGGCGTGCTGCAGTCCATGGGGTCGCACAGAGTCGGACACGACTGAGGGACTGAACTGTATACCACATTTGGGGTATATCACCTAGCGTGCCCTGCTAGGTCGCTTCACTCCTTTCTGACTTTTTGCGACCCTATGGCCTGTATGTAGCCCCCCAGGATCCTTCCTCCATGAGGGTTCTCCAAGCAAGAATACTGGAGTGGTTGCCATGCCCTCCTCCAGGGGATCTTCTCAACTGAGGGATCCAACCGCCGTCTCTTCTGTCTCCGGCACTGGCAGGCGAGTTCTTTACCACATGCGCCACCTAGGGAAGCCATCACGTTTGGAGGAGAGGTTTATTAAATAGGTATTTTCACCTTGGTTTGAACTTGGGAATTGTCAGAACTTTTAAAAATTGCTGTTTCTGGGGTCTTCCGGGGAACCTGAGTTTCTGTTTGATAAGTCTGGGCAGCTGCTTGGGTATTGATAGTTTTTAAAATTCCCCAGGGATTTATTGTGCCAAGGCCAAGGACCAACCGCGCATTCAATTCAACATTCATCGGATCACTGGAGAGGTGATGAGCAGCACTCTGCTGGAAGCCAGGTCACCTGGGCTCTCAGGGCTTGTCTAGTCAGTTTCTTAACCTATAAACTGACAATGACAGATTTTTCTTCCCCACTTCAGGTTAAAAAAACTTCTGGTTAAAAACAACAACAACAACAACTTTTGGTGAAACCCTCTAAAGCAAATGTGAAAATAAAGAAACCCCATTTAAAATAAAGTCTGGGAGGAAGTGGGAGGGGGGAAGTGGATGAAGGCAGTTAAAAGGTACAAATATCCAGTTGTAAGAAAAATACTAGGATGTAATGTAAAACATGATAAATATAAGCAACACTGATGTATGTTATATTATGCAATATATGAAAGTTGTTAAGAAAGTAAATCCTAAAAGTTCTCATCACAAGAAAATTTTTTTCTATTTTCTTAATTTTATGTACATATGAGATGATGGATATTCACAAAACTTATTGTGATAATAACTTCATTATGTTGTATACCTTAAAGTGAACTGAAGTGAAAGTTGCTCAGTCATGTCCAACTCTTTGAGACCCCATGGACTATATAGTCCATGGAACTCTTCAGGCCAGAATACTGGAGTGGCTAGCCTTTCCCTTCTCCAGGGGATCTTCTCAACCCAGGGATAAAACCCAGGTCTCCAGCATTGCAGGTGGATTCTTTACCAACTGAGCCACAAGGGAAGCCCTGCATACCTTAAACATATACATAAACTTATATGTCAATTATATCTCAATAAAACTGGAAGAAAATGGATAAAATAAAAGCTTTTAAAAAGCAAATAAGTTAAAAAAAAAATAGGGACTCCTCTGGCAGCCCAGTGGTTAAGACTCCAAACTTCCATTGCAGGGGGCTCGGAGTTCATCCTGGTTGGGAACTATGATCCCACATGCCACCCAGAACAACCACAAACATAACAGAAAAAACAACTTAAAAAAATAAAATAAAATGATGGATGTCCGGAAGCCCCAACGGGGGAGCTCTCGTGCCTTATCATTCCCTGTGCTGCAGAACCCCAAAACAAGAAGAGAGAGGCACCATGCATTTCCAAAAGGAAGAGTCTTACTATACTGCTCCAGCATAAGGAAGGTTTTCTCCTTACCCAGCAATAGCCTGCCAATGAGAAACCACCACATTCGATCAATGAGAAGTTTGAACTCCAACTCTCTCCCCAGAGGTTCCTGGTGAATCAGATGGTAAAGAGTCTGCCTGCAATGCAGGAGATTCGGGTTCAGTCTCTGAATCCCCTGGAGAAGGGAATGGCAACCCACTGCAGTATTCTTGCTGGAGAATTTCACGGACAGCGGAGCCTGACAGGCTACAGCTCATGGAGTTGCAAAGAGTTGGACAGGACTGAGTGACTAACACTTTCACACTTCTCTTCCAATGGATTTCTACTCAAAACCATCCCTCCCAATAACACCCTTTTCTCTATAAAACTGTGTCCCTCTCCTTCGGTCTTCAGCTTAGCCTAGTTTCAGCTCAGTTCAGGTCAGTCGCTCAGTCATGTCCGACTCTTTGCGAGCCCCTGGGCTGCAGCACGCCAGGCCTCCCTGTCCATCATCAACTCCCAGAGCCTGCTCAAACTCATGTCCATCACATCGGTGATGCCATCCAACCATCTCATCCCCTTCTCCTCCTGCTTTCAGTCTTTCCCAGCATCAGGGTCTTTTCCAAGGAGTCAGTTCTTCACATCAGGTGGCCAAACTATTGCAGCTTCAGCATCAGTCCTTCCAATGAATATTCAGGACTGATTTCCTTTAGGATGGCCTAGTTGGATCTCCTTGTGGTCCAAGGGGCTCTCAAGAGTCTTCTCTAACACCACAGTTTAAAACCATCAATTCTTTGGTGCTCAGCTTTCTTTATGGTCCTACTCTCACATTCATACATGACTACTGGAAAAATCATAGCTTTGACTAGACAGACCTTTGTCAACAAAGTAATATCTCTGCTTTTTAATATGCTATCTAGGTTTGTCATAGCTTTTCTTCCAAGGAGCAAGTGCCTTTTAATTTCACGGTGGCAGTCACCATCTGCAGTGACTTTGGAGCCCCCAAAAATAAAGTCTGTCACTGTTTCTATTGTTTCCCCATCTATTAGCCATGAAGTGATGGGACTGGATGCCATGATCTTTGTTTTCTGAATGTTGAGTTTTAAGCCAACTTTTTCACTCTCCTCTTTCACTTTCATCAAGAGGCTCTTTAGTTCTTTGCTTTCTGCCATAAGGGTGGTGTCATGTGCATGGCTGAGGTTATTGATATTTCTCCTGGCAATATTGATTCCAGCCTGTGCTTCACTGAGCCCAGCATTTCTCATGATGTACTCTGCATATGTTAAATAACCAGGGTGACAATATACGGCTTTGATGCACTCCTTTCCTGATTTGGAATCAGTCTGTTGTTCCATGCCCAGTTCTAACTGTTGCTTCTTGATCAACATACAGATTTCTCAGGAGGAAGGTCAGGTGGTCTGGTATTCCTATCTCCTTAAGAATTTTCCACAGTTTATTGTGATCCACACAGTCAAAGGCTTTGGCGTAGTCAATAAAGCAAAAGTAGATATTTTTCTGGAACTTTCTTGCTTTTTCAGTGATCCAACGGATGTTGGCAATTTGACCTCTGGTTCCTCTAAAGCATTTTCTAAATCCAGCTTGAAGATCTGGAAATTCACAGTTGACGTACTGTTGACGTCTGGCTTGGAGAATTTTGAGCATTACTTTGCTAGCATGTGAGATGAGTGCAACTGTGCAGTAGTTTGAACATTCTTGGCATTGCCTTTCTTTGGGATTGGAATGAAAACTGACCTTTTCCAGTCCTGTGGCCACTGCTGAGTTTTCCAGATTTGATGGCATATTGAGTGCAGCACTTTCACAACATCATCTTTTAGGATTTGAAATAGCTCAACTGGAATTCCATCACCTCCACTAACTTTGTTCATAGTGATGTTTCCTAAGGCCCACTCAACTTCGCCAGGATGTCTGGCTCTAGGTGAGTGATCACACCATCGTGGTTATCTGGGTCATGAAGATCTTTCTTGTATAGTTCTTCTGTGTATTCTTCCCACCTCTTAATATCTTCTGCTTCTATTAGGACCATTTCTGTCCTTTATTGTGCTCACCTTGGCATGAAATGTTCCCTTGGTATCTCTGATTTTCTGGAGATCTCTAGTCTTTCCCGTTCTATTGTTTTCTTCTATTTCTTTGCACTGATCACTGAGGAAGGCTTTCTTATCTCTCCTTGCTCTTCTTTGGAACTCTGCATTCAACTAGATATATCTTTCCTTTTCTCCTTTGTTTTTTGCTTCTCTTCTTTTCTCAGCTATTTGTAAGGCCTCCTCAGACAACCATTTTGCCTTTTTGCATTTCTTTTTCTTGGGGATGTTCTTGATCCCTGCCTCCTGTACAATGGCACGAATCTCCATCCATAGTTCTTCAGGCACTCTTGTCTATCAGATCTAATCCCTTGAATCTATTTGTCACTTTCACTGTATTATCATAAGGAATTTGATTTAGGTCATACCTGAATGATCTAGTGGTTTTCCCTACTTTCTTCAACTTAAGTCTGAATGTGGCAATAAGGAGTTCATGATCTGAGCCACCGTCAGCTCCCGGTCTTGTTTTTGCTGACTGTATAGAGCTTCTCCATCTTTGGCTGCAAAGAATATAATCAATCTGATTTCAGTATTGACCATCTGGTGATGTCCATGTGTAGAGTCTTCTCTTGTGTTGTTGGAAGAGGGTGTTTGCTATGACCAGTGTGTTCTTTAGGCAAAACTCTGTTTGCATGTCCCTTATTGCAGTTCCTCTGTTATTCCTGAATAAACTCATTCTGCTGGTAAAATAACTTGCTGTTTTATTAAGGTTGACACAGAAATGCTAAGAAATTTAGGTCTTTCAGGTTAACAGGATTGTACATTGATTAAGAAGAACTTGGAGATATTGCCATTCAGGCAGAGTAAAGAAGTCTTTTTTTTTTTAAAATAAAACTGTGGCACAAAAAAGAAATAGGTTTCTCTCTTAGTCCTCTTCCTCTTTTATCAACACTTCCCCCCCACCCATGCCTGTGTTTTTAGCTAGGGTAAACAACAAAATCTTTGGCCAAAATTGTTGTAAACTAGTCATTCAACTAATTCCTTGCCTACTATGAGATACCCAACAACAATATTAACTGGCACATGGTTTCTGCAGTGATATCTCACCCACTGGAGGGGTCCAAAGGCAACCATTGGCCTTTTCACTCTGTTTCAGACCACTGAGATTAAAAACAAATCAAATCTAATGATCAGGACATAGGATATATGTAGATTTGTGTAATTTGTAATATAAGTTTCCAAAATACATTTGAAAGAAAAAGTAGTTGGGGAAGGTGAGCAACATAGTCTGTATTTCCCAACAGAGCCCACCACATTTCCTGAAAAGACATTATTCTTTCACTTATTTGTCTCCAAAGGGGTTAATTTTGCCGATAGAAACCCATTCTATTTCTGTGCACATTACACACTTTATGTTCCCTGAAGATAATCCTTCATATAGCAGAAGATAGCCTTGAAAAAATTTAATACAGGGACGTCCCTGGTGACCCAGTGGCTACGTCTCTGCCCTCCCAATGTAGGGGGACGGGGTTCGATCTCTGGTCAGGGAACTAGACCCCACATGTTGCAACTAACCAGAGTTCGCATATGGCAAATAAGAGTTTCCATGTCTCAACTCAACTAAGAGTTCACATGTTGCACCTAAAGATCCCGCATGTCACAACTAAAGATCCCACATGGCACAACTAAGACCCAAGCAGACAAGTAAATAAAAAATTTAATATATAGAAAACAAATTATATATGAGGTATAAAAAATACATCTTTATTCTCATGCAAGATAGTACTCTTTGACTCCAAACTTTAATAAGTTTTCTTTTCCAATGACTGATTCTGTTATTTTTATTTTTCTCTCAATCAGAACTTGAGTTCTGCTTTTTCTGTAATCCAAAAGCAGTCTTGGCACCAAAGGGAAGTCTGGGACATAATCTATGTCTGTTTCCAATTTCTGGGAGAGAGTGAGTCACTACATTTCTGTTGCAACACAGTTCCACTCCATTATTTTCCAGAGTTACACAACTACACATTTTCAAACTTCTTGACGACCCCCAGGAGATGATAAAAAAGAAATAAAGAAAGGAAGATCTTCCTTTTACATCTCTAAAACCATTCACACATTTTACCTTATTTTTCCCCTAAGATGTTTTAAAACTGCTTTACAGTATCATCCTTTTCTGTGTATAGAGATGAAGAATTTTGCCATGAGTTACGGGATAATAAGGGCTTCCCAGGTGGCAGAGTGGTAAAGAATCTGCCTGCCAATGCAGAAAATGCAAGCAACCTAGGTTTGATCCCTGGGTCGGGAAGATCCTCTGGTGTAAGGCATGGGAAACCACTCCAGTATTTTTGCCTGAAGAATCCCATTGACAGAGGAGCCTGGTAGGCTACACAGTGCATAGGGTTGCAAAGAGTCAGATTGAAGTGACTTAGCATGCATGCACAGGATAGTAAGTGATGGAGCTGTGGTTTTTAACCTTGATGTACTAAATTAGTACATTCTGAAGTGAAGTGAAGCATAAGTTGCTCAGTCATGTCCAACTCTTTGCAACCCCATGGACTATATAGTCCGTGGAATTCTCCAGGCCAGAATACTGAAGGGGGTTGCCGTTCCCTCCAGGGGAAAAAGAATAGAATACATTCTCTTGGGTCATAATATATTTTAAACAAAATCATACTTTAACTTGTTTTTGTATGTTTATAGAGATGATTACAAAATGTTCTGTTCAGCTGACCTTCTAAGGACATAAGCTGGGTTGAGAGGAGTAAAGAAATAGGAAAGTGTGGGAGATCTTTGCCTCCTTCTCCACCACAACTATAGTCAGAGGGGCCCTAGAGTCAAGAGACTGGCTTTGCTGTCTGCTCCCCAAGCTAACTGATGCCAGCAACCTGAACACATGCAGAGAAATCTGTATCCAAGGATGTTAAATGAGATGTAAATGAGTGTTTGATTGGTACTCTGACAAAAACTTTGGAGATAAAAGATTATAAAAACATCCAAAACATTTAAAAATACTATCCAATTTTGAAATTAGGACATCTGTGACAAATATTGCAAGAAAAATTCAATGGTGGAGGTAGTAATCTTTTTGAGTCTATTTAGGGATCATTTCACATTTAGTAACACAGATAAGCGGGTATTATTTTGCTGTAAGTCCCCATTTTTATTTGTCTTTTTCGACATTTTAAGACTATTTTTTAGGAAATGAAGGGGCCTCCATGTGGAAGCAGAAGCCAGATTGCAGGATTTCTTTGCTCTGCCTTCATTGGGCTTCCAGTATTTGGCAGTGGGTTTTCTTCTTTTGAGTCAAGCTTCACTTTATTTGATTCATTAGAAAACAGGAGCCTTACTTTCTCATCCTCTACCTCATTTTATGCCAAAATGATGGGCAACTTCATAATGTCTATGTATTAACTATATTTTCTCATTCTCTGTATGTTTGTTGTCCGGGGCCTGGCTGACACTAGAGAGATTCCCAGGGCTGAGCTAATTTGTGTTGCTGTTGTTTAGTTGCTAAGTCTGACTCTTTACCACTGAGCCACCAGGGAAGCTTCGAGATAATTTCTAGAGTTAGTAAACTTCTCCTCTGTGAGCCTGCCTTTCATATGTAAACCAATCAATCCAGTGTCTGTACTCCAAATCCCCTCCACTATCAGGCCTGCAGGTCCTGGTGGCTCAGTAGTAAAGAATCCGCCTGCAATGCAGGGGACATGGGTTTGACCCCTGGGTCGGGAAGATGCCCTGGAGGAGGAAATGGCAACCCACTCCAGTATTCTTGCCTGGGAAGTCCCATAGACAGAGGAGCCTGGTGGGCTACAGTCCATGGTGTTACAAAATGGTTGGAGATGACTTAGTGACTAAACAACAACATCAGGCTTTTACTAAACTCCAAGAGGCAGTATTTCTCTGCCCTAATCATCCTAGGGCAGGCACCAGACAACTAGAGATAGCGTCCGTACCTCAGAGCCCGCTGAAATTATTCAAAGCAGCCAATGATAGACCTACTTGTGTCTTGCCCATCTCCCTAAACCATAGTAAAGACTTCTTCCTGAGGACTTCCCTAGGGGTCCAGTGATTAAAAATCTATCTTGCAAAAAAAAAAAAAATCTATCTTGCAATGAAGGGGACTTGGGTTTGATTCCTGGTGGGAGAACTAAGATCCTGCATGCTGTGGAGCCACTAACATAAGACTGTGCCACAATTAGAGTCTCTGCACAGCAAAGAAAGATCCCATATGACCCTGTGTGCCACAACTAAGATCGGATGCAACCAAATAATAGGTATTTATAGGTACAGATGGGCTTCCCAAGTGGTGCTAGTGGTAAAGAACCTGTCTGTCAATGCAGGAGACATAGGAGATACAAGTTCAATCCCTGGGTGGGGAAGATCCCCTGGAGGAGGGCATGGCAACCCACTCCAGTATTCTTGCCTGGAGAATCCCATGGACAGAGGAGACTGGTGGGCTACAGTCCATAGCGTTGCAAAGAGCTGGACATGACTGAAGTGACTTAGCATGCATGCATAGGTATAGATATTATAGGAGTTGGCTCGTGTGCTTATAGAAGCTAAGAAGTCTTGTGATCTTCTGTCTGTGGGAACCAAGAAAGCCTCTGGAGTGAAAGTGAAAGTGAAGTCGCTCAGTCGTGTCTGACTCTTTGCTACCCCATGGACTGTAGCCTACCAGGCTTCTCCGTCCATGGGATTTTCCAGGCAAGAATACTGGAGTGGGTTGCCATTTCCTTCTCCAGGAGATCTTCCCAACCCAGGGATTGAACCCGGGTCTCCCGCATTGTAGGCAGATGCTTTACCATCTGAGCCACCAGGGAAATCCAAAGAACTACCCCTTTTAGGTAATTTAGTCCAAATCCGAAGCCCTGAGAACTGGAAGGCCAATGATGTCTTAAGTCTTGGTCTGAGTCTGAAAGCCAAAGAACCAGCTATGCTGATGGTCCGTGGGCAGAAGATGAATATCCTAGGTCAAGCAGAGAGATCAAATGTGTGCCTTTTCTGCCTGTTCTAGTCTAGTCCTCAAGGAATTGAATGATGCCCAAATAAAATGGTGATTGTAATCTTCTTTACTCAGCATGCTGATTAAAATGCCAGTCTCTTCCAAAAATAGCTTCACAGACACACCAAAAACAATGCCTTACTAACTATCTGGGTATCTATTAGCCCAGTCAAGTGGACATAATGTTAACCACCATAGGTATCTTTGGCAAAACATCATTTGGTATAATGTAGCAAAGTACTAAATTTTGGAAAGAAAAAATAAATGAAATCTCTTTTATTTTAAAGATTCTGCTACACTAAGGTTAAGATTTTTATATGAGTGAAGTTGGAGAGGAGTGGAAGGTTACTATCTCTGGGGACTCCATATTTAGAGATAATTATTGAAAATATAACCATAAGGCCATAGAATATGTTAAGTGCTATATATTTAAATTTAATATTTAGGACTGTTTATCTTCTGAATCACTTAAGGTAAAAGATGAAAAATGGTAAATCTTTTTTCTGTATACATGCTTTTTAGAGCAATTTAAGGTTTAAAGTTAAGTTGAATGTAAAGTACAAGGAGTTCCTATATACCAGGGTTCCCCAACGTTTTTGGCACTAGGGACAGGTTTTGTGGAAGAAAATTTTTCCATGGATTGGAGGGGTAGGGGATGGTTTCAGTATGATTCAAATACATTACCTTTTCTGTGCATTTTATTTCTTTTATTATTATATCATCTGCACCTCAGATCATCAGACACTAGATCCCAGAGGTTGGGATCTCTCCACCCTCTCCACCACCTCCCAGTTTCCCCTATTATTAACATATTGACTTAGTCTGGTGCATTTGTTACAACTGATGAACCAATACTGGTACACTATTATTAACTAAAGCTCATAGGTTTATGTTAGGGTTCACTTTTTGTGTCCTAGTTTTACAGAGTTCTGCAAATATTGATACATAATGTCATGTATCCACTAATACACTGCTGTCGAGTTGATTCAGTCCTTCAGAGTCTTTAGGACCCTAGGGACCACAGCCCACCAGGCTCCTCCAGGCAAGAATACTGGAGTGGGTTGCCAATTCTTCCTTCAGGGGATCTTCCTGATCCAGGAATCAAACCTGCATCTCTTAAGTCTCCTGCATTGGCAGGCAGGTTCTTTACCACTAGTGCCACCTGGGAACCCACCAATACAGATAGCCTCATACAAAATATGATGAGGCATAAGGGACATGGGTTTGATCCCTGGGTCAGGAAGATCCTCTGGAGAAGGGAAAAGCTACCCACTTCAGTATTCTGGCCTGGAGAATTCCGTGGACTGCAGAGTCCACGGGGCTGCAAAGAGTCGGACATGACTGAGCGACTTTCATTTTCGCTTGCCCCACCAGCTGTAGTGCAGTGGGTAATTGTATGGGCTCCATGGTCAGTTCTCACAGGTTCAAATCTCAGCCCTGCCCCTACTGGAACTTGTGTTGTGGATGGTAGTAGTTTAGAGCAGACACAGTGAGAGCAGAAGCCCCATATGTGGTAATAAACATAACCATAAGGGCTTCCCTGATAGTTCAGTTGGTAAAGAATTTGCCTGCAATGCAGGAGGCCCTGGTTCGATCCCTGGGTTGGGAAGATCCACTGGAAGAGGGAACGGCTACTCACTCCAGTATTCAGGCTGGAGAACTCCATGGACTATATACACTATATACACTCCATGTATATAGTCCATGTGGTCGCAGAGTCAGACATGACTGAGCTACTTTCACTTTCACTCATACAAGCAGTTTCTCTGCCCTAAAAATCCCTGTGCTTCAACTATTCATTTCTCTCTCAATTTGCCAGAAAATTGGCAACCACCAATGTTTATACTATCTACATAATTTCCCTTTATCAAAAAGTTATATGATTGAAATTACACAGTATGTAGCCTTTTCAGTCTGGCTTCTTTCACTTACCTATATGTATTTAAGGTCTGCCATATCTTTTCATGGCCTGCTAACTCATTTCTCTTGATCTTTAAATAATACTCTATTACATGGATGTTTATCCCAGTTTGTTAAACCAGTTTGTATATTCATTAACCTATTTAAAACGTCTCAGTTGCTTCTGAGTTTTGGCAAATGTGAATTAAGCTGCTATAAACATTTGTGCACAGGTTTTTGTTTTAAAAGATTTATTTATTTATTGGATGTGCCAGGTCTTATTTGCACAGGGATCCTTAGTTTCCTGACCAGGGATCAAACCCAGGCCCCCTGCATTGGGAGCACCGTCTTAAGCCACTGGACCCCAGGAAAGTCCCTTGTATGCTGGTTTTTACATGGACCTGTCTCAGCTTCTTTGGGTAAATACCTAACTGTGTGATTTCTTGATATCAAGGTAAGATTATATTTAGCTTTGTACAAGGAAGAAACTGCCAATCTGTCTTCCAAAGTGACTGTATTATTTTACTTTCCCATTAACAATTTCATTGTTATTTTAATTTGCATTTCTTTAATTAATTGCCAATATTCATTCATTTAACAATTAAGTATTCACTTATTATGTGGCAGGCAGTCAGGCACTAGGGATACAGCAGTAAACAAAACAGACAAAACTGGCTTTCCCTCTGGAACTGACATTCTGGTGACAATATACAAATTTCCTAAATAGCATGTTAGACTGTAAAAAGTACTATGAAGAAAAATAGAAGTGTATGCTTGTGGGATTAACTTTAACTGTAGTGGTCAGGGAAGGTCTCACTGAGAGGTGACTATGAGGAAGAGACCTACAGGAGGTAAAAGAGAATCATGTGATAACTGGAAAAGAAGAGCTCCAACAAGATGGGATGGCCCTGCGGCAGAACCCTTCCTCCACAAGTAGTGTTTAATGAACAGCAAAAGTCCAGTGTGACTTTTGGTCTAGTAGCCCAGATCTACTAGATTTGGCCTAGCAGCCTAAATCTCTAGACCGCCTGTCTTACTAGTCTATTACGGTTCAGGAAATGGTTCCCTCTTGTTGCTGCTTCTCATAGCTAGAGTTACTCCGTTATGATCATTGATCTTCTAGCACTATATATTTGGTCAATCACTTCAAGCTGACTAGTCATCATAATTTTTATTGGTGGCTCTGTCACACATTTGCTAATACAAGGTGCAATAACCTTGTAAAATAGGCAGAATACAAATAATTCAGCTAGTCACATTAATATGGTCTTAAGTAAGCACTTAAGCTAAGAGCTTCCTTTAGATGCAACCCAGTATCTCCCCAGGGCATCTTACCAGTCTATTCTGTACCAAAAATTAACTCTGATGGAAATGATACACTTGCATTGTACATAAAAGTTCACCAGATGTCTGCACAACTTAACCTTAAGGGGACCCCTTACAGGACTGAGAAAGCAATGTTATCTTCCAAGGAGTTACATGGTTGTCACCAGGAGAAAAACTGATCTTTAGGATTTGAGCAGGTATTTCTCCCATTGGGGAGGAGGTCTGGGTAATGCACAACACAGCTGCACAATGCACATTAGAGGGAAGGGAGGAGGCCGAAGAGCAGAGAAAACTTTTTCAGCTTAAATTGTCCTCTTGCCTTAAAATAGTTTTCTCTTATTTCATCAAGAGTATTGATAAAACCAGTAGAGATATGAGCTGAAACCTACGATTTTTTAGCTACTTGGACTAAGGACGCACCCATCATCAGCTGTACCTGTGAAAGGTACAGTCCTTGACACAACTGAGCTTCCCTTGTGGCTCAGCTGGTAAAGAATCCGCCAGCAATGCGAGAGGCCTGGGTTCGATCCCCAGGTTGGGAAAATGCCCTGGACAACGGAAAGGCTACCCATTCCAGTATTCTAGCCTGGAGAATTGCATAGTGTCGCAAAGAGTCGGACAAAACTAAGTGACTTTTACTTCGCTTCACTTGACACAATTAGCCAGGAAAGAACTACCTGTTAACCGTCTTTCCGAGTAGCAAATCCTACCTTTAAGGGCTAAAATTTCTGATTCGAGGCGATAAGAAGAGACCGACTAGGAAACATGGCATAGTTGTCCCAACAGGGCGGGGGAAGGTGGCGCCCCACATTCGCCTTCGAGCGACGAAACAGAGGGCCTACGGAGCATTAAAGAAAGGTCCGCGTCATTTTTGAGATGAACACAAAATGGACCACAAACCCTTCACAGAAGTCACTTTGAGTGACAGCCTTCCGCGCCAGTCCCCAGGGGCTTTGGAAGAGTTTTCAAAACGGCCGCGCAAGGGCCGGGAACCCACAGACAGCTTGGCTTGCCACCGATCAGACCCGCCCAAGGAACCTCCCCAAGAGAGGGCGGTGTCGCCGGAGAGATGACGTAAAGGCGTCGCGTCGAGGGTGACGCGTGGCGTAGATGACGTAAGGCTGCGCCTGTCACCCCAGGGGCTGGTTGCGAGGAGGAGCGGGCGCCATGGCTGTTCTGCTGGAGACCACTTTGGGCGACGTCGTCATCGACCTGTACACCGAGGAGCGGCCGCGCGGTGAGGCCCCGGCCCTGCTCACCTTTCGGCGGGCCGCGCTTTTTTTTCCCCCCGCTTTGCCTTTTCTGCCCAGTCCCCGGCGAGGACTGGCTGGAGCTTCTGGGCTGATGGTGCCCGCGACCGCGCAGTTTATCAGAGGGCCTTGGTTGAAAAGTTTGTTTCTGAGGAGCAACCCTTCTCCGCCTCTGGTGCTGGCCAGTTGGCTGGCGGGTGCTTGTGGTTATTGAATCCCTGTGTGTGTGTGTGTAATGCAGGCTGCGTATTCAGTGCCTATAGCTCTTGTGGCTTTACTGGTTTTTACAAGTCAGACGAACATAGCGTGTAATCAGTAAATCTTGATGAAAGCAAGGACGAAGGGCTTGGAGCAGTGAGTGTGGACATCCCTTCTAGGTAGAGGGAGGGCTGTCTGGAGGTGTGCGCTCAGCCTTAGCAAACACTCGTTGATCGTACACTACGTGAGACTTTGTGCCAAGCCGTGGGATGGGCGTCTTGCCCTCGAAGGTCTAATTTTCCATTGGGGGAAATAGGCGCCGCAACCCATTTAATTTCTTAAGCGTTGTAGTGGTAGAATGTGTAAGTTGCCATGGAAACCAGAGGAGGGAGTAATTCTTCCTGGCTGGGGGTGGGGAGAAGCAGAATGCTGAGCACTTGAACTCGCTCTTTTAAAAACGAGTGGGAGTGAGGGTGTTCTTGTTTGCTTAGAATTTTCTGGAAGTAGATCGGGGTGGCTTGACAGTGAAATGGCAGGCCGTGAATCTGGTCATATACGTTTTTAGGTTAGGTCTGGTCCTGAATAGCCTTGTGTGCCCTACTGAAAACCGTAGTCTTTGAAGGGTTTGAAAGCAGGTTTGAGAGAGGCGTAACAAACTTGTTTTAGGACGATAATAGGCAGCAGTATGGAGAATGTTTCAGAGTGGGGAGAAACTGTAACTAAACAGGAGAGTTTAGTTACAATCAGGGTTCTGCCCCCAAGGAATGCAGTTTGTCAAAGATGAAACAAGCTATAAAATATGGTACCATGAGTGCCTGCTGAGGTGCTAAGCTTTATCCCACACTGAGTTATCACCCCCATCCCAGCAACTCTCAACGTACATCTGTTCCTTTCTTATACTGATGCCTGTACCCCACATTTCTCCCACTATTGTCCTTTTGGCAAACTTCCTGTTTGTTAATCAGTTCTCAGGTCAAGCATGATCTCTTCTGTGAAGCTTCCTGTGTCCCTAAGCAGAGTTAGATTGGTTTCTTTTGCTCTGCCTCTGGTCTTTTATAAATCACATAGTACATATTTTGTTATACATTTTCCTGTTGGCCTGGAATTATTTTCAAGTCTCGGTCTCCTCTCAAGAATGTAAACTTTAAGAGAGCAGGGACTATTCCTTAATTATCTCTATATCTTGAGCACCTAGTGCAGTGCCTGACGCTTTGAAGGTGCACACCGAAGTAATGGATAATATGTGTTGTATTCAGACTCTTTGTTCAGGTGATAGAAACTCAACTGAAACTGCCTTAAAGAAAATAATGGATTGCCTTATGTTACTGGTGTAAGCTTTGGGCTTCCCTCAAAGCTCAGTTGATAAAGAATCTGCATGCAGTGCTGGAGACCCTGGTTCGATTCCTGGGTCCAGAAGATCTGCTAGAGAAGGGGTAGGCTACCCACTCCAGTATTCTTGGGCTTCCCTTGTGGCTCAGCTGGTAAAGAATCTGCCTGCAATGTGGGAGACCTGGGTTCGATCCCTGGGTTGGGAAGATCCCCTGGAGAAGGAAAAGGCTACCCACTCAGTATTCTGGGCTGGAGAATTCCATGGACTGTATAGTCCATGGTGTTCCAGAGTCGGACAGGAATGAGCGACTTTCACTTTCACTGGGGTAAGCTTTAAGGATGACAGGATCCAGGGGTTCACAGATTCTTATAGGGAATTGTATTTTTCATCTTTCGGTTTTGTTTTTCTTTGAGTTTGACACTCTCCATGTGGAGCAGCATTTGGCAAGGAATGGGCCTTTTTCCCTAGAATTATGAGGAACTGAAAGAGAGGTAGGATTATCCCACCTAATTAACACAGAATGTTTTTTTGTGTGTTTTTGCCGTGTTTCTGCAATGATAGCTTGGAACACTTAAAACATAAATCCACGCTGTTTGTATATATTTGTAATGTGTAAGTAGTTGTGATTGGATATCTACTTATATGTATAACTACTTATCAATCTATAGTAAATATATCCAGACTTATTTTTCTTTTTTCCTCACTCCCTCTCTCCCTTTTCCTTTTTTTTTTTTTGAATTTGAACTTTATTTTTATTTTTTATTTATTTATTTTTTTTATTAGTTGGAGGCTAATTACTTTACAATATTGTAGTGGATTTTGTCATACATTGACATGAATTCCCTTTTCCTTTTTATAAAAGCTTTTTATTATAGAAAACTTTAAACATATACAAAAGTAGAATCATGTGAATGAACTCCCATGTTGATGATCAGCTTCATGTAACAGTTGTTAATATATGTTTCATTTATTTTGCCACGTCCACTGAATTTTTTGTTTTTGGTTGTGCCTCATAGCCTGTGGGATCTTAGTTCTCCGACCAAGAATTGAACCCCAGGCCGTGGAAGTGAAAGTGCTGAGTCCTAACCACTGCACTGACAGGGAATTTCTTTACATGACATTAAAGGGCTTCACTGGTAGCTCAGATGGTAAAGAATCCACCTGCAATGCTGGAGACCTGGGTTCGATCCCTGGGTTGGGAAGATCCCCTGGAGAAGGAAATGGCAACCCACTCCAGTATTCTTGCCTGAAGAATTCCATGGACAGAGGAACCTGGCAGGCTACAGTCCACGGGGTGGCAAAGAGTCGGACATGACTGAGTGACCAACACATGGCATTTATTTAATCTGTAATTAATTAAAAGATACTTGCTCCTTGGAAGAAAAGCTATGACAAACCTAGGCAGCATATTAAAAAGCAAAAGTCTTTTTAACTCTTTACTTTGCCAACAAAGGTCTGTATAGTCAAAGCTATGATTTTTCCAGTAGTCATGTATGGATGTGAGAGTTGGACCATAAAGAAGGTTGAGCCATGAAAAATTGATGCTTTTGAACTGTGGTACTGGAAAAGACTCTTGAGAGTCTGCTGAACTACAAGGAGATCCAACCACTCCATCCTAAAGGAAGTCAACCCTATATACTCATTGGAAAAACTGATGCTGAAGCTGAAGCTCCAATACTTTGGCCAGCTGATGTAAAGAGCCGACCCTGATGCTGGGAAAGATTGAAGGCAGGAGGAGAAGGGAACGACAGAGGATGAGATGGTTGAATGGCATCACTGACTCAATGGACATGAGTTTGAGCAAGAAATGAGTTTGAGCAAGTTCTGGGAGATGGTGAAGGACAGGAAAGCCTGGCATACTGTAGTCCATGGGGTCGCAAAGAGTCGGACACAACTAAGCAACTGAACAACAAGAAAAGTTATTTTTTAAAAAAGATAACAACCATAAGTCATGGTCACGTCTAGAGAAATAAGCAATAATTCCTCTTTGTTGTTTAGTTGCTCAGTCCTGTCCAACCCTTTTGCAACCCAATGGACTGTAAGCCTGCCAGGCTTCTCTGTCCATGGGATTTACCAGGCAAGAATACTGGAGTGGGTTGCCATTTCCTTTTCCAGGGAATCTTCCCAATCCAGATACTGAACCCGTGTCTCCTACATTTGCAGGCAGATTCTTTACCACTGAGCCACCAGGGAGCCCCAATAATTCTTTAGTATCATTCATGTTTATCTGTTGTCTCATAAACATTTAAAAGAATATTTCATCATTTGAAATGGGATCCAAACAAAGACCATGTATTGTATTGGTTGCTATATCTCTTAAATGGGGCTTCCCAGGTGGCTTAGTGGTAAAGAATCTGCCCTCAATGCATGAGACTCAAGAGACACAGGTTCAATTCCTGGGTCAGGAAGATCCCCTGGAGGAGGGCAGGCTGTTTCACAATGTCTTCCCACCTTGAAATGGCCCCTCTCTACTCTCTGCCAGTCCAGTTCTTTTAGTGTTTATTTTCAGCCTCCGGGAAGTCTTCTCTTTTCCCCAGGCAGAAACAATCTCTTTTTTTCAACTCTTCTGGCATATTTATTAACAAAACCGTACTATTTAAGTGCACCAATGGTATTATCAGGTATGCTCAGTATTATAACTGTTCAGATGTAAGGACCCTTATTTAGTGTAAGCTCCTTGAGGGGTAGGGATCCCTCATATATCTTTCTGTTTGGTTTCTAGCTTAGTGCCTTGAGACTTGCTAGAATGTTACTCTACACCTAGACTATGAACTTGTTAACAGCAGAGATTTACTGGCATTTGACCTTATAGAGGGCCAAGTGCCTAGAAGATACTCCGTGTTTATTGGGTAAATGAGTGAACTTATTTTAAAAGGTGGTACATGATTAGTGTATGGATGTTTGTGAAGGGAATGGCTACCCCCTCCAGTATTCTTCGGGCTTCTCTCGTGGCTCTGACGGTAAAGAATATGCCTGCAATACAGGAGACCTGGATTCAGTCCTGGGCTGGGAAGATCCCCTGGAGGAGGGGAGCAATTCCCTCCTCCAGAGGTACATGGTGACTGTATGGATTTTAGTGAAGGGGTATTTAATCATTGTTAAAAAAATTGGATCCCGGATACTTTGTTTTATCTAATGTGCATAAGCTATACTCATTTTCAGATACTCTGCTAGATCCTTTCCCATTACAGTGCTCTCTTTAGTTTTTCTTGTTTCTCTTAACAAAATCAATTCATCAATAGATGTTTGCTGACTGAGGGAGCTCTAACTGGTGCTCTGTGACAACCTAGAGGGGTGGGTTGGCCTGGGAGGTGGGAAGGAGTTTCAAGAGGGAGGGGATATATGTACACCTATGGCGATTCATGCTGATATATGGCAGAAACCAACATAATATTGTAAAGCAATTATCCTTCAATTAAAAATAAATTACAAAATAGAAAAAAAAAAGATGATTGCTTATCCCAGATAAGTTTTAGTTTCCTGTATAGCTCAGATGCCCAAAAAACCCAAAGAAAAAGAGAATAAAAGATAACTTAAAATATATTGCATTTTTCTAGGCTTGCTGTGGTGGTTTAGTTGCTAAGTCGTGTCTGACTCGTGACGTCATGGACTGTAGTCTGCTAGGCTTCTTTGTCCATGGATTCTCCAGGCGAGAATACTGGAATGGGTTGCCATTTCCTTTGCCAGGGGATCTTCTTGACCCAGGAGTCGAACCCCGATCTTCTGCATTGCAGGCTGATTCTTTACCGACTAAGCTACGAGGGAAGCTTACTTATTTTTTAAAATGACTTTGGACGTTTGACCATTTGGGGAGGTTTTTATATGGTAGCTTAAAACTTAAATTATACTAACTGTGCCTTTACTTGATTGAAAATGTATTTGTGAACTGCTGTGGTAAATTTAGTATTTACTTTTTTTCAGCTTGCTTGAATTTCCTGAAGTTGTGCAAAATAAAATATTACAATTATTGCCTTATTCACAATGTCCAGGTGAGTTGGTAGATATTAGTCATGTTCTTTGTTATTGGAACCGTCTAACAAACTCTGAATTAACGAAGTCCCCTGTATATTACAGAGGGATTTTATCATACAGACTGGTGATCCTACAGGGACTGGACGTGGAGGAGAATCAGTTTTTGGGTAAGTTTCTTTATTTTCAAATGAATAAAAATAGAAATTCCTCTTAAAAATGTTAAGTAGTGTATCTCAATCTGCATTTTTAAATATGGTTCAAATACAGATTTTTCCCAAGTTCCATAAATGTCTATAGCAAAAAAAGGAATATTCTGAATAAAGGTGCCATTTCTATAAAGAAATGGTAACCTTATATGCTAACTCTAGTCCCCTTTATTTATAATCCTAGTATGTCTGCATTTCATGTTGAGTGTACTTATATTTTATAACCTTATTATATATATTTTTAGTCAACTGTATGGTGATCAAGCAAGCTTTTTCGAGGCTGAAAAAGTGCCAAGAATTAAGCACAAGAAGAAAGGCACTGTGTCCATGGTGAACAATGGCAGTGATCAGCATGGATCTCAGGTTAGGAACTGCGTGAGGAGATGAGTTTTGCTGGAGGGCACCATGAAATTATCTTTTTGAACTATCTAGTAAGGAGAGAATTTCAACCAAAGATATTTGTTAGGATTTAAAAATGACACTGTTTTTTCCTATGTTTAAAAAAACCCTTATTATTTTGTTCTTTTGAATGTAAGGCATATCCTTTGGGAGGAATTTAGAAAATACAGGAAACTTGTAAAAAAAAAAAAACCGGAAAGTACAAAGAAGAAAATAGCATTACCTATAATCCCACAATTCATAGATCATCACTGTTCAGAGATAGAAAGGCCTGTTCTTGCAGTATTTATTACTTATTTCAAAACAGGTCATGTTGAGCACGTTTCACTCACTGTCACAATGTTCCCATTGGAGTAGATGCTTTTTTTCCACAGAGTTTACTTGTGAAAAAACTTGAGATTTGGTTTGTTCAAGTATTTTTTAAACAATCAAGCATCTGTGTATTTATTAATATTTTATATTTAAACTTTGTGCCTTTCACTTAGTACTAGTACCAAGTGGGTGAGAAATACTAGTAGCAAGTACTAAATGCAGTTAATGTAGAGTCTTTTGTAACTAATACCAGTTTGAATTATATATATATATATATAGGTATATATTTGTATTTATTAAATGTCTTTTTATATAGTTTCTTATTACCACAGGAGAGAATCTGGATTACCTCGATGGCGTTCATACAGTGTTTGGTGAGGTGACAGAAGGCATGGACATAATTAAGAAAATTAATGAGACCTTTGTTGATAAGGACTTTGTACCATATCAAGATATCAGGTATGGTTACTACTTATTATTGGAATGGACTATGGCGTTTTCATATGTGATGTTTGCCAGATCATAGGGATGGCATACATAGGACTGGTTTTTGGATAATCCTAAAATGTGAGTTAATTGGGGACAATAAGAATCTTTTGGAGAAGGCAGTGGCACCCCACTCCAGTACTCTTGCCTGGAAAATCCCATGGACAGAGGAGCCTGGTAGGCTGGGGTCCATGGGGTCGCTAAGCGTCAGACATGACTGAGTGACTTTACTTTCACTTTTCACTTTCATGCATTGGAGAAGGAAATGGCAACCCACTCCAGTATTCTTGCATGGAGAATCCCAGGGATGGGGGAGCCTGGTGGGCTGCCATCTGTGGGGTCGCACAGAGACGGACACGACTGAAGTGACTTAGCAGTAAGAATCTTTATAACAGAGAAGACCATTACTGTACTAATTATAATTGCTTACGTTGGGAGGAATTACTAATTTTTTAGTTTTTTTTTTAAAAATTCAGATTATTGAAAGAGATGACAAGATTACTAAGATATAGCTATTCATATTACATCTTAGCATAATGCAGAGAATTAATATATAATATCAAGCACTCAAAATATCAAAATATATCCTAGTAATACCCCTGTGCAATAAAATTTAAGAGCTTATGGATTTTTTTTTTTTTTTTTGGCATTAGGGATACTTAGTATATTTGTTATAATTTTTATAAAAAATGAAACATGGATTCTGAAATAATATGAATGTAACACTTGACTTGGATTTATTTTATAAGGATAAATCATACGGTGATTTTAGATGATCCATTTGATGATCCTCCTGATTTGTTAATTCCTGATCGATCACCAGAACCTACCAGAGAACAACTAGATGTGAGTCGAGTCTTCTTATGATTGAATGTACATACATATTAATGTTTTGCATAGATTTTGCTTTTTACCTTTTTAAAACTTACTTCTCCAGAATGACTATCTTGCTTGATCAGTAATACTAAGCAAAGTTTGCAATTCTTTTTCTCTTCCATGGAGACACTCATTTTTATACTTGTCTTTTCCCTAATATTCTTTCTTCAGTTTCTGTTCTACCAGAACAGTCTTAGCTCTGAATACAAATACCTTGATAAAATGTTTCTCTTACCTCTTAACTCTAGATAGAGTATAGCTTTAAGACTAAATTACGTTGTCAGCTTGTGAGGGAACTTTTCAACTGGGGACACTTTTGAGCCAGGCTGGAATGCAGAAATTTCTGTGACTTAGTGGAGACTTCCCCTCAGATCTTTTAAGGTATAAATTTCTGCTTAATGAGACTTCCTCAAAGCTGAGTTTATCTCTATAGTTAGGATTTAATCCTTAATTTCTAAGATCATTTATCTTATGTATTCAGCACTTACTTGGATACCGGATAGTTCTTATATAAATGTTTATTTTGATTTAAAAATAAATTAGAAGCCTAGTTTAGTTTATATTAATGAATTAGCTTAAATCAGTTTTCAGAGGTTTATAAGTTTGTTTCACATTTGTGAAACAAATGTTTTAACAAATTTGATGAAACTAAGAATGAAGCATAATGTCTCATGTTTCTTAGATTTTTCTTTTTTATATATATATGTGTATATATATATGAGTAACTTCTGCCTTACAGAGTGGTCGAATTGGAGCAGATGAAGAAATTGATGATTTCAAAGGGAGATCAGCTGAAGAAGTAGAAGAAATAAAGGCTGAAAAAGAGGCCAAAACTCAAGCTATTCTACTAGAAATGGTAAAGTAATTAATTTGTTCAAATAGTTGTTCAGCAGTGTGTTCAATACATACTCATTGTGAGTTTATTCCTGACTTATTGATAGTATTAAAATATTAAAAATTAGCTGAGTTCTTTTCTGGGTTAAATTTGATATGACATAATAATACATATGAAAGTAAGCAGTTTGGTTCTACTGTCAGTGTAGTGTCAAATGCATTTTAAGCAAATGGGAAATGGGTATCTAGTTTATAAATATTAATTGGATTTCAGTTGCTTATACTTATCTCAGGTTTTTTTTTTTTAATTTTTTAAATTTTTAAATTTTTTTTCCATTTATTTTTATTAGTTGGAAGCTGATTACTTTACAACATTGCAGTGGTTTTTGTCATACATTGAAATGAATTAGCCATGGATTTACATGTATTCCCCATCCCAGTCCCCCCTCCCACCTCCCTCTCCACCCCATCCCTCTGGGTCTTCCCAGTGCACCAGGCCCGAGCACTTGTTATCTCAGTTTTAAAGAGTTTCTTGGACTGAATTTTAAGTATGATAGAGAATAATGTTTTGTATATCTCTAGTATTGAGATTAAATAATAGAATAATAATTATAGGATAAAATAAACCTGGGCAGAAATTGAACCTCTAAAATGTACTCCTTTTCTCTTTTACTAGCAATATGAAATTATTTGGGGAACAGTTATTCAGTACATGGTTATTTCACCTACTAGGCTTTTTTTTCCCATTTCTTATTTTTGTGGAATAGGTATACCTTTCATGTAGTAGATCATCAATTTTGGAATGGATAGCTAATAATTAAGTTTCTATTGCTAACGTCAGTTTATATAATAGAGCTTTAGGATTCATTATCTGTTTTAAAATTTGTATTAGCATCACTAGTCTGAAGGAACAAATATTAAAGAGTATAGTTCAAGAAAACTTTACTGAATTAAAAAAGTTTAAAAAGCACAGCTTAATGAACATAATGTGTTACCTGAGAATTCTGACCCAGAAGAGTCAACACCAAGACAAACTCTAAGAAAATTATGGACTTAAAAGAAAAATCTTTTGAACACCTGGCAGCAAGAGTAAGTGACTTAAAAGGGAATGAACATTAGATTATCATTAGAGTGTTCAACAACAAATAATAGAAAGTATATGCCAGAATTAAAGGGTTTAACATATTCTGTAAACTTTTTTTATTTTCAGAGAATTTCAAATTTACAGAAAAAAAAATAATGCAGAGAACTTCTATATAACTTTTACCCAGGTTCATCCTTTTTTTTCTTTTTTTTGGCCACACCACACGGCAAGTGAAACTATGAGCCATGCCATGTAGGGCCAGCCAAAATGGACAGGTCATGGTGGAGAGTTCTGACAAAACATGATCCAATGGAGAAGGGAATGGCAAACCACTTAAGTATTCTTGCCTTGAGATTCCCATGAACAGTATGAAAAGGAAAAAAGATATGACACTGAAAGATGAACTCCTCAGGTCAGTAGGTACCCAGTATGCTTCTGGAGAAGAGTGGAAAAATAGCTCCAGAAAGAATGAAGAAGCTGAGCCAAAGCAAAAACAGTGCCCAGTGGTGGATGTGACTGGTGATAGGAAGTCAAGTCAGATGCTGTAAAGAACAATACTGCTTAGGAACCTGGAATGTTAGGTCTATGAATCAAGGTAAATTTAAAGTGGTCAAACAGGATGGCAAGAATGAACATTGATATTTTAGGAATCAGTGAACTGAAATGGACGGGAATGGGTGAATTTAATTCAGGTGACTATTGTATCTACTACTGTGGGCAAGAATCCCTTAGAAGAAATAGAGTAGCCATCATATTCAACAAAAGAGTCCGAAATGCAGTACTTGGACGCAATCTCAAAAACGACAGAATGATCTCTTGTTCATTTCCAAGGCAAACCATTATCATAGTAATCAAAGTCTATGCCCCAACCATTAATGCCAAGGAAGCTGAAGTTAAACGGTTCTATGAAGACCTATAAGACTTTCTGCAACTAACATCAAAAAAAGATGTCCTTTTCATCATAGGGGACTGGAATGCAAAAGTAGGAACTCAAGAGATACCCAGAGTAACAGGCAAGTTTGACCTTGGAGTACAACATGAAGCAGATCAAAGGCTAACAGAGTTTTGCCAAGAGAATGCACTGGTCAGAGCAAACACCCTCTTCCAACAACACAGGAGACAACTCTGCACATGGACATCACTAGATGGTCAATACTGAAATCAGTTTGTTTCTTTGCAGCCAAAGATGGAGAAACTCTATACAGTCAGTGAAAACAAGACTGGGAGCTGACTGTGGCTCAGATCATAAACTCCTTATTGTGAAATTCACACTTAAATTGTCTGAGGAGGCCTTATAAATAACTGAGAAAAGAGAAGTGAAAGGCAAAGTGAAAATGAAAGATATATCTATTTGAAGGCAGAGTTCCAAAGAATAGCAAGGAGAAATAAGAAAGCCTTCCTCAGTGATCCATGCAAAGAGATAGAGGAAAACAATAGAATGGGAAAGACTAGAGATCTCTTCAAGAAAATTAGAGATAACAAGGGAACATTTCATGCAAAGATGGGCACAAGAAAGGCCAGAAATAGCATGGACCTGACGGAAGCAGAAGATATTAAGAAGAGGTGACAAGAATACGCAGAAGAACTATACAAAGAAGATCTTCATGACCCATATAACCACAATGGTGTGATCACTCACCTAGAGCCAGACATCCTGGAATGCAAAGTCGAGTGGGCCTTAGGAAGCATCACTGCGAACAAAGCTAATGGAGGTGCTGGAATTCCATCTGAGCTATTTCCAATCCTAAAAGATGATGCTGTGAACGTGCTGCACTCAATATGCCAGCAAATTTGGAAAACTCAGCATTGGCCCCTGGACTGGAAAAGGTCAGTTTTCATTCCAGTCCCAAAGAAAGGCAATGCCAAGAATGTTCAAACTACCACACAATTGCACTCATCTCAATGCTAGCAGAGTAATGCTCAAAATTCTCCAAGTGAGGCTTCAACAGCATGTGAACTGAGAACTTCCAGATGTTCACACTGGATTTAGAAAAGGCAGATGAACCAGAGATCAAATTGCCAACATCTGTTGGATCATCAAAAAAGCAAGAGAGTTCCAAAAAAACATCTGCTTCATTGACTATGCTAAAGCCTTTGACTATGTGGATCACAACAAACTGGAAAATTCTTCAAGAGATGGGAATACAAGACCACCTGACCTGCCTCCTGAGAAGTCTATATGAAGGTCAGGAAGCAACAGTTAGAACTGGACATGAAACAATGGACTGGTTCCAAATTGGGAAAGGAGTTCGTCAAGGCTGTATATTGTCATGTTGCTTATTTAACTTATATTTATAGAGTATGTCATATGAAATGCCGGAATGGATGAAGCACAAGCTGCAATCAAGGTTGCTGGGAGAAATATCAATAACCTCAGATATGCAGATGACACCACTCTTACGGGAGAAAGCGAAGAAGAACTGAAGAGCCTCTTGATAAAAGTGAAAGAGGAGAGTGAAAAAGCTGGCTTAAAACTCAACATTCAAAAAATTAAGATTATGGCATCCGGTCCCATCACTTCATGGCAAATAGATGGAAAAACAATGGAAACAGTGAGAGACTTAATTTTCTTGGGCTCCAAAATCACTGCAGTTGGTGACTGTAGCAATGAAATTAAAAGATGCTTGCTCCTTGGAAGAAAATCTATGACAAACCTAGATAGCATATTAAAAAAGCAGAGACATTAATTTGCCAACAGAGGTCCATCTAGTCAAAGCTATGGTTTTTTCATTAGTCATCTATGGATGTGAGAGCTGGACCATGAAGAAGGCTGAGTGCTGAAGAATTGATACTTTTGAACTGTGGTGTTGGAGAAGACTCTTGAGAATCCCTTGGGTTGCAAGGAGATCAAACCAGTCAATCCTAAAGGAAATCAGTTCTGAATTGGAAGGATTGATGTTGAAGCTGCAATAGTTTGGCCACCTGATGTAAAGAACTGACTCATTGGAAAAGACCCTGATGCTGGGAAAGATTGAAGGCACGAGGAGAAGGGGATGACAGAGGATGAGTTGGTTGGCTGGCATCACTAGCTCAATGGACTTGAGTTTGAGCAAGCTCCAGGAGTTGGTGAAGGACAGGGAAGCCTGGCGTGCTGTAGTCCATGGGGTTGTTAAGAGTCAGACATGACTGAGTGACTGAACTGAACTGAACATGGCAAGTATTTTCCCTGACCAGGGTCAAACGTTTACCCACTGTGCTGGGAGCACAGTGTCTTAGCTACTGGACCATAAGGGAAGTCCCTCCCCCCTACCTTTTTTAAAATGTGTTTATCCAAGAGGAGACACTTCACATGATAATCTTGCCTGAACTCATCTCTGAGAATTTTTTAATATATGTATGAAGGAATGTTGTTTCCCCACCTAAAGGCTCATGGTAAATATATTTTTCTCACAGTGAAAACAACACCATCATTAAATCATGGTTTTATCTTACTGTCACCCTCTTGAGTTCTTCAGCAGAATGCAGTTTGCTTGGTTCATTGTGGTAGTTGACTATGAAGTTGACTTTGGTTTGCCTGAAGTAGATGATGATAATGTGAGGTCAAAAAGCTCAAAACTGTATCCAGGAATTGGTGTTCCATACTGCACAATACGGTGGAAGAGAATTGGGCATTACTTACTTAAAAGGCTAGATTCAATGTAATAGTATTTCAAAAGTTTAAAAACAAGCAAAACTAAACACTATGTTAGGGATATATACCTGTATAAATCTGTAAGGGAATGGCCAGGAATGAAAATTGAAGGCTCATTTGTGGTGAGAGAGAAAGAAGGATAATGAAATCAGGGAGCATTTTACTGGTAGTTCTTAGGCTGGTTATCACCATGGGGTCTTTTTATTTTCATGCTACTTAGTTTAGATATACTTTTTGTAAATTCTTTAAAAAATAGATCAAGTACTTGAAAAAAGAAAAAATAGAGATAAAACTGGAAGTCTAAAGCCAGTAGACTTGGTAAATGTTGACTTTGTGTGAATACCATGCCTGTTACTCTTACTGCCAGGAAGAGTGGAGTTTTGAATTTTGAAATCTGTTTAGATCTCTTTCCCAGAGCCCACAGTTAATAATGTAAATTTAGATATTTTGGGGAATCAGCAATGGGAGCTAACTTCATGGTATTTATGATGGAAATTAAATAAAAGTTAATTTATATTCTTATTTATCATTTAGGTGGGAGACTTACCTGATGCAGATATTAAACCTCCAGAAAATGTGCTGTTTGTTTGTAAATTGAATCCAGTGACCACAGATGAAGATCTGGAGATAATATTCTCAAGATTTGGGCCAATAAGAAGGTAGTCTCTAGAATTAGTGAAAGATTTAGAGAAACTAGGTATTGGTGGTTTTCTAATGACATTTTTGATGAGTCTCTGAACTATAGATGAAATTTATATTAGTGAGTTTTACAGGTGAATATGTTGAACAGTAGGGAAGAAAAACACGTATGTATGCCTATGTGTAGGTGTGTATGTGTGTGTGTTATAAATTGAGTGATTTTCTTACAAAACATACATTTCAACTGTAAAACAGGAAGTGAATGAAACCGTTTAAGTGTAGTTCTATAGTATTTTCAAAAACCTTATTTAATATTTTAAATGTCTTGTCTCATTTAAATTCTCCCTAGAATTTCCAGCAACCTCTTCCAAAATTAATTTTAATCTAAATTTTCTAAAATTTTTCTTTTTGTTAATTTTGCCTGCATTATTAATGCAAAAGTTTTGAAGCTAGTATTTCTTTGAGAAAGGGAAGTATTTTATAATTGATTAAAAGTATTATCTTTAGAATTTCCTTTTATTTCATGTTTTTTCTTCTGTGAAGCCATTCTTTATTATTCCTACTGAAAGAAAAATTTTTCTTTAAAAGACTACCTGACTTTATTCTTCCACTCACTGATAGTATATCATCTTTATAAAAAAAATTATTCTTTTTAAAAAATTTTTTTTTCATTTATTTTTATTAGTTGGAGCATCTTTATAAAAAAATTCTTACACTGTTACATCTTATTTTTAAATTGGACATTATATACTCATTTGTTCTCCCTGCCTGCTACTTTGGTTGTATCATAACTTTGGTTAAGTCTTTGTTCAATATTTACATTTTAATGTGTACTTAAATATTGCAACAGCTGAACCATGTTCTTTAATGTGATTAATTATCCTTTCACAATTTTTTTTCCTCTCGCAATGTTTTATATTCCTGTTTCATATCATGTTTTTAAAATGAGGCTTAAGATATATGAGCAAAAAGGGTTAAACCAAGTGCGTCAAATTCCACCTTACTGGCTATTTCATTTGGTTATTAAGATGGATTGGTTCTATGTAATAGCTGTACTTACGGGATTAAATTTGAGCCTTGTTTATATTAAAATTAAAAAAAAACCCAATCATAAGTTTACTAATAAGCATGCATATATATATGAATATGTGTGCATTATTCTGTAGTGACATTAGATAATCTATAATTCATTTGTATTTGACTAAAAATAAATTATGATTTAAAAGAAGTTTTAGCAGTAATTTCCCTTTGCTAAAGAAAAATTAAATGTTTTTATTTTGTTCTCCAGTGTTTTAGGAATTTAGGATTATAGGCCTGTATAGGGCATTTATAGTAGAATCTAGAAAACTTAGTTACTAGACAGGTCAGTTATTTTAAAAAAATAATTATTATTGAAGATATTTGGAGGAATATAACTCTGTGAATTTAACTTTGCCTTTTAATAATTGGCTTATTTTGTTTTTTACTTTTGAGAAGTAACAGTGAATGCTCTTTCTTTCTTTCTTTTTCCACGCTTACTTTCAAGTTGTGAAGTTATCCGGGATTGGAAGACTGGAGAATCCCTGTGTTATGCTTTTATTGAATTTGAAAAAGTAAGTTATAGTATAGCTATCTTAAATTTGTATTTTTTTTTGTTCTGTGGTGTTAAAGTGCGAAAATGTAGAGAACTTTTTCTAGTCTGGAAGATTAGGAAATTAGTTTGGCATTTCTTTAGCACCTAAGAAAAATAACTTTAATTATATTCAAATAGAGAATAAGTTTAATATCTGTTAATGTTAGTATATGTACTTTTATTTACTGTGTAAATGTATCTAAAACTTTTTTAAAGTTTTAGGTAAAGTCCTTCACATTCTATAAGTAAGTTTTCAGTGCTATTTAGGTAGATATAACAATTGAGTAGTAGAAAGAAAACCAGTTTGAGTGTTATTATGATCTAGATACTAATTTTAACTCTGTCACTGACCAAGTATTCTTTGATATTTGGCAGTTTATTTAGAATTCTTTTTTCTAGGCATTATTTTTCTTATAAATAAAATTTGAGGTTTGGATTAGATGGTACTTTCTAGATCTATAATAGGAATGATAGCTTATATTACTCAAGTAATTTTCTTTAAGCAAGTGTTATGCTCACATTTAGGTCTCATAACTCTGAGATAGGTACTATCCTCCTTTTCTAAATAAGTAAACTGGGACACACAGTGGTAGCATGACTTGTTTAAAATCGTGCACCTAGTTAATGTCATAGCCTTCTGTCCTGCTGTTTTATTTTCAAAGAAATAGTTAATAACTCAGTTAACACTCTTTGTTACAAGTATTAACTACCACCCATATTTGTAAAATTGTTCAGATTCAAAGCATTGTAAATACTCATATATTTAGTGTAATTCTTTTAAAAAATTATCAAATTTAAATGTGACTTATACAGTGGCCAGAAATATTTGTATTCTAGTTCTTCTCAGCACTTTTCTTCATCTGATAAATAAATACAAAAGCTGTTACTTACCCTTAGGATTTGAACTTAGATATGTCTAGTGCTATTCCTACTACTTTTGGCCATTTAGCTAGGCTGTGTTATTTCTTTTTGTAACTTTGGACAGATGTATGTCCAATAGTAGCTCATTCTGAATTATAATTGTTCCAAAGTATTTGTCATATACCTTCTGTGTTTCAGGCAATAGGCACTGCAATACGCCCTAGGGGTTCAAAATGTATACTGGAGGGTTGAGGAACACAGACACATAACAGATTATACCTAGACACTGTGTCAGGTGTACCAGAAATGATATTTACAAGGTACATCACTGTCAGCAGAAAGGAGATCTCGCCTACCTTTAGTTTGCTATGAATGTTTTTCTCATAGGGTTGTTATCAGAGTTAACTGAGGTAATAGATGCAAAGCATTTGGTGCATAAATATTCAAATTTTAGTTTTAGTAACAAGGAACTTCTTATATTTTCAGTATTTATTCTAGCTGCAGAAATCTTTTCCATAAAGATTTATGCTTGAGTTTTTATGATTACTCTCAGGAAGAAGATTGTGAGAAAGCATTCTTCAAAATGGACAATGTGCTTATAGATGACAGAAGAATACATGTGGACTTTAGCCAGTCTGTTGCAAAGGTTAAATGGAAAGGAAAAGGTATGTTGTTCATCTTCATTTGTTTCTGTTCTGCTTTGCATTCTTGTGTGCGTGTGTATCTCCTTTGACAGTGCTATTAGTTAGAAATGTTCAGAGATGTAACTCCTGCTGTTTGATTTTATGTAGCTGCTTTCTAGCATCTAAGGTGGGTAGGGTGGGTGTGTGGGGGTGTGTGTGGGTGTGGGGATGTGTATTTTAAACTAATGATGAATGTATTTTCTACATTTGACTATATTATAAATTACTTATAATTACCCATTGCAGACATGACATGTTTCCAAAGTAATTATTATGACTTTGGTGGTTTGGCTCTTCTAGATGCAAAACTTTCTTTTGGCCACACCGTGCGGTGTGCAGGATCTTAGTTCCCTGACCAGGGATCAATCCTGTGCCCTCTGCAGTGGAAGCAGAGTCTTAGTCACTGTACTGCCAGGGAAGTCCATGATGCAAACGCTTAATTCTTCCTTCTAAAGTTTGTTTGTTTTAGTTGTTATATGTATATAGCTCAGATGGTAAAGAATCTGCCTGCAATGCAGGAAACCTGGGTTTGATCCGTGGGTTGGGAAGATCCCCTGGAGAAAGAAATGGCAATCCACTCAGGTATTCGTACCTGGAGAATCCCATGGACAGAGGAGCCTGGTGGGCAATAGTCCATGGGGTCACAGAAAGTCGGACACAACTAAGTGACTAACACACACATACAGTGCAAAATTGAATAGATCAATGAAAAGGTGGTAGAACAAAGTCTCTTTCACTCCTGCCTCTCATCCACCCAATTTCCCTTACCAGAGGTAACCGCTATCTGAGGAGGCCTTACAAATAGCTGTGAAAAGAGAAGCGAAAAGCAAAGGAGAAAAGGAAACATATTCCCATTTGAATGCAGAGTTCCAAAGAATAACCAGGAGAGATAAAGCCTTCCTCAGCGATCAATGCAAAGAAATAGAGGAAAACAACAGAATGGGAAAGACTAGAGATCGCTTCAAGAAAATTAGAGATACCAAGGGAACATTTCTTGCAAAGATGGGCTCAATAAAGGACAGAAATGGTATGGACCTAACAGAAGCAGAAAATACTAAGAGGTGACAAGAATACACAGAAAAACTGTACAAAAAAGATCTTCACGACCCAGATAATCAAGATGGTTTGATCACTCACCTAAAGTCAGACATCCTGGAATGCAAAGTCAAGTGGGCCTTAGGAAGCATCACTACAAACAATGGTAGTGGAGGTGATGGAATTCCAGTTGAACTGTTTCAAATCCTGTAAGATGATGCTGTGAAAGTGCTGCACTCAATATGCCAGCAAATTTGGAAAACTCAGCAGTGGCCACAGGACTGGAGAAGGTCAGTTTTCATTCCAATCCCAAAGAAAGGCAATGCCAAAGAATGCTCAAACTACTGCACAATTGCACTCATCTCACACGCTACTAAAGTAATGCTCAAAATTCTCCAAGCCAGGCTTCAGCAATATGTGAACCGTGAACTTCCAGATGCTCAAGCTGGTTTTAGAAAAGGCAGAGGAACCAGAGATCAAATTGCCAATATCCGCTGGATCATCAAAAGAGCAAGAGAGTTCCAGAAAAACATCTATTTCTGCTTTATTGACTATGCCAAAGCCTTCGACTGTGTGGATCACAATAAACTGTGAAAAATTCTGAAAGAGATGCGAATACCAGATCACATGACCTGCTTCTTGAGAAACCTGTATGCAGGTCAGGACGCAACAGTTAGAACTGAACATGGAACAAGAGACTGGTTCCAAATAGGAGAAGGAGTACGTCAAGGCCTTATATTGTCACCCTGCTTATTTAACTTATATGCAGAGTACATCATGAGAAACGCTGGGCTGTAGGAAGCACAAGCTGGAATCAAGATTGCTGGGAGAAATATCAATAACCTCAGATATGCAGATGACACCACCCTTATGGAAGAAAGTGAAGAGGAACTAAAAAGCCTCTTGATGAAAGTGAAAAAGCAGAGTGAAAGAGTTGGCTTAAAGCTCAACATTCAGAAAACTAAGATCATGGCATCTGGTCCCATCACTTCATGGGAAATAGATGGGGAAACAGTGGAAACAGTGTCAGACTTTATTTTTTTTTTGGCTCCAACATCACTGCAGATGGTGACTGCAGCCATGAAATTAAAATACGCTTACTCCTTGGAAGGAAAGTTATGACCAACCTAGATAGAATATTAAAAAGCAGAGACATTACTTTGCCAACAAAGGTCCATCTAGTCAAGACTATGGTTTTTCCAGTGGTCATGTATGGATGGGAGAGTTGGACTGTGAAGAAAGTTGATCGCTGAAGAGTTGATGCTTTTGAACTGTGGTGTTGGAGAAGACTCTTGAGAGTCCCTTGGACTGCAAGGAGATCCAACCAGTCCATCCTAAACGAGTTCGGTCCTGGGTGTTCATTGGAAGGACTGATGCTGAAGCTGAAACTCCAATACTTTGGCCACTTCATTTGAAGAGTTGACTCACTGGAAAAGACCCTGATGCTGGGAGGGATTGAGGGCAGGAGGAGAAGGGGACAACAGAGGATGAGATGGCTGGATGGCATCACCGACTCGATGGACATGAGTTTGGGCAAATTCCAGGAGTTGGTGATGTACAGGGAGGCCTAGCGGTGCTGCAGTTCATGGGGTCGCAAAGAGTCGGACACGACTGAGCGACTGAACTGAACTGAACTGACTAACCACAGCTACCTATTTCTTTTGTAACCTTCCACATATATTCTTTGAATATATCTAATAATACATATTAATATATATATATGTAAAAAAAGAAAGCATAACTGTTAGTCACTCAGTCTTGTCTGACTCTTTGCCACCCCGTGGACCATAGCCTACCAGGCTCCTCTGTCCATGGAATTCTCCAGGCAAGAATACTGGAGTGGGTTGCCATTTCCTTCTCCAGGGGATTTTTCTGACTCAGGGATTGATCTGGGTCTCCCACATTGCAGGCAGATTCTTTATCATCTGAGCCACTTATTTGATGTTTAGGATTTCATTTCATGTTTTCCCACATTATTATATGTGTGTGTGTGTGTGTGTGTGTGTGTGTGTATATATATACACATAAAATTTTCTCCTTTAAAAAAGAAACACACACATATGTATGTTTTCTCCTTTAGAAGAGGAAAGCAAATGACTGCAGGCTATACATAGTGTTTCTGTACTTTGCATTTTTCATTTAACAATATATCTAAGAGATAGTTGTATCAGTATATGAAGTAACAGTTTATCTTTTTAGTGGCTGTGTAGTGTTTGATTGAACTATGTATCATAATTTACTGAACCAGTCCTATTAAAGCACAGTCAAGTTTCTAATCTTTTGTTCTGTGTACTGTGTCCTATTCCTATACATATTGACATTCCCCACAAATGCGTAAATATGTCAAATAAATTCCTCCTAGTAGTAGCATGCAAAACTTAGGTAGAATCTGTGTATACTGAAGTAATACGGGTTTTTGATCACTGATACAGTGTTTTGGCAGTTACTCACCATGTAATGCTAAATTTTACTAGGAATTGTAGGATTATTTTCTTTTTCTATATAATACTCCATTTCTCATGGTTCTTATGAACATTTTTTCCCTCCCCACATATGATAATTGTAGCTTTATGGTCAAAAGAATCAAGTATATTTAGGAAATATAGACAAACAATGACCGAATGCATTATGGTTCTGGTCCCGTGGTACTGCCAAATAGCTCTTCTGTGGAGCTCTTTTCCTAGAAAGCTAATTTAATTTTGTCATTTGGGATACATATGAAACAAATATTATTATAATTCCTCATTACAGAGGGGGAACTTGAGGCAGCTTCTTGTGAAGTGATTTACCCAGGGTCGGGTTTACCCAGATTTAAATCACTCCTGAATCTGAATAGTTTTTTTTCCTCCCTCTCAATTTTCTTTTCTTCCTAATGCATCTGCCCACTTTAAAAATAATACTGCCTTCCTAAGTAGTTTCAGTATAGTTTATTTATAGTAAAATGTCTTAGGAGACATGCTTCAGTTTCATGTGTGCTGTCATAAACATGTAATTTGTTGTTAATCTCAGTTCATGTTGCGATAATTTTATGTATTATGTTTTCACATTTAAAAAAATGAGTGGTATCCTATGCCCTGGGCTTCCCAGGTGGCTTAGTGGTAAAGAATATGCCTGCCATTGCAGGAGCTGCAGGAGACTTGGGTTTGATCCCTGCGTCGAGAAGATCCCCTGGAGGAGGAAATGGCAACCCACTCCAGTATTCTTGCCTGGAGAATCCCATGGACAGAGGAGCCTGGCGGGCTACAGTCCATAGGGTCACAGAGTTGGATATGACTGAGCGACTGAGCACACATCCTCTGTACCATTCACGGTGCGGGGTACTTTTTCTTATAGCCTTATGAGGTGATTCCAACAGCCCTCTGAAATGTTAATATTATTTTCAGTTCCTAAATGAAGAGCGTTTCAGAGAATTGAAGTTTCTTACCTACAACTTCTCACGAGTCAGAATTTGAATCCAGAACTTCTCGCTTTAATCTGTTGCTCCTTCTATACTTCATCCATGGTGAGACTTCTAATAGCAAGCACATGGCAGACACCTTTTCAGTGATGAAACCATGCCTATTTGCTACAGTTACCACTATTTTAACTCTTTATGTTGTTTCACATTTATATGAAACATTGTCTACTCGCTATTTTTGTTTCCAGAGCGTCTGAAATTGCCAATAGATTAACCTTGTCTTTGATGGTTACCCCTCTTTTTACTTTTCTCTTTTGTTTAAATACCCTGGTGGCAGTCAAGGTGTATATAGGTTTCTCAATCAAAACACCTGTGTACCTCAAGTCGGCTTTATTTGCACGTGGACTCTTGTGTAGCAGGCCTTCCCCTCTGGAAACCTTTCCTCACAGTAGTTGAGGGGGTGGGTCAGGCGGGGTGGGTCAGGCAGGTTAGGCGGCAGGTCTAGGGCACAGACGGGAGCGGGACCCTCATCTGATGGAGACTAGGTTTGAGGTTAGAGAGGCTCCATGGGGTGCTCCCTCCTTTCATGCCCTGCTGCGGTGGCCAGTTAGCAGTCCTGTTTCTCTGAAGGAATTGTTGATTTCATTTTTGGCCCTTGGAGACAGTAAAGGTGCTCTTAAGAATTTCAAAGCAGAGACAATTTATCTTTGGTGCTCTCTTCAGCCCTTCCCTCTCACATCTCTTTAGTGAAAATCTGTACATTTCCTGCTATCCCCTATCTGCCTGGTGCTCTGTTGAGATTTTGAGCAGTCTTTCTTGACAAATAAGAGATCCTTAAACTCTCACTTCTTCTAAATGTATAAGCCTCTCTGATCCCAAGTACAAGTCCTAAGCCCTCAATTTCCTTTGGGCCTAATGTTCTCATAGACTTAATGGCTCTACTTAAACCCTGCATTATTTTCCAGTGGTTGTATCCTTTGTTTAATTTAGGATTTGAAAACTTGGTGTTGTAATATTCACATATATCATTAGGGGGCAGCATATCATTACCTAACTAAATGGATTTCTGAGTTCAGTTAAAATAATGGTGAAGAATGAATTAACATGATTCTTTTGTTTTCTTCTCAGCCTTTTATATCCTCTGATATATTGCTTAGTTGCTCAGTTGTGTCCGACTCTCTGCAACCCCATCGACTGTAGCCCACCAGGCTCCTCTGTTCATGGGATTCTCTAGGCAAGAGTACTGGAGTGGGAAGCCATTCCCTTCTCCAGAGAATATTCCCAACCCAGGGGTCAAACCCCGGGTCTCCTGCATTGCAGGCAGATACTTTACCGTCTGAACACCAGGGAAGCCCCCCCCCTGCCCCCCGCCGCCCCCACCCCGATATATATGCCACTTATAAAATAGTTCTTATGTATTCTGTCTCTTACAGTTGTTATTCTTGTTTAATCGGGTGATTTTTCTAAGCTCCTTTTTCTTTTTTAAATAGGTGGGAAATACACCAAGAGTGATTTCAAGGAGTATGAAAAAGAACAGGATAAACCATCTAATTTGGTTCTGAAAGATAAAGTAAAGCCCAAACAGGAGTATCCTTCACAAGAACTAGTTGGCCCGTATGTGTTGACCTTCTACTCTGGAGAGTACATTGTCATATCTTATGAAAAGACTATAGAAAACAAGGTACCTGAATTCAGATGCTCTGTGACGAAATCAGTTTATCTCTTTTCACCATTTTACATATGTATACTTTGTTTTTTCAATATATTCTTTGTTGTGGGGAGAAAGTTAGGGTTGAGAAATTTTAAGACTAATTCTTTTACCTCCCTATACTTAGGTTAAGGTTACCACTTATTTTCAGAAGAAATGCGGTTAAGAGTTGTATTTTCTATATATAATCTTAATGTTTTAAATGTCTCACCGTCAGAAATTTCTTTACTGTTGCACTCCTACTGTGTGCAAGAGTTGACTTCTATAGGATTAAAAAGAAATCCAAAGACTTGAGTCTTTATAAATTTGTCCAAGTTTTAGGTTGAGACAAGAAAGAAGCAATGAAACATACTTTTCATGTGATGTCATTTTAATTTGTTCATTGATACTCTCATTATAAACCTATCACTCCACACGTGGTTATTTCTTTTGCAGTTCTTATCTGGTGAATGGTTTCTTTGTTTCCTAGTTTCTATTGGTGTTTTAGGGATACTCTTTCCCCATACTGTGTAAACATTTTTTTCCCAAAGAATTCATCAAGGAAAGATGAATATCAGGTTGACCTGTTGTGTGTTTGTTTTTTATTGTATTAGCTGTCTGCAGTGCACCAAGTATTGTAAGGTGTTAGAGCTGGATAATGTCTGGAGTGTACTGACATAGTCAACACGAGGGAAGCTTTCATATTCAGACTCTAAACCAAACACTAAACTAAGGTTGGTCTGAAAAGATGAACATTAGAGGGCGTTTGATTGAATTCTTAGCATCATAAAAGGTATGGATAGATACACTTGAGGTTGATTCACCAAATCTTTGAAATTAAATTGAGGCAAATCACTAGAAACTGCAGCTGGAAGAGGGGTGTGTGTAGGACAAATGAAAAGAAAGTCACCGTGGAGTATAAAGTAGAAAGAGCATCTTCTGCTGTAAAGGAAGGCTACCTAGTATAAGAGTGTTTTACATTCAAGGTGATAGATTACTATGAGTTAGGAAAGAAACTCGGCATGTTTGAGAAGCAGTCCCTAGCCCGGTGCTGCCTAATGAGACTTCCTGCAGCGATGGAAGCGTGCTGTACCTGCCCTGTCCAGTGTGGCTACTAACCACGTGTGGTTCGTGAGCGTCTCAAGTGGAATGAGGAACAGGGTTTTATAGCTTGTCTGGTTTTCATTAATCTAAATTTAAACCACTGCCCATAGCTAGTATTGAACAGTGTTGCTTTAACCCTTTGAAGTTGATACAGAAGACAGGCATGTCCTGGTGCAAACCACGTGTTCGGATATAGAATATTGAACAAGAGAAAGGAATTCATGAATCTGACCTAGTGGAATGATCTTTATGTTTTTGGTAATTGATAGGTTTTGTTTTATCAAGACATTTATTGTTTCAGATACATTAATAGAGGGACAGGACATATGTTTTCATATATGTTTTCACATATATTACTTTATTACTGTGGTGAACAAGGAGGATTCTGAGGATTATCTAAGTACTGATAAGTCAGAAAGACATGGGAAGTACTTTATAGATCATGAGAGAGAAATTGCTATACAACTATTAATAAGATTCAAAAATAGAGGTAGAAGACGGAAGTTTAACTTCGCTAGACTAGACCTTGGTAAGTAATTGGAGAAGAGGTCAGGGGGATCACGAAATAGGGTTTCGGAGAGATTTGACATCTTCTAAAAGTCTTGATGGTAGTAGTGAGTAGAAGATAGTGGACGAGCTAGGAAGGAAGAGATATAATGAGTGTCTTAGTAATGAGCCAATACTTATTTGGCTGTTACATGCCCAGAGAAATTTAGCTATGAAACATGGCCCCTGCCCACATGGACCTTGTGTTGTATTTTGGAGTTGGGGTAAGAACAGACATTAAATAATCACCATTAATTAAATATGTGTAGAATGTTGCAAAGAAGTGCATCTGTGGGATAGTTCAGTTCAGTTCAGTTGCTCAGTCATGTCTGACTCTGTGATCCCATGAATCGCAGCACGCCAGGCCTCCCTGTCCATCACCAACTCCTGGAGTTTACCCAAACTCATGTCTGTTGAGTTGGTGATGCCATCCAACCATCTCATCCTTTGTCATCCCCTTCTCCTCCTGCCCTCAATCTTTCCCAGCATCAGGGTCTTTTTCAATGAGTCAGCTCTTCACGTCAGGTGGCCAAAATACTGGAGTTTCAGCTTGAACATCAGTCCTTCCAGTGAATACCCAGGACTGATCTCCTTTAGGATGGACTTACTGAATCTTCTTGCAGTCCAAGGGACTCTCAAGAGTCTTCTCCAACACCACAGTTCAAAAGCATCAATTCTTCAGTGATCAGCTTTCTTTGTAGCCCAACTCTTACATCCTTACATGACACTGGAAAAACCGTAGCCTTGACTAGGAGGAAGTACTTGTTGACAAAGTAATGTCTCTGCTTTTTAATATGCTGTCTAGGTTGGTCATAGCTTTCCTTCCAAGGAGTAAGCGTTTTTTAATTTATGGCTGCAGTCACCATCTGCAGTGATTTTGGAGCCCAGAAAAATAGTCAGCCACTGTTTCCACATCTATTTGCCATGAAGTGATGGGACCGGATGCCATGATCTTAGTTTCTGAATGTTGAGCTTTAAGCCAAGTTTTTCACTCTCCTTTTTTACTTTCATCAAGAGGCTCTTTAGTTCTTCTTCACTTTCTGCCATAAGGGTGGTGTCATCTGCATATCTGAGGTTATTGATATTTCTCCCAGCAATCTTGATTCCAGCTTGTGCTTCTTCCAGCCCAGTGTTTCTCATGGGATATGGGACTCATAGTAGAGGTGAGGGGTCAGAGGATCCTCAAATGATACTGTAAGTAGTGACATTAAAGCTACAGCAAATATGGGGAGATGAGGGCTGAGGTGGGGTACTGTTTTCTTTAACTCTGGTCCATTATTTAAGGAATACAGTTTACATCTTCCCCTTGGACAGTCCAAGTATAATCATACACATACACGCAGAATTGAAAGACAAGTTTGTAAAATAATATTTTTATTAGATTCCATGTACTCTGTTTTCTAGTCTGTGTTATTTTTAAATGCTGGCTTTCAGTGACCCACTAAATGGATTTTATACCCTGTTGAGTAGCAATTAGAAATACTCAGGAGCTCCGCCGCACTTTGAACAGAGCAGCATGTGTAGAGCAAACACTGAGGTGAAATCATAGGCAAGGGCTACTGGATTTGTATCCGGAAAAGGAGACTCTCCAGAAGGTACCGTGGAAACTCTTGTTACACGGACTAGAGGAAGAAAGAAGTTGGAGATAGTGGGGTAATGATAGGATGGCACAGGCGGACTCGCTGGTGTCAGCCATCTTGTGACAAGCCAGAGGGTGCAGGGTTTCCTTACTGCACGACACGTCCCTGAGGGGGCATCGAGCTGTGGCCTGGTGAAAACAGACCTGAAACTCCGGTCCTGAGGGAAGTGTGTCTGTTTGCCTCTAGTGCCACACGCCACTAAAATGGTTCTGTGTTTGGGCTTCTTCCTAATCTTTTTTTTGAAAACCACTGTTCTAGTCTTGCCTGTTTAGGGTTTAAGATTATTGTTAGAGAGGTCCTAATGGTTTTACATTTTTTCTCATTCTCAGATACTGAAGCTTATGAAACACTTATTTCTAAGGTAAAGCATACATTATTATAATTTTTATAATATATTTATTGAGATTAAAAAATATTCACTCATAGGTCTACCATTTAGGCAAAGGATATATTTTATTTTTCCTTGTTCCTTTCAAATCTTGATCTTTTATGAAGTTTTATGAAATTATATACAGTTTTTGCTTCAAGCTGTTTTAACTTATTATTTTTTGTAAACACCATGCCACGTTATTTAACAGCATTCATTTGTCATTTTTAATAACTTCCTCTATAATTCCATGTTGCAGTACTCTGATGTGTTTATGTATATCGTTATTACTAGGCTGCTTATTGTTCTCAGTTTCTGTTATTTAAGATAAACCCTATTATGTATGCAGTTGGCCCTCTGCATCTTCAGATTCTACATCCGTGGATCTCTAACTGCAGATGGAAAATATTCTGGAAAAATATACCAGAAAGTCCCAAAAAGCAAAACTTCAATTTGCTGTGTAGGCAGCTATGTATTTATGTAGCATTTACATTGTATTTACAACTATTTATATCACATTTATATTGCGGTAGGTTTTATAAGTAATGTAGTGATTTGAAGTGTAAGGGAGCATGTGTGTAGGTTATAGGCAAGCACTATGCTGTTTATATAAGGGACGTGAACATCTGTGGCGTTTGGTCTCCCCAGGAGGTCCTGGAACCAATCCCTGTAGATAGTGAGGGACAGCTGTGCCGTTACTCATTTAACTTACTGTCATTTCAATTTTTTATGAATTCTTATTTCAATTTCAACATGAGAACTGTTGATATGCCTTGCTAAATTTTCTCCTGTGGTACTGAACTTAGACTCAAAAGAAGAGTCACGTGAGTGTATTTTCATCTTACATAGCTTCTCTGGCATTGAGGTTTATAATGTCTTAATATTTTCAAGTTAAATATGTGCCTCATTTTTTAAGTTTAAATTTTTTCCTTATTGACAAATAGGTTTCCTTATTTTTTTAATGCTACTTATATTTTTCATTTATGAAATCAATTTTTCCCCTGTGTTTTTTGCCCACTTACCCATTGTAAACTGTTTATTTGAAGCCAGAATTCTTTCCATTTTTCCTGCCTGTGTAATGAAGTAAAATATTAATTAGTTTTGTTTTAGAAGTATATTCTATGCTCTGAGATGCTTTTTGCTTTAAAAAGTTGTCTTCAGCCTGATGGCCTCCTTGTTGACCGGTCTCTCATGTTTTGATGTGTTATCTGGGTCAGTTCTCACATTTGTCCTTAACTAGCTGCCCCAGTGCCAAATACGAACTTGTACTGGATGAGCAGGCAGAAGACGTGAAGGCGAGTCACTCACACACAAGTAAGAAACACAAGAAGAAGACCCGCCACTGCTCTGAAGAAAAAGAAGATGAGGACTACATGCCAATCAAAAGTACCAACCAGGTACGTACTGCTACTCAGACTCCGCTGAGAAACACATATTTCATCCATCTGTCAATTACATCTTAATGATGTAATTTAGGAATAAAGGTATGCTTCTGAACAGGGAGGGATGCATTCTTAATTCTTAAGATGTAGAACGGTTTTACTTGGGTAATGAAACTTTAATTTTCAAGAATATATAACAGATTATAAAAGATTGTTTTCAGAATAACTTAATATGTCATATAGTTCCACACTGTGAAGCAGAAGTGATTTTCATCTCTATGAACACTTACTCATTCCCATCAAAAACAAGTGTGGTTATGGTTAAAGAAAAAAAAAATCCTTCTAATTTATCATGTTAACTTATTACAAGGTGTTGTGTATAGCATTTATAGCTCTTGAGGTTTTAGAACCTGAAAAAAACATTTATGCCCTCACATATGGTATATATGAAATAAAAGCCACGTTAAATAGTTAGCTTGATCATCCCCAAAGCTTTCCTGAACAGTAAATTTTCTAAGACAATGATAATAAAACTTCCCCAAAGAAAGTAAATTAAAGAGAAGAAATCATTTCCAACCTGCAGTTTGGCTCTGAGTTAATTGAAAAGCAGATTACATTATGGCCCCTTGCTCTGGTTTTTACCACATGAGGACCTTTAAACTGGGCCTGGTAGATGAGGAGGCATTCAGTTGGCGGGGAGGTTGCGGGGGCTTATGGCAGTGGGAATGTCAAGCAAAGACACAAAGATGGAGAGATGCAGTGTGACTGGCACAGTAAAGGATTTGTCTGTCAGAGGAGCTAGGTTTGGATTCTTCACCAGCTGAGCCACAAGGGAAGCCCAGATTTCTACATTGCTGGTCACTGATGTGACCTCATCACATGACTTCGCTTTCTTCAGCCATGGTTTCCTCCTCTGTGAAACTGAGACAATACTTGTCTCCCAAAAGTGTGTGTGCAAACATGTTCTCCATTGGCTGTAACTATTATTTTTACAGTCAATATGTTTTAAATCACTTGGAATCATTTCTCTCTGTGGTAAGGCCATTAACTGGATTCACATTTCAGTTTTTTCATTTTGATGTTTACAAATCACTTAAAATATTTTCTGTTATAATTTGAAAAATTGTGTGGTTCCAAAGTAAAGTCTCCAGAGTGGTACACGCAGGGCACCTAGCAGCTATCCCTGCCCTCTCCCCTTTTTCTTCTTTCCCCAAGACAGCCATTTTATGTCTTGCATGGTTTCTTCTTTTTAAAAATGACAGCAAATGCATGTTTTATATGTATTAGCACCCTATTCTCTAGACAGCATATCTTCCTACTCCTTGCTGTCATCCAGCAAGGATCTAATCTCTCTTCTTTCAATTGCCCTTTATTCATGCCCTGCTCTCTGTTTTTAAGTTACACCCTTGTCAATCCCTCCAGTAATCCTCACATGAATCAGTAATAGTAACATCTCTTGCGTCCTTGTAATGCAAGGTGGATGCTATTGTCTCTATTCACAGGAAAGTAAAAGATAAAAAGGTTAAGCTACTTGCCAGTGGTCTTAATGCAGCTGGTAAGTAGTAGAAGCACAGTGTAAGTCTGGACCTGTACCCACTGCTGTTCCTCTTACCTGGAATGTATTCCTGTCAGATTCTTTCACAAATCTCCTTCCCTGAGATATATTCCTGCCAGCAGTTTTCTTTCCTCAATCCAATTGGGAATTCATGTAGCTTGTCCCATAGTATAATATTCCAGTGTCATCTAACAGGAACATCTCCCTATTAATTTTTATGCTCTTATTAATTTAGCCAACGATCATCTCATCTTTTTTAATGGTAGCTATGTCACATTTCTGTGAATATTTAGCATGTTTTCCACTAAAACTCTATAATCATGCCAACTCCCATATGTTGCCACAGCTCCTCATCTTATACTTGTACATGGAATCTGTGATGAATTTAGGCCTGAAATACACATTGATGTGTTTGAGATAATCAGCAGTCTTAAAAAAATCCGAAGATGGGCTGCATTTCAAGTCTGTGGTTCCCATCTTTGCACCCCTGCCTTTTTGTGAATCTTTCTTTGTCTTGCTGTTTGATTACTTAAGACTTTACAGTAACAACAGTAAATGTCCTTCTCTTTTGGCAATAATATTTTAACTTTATCCCTTCCCTTGAAGTGTATTAAAGCAGTTGTTTTTGGTTTTATACTTTGATTTAATAATATAGCTGCACTGATTTTCTTTTCCTCCTAATAAAATAGCATCCATATTTAAGATTTCAGTGGGCCCAGTTTTTTTCTATTATTCTGCTTTTTATCCTTTTGATTTTAATCTCAAAAGTATTACATAATCATTAAAGGAAATTTTCAGTGCTAAGTAATTTTCAGGTACAGCTCAAATTTTCCTATTTCTTGGTCTTTTTGCTTGGTGAGCTTAGTTTCCTAAGAATGCTTTATTTCTTCAAGTGCTTTGTTTTTTATTGACCGACAGCCTTACTGTTCAATTCGAAATCTGTTTATAATTTTTCCACCTCGTGTCTTAAATCCAGAGATGGTTACTGTGTTCTTAAAGTTTGAGTCTTACTGGGGTTACAGGAAATGAGTACTCCACCGCGGGCTGCCTGGCTGAGAAACATCAGCCTGCTTGCCTGTCCTCCTCTGTGGCTTTCATGGGTGTTCAGTGTTCTTATAATCCGGAGCTCTGTTTTTGTCATTTTCATCATTTAATATTATTTTAGTGATTTAGATGTTACTGAATCTCCAGTTTACTGCTGGAGACCTCATCAAAGGTTGATTTTTTAATTTTTTGACTACTAAACGTGAAGTCATTGGCTCAGTTAAGTTGATTGCCTTAAACTGGCCATTTTATGGTATTCTTTCATTTTTTTTAGCTTCATGCTTGTTTAATCATCATGTCTTATTTCTTAAATCTATAAAATGAGTAGGATTTCTAAAAGTCCATATTGGAAATGACTTAGAGCTTATCTAAGTTGTTTCCCTTACCTTAGATAAGAAAATCCTGACCCCGCAAGCCCCCATGGACCTTATAGTTTAGTAGGAGGACTGAAATTTTAATGTTTTTAAAAAATTCAGTCAGACATGGTATTATTTTTTCATACTGCCCCCTTTTCAGTTTTATTTGTAAAGTTCCTGATCAGTTAAATAAGAGTCTCAGCTTCCTTGTATCTCGTGACGTACGCCACGAGTACTGAGCACTGTGCAAGCACACTCTTAGATCTGTTCTAATCTGGCTTCACCTAAACTCCTCTCCTTCATGCATGCGGTGCTGTCTTCCTTGCTGTCAGTTTTCACATACACTTCTTGCATTAGCCTTCTTGCAGGGCCAAGCCCTCACTCACTCATCTTTTGAGGCTCAAGTCCTTTTTAGCTCCTCTGTGAACCTTCACTGATAAATCTAACCTCAAGAGGATTTGTTTGACACCTTTCCTAAATGGCAAAGACCATTTGAACCTAGAACTGTGTGACTTCAAAGCTTGTGTAGCTTTGAAAACTAAGCCAAGTAGGAGAGGCTTTAAGATTTCAGTCCATTTCAGGTTTTCAGCTTCCTCAACTTTTTTCAAAGAATTAAGTACTATGTAATCTCTCTTTCTTATTTTATTTTGTTTTTTTCTCTTTCTTATTTTAAACACTCAAAGCATTTAAGTGCCTGTTGGTATAATAATGTGCTGAAGACTTTATAGGATTATCCATCAGTTAAAACAGTCTCCATTTAAGAAGTTTATTGCCTCAACCAGAACTTGCTGTACAGTCAGAATAATACATACATATTTACATTTTGTGTATGTTACAGGAAGAACAAAAAAAGTCTTTTTCCTAGGCATGTCACATTTTGCTCAAAAATAATTGGTAAAAGTTTTAAGTTGAAACACCTACTCATTTTCTACCTCTGGGACTCTTACAGAATGATAGAAACTATTGGTATTGTGGGAAATAATGAATCAGTTTATAGGAGGTCTTCCACAAATGTTGTGGCATGCAACAGTCTTGTTAGGTCTGTTTTCCCATACTGCAATCCCTGTAATAAGCATAATGTATGGTATCCAGACATTATATGGAATAATTGTGAATCATTTCCTTAAAACCCAGACCATAACCATGGATGTTCATCACTTGGATTTTAAACTGACATTTACATCTACTGTAATAATGTCTAAGGTAATAGAGTTGGGCACTTGGGAGTTCAGTCCTCAGAGTTTCCCCTTTATTTTGAGAAATCTTCTAAGAAAGTTGAATTTTATCAGTTATTCTTGAAAGAGCATTGGCTCTGATATCTTTAGATTTCAGCCACTTGCTGAGGTACTCATTTTGATCAAGGATAGGCATGAGCAGAGGCAGAGGGTGCTGTAACTGGCCCTTTTCTCTATGGGAGTTACTTCTGCTCCTTGAGGGGCTTCTGTGTTGGCTGAGATGGTAGAGACGGTGAAGCAGCCACCTGCAGTCCTGGAGGCCTGGGTTCAGAGCCTGGGTCGGGGAGATCTGCGGGAGAGGAGGATGGCCACCCCCTCCACGTCCTTGCCTGGAGAATCCCCTGGACCTTGCTGCTCAGTTACTGAGAACAGAAGTGAATGCACCCGCTTTGAAGATTTAGAGAGGAGCTCTTATAAAAAAAAAAGTACTTTAAAAAATAATTGCTCAGACCCAAGTATTCAGAATCTGTTTTCTCTCCTCTTTAGACTGACTGACCTGTCTCAAATCTCTTTTGGATATGTTATTTAATTGATGTCTTCTTTATAGCATTCTTAATGGGGATTTTAGTAGTTTCATTGTGGATCAGTGATGGAACCACATTTTGGGGGAGTGGGGAAGGGGAGAGTGGAACAGTGGCTGTGCATAACCAGAATTCTCAGTATTGCAATTTCTTCCAAAGACTTATTTCAACTGGGCTATTTCAGTTGCTTGTTTTTAGATGTGGTCTTTCAGTTCAGCTGAAAGAGTAGGTACAAAGCAGTGAGATCAGTCAGAAAATGGTTCAGTCTTTTTCTGAATTAGTTTTGCTTTTTAATTTGCAGGATTCTTGGCGTTAGTGGTGGTGTTCAAATTTGACCTGTTAAAACTGCTTGCTAATGGGGGATATGTCTTAAGTTTTGTGAATTTTTGATAGTCCTACAAAATGATTATTTTACTGATTCACTTATACCTCTCTCTCTCTTCCTTTGATAGGATATCTACAGGGAAATGGGCTTTGGTCACTATGAAGAAGAAGAAAGTTGTTGGGAGAAGCAGAAGAGTGAAAAGAGGGACCGACCTCAGGACCGAAGTCGTAGCCGATCTCGAGAAAGGGATGGCCACTATAGTAACAGTCACAAATCCAAATACCAGGCAGATCCCTATGAAAGAGAAAGGAGTAAAAAGAGAGACCGAAGCAGGAGTCCCAGGAAATCCAAAGATAAAGAAAAATCCAAGTACAGATGAAAGTGGATCAATCAGACATGAGTGCTAATATATTTACTCTTGTATAACTTGGAGTACCAGATGTTCAGATTTCGTGTCAGAGCAGTTAAAGACTCCGCTTGTTATTTTTTTTCACAGTAGGATTATGGCCCTTTTAGATTAATACTGATTGTGTAGGGCGCTGAAAGACAATAAAGAATTGAACATTTTCTTTGTATACTTTTTTACACTAATTTTATTGTTATACATAAATCAGTAGTTTTCATTTTTAAAGTCTTTCATATTTTCAGTCTTTATTTTTAATGAAGTATTTCATACCTGCAAAAATACACAATCATGTATATATAAGGTATAAAGAATAATAAATGTCTGTGTACCAATCAGCCAACTTAGGAAATGAATATTGCTGGCATTTTAAAAGTGCCGTCTCCTCAAATAATTATTATTTTGAATGTTGTGTTTGTCATTCTCTTGCTTATTACAGTTTTACAACATATGTAAGTATCCCTAAATGAAGTACTAAGTTTTGTATTTTTTTGAATTTTATATAAATGGTATAATGTGTGTTTACTTCTGTGACTGGCTTTTTTCAACTTAGTGTCTTCTAAAAGTCATCCACTTTTATTGCTATACTGTATTATATGACAAGTCTGTAATTTATCCATTCTTCTGTTGATGGATGTTTGGGGTTTTGGTTTTTGTTTTCTTTTTGCTGTTGTACACAGTGCTGCTATAAACATTCTTTATCTAGGAATAATTTGCTTGGTTATATGATATGGATATTTTCATCTTTATAAGATAATGCCAAATTATATTCTGCAGTGGCTGTACCAGTTAATACCCCTAGGCACTATTTGAATTACCTTTGTTTCACATGATAATATTTCATATCGTATTTCACATCTAGTACTTGCTAATTTCAGACTTTTTAATTTTGTCAATCCAGTGGCTGTTAAGTGGTATATTATTAGAGTTTCCAACAAGAACACTACTATTTTTCTTACATTTGTTCTTCTATATAAAATTTTTTTTTATTCTTTTTCTCTGGTTGCTTTAAAAGTTTCTCTTGATCACTGCTGTTGAGCACTTTGATTATGATGTGCTTGGTATAGTTTTTGTTTGTTTGTTTTCCCCTTCTTGTTTCTTCTGCTGGGGCTGTTTATCTGTAGGTTTATGGTTTTCATCAAATTTGGAATTTGGGGGACTTTTTCATGACTTTTTTTTGTCTCTGGCCTTCATTTCTTCCCTCTGGGACTCTTCATTGTGTGTCAGACCTCTTGAAACTGTTGCAGCAAGTGCTCTTGTGCTCTGTTTTGTTTTCTGTCCTTTTTCCCTGCCTTCCAGATTGGTTTCAGTCGCCATTCCTCAGGTTCATTAGCCTTTTCTCCTGAAGTATCTAATTTCTTGTTAATCCCATCCAGTGTATTTTTCACCTCATATATTATATTTTTAATCTTCAGAAGTTCCATGTGGGTCTGTCTTGTATCTTCCATGTCTCTCCTTCCAGACTCCTGCTTTCCTCTTTTTTTTTGTTGTTTTTTTGTTTTGGACATCTGACATATATTTGTAATTACTATTTTAACCTTACTATCATCTACCATTTCTTGTCTGTTTCTATTGATTTTTTCCCCTCTCTTTATTAGGGTTGTAATTTCCTTCTTTGCATGCCTGGTAATTTTTGGATTTTACATTGTTGGGGGCTAGAGCTTATTCCTTTAAATATGTTGAGCTTTGTTCTGGGACATAGTTATTTAGAAACAACTTGATCCTTTATAGCTTGCTTTTACACTTAATGATCTAGGACCAGAACAGCCTTCAATCTAGAGCTAGTTGGGCTCACTACTGAGGTAATAACCCTTCTGAATAATCCTCCTTCTGCCTGGTTATGAGCTTTCTCCACGCTGGCTATGGAGAATGAGAACTGTTCTGAGCCCTGTATGAACTTGAATTTTACCACTTACTCCTTTCTGGTGGTTCTTCCCCACCTTTGGGTAGTCTTCTCAAGTGTATACACTGTTCAGCTGAAGCCTCAGGGGATCTCTCTGCAGAACTCTCCCTTTGTGGCCCCCTCCTCTCTCCGGTGCTCTGCGTATGTATGTATGAGTCGCTCAGTCGTGTCTGACTCTGGGACCCCATGGACTGGGGCCTGTCGGGCTTCTCTGTCCATGGGAGTTCCCAGGCAAGAATCTGGAGTGGGTTGCCATTTCCAGTACTCTGCCCTACAGATTTTACCTTGGTGTCCCAAATGCTCCGGTAGGGGAACACCCAGGCTCTCCCTGCAGCTAGTCCGGGCAGTGGTAGGACTTTCCTATTTGTTCTCTCAAGAGTCACTGCCCTGCACAGTTGTCCAGTGTCTGAAAAAGTCTGTTGTATATATTTTGTACAGGTGTTGCATTGGTTAACATGGAGAAGGGAAACCCTGGCCTTGTCACTCCACTTTGGCCAGAGTGGAAGTCTTATTGTTTGTGCATTTCCTAAATGCTAATAAGGTTGAGCTTCTTTTCACGTATATTCATTTCCTGAATGCTCTCAGTGAAAAGCTTATTTCATGTCTTTTGTGCATTTTATATTGTGTTATTGCTATTTTTATTTTATGTTTCCTTAAGGAATTAAACAGATTGTGGACACTAGTCCTTTTTTACTACTAAATGTTGTAAACATTTCTCACTGTTCATGGTTACATTTTCACCTATTGATGCCTTTGGAAGAGCACAGGTTGTAAATTCTGCCTCCCCCCACCTTTCTCCCCTGAACTTTTTAATATGAAAGGTTTCATACATGTGTAGAAACACAAAAACATAACAAACCTCCATATTTATTCCGTCCAGATTAAACTAACGTTTTGTGGTTGAATAATTTTAAAGTAAATTGAAGACATTTCACCTTTCAGTATTTCACCATGCATTTTCTAAAAAGTGTCCTTTATAACCACGATAGTATTGTCACACTGAAAACAAACAACAATCTCATATTATGTAACATACTCAGATTTCTCCCATTGTCCCAGGGATGTCATTTTTTGATGTTGATTTGTTTCTAAACCCAGTGTCAACCATGCTTCATGTAGTGCTTGTCGTTGTCATTTTATTCTCTTGATCTAAGAGTTCTCCTGCCATCCTTCCACCTCAACCACTTTTTTTTTTTTAATTTTTAGATGACATTGAAGAATTCAGGCCAGTTGCTTTGTAGAGTATTCCACATTCTGAAATTATTTGATGATATCTTCATGATGTCCTTCATCCTTTCTACTTTTTATAAGCTGTGAGTTAAGTCTAGATATTTGATTAAAATGAGGTTATGCATTTTAGACAAATTTTTAAGTTTAGTGTCAAATTTATTAACATTTCCCTGTATGTTTTGTGCTTTTTGTATTTTGTTGAAGAAATCCTTAATAAAGATATTCTGCTATATTCCAAAAGTATAAAGTTTTATTTTTTACATTCAGTCCATATTGTTTGTGTGTTATGTGTATGGTGTGATAAGAGGGATTTAAATTCACTTTTCCCCCCACATGTGGCTCTAATCAGTTGTCCAAAATCTATTATGAAGTGAAAGTCGCTCAGTTGTCTGACTCTTTGCAACCCCATGGACTCTACAGTCCATGGAATTCACCAGACCAGAATACTGGAGTGCGTAGCCTTTCCCTTCTCCAGGGGATCTTCCCAACCTAGGATTTGAACCGGGGTCTCCCACATTGCAGGCAGATTCTTTACCAGCTGAGTGAGCCACTAGGGAAATAATATTTTTTAAAAACCTGTTAGGAATGGTTCATCTACTTCCCATTGATCTGTCATATAAGTTTCTATAGATTTGTGTGTGGGTTTTGTTTCATGGGCTGTCTGTTCCATTGGTTTATTGTTTGTTCCAACATGAATACCAAGTATCTATATTTCTATGGCTTTAAAGAAGTCTTGGTATTTAAGCAACACCCTCCCTCCCCGCCCACACCCGCCCCTCACCCCCCACCATCTGTTTCATTAGCAATGCTGTGGCAATTTTTTCTGTGTATTTGGAACCAACTTGTTAGGTTTCCCAAAGGATTCTGTTAGGACTTCAACTGTATTTATATTCAAATAGTAGATCACTTTGTGGCAACAATATCTTCATGTATCTTCCTATTCATACAGGCTGCATGTGTGTGTATGCATGCATGTGCTCAGTCCTGTCCAACTCTTTGTGATCCCATGGACTGTAGCCCACCAGGCCCCTCTGTCCATGGGATTTCCCAGGCAAGAATCCAGGAGTGGTTTGCCATTTCCTTTTCCAGGGGATCTTCCCCATCCAGGGATCAAACCTGAGTCTCTGGCGTCTCCTGCATTGGCAGGCAGATTCTTTACCACTGCGCCACCTGAGAGGCCCAAAGATAGCGAACCCCTCCATTTAATTCTTAGAATTTTCTTTTGAAAACTTTTGAACATTTTTTTTAGATTTACTGCTAGTTTATCATTTATGTTCTGTTATAAATGATATCTTACAAATGATTTTTTTCTGTTTCTTGACCAAAGAAGTTAGATTTTTGATTAATTATCCCTGAAATATCCAGCCATTTCGCTAAAAGTCTTTTATTTAGAATTTGTATGGTTTTCTTGGGTCTTTTATGTGGACAATAAGTGACAGTGGTATTCATATAGTGCTTACTGGCTAAAATTTCTAGTACTGTGATAAAATTTTCCTATAATCTTCCTTTTCTGTGTTATTCTTAATCTGGATTTGATGTCCACATTATAGAGTTAAGTTTGTGACTGTTCTCTTTTTTTTCTATTAGAAGAGAAAGATTGAAATAGCTCTTCCTTGAATGTTGGACAGACGGTGCCTACAAAATGGTCTGACCTTAGCATTTCTTTTGTGAGAAAATTTAACTAATGATTAAATTTCAGTAATTATAGAATTCTTAGTTTTTCTATTACTCTCAAAAAGTTTATTCATTTTTGTTACTTTGTCTTTCTGTAAATTTTTTGTTTTCATTGATGTTTTCAATTTATGTGAAGATATTTGCAGTACACCTAGTTGGTTTTTTTTACTGACCTTTTAATTTTGTCTTACTTGGTCCTGATGTTTTAGTGTCTCAGAAACAGCATATAGCAAAATGGGTTATGTTTTATCTGATCATAACTGATGAGTTTAGTCCTGATTATTTACTAATATATTTGGATTTATTCCTACAACCTTATTTTGTGCTTTTTTGGGTTTTTGTTTTCATTTTCTTTTGGATTAATTTAAAACTTGAAAAAATATTCTGCCCTCTTCCCCCTCATCTTCTTTGTCCTGGGGAATTGCCTTTGAATTTCCCATCCATACTTAAAATGTAAGGTGATATTTTCACCCTCCTTTCTAACTGAAGATATTAGACATCTTTAAAGTTTAAATCACCACTTTTCTAATTTTGTGCCATAATCCTCCAGTGTTTTAGTCTTAGCTTGTGATTTTTAACCTTAGAAATTAGTCTATATTGTTATTACCATTTTTATACAGGTAACTGTTAGATTTACCCATGTGTTAATCGTTTCTTTTACCCTCCATTCTTCTTGCATCTCAGATCTTCCACCTAGTATCATTTTGCATTTTTCTGAAGCACAACCTTTGATTTCCTTGTGTGTGCGTGCTAAGTCACCTCAGTTGTGTCTGACTCTTGGCGGCCATATGGACTGTAGCCCACCAGGCTCCTTTGTCCATGGGATTTCCCAGGCAAGAATACTGGGGTTGGTTGCCATTTCCTTCTCCAGGGGAACTTCCTGACCCAGAGATCAAAACTTGCCTCTCTTATATCTCCTGCATTGGCAGGCGGGTTCTTTCCCACCAGTGCCACCTGGGAAACTGGCCATAAAAACAAATTAACTGCTGATATATAGCTTCCCATTTAAATTTTTTGAGAATTTGAATCTTTAGTTTTCTTCTGCTAACTCATGTATAGTGGCTTCTTTTTTATGTTTTTCTGGTTTTGTTTTTTTAACATAATTTGGGACTCTTAAGGTATCTAAACTGAGGATGCTTTTCTCTAAAGAAGATTTACATTTGTTTTTTAGACTTCAGGTGATGCTGTCACCTAGGGCCACTTTAATTTCTTGGCTTACCATTTCCATGTGCATACATAGTTTAATTTTGAACCATAAAACATAGATTATACAAAATGTCATGGGAAATAAATCTGTTATTAAGATCTATCCCCATTTCCATCCTTGCAGGGCTGGGAAGATGCTTGCAGATTTTCTTCCCCCCCTGGCCTAGTCCTTCTCTGATGGAGAGCCCTTCTATTCTCCTGGCTTCATGTGAAAATCTTAGATTTTGTTTTCCAACTTTCTATCAGTCCTAATAGTCTTCATCAACATCTTTCAACACTGTGGCCTGAGGCCCTTAGTCCCCAAAGCTCTACTTTCATGGCTGGTGGTTTACTTATCATTTTGTTCATATATTTTCGGCCTTGAGGAAATTCCCCAACTGTCTTACAGTCTCACCAGTGCACTTAAAGTATGATCGCTGTAACTTATCTTGATTTATCTGGCATGTGGATGTTTTACAGAAGAGTAGCGAGAAGGGAATGGAGGTGTTACAGTTCAGAATATCCAGACAACTATACTGCTAAGAGCCGGTGTCTCTCTGGTCACATATGTAATTCTTAGGCATCAATAGAAGAAAGCTGTATAGATATTGCATAAAAAACTATCATCCCGAATATAGAAAGGTAAGATTCTAAATTACAGAAGATAAATACAGAAGATTTTAAATTTGTTCTGAAAGAATGAATGAGCAAGAAAGAAATGATGGTTGACTGTGATAGGAGTCTTGAGAAGAAATAACTGACAACTGAAATTTGAATTCAGTAGGTTCAGTGGGAAAAGTAAAAGTAGTAAAAATTTCTGAACCTATTGTTTCAAGGAAAAGCTATTCCTAATTGCCATAGATGACATTTTAGGTATGAAAGACTAGTTTTAGCAAAGATGTGTGTTTGGAAACACTAAATCCTATTAATCAGAAACTGTTTTTAATGGTGGTGACCTCTAGATATAATGTCCATCAAGTCTCCTTGACTAGATACAAGGCTATCATTGTGCTATGTTACTACTACTAACATCTAGGGTAAAGTGACTGTGTTTCCTGCTTCTGTTTTGCTTCTCTGGGTTTTAGGTGAACTCTTAAAGCCAGGCTCCAGTAATATCTTACTTTTCTTTAAAAAAGTAGCTATAGTTATATATTTTTATCTTTCAGAGGGAAAAAATAGCCATTATGAGACTAAAATTGCTCATTCCTTATAACTTTGCTGTAAAGTTTCAGATTTGATCTCCCTTACCAGTTGAATTTTCAACTGGTTGATTTTGAATAGAACTATTAAAGGCTAACAGAAGAGAAACTTTAAGTAGGTCCATATTTTCACAAATGTCTCAATGTATTAGTTGCTTTTTAGTTACTGAAAGATGTATTTCATACCTATGTTTTCCACTCATCATAAAAAATTTTCAGTCTCAAGTTTGACATTTCTTCCTTGCATCAAGACTGAGTCACAAAGAATATATTACAGATAGTAAAATCGAAATCACAGAAGACTTACCTTTCAGTGGCTGTTGCTATGAAACCATGTTTTGATGGGAAATTTTAGAGAAGTTTGTGCTTCCTGTTGTTAAATGATAGAATATGGAGATCCCCTTAATTTTCAAAATTGCCCTTTTTTAAAAGCAACTAACCTCAATTATTCTTTATAATGGGACAGACACTCTTTCTTCTTACCCTATCTTACTTACCCAGAACTGCTAATTAGGTTTAATTTTATCTTTGCTTCCTCTCCTTGCACGTTGAAGTGGCAGCTGGGCAGAGTTTTGGAGAAATGTTTTATATGCAATTACAAGGTTGTATTGTTATTATTTATTTTTACCTAGGACACCGGAATGCTCAAAATACCTAAAAGGTCGAAAATATGGTAACTTATGAGCAAGAGGGCTTGGATAATATGAGAAATTAGAAAAGTGCTGTTTTGTTGTTGTGAATCTAGAATAAGACCACAATGACCTCTGGTTCCTGAAAGGGAGAAAATTTTTTGTTTAATTTTGTTTCCTCCAGGCAGTGTGATCTAGAGAAGAGAACTTGGGATTCCAAGTCAGAAAATGACTCAAAAGGCGAAAGGGGGACTTCCCCCATGGTCCAGTAGCTAAGACTCCACACTGGCAAAACAGGGGGCCTGGGCCAGAGAACTAGATCCCACGTGCCACAGCTAAAGGTTCCGCATGCCACAACTAAGAACTGCCGCAGCCAAAAAAATAAATAAAACAGAAAGGCAAGAGGGAGAGTAATATGGTGGTCTGGCTGAAGCGGAGGACCACATAGTAGAGAGCATGGAAAGGCGAGAGAAGGAGTGAGATGAATGCAAAACTGAGACTTGATTTTCCAGACAGAGGAAAAGCAGAATATATGTCTAACAAAGGCAGTTGAAAAAGTCAACTGGACTTTCGAAAAAGTCGCTCTGGCCATTGTGTATAGTTACCCAAGGGTTGACACCAAATTCCTCAGGTGGCCTTGCATGCGACTCATTTGCCATCTGTCGACACACAGCCCCCAATCCAGATTTACATCAAAGCAGGCTTCCCAGAGGAGACGATGTATAACGTGACACCTTCTGTGTTTGATATCCAGGTTGGTGCAGTGCTAGGATGTGGAATGGGCCACACAATAACAACTGTAGAAGTCATACTATCTTAGCGACATAATCACTCATTGGACAATCACTCAATGCTTTGAATGAAAGTTTGATCTGGTGAGGGCTGGAATGGAGACCACCGCCTCCCCACCGCACCGGCCCGATTTTGGGGTGCTCACTTTGTACTGTGTCGGTGGGATGTGTGCCGAGGGCTAGCCTGGAATTGTCCAGATTCGTCTTTGCACATCTGACACACGGGAGAGCGCCTCACCTCAGGAGGAGACCGGCCCCACAGATTCCGCCATCTCAGCTAGGGGCAGTATGTATTTGTAACTTTATAGTAAGTGGTGTTTCATTATTATGTGGATAATTATCTACTACTCATTCTCTGAAAATAAACCAGAGACACACACTCACGGCCTCTCCCCCGAGCGTATGCTTATGGGAAAGGATGTGACGGGCTTCCCTGCTTGATCTCCGGGCTTCTCTCAGCTGTCCTCTCGCGGCACACGCCGGGCATGTGTAGGAGTAGGCTGGGCAGAAGTAGGTGCAGCCAGCAGCTGCTCAGTCGGCCGCCAGCCCCTGGGCCCACGGACTCCCTCTGGCCGCTTCCTGTCTTCCCGCTGCAAAGGAGCGGGGAGCTTAGCGGAGTCCATGGTGACCTCGGCTGAAGGCTCTGAGGGAAGGCGTTGCGGGGGTTACTCATTTCCTAGGGCTGCCATCACACGGTATCACCAGCTGAGTGGCTTAAAACAACAGTCATTTTTCCTTCAATTAAAAATAAATTATTACAAAAATTTTTTTAAAAAAACCCAAAACAACAGGTGTTGATTCTTACAGATCTGGAGGCCTGAAGTCAAGAGGCAAAGGATCAGCAGGGCCGTGTTCCCTCTGAAGGCTGTAGGGAAGAATCTTTGCTCGCCTATTCCTAGCTTCAAGTGTGGGCCTTGACTCACAGCTTCATCGCGCCTATCTCTGCTTCTCTTCACCTGGCCTTCTTCCTTGTGGCTCTTCTGGGTCTCTCGAGGCTAACCTTTTCTCTTATAAAGACACTAGTCACAGGATGCCGTGGCCACCCTCATCCAGTCTGATAGCAAATCAGCTTGATTACATCTGCAGAGACCCTATGTCCAAATAAAGTCACGTTCACAGATATTGGAGGTTAGGACATTTGAACATATCTTTTTAGGACATATCGTTTCAACCCACTGCAAGGGGTGAGGCATTTACCACATTCAAGAAAAGCCTCTGCAGCGCCTGGGCCAGAGGCCAGCAAAGATGCTGTTGCGAGGATATGGAGCTGAGCCCTAGAGAACAAGCTTCCAGATGCAGAATGTGTTGCAGGTGTTCAAATGTGACCACTTACAATCTGCTGTCCTTAGCCCTGCAGAAACACCTGATCTGAACAGAGCTATCACCACTCCCTCTGTGCCCTTAACCTGGGTTTCTCTACCTCTTTCCCATTAACTTCACACCTGTCGGTTCATGGTCTCTCTTCCTCACAATGGCTAGTGTGTTAGACCATCTCATAATTCCCTCAAGGCTTTTTGTGAGAGAACTACAGACTCCAGAAAAAGTAGGTTCTCCAAAGTCAACTTCAACTGAAACTGTAGTTGCAGCAGATTTAGGGAACTTTGCAAAATGCCAACTTATTTTAATTACACAGACACAATCTCACAATCCAAGTAGAGACAGTCTCCAGCCCTCAGTCAGCAACTCAGATACTAAACGATAGGGTGGCGAATTCTGTAACCGAGGTTGGAGAAAGAATAGGGCCAGTTGCACAGCACCCTGGAAAACTGTTACTTTTCTTACTGTTGGTTGGTAAGAAGGTCTGAGATGCTTCAAAGGCTAGATGACCTTTCAAAGGCCAGACCCCTCTCTTGATAACCTTGAGCACTCTGAGACTCAGTTTTCCCAACCTGGTGTCTTCGTGATGACCCAGAAATGGAAATCACAACAAAACTACCCACGTGTGAAAAATACTAATGATTCAATTAACTGTTATTTTTAAAAATGAAAATGCTTTCTAAACACACAAACAAAGCTTGCTCAGTTCCTCCTGAGTTGAGTTGTTCTGTGAACCTCAGCCACAGTGAGCCAGTCATGTCCCTCTGAGCCTCTGTCTGGGTTTCCCTCCATCTGAAACATTCCCAAGAACCCAGCCTTCTCCCAGGACATTTCAGACTCTCCTTCAAAGTCCATCAAGCCACCCTTTCCTCTGCACGGCCTCCTCTGCCCCTCATGCAGTCAGCACTTCCCCTTTGATGGGACTTCTGATCCAGCACTTCTGAATCAGGGGAGATTTTACAGCCAGAGGATGTTTTGCAATGTCTGGGCACACTTTTAGTTGTCACCACGTGGAGGGTTGTGCCACTCGTATGGAGTGGGTAAAGGCCAGCTGCCATCCTACACTGCACAGGGCAGCCTTCACAGCAAAGAGCCCTCCAGCCCGAAACAGCAGTGGTAGCAAGGTTGCTTTCCTCTAGGTCTGCCTTGGGCTTCCCTGGTGGCCCCGTGGTAAAGAATCTGCCTGCAGTGCAACAGCCATAGGATACATGGGTTCAATCCCTGGGTCAGGAAGATCCCCTGGAGGAGGGCCTGGCAACCCACTCCAGTATTCTTCCCTGGAGAGTCTCCATGGACAGAGGAGCCTTGCGGGCTACAGTCCATAGGGTCGCAGGGTTGGACACGACTGCAGTGACTTAGCATGCGCGCATGTGGGTCTGCTTCACAATAATGTTCGCGGTGACTGTCACTCTTCGCTGACAGTCGTGTCACTAAGGTGCAGGAACTTTAGTTGGTGTTTATGTTCTCAGGCTGGTGGGTGGTGTGAAATGAAATTGGAATGAATTTAGCAATGCTCTCATTGCCTTGATCCCTGCAGTTGCTTGTGGTAACATCTCAGGTGGAACTCAGAGAAAGTAGATTTTAATAAACAAAAATTGTTTTAAACACACAACTGTTTTAAGTTAGACTGTTGGGCAAAGCCAATAATAACTGGTAAGATTACTGGCTAAGCAAGAGAACAATGAGAGCGGCTTTCCCACTTGCATCTGTGTGGGTTGTGGGTATGCAAATGGCTGCTAAAGATCCAGAATGTTGTTCTGCTTGTCTCTGTAGCCCTGGCAGTTTCATAGTGTTCCCTGGGCCCTAAGATTTCCATTATAAGTTCTAGTTATCCCATCTTCATAAAAGTTCTCATGAAAACAACAGCTAACTATCGAGCACTTACTCTAAGCCAAGCACTATTCTAAGCACTCTGTGTGCATTAAATAAATTCTCAGGATGTCCTGATGAGACAGGTGTAATTATTTTTTGAAGCATTACTTACTATTGGCCATTTTATTTTTTTTTTTTTTGGCCAGGCCACGTGACTTATGGGCTCTCAGTTCCCTGACCTGGGATTGAACCCAGGCCACTCCAGTGAGAGCACAAAGTCCCAGCCACTGGATCACCAGGGAATGCCCTAGCTGTTTTCTTTATGATTACTAGTTTTTATTTTTCTTTATCTTTTGGCCACACTGCATGGCACATGGAGTCCTAGATCCCTTACCAACAAACCCACACCCCCTGCACTGGCAGCGTAGAGTCTTAACCACCGGACCACCAGGGAAGTCCCGGGTGGGTATGATCCTTTTCCCTGTTTTACATACGAGGAAATGGAGGCAGAGGGGCATTAAATAATTTGCTCAAGGTTGCATGGCTAATAATTGGCAGGGCAGTCTGACTTCAAGTTCATGACACCACACTGGCCATCCTTATAAGCTTAGATCTTTTCTCATACCATTTATAAAAAATTCCACATCGTCATAAAATATCTGCTCACAAAAAGGGGAAACTTAACAAACTTTAGAGATAATATGGGAAAATATCTTTAGGGTCTCAGGATAGGGGAAGACTTCTTAAACAAGATTCAAAAACCACAAGTAAAAAAGGAAAAAACCAAGTTTTGACTCCACGAAAGGAAAGACATCCACAGGCCCCAAAACATCATAAGCAAAGCTAAAAAGACAAGCATTTGACTGGGAGCTGAAAGTTACCAAGGATATACATATTCAAAAGAGAAAGGACTGGTATGAAGAATACCTGAAGATCAATACCAACTAATAAGAAAAAGACTACACGGTAGGCGAATGGTCAACAGAGGGAAAAAAGAAGAAAACTGGATGCTCCATAAGCATGTGAAAAGACCCTCCATTTTACTGCTTCTGAAGATGCTCAGTCATGTCCGATTCTTTGTGACCCTTTAGACTGTAGCCCACCAGGCTCCTCTGTCCATGGGATTTCCCAGGCAAGAATACTGGAGTAGGTTGCCGTTTCCTTCTCCAGGGGATCTTCCCGACCCAGGGACAGAACCCATGTCTCTTGTGTCTCCTGAATTGCAGGTGGATTATTTACCACTGTAATCAGGTTAATAAAAGTTAAAACAACCATAAGAAATGACTTACCATGTCTCACACATCGGGCTGGTAAAAAGCAAAAAGAATCACAGGCTCAAAATTTCGTGGGGTGACAGAGAAAAAAGAACTCCCACACACCGCCAGTGGAGGAGTCAATGGGAGGAAGCTGGTGACAACCTCCAGAGCTACAAATACCTACACCCTGTTTTAGTTCACCGAGAAAACAGATCATACAATCCAGACGGTTCTTGGTGCTCACCGATGCTGTTCGCACACGGGAGTAGCCAAGCCAAGGATTCTGCCCTGGGTCCGTCAACCACTGAAACAGCCCACGCCATCTGCCCACGTGTTCCTGTGTTCCTGCACAGGGTCCATACCCCACATTTAGGAGCCACTGTCTCAGCATCTCCAGGCTGCTTCCTGAAAGCACAGACCTCTGTCTCTCACCACAAAGGGCCAGAGTGGAGAAAAATAGCCTCGGGGCAGACTCCATGCCCATCTTCAGCACAGCAGAAGAGGGAAGTGTGCCATGCTCGTGGTCCCACTCTTCTCTAAGTCTAATAGCTTTTATTTTTTTTTGTTAGCCACCTAGCATGTGGGCTCTTAGTTCCCCAACCAAGGGTGGAACCTACGGCCCCCCCACTGGAAGCACGGAATATTAACCACTGGACTGCCAGGGAAGTCCCCTAACAGCTTTTGGAGACATGTAAACATGGGCCCAAGTTACTGCTGCAAGTGGGAAGCTGCTGTTCTCTTTTCAGTGTCTCCTGGGCAGAGTCTAGTTTGGGGTCAATGAGGCAGTAACTAAAACTGTAACCTCTCAGTTCAGTTTAGTTGATCAGTCGTGTCCGACTCTTTGTGACCCCATGAACTCCAGCACACGAGGCCTCCCTGTCCATCACCAACTCCCGGAGCTTACTCAAACTCATGTCCATTGAGTCAGTGATGCCATCCAACCATCTCATCCTCTGTCATCCCCTTCTCCTCCCGCCTTCAATCTTTCCCAGCATTAGGGTCTTTTCAAATGAATCAGTTCTTTGCATCAGGTGGCCAAAATATTGGAGTTTCAGCTTCAGCATCAGTCCTTCCAATGAATATTCAGGACTTATTTTCTTTAGGATGGACTGGTTGGATCTCCTTATAGTCCAAGGGTCTCTCAAGAGTCTTCTCCAACACCACAGTTCAAAAGCATCAATTCTTTGGTGCTCAATTTTCTTGTAGTCCAACTCTCACATCCATACATGACTACTGGAAAAAACATAGCTTTGACTAGATGGATCTGTTGGCAAAGTAATGTCTCTGCTTTTAAATATGCCATCTAGGTTGGTCATAACTTTTCTTCCAAGGAGTAAGCGGCTTTTAATTTCATGGCTGCAATCACACCTGCAATGATTTTGGAGCCCCCCCAAAATAAAGTCTGTCACTGTTTCCATTGTTTCCCCATCTATTTGCCATGAAGTGATGGGACCGGATGCCATGATCTTAGTTTTCTGAATGTTGAGCTTTAAGCCAACTCTCACTCTTCTCTTTCACTTTCATCAAGAGGCTTTTTAGTTCCTCTTCACTTTCTGCCATAAAGGTGGTGTCATCTGCATATCTGAGGTTATTGATATTTCTCCCGGCAATCTTGATTCCAGCTTGTGCTTCCTCCAGTCCAGTGTCTCTCATGATGTACTCTGCATATAAGTTAAATAAGCAGGGTGACAATATATAGCCTTGATGTACACCTTTTCCTATTTGGAACCAGTCTGTTGTTTCATGTCCAGTTTTAACTGTTGCTTCCTGACCTGCATACAGATTTCTCAGGAGGCAGGTCAGGTGGTCTGGTATTCCCATCTCTTTTGTAATTTTCCACAGTTTATTGTGATCCACACAGTCAAAGGCTTTGGCATAGTCAATAAAGTAGAAATAGGTGTTTTTCTGGAACTCTCTTGCTTTTTTGATGATCCAGTGGATGTTGGCAATTTGATCTCTGGTTCCTCTGCCTTTTCTAAATCCAGCCTGAACATTTGGAAGTTCATGGTTCACTTGTTGTTGAAGCCTGGCTTGAAGAGTTTTGACCGTCACTTTACTAGCGTGTGAGGTGAGTGCGGTTGTGCGGGAGTCTGAGCATTCTCTGGCATTGCCTTTCTTTGGGATTGGAATGAACACTGACCTTCTCCAGTCCTGTGGCCACTGCGGAGTTTTCCACATTTGCTGGCACACTGAGTAACCGCTGTTACCTCTGGCGGGTTACAATTAGGGATAAATAGGCTAAACAGCAGGTTCAATCCCTGGGCATGGACGATCCCCCGGAGGAGGAAATGACAACCCACTCCAATATTCTGGCCTGGGAAATACCACGGACACAGGAGCCTGGCGGGCCACAGTCAATGGTGCCGCAAAGAGCTGGACACCTGAGCGACTGAACATGCACGCACACAGGCTGGCTAAACAGCGGTTCAACTCTTTGAACTTCTGACAGTCATAGCAGCTAAGTCATTTCAGTCGTGGAGAAACCAAGATGAGTTTTCTCCAAATCAGATACCATAAAAACACCAGATGGTGGTTCTTTTCTTATGAAGACCACAGAATAGCTGTTTTTCAGGTCTGTATAATGTCTCTGAGAGTTCAGACACAGAATTATGGGGTCTCTGCCAAATAAATGCTGACTTGTCTGACAGTTGAGCAGGTTCTAATGTCTTTTTTGCATTTGCTGCTGGCCACTGCATTCCCTGATCTGTGCAGAGGTGTCCATTACCCTGGACTGATACAGATCAGGATTCAGAAATTTCATTACTCAGATTCATCTTTTATTAAGTGCACAGCATGGTGGCACCTGGCAACCTCCGCAGATAATTCCTTCCTTGACTGGTTGCTATCCTGTATGTAGAAATATTGCACCTCAGAATCTGGTATTTGGGCAAGAGAGTCCAAGGAGCCTCTTGGCAGTGATTGGCTCTGAGTTCTGTGGCTTTATTCGGCCAGACAGTCAGAGAACAAGGCTCCTGGACAATGTCAGGTCATTTCCACAGAGAAACCCTTCCTTGCATTGAGGTGCAACAACACCGCTTGGACAGAGGCTTCCAGTGAAGAATGGACACTTGATGCCCCTGCATCTACTATGGCATCCCAGGTGGGGCTAGTGGTAAAGAACCCGCCTGCCAGTGCAGGAGACGTTAGAGACATGGGTTCAATCCCTGGGTCGGGGAGATCCCCAGGAGGAGAGCATGGCAACCCACTCCAGTACTCTTGCCTGAAGAATCTCGTGGACAGAGGAACCTGGTGGATGACAGTCCATGGGGGCAGCAAAGAGTCTGATACAACTGAAGGGACTTAGCATATATGCATGCATCTTCTGCAGAACTTGAGCTGAAAATGTTATCTGATATATTACTCAGTGTTAGGACTTAGATTTTTCCTAAAATTTCATACCAGGAAAATCTTTATTTTTCTTGCAAACCAAGCATGCTTTACTAGGTGTTTGAGAGCTGAGAGGCTACCCACAGCCAGATAAAGGGTGTATTTTGGAGCCTGATGGCTCTGGGTTTGAATCTTGACTCAAACCACTTACTGAGTGAACTTGGGCAGTTTAGTTACCCTTTCTCAACACCACTCTGTGTGTGTGTGTGTGTGTGTGTGCGCGCTCAGTCATATCTGACTATCTGCAGCCCTGTGGCTCCTCTGTTCATGGAATTCTCCAGACAAGAATACTGGAGTGGGTTGCCGCTTTCTCCTCCAGGGGATCTTCCCGATCCAGGGATTGAACCCGTGTCACTTGTGTCTCCTGTATTGGCAGCTGGCTTCTTTACCACTAGCACCACCTGGGAAGCCCTTCAACACCGATTACCTCGGCTCAAAACTGGGAAGAATAGTTCCTGCACTGTAGGGCTGTTGTATGGATTAGGAAACTTTGATGGAAACTTAGCAAATATACTGGAGAGGTGAACAAACGGTAATTGTTATTAGAAAAATCCATTGTGTCCCAAATTTCAAAGCTAGGATCAGTGCTCAAGTGAAGTGACTATGTTAACCCAGGTTCTAGTACAATGTTCTTTTTTTCTTTGAATGGTTTCTGATTGTAGTTTTTGTTTTTAATTTTTAAATTATTTTTAAAAGTTTTAAAATTGTATGACTTTTCATTGTTTAAAAAGAATTGGAGTATAGTTGATTCACAATGTTGTATTAGTATCAGTTGTTTAGCCAAGTGATTTAGTTACACACACACACACACACATATTTGTTTTTCAGATTCTTTTCCCTTAGAAGTTATTTCAAGATATTGAGTATTTTGTATACTGTGCTATACAGTGGATCTTTTTTAGTTATCGATTTTATTTTTTAAACATCTCAATTTATTTATCTTTAATTGAAGGACAGTTGCTCTACAAGATCGTGTCGGTTTCTGCCATACAAAACACGAATCAGCCGTGGGAATACTTACGGCCCCCCCTCCTGAACCTTCCGCCCACCTCCCACCCCATCCCACGCCCCGCAGGTCACAGAGCCTGGGTTTGAACTCCCTGAGTCATACGGCCAGTTCCCACCAGCTGTCTATTTTAAACATAGTAGTGCGTTTATGTTAATCCCAAACTCCTAATTGACCCCTCTCCCCTCCCCACTGTACTTCTAATCTTTATTTAGATAATCCATTCTATACGTGCGTTAAGAGAGAAGACTGCCTCCCATCTTCTGTGTGGCACAGATGGGAAATAAAGAAGCAGAGCATCGGAAGTCTGGCGACTTGTGGCTTCTTATTTCCTCGGCACCGACGCCCAGGCTCTAAACTCAGCTTAACTAACTGGCTGACTGTGTATTTCTGGACTGGTCACAGTCGGGACATTGGCATTTGCTCTGCAGGTGGGTTGCTGTGGGGTTTGATTGTGTTCTTTCCTCTGGTGGGCGTTCCCCGATGCTGGAAATAATCACAGAGCTTGGGGTCTGTTGCCCATACCTGTTGAGGCTGCAGCAAGCTGGGCTTCAGAATGCTGGGGTCAGGCTCCTCCTGCCATTGTGAGAGAGGAGACCGCCCACCCCATGCGAGGCGACAGAGAGGGAAGCCCAGGGCCGTATGATCTCCTGACGGAGGCCAGTGCCCTGCCCCTCCAGCAAGAAGGGCTTTGTGACCTGCCCGGGACCCCTGTGCTGGCAGGGAAATGCCCACGCCCCGTGCACCCAGGTTCTGTCCCTGCCGCGCCCCTGCCTTGGCTCTGTATAACTTGCAATTTTGTGTATAAAGTTGTGAGCACCCACCCTCCTAAGAAGCATCTAGGATCAGATGCTCTTCTCAGTCAGCGGCCACCGCGGAGCAGCTTCATCCACCGTGTCCACCGTCCAGGGCGGGGGTGGGGAGGCGGAGAGCTCATACTTTCATCTGCCCCAGCCCTGCCCTCACGGAGTGTGTTTTGCATGTGGTTGTTGAACTTTGATTCAGTGACTCATGCTGAGGTGCAGGCTTCATCTCCCTCCCTCATCTGATTGCTTTCTTCCTTTCCTTTAAAAGGAAAAAAAAAAAAAGTAAAGCAAAACTACCTTTGCAGCTGAATGTGAATGGTGAAAGGAAGTAGAACTTCGGCCTGAAGTGAGTCCCCGGGCCTCGGGGACACCCGGAGAGCGGGGAGGACAGCTGAGGGGAGCAGGGTGTCCACTGCGAGGGGCCTCGACACGCCCTGCTGGTGAGTGCACGTCCCCTGGCATGGGTCAGAGTGACAGAGCGCTGTCACACTTGCGGCCGGGGGTGGGAGGGCAGAGACAGAGCTGTCGGGGAGGCAGGGGCCAGGATGGAGGGCATGTGTTCTTGGACGGGAAGCAGCCTAGCAACAATCTCATCTCCCTCAGATACTCTGAGGGCTCGGTGGGGGAAAAAAAATAGGTAAGCATCTTTAATTTCCTTTGGGTGAAATCTTGCTCTGTCTAGCAAAATTGTATTTAATGTCAAGAGGGCTTTTACTGGAGAAAGATTAATCAGAAGAAACTCTTTGGTTTACATAAAACCTGCTTTAAAGATGTCTTAATTTTATGAAATCAGAAGGACTAGGGTCCCAAAGAGTCGGACATGACTGAGGCGACTTAGCACGCACGCACAGAACTCTGGGGCACATCTGAAACCTGTCAAAATGCTTTTGAGAGCATCTTGTAGATGAGATGGTAACTGGTGGGTGTCTAGTTTCCTGGCAGATTGGGAATGTTTGGCAATGGCCCCAAATGCCACATCTTCTAGAGGATGGCCCCGTGGGCTTCAAGAAGGCTATGAGGATGTTGAAATAAGTCTTCACCTGATGGCAGTGAATATAATCTTGGCTTATGCCCTGGAGCCATTTTAGAATGCTTGGCCATGAACTCCAAGAGGTGACCTCTTCTCCAGGGCCACATGTTGCCAAGCCAGGAGTGCCAACACCTGGCAGGTGAATAGGTTGGGAGGGGCGTTGAGAGGAGGGTTTTGTTTTAAACTTTGCTTCAGAGTTGCCCTGGGGTATCGATCAGGGCTGTAAATACTTGTGTGTACACCTGAAGCAACCTATAGCAGTACACAAGGGCAGGAGAAAACAAAAGGCTAGCCCAGTCCCCCCAGGCTCAGAGCAACATTACTCACAACAGTCCCCAAGTGGCAGCAATCCAAGTGTCCATGGATGAATGGAAGGATAAACAGTGTGGTTTATATGACACGGATGAACCTTGAAGACATTATGACAAATGAGACAAGCCAGTCCCAGAAGGATGAATACTGTACGATTTCACTTGCATGATGCAGCTAGGATCCTCAAATTCATAAAGATACAAAGTAGAACTGTGGTTACCAGAGTTGAGGTGGGGGGATGGGGACTTAGTGTTTAATGGGGACAGAGTTCCCACTTGGGAAGATGAAAATGCTCTGACTATGAAGAGTGAGGATGGTTGCTTAATGCTGCTGAAATGCACTCTTAAAAATCGTTAAAGTGGTAAATTTTATGCTATGATTCATTTGCCACAATTTTAAAAAATTATAATTTTGTTAAGGAAAAAAAAAAAAGGTCAGGCCAAAGCCACAAATCTCATGGGCTGAAGTCTTTGCCTCTCTGTGACTTCCTCAAACTCTGACAACTCCCCTGAGGGCTTCTAGATCTAAGCTGAACCAGAAAACTTCTGCAGGGACTCTGTTTAGAACCGTCCCCTCACCATGGTGGGTGACTTCCGGTGGGCGTCTGCGGGAGATTTCTCTGCAGCTGGCCAAGGCAACCTGGGAACGGACTTGGAGGTCAGGGTCCAGTGTTGAAGGCGGGCTGGCCCTGCTCCGTGGCCCCCGAGTGGCCCCGGGTAGCACCCGCTGGCAGGAACTGCCACCCTTGGGAGTCTCCCATCCAGCTGTGAGATCCTGGGTAAGTCAGCCAAACCTGAGTCTTGTCACCTGCAACCTGAGCAACTCTTCCCATGTCGCAGCGACTTCAGGATTTCCCAAAGATGACACAGAAGGAGGCACCTTGTAACCAGAAAACACGGTGTCCCTGTGAGCCGCTGATTCTCTGCAGTTTTTATTGCTTGTATTTGCTTTTTCTTCAGTTTGCCATGTGTTTTTTTCTTCCCCTAGGGGCTCTTCCAGCCAGACTTTTTGGCCCAGAGCCCCTCCTTCTGGATTGACTGATGCTAAAAAACCAGATCTGACCCGCCTTGTTCCACTTGCGAGGGTCCCCTGTGCCCCTTCCCCCTTCTCCCTTTCTCTCCTGCTGGGTCGTCAGGTCCGGAGCCCACCCTCCGCAGCCTCGACACTGAGCATCGGGCAGCATGCCCTGCTGACCCTTGTCAGCGTGCAGGAGACTTGGGAAGGTTTCAAAGTGTTACTAGCCATCTGTGCTGTTTGTGACTTCCAGTCAAGATTGAGGAAGAAAACCAAGATGAAATTGTTAGTACTTTCAGGTCTTAAAAATAGAATGGAAAAAGTAGCTGCCGGCAGCCCTGTGGCTCAAAGACCATCACAGCTGGTGGGGGGGGGGGGGTGATGGGGAAGGGGGGGGCGGCCTGTGACTTGGGGCTCCGGAGAACAGCCCCCCACCCCAGTGTTCTCCCTTATTTAGAAATTTTAAAAGGAAATGAAGTTACTTTAGAGTCTCAAGGGAGGAAAAAAAGCCTCTGAAGTAGGTGAATTCTTTCAGTTAATTTCGTGTGAAAACAGCCCTCCCATCCTACGCATACCCTGCAAAACTCCGCTCAGAAAGGAGCTCTGTTGAAGTTTGAAGGTTCTGTGGAGAGCTGCCATGGCAGGGACCCCCCTCCCAATCCCCAGGAGAAAGGTTTTTCACTTCAAGAATGTTCATGCTTCTGCCCTACCAGAATGCAAAGTGACAAAATAAACTCGGACTCTCCTCGTAACTGTTACGAGGTGACTCAAGAGAAGTCACCTGACCCAGTCATATTTAGACTTTTCCATTTCTGGGGTGATAAGGTATTGCTGCTATCTTGAACCACAGCTCAAAGCAACCCATTATTTGGAGCATCTACTTATGGTCAGTCTCTGCCATTTGCCAGCTGTATAGTCCTCACTCTGTACCACTCTGAACCTCAGTGTCTTCATCTGTGAGCAGGGAATACTTTTTTTAATCCACCCTGTCGACCCACCAGGGATAATGGGAAGTTTCAAGTAAGAGCTTCTGCAAGAAAGTGAGTGGAAACAATGAAGAAGAACGTGAATATAAACTTTTATGTTCATGTTGTCCGTACTGTCTTTCTTTCATTTTAATTCCCTCCCTCTTTTCTTTCTCCCACCCTCTTCTCTCAAGCTTACTGTCTCTTTCTTCCAAATCCAAATGAGAGCTACAGTGCGTGCACGAAGAGCAGGGGAAGGGTGGGGCGGGAGTAACTGAAGCCGTTAGGTCTGGGAGGACTTCTCGGAGGAGGTGACAGTGAGATTAGGTCTAGTGGAGATGGGGCAGGGGTTCCACAGAGGGAAGAGCCCGGGGTGTGGTCTCCAGGTCTGAGACACTAGCGTCTTTTAGGGATAGCACACAGTCCCTGGTCTGATGGCCTACCACATGGGTGAGTGTTGCCTTCCTCTATGGAGATGGGGTCAAAGCTGGACCCTGGTCCGAGGAAGCAATCACCCTGAAAGAAAAGAATGGTATTGGTCAGGGAAAAGGTGAGGCTGGACTACAGGTATGTGGCCATGGAAACCAGAGAGGAACTCAGTCCTGGGTGTGATCAGTCTTGCTTCTCATGCTGAGGGGCTTTGACATCTACTCTGTACAGGATAGAGGGACATGGACATTTTGGGGGGACACGGAAGTCTTGATCAGCAACCAACTTGACTAGAGCGGTTGTGGGTGGGAGTGTGGTGAGGTGGCCCTCCCAGGATCCCTGGGGAGTTGACAATGTGGCCTGTTTCTGGCTGGGAGAGGCCAGCTCGTCCTCAGTCGTCCAGCTCTGCACAGGCCCCTCTGGCCTTGCCTTTTTCTCCTCGAACGAAGATAAGTCATTCCTCTCTTAAAAGCACATTTTTCTAATAGAAAGCATTGTGCTTATCATCATGATGTATGACTTGTTGTTTACATTTTTTGTCTGTTTTCCTGAATAGATTGTAGAGAAATCAGACTGTGGATTATTTTGTCTTTATAGAACTTTGTCCCAGCACAGTGCCTGATGCCTAGGAAGTGATCAGTAACTGTTAGTTACATGAATGAAAGAGTGAATGAATGGATGAATGAGTGAACTTGGATGGTGGTGGTGTGAGTGTAAGGGAGAGCATGATTATGGAAAATTTCAGGGAAGCAGAATTAATGACTCATTCAATGTTGAAGTGTGGGAAAGGGATGAGTCAAAGCTGACCTCATGGTTGCTTCTATGGATCTCCGGGGGATGCCATTCAGTGAGATGGGAACTCAAGAAAAAATATTCCAGGAGGGAAGATAGTTTCAGCTTTGGGCATTTATTAAAGAAAAAACTACTAAACTCTTCACATGTGTGAGGCACTATGCCAGGTGCTGGCTTCCCTGGTGGCTCAGATGGTAAAGAATCCGCCTGCAATGCGGGAGACCTGGGTTCGATCCCTGCGTTGGAAAGATCCCCTGGAGGAGGGCATGGCAACCCACTCCAGGATTCTTGCCTAGAGAATCCCCATGGACAGAGGAGCCTGGTGGGCTGCAGGCCATGGGGTCGCAAAGTGTCAGACATAACTGAGCAGCTAGAACATACAAGCCCAGTGCTACTGACTCTGAGACAGATGGGTCAGAATTCAGGTCACAGTCTGAGAAGCAGATACTTGACAACTCAATATGCCATTACAGAGGTGTGTGCACACGCCTGGGAGCTGAGGTGCCCAAGCCACTCATTCTGTCAGTGAGTCAGGGATGACCACTGTGAGCGCGTTTGAGCTGAATATTTTTTTTTTTTAAGTTGAATCTTGTTTTTCGCTAAACCCAAAAGATTACTCTGGGTAGACAGGACATCATATGCAGAAGGGCAATGATAAGAATATTCTGGAGTGGGGAGCAGAAAGAGCTTCAGTGTAGCTGGAGAGAAAGGGCCAGAGGGCAATTGTGGGTGAGAAGCGGATGGGGGCCTGCAATGCATCCTGACAGCTCAGTCATCTGCTCAGGAACTTGGTGTCTTTCTTGAGGTCAACACAGGGTAAGAGGGTGTTTCTAAGCAGGCGGTGACATGGTCAAACTGGTTCTGGAAACCCAGTGCTGGCTACAAATGGGAGCTGGGCCAGATGGGATGGAGGAGGGGCCCCTAGGAGGCTGTGGCCTGCACGGGGGGTGGGATGCAGAAGATGGGCATGGAGGCTTGGGTGGGGCTGGTGGGCAGGAGATGGGTGTGAGAGGGGCGACGCTGAAGGAAGGAAAGACATAGGCCTCTGCTTGGGGCCCTGGATGATATGTCTATAGGCCACCTACACGGAACCGTCTACATGGAAAAATCTGTTGAGAAGCTCTGGATTTAAGAAGAGGGTTTTTGGTTTCAGAATTCCTTTCCACTCTCACAAACTATTAAGGACCTCCCCCCCCCCATTTTGTTTATGTGGTTTATATCTATCTGTCGATATGTACTTTATTAGAAACTAAAACTATGAAATTTAAAAATAATCATTTACTTTCAAAATCAGGGTAAACCAATCATGTTAACATAAATGATGTATTTTATGAGAAAGAACTCTATTTTCCAAACCCCCAAAATTTGTAAGAAGACTGGCACTGATTTATATTTTTGCAAATCTCTTTAATATCCAGCTTAATACAATACAGCTGGCTTCTCATATCTGCTACCATGTTCAAGCTGTTGGCAATATCACAATGACATGTAGTTCCTGGGATACTTCAAGGTACACTTGTGAAAGGATGAGTGGAAGAAAAAGCAAATTACAACTTAGCATTTATTAGGGAAATAGTTGTACCTTATACACTCCCTGGGAGGGTCTTGGGCTCCCTCTGAACCACACTTTGAGAATCACTGAAGCCGACTCAGCAAATGTTCTGAGTTCCCACAGTGCTTTACCAAACAGCACGTAGGGCATTTATCTCACAGGTTTACAGCTGTGTCTGCCTGGTGCTTAGCAAGAAGTCTGAGCTGGAAGTGCAGTTGTGGGTTCATGATCTAGGGGGCTGGTGGAGAGCATGAGGGGGAGGGAAGATGGCCTGGGCAGGACCCCGACATTGAACAAGGGACCAGAAGCTAAGCAAAGAGCTGGAAAGAAGTAGGAGACCTGGGTGAAGTTGTGCAACCTAAGGGAGAAGAGAGTTTCAAGAAGGAGGTGGTCCAAAATTTTTGGATTTAAAATCCCAAGTAAGGATGTGGGCCACAGAGCCAAACGCAGCAGAGAGGCTGCCCAAGGCAAGGAGTGGAAAGATGCTGCTGGCTTTGGCAGTTAGGAGGTCACTGGTGACCTTGAGGGCAATTTCGGTATGGCAGTGATCAGTAGGCCAGGCGGGTAGCAACGGACAAGTGCTGGCTGCAGCAGAGACCTCTCTATTCAGGAGGCAGTGCAGTCGCTCAGTCGTGTCTGAATCTTTGCAACCCCATGGACTGCAGCACACTGGGCTCCCCAGTGCATCACCAACTCCCAGGGCTTGCTCAAACTCATGTCCATTGAGTCGGTGATGCATCCAACCATCTCATCCTCTGTCATCCCCTTCTCCCGCCTTCAATCTTTCCCAGCATCAGGGTCTTTCCCAATGAGTCAGTTCTTTGCATCAGGTGGCCAAGGTATTGGAGTTTCAGCTTCGGCATCAGTCCTTCCAATGAATATTCAGGGCTAATTTCCTTTAGGATTGACTGGTTTGACCTCCTTGCAGTCCAAGGGACTCTCAAGAGTCTTCTCCAACACCACAGTTCAAAACCATCAATTCTTTAGCGCTCAGCTTTCTTTGTAGTCCAACTCTCACATTCGTACATGACTGGAAAAACCATAGCTTTGACTAGATGGACCTTTGTTGGCAAAGTAATGTCTCTTCTTTTTAATATGCTGTCTAGGTTGGTCATAGCTTTTCTACCAAGAGCAAGCATCTTTTAATTTCATGGCTGCAGTCATAATCAGCAGTGATTTTGGAGCCCCCAAAATAAAGTTTGTCACTGTTTCCATTGTTTCCCCATCTACTTGCCACAAAGTGACGGGACTGGATGCCATGATCTTAGTTTTCTGAATGCTTAGTTTTAAGCCAACTTTTTCACTGTCTTCTTTCACTTTTATCAAGAGGGTCTTTAGTTCTTCGCTTTCTCTCATAAGGGTGGTGTCATCTGCATATCTGAGATTATTGATATCTCTCCTGGCAATCTTGATTCCAACTTGTGCTTCATCCAGGCCAGCATTTCTCATGATGTACTCTGCATATAAGTTAAATAAGCAGGGTGACAATATACGGCCTTGAAGTACTCCTTTCCTGATTTGGAATCAGTCTATTATTCCATATCCAGTTCTAACTGTTGCTTCTTGACCTGCATATAGATTTCTCAAGGGGCAGGTAAGTTGGTCTGGTATTCCTATCTCTTGAAGAATTTTCCACAAGAATTTTCTATCCAGGAGGCTGGTTGACAAATGTCTGTGACCTGCCAGCCCCAGGCATTGTGAGTTCTACTGAGGTTCTTGCATTAAGGGAGAGGCTCTGCAAGACAAGAGGAGGCCATGCTGGGAACCTAGAAGATAGTGTGTTGCAGAGGATTCCAGTAGGAGGCTAGGAAATGAAGAAGAAGACAGGGTGGAATGATAGATGTGTGTGAATGTATGTTGAGCACCGTTTGTAGGGGAAACATCAAAGACCACCTGAATTTCCATCATTTGGCATATGGATAAACACCATACATTCTTTCATTTGTTCATTCATTTGACAAATATGCATTGAGATTCAGGTGTGCCGGGCACTATTCTAAATATGGTGGATAGGGTGGGCAGCCAAACAGCTAAACTGGAAGGGTAAGATTTCCAAAATGAATCTTTAATAAGAAAAGCGACTTGCTGAACAATAAATCCAATATGATACTCTGTGTAAAAACAACCTCCCTTAAATAGTATGTGCATGTATCTGCTAGACATGCAAGAAAATGCATAGAAAAAGTGCTAGAAGGAGACAGGAGAGGCAAGTAGGGTTTGGGGTTTATAGGAAGAGACTTTATATCTTTTCATTCATTATACTTCCACATTGTTTCAACTTTTCATAGTCTATAGATTTTCAGGATTATCACTGTATTTTAAAAGTTTTTTGAAAGATATAGGTCTTTGTGAGTAGAAAAGAGAGATCCAGTCTGTTCAGAGTGTTCCTTTTGACTCAGTCATATTTTTCTTGTAAACATCTGTCAGGCTGCAGCCTCCTGCCCCCAACTACCCCAAAGGGGGTAGTGACAGGCCAGGAAGTGACAGTTGGGTGGAAAGAATCAAATGTGAGTTAGGACCTCTTGTTTTAGAGGTTCAACACTATCTGAATTAACTGCTATGGAAAACTGTGTTGGTGCGCAGATCTGAATTTCGGTCAAAGCATGTGTTTCTGGGAATAGAATTCACCAGAGGGTGTTTTCCCCTGTTTAACTCGAGGAGTTGTATTAATTTTCTATGGATGTCATAACAAAATACCACAGAGTTGGTTTTTATTTTGGGTATATATGGGCTTCCCTAGTGACTCAGATGGTAAAGAATCTGCCTTCCAATGCGGGAGACCCGGGTTCAATCCCTGGGTCAGGAAGATCCCCTGGAGAAGGGCGTGGCAACCCACTCCAGTATTCTTGCCTGGAGAATTGCATGGATAGAGGAGCCTGGTGGGCTACAGTCCGGGGTGTTGCAAAGAGACGGACACTACTGAGCGACTACCACTTTTAAGACCTCTATATAATATGTAAACAATCGGCCCTCCATATCCTCGAATTCAACCAATTGTGGATTAAAAATGTTAAAAAAAAAAAAAAAGAATCCCAGAAGTTTCCTAGGCCCTGGGAGGCCTAGCCCCTCACCTGCCCTGGGCCCTGTCCCCCTTCCCTGGCCTGGTGGGGCCTGACTGAGGGGCAAGACTGAGCCATGGGGGACGGGGAATCCCTACCTGCTGCTGCTTCCTCTGTCGTCACTGACCCCCTTCTCCCCTGAACCCCTAATCATACTCAAAGAGTTCCTAAAGCCTGAGACCTGGGCCATACAAGCAAAATTTTCCTTTTCCGTGTCCCAGCAACTATTTACATGGCATTACACTGTATTAGATATCATAAGTAGTGCAGAGAGGCTTTAGAGTCCTGGCGGATACGCTTAGGTTATACATAAGTACTAAACCATTTTGTATAAGAAACTTGAGCATCCATCCAGAGTTTGTATCTTCAGCGGTCCTGGAACCTTCCCCCCAGCAGAGGGATGACTTTGTGTTAGCGGCTCGGTCGTTTCCAGCCCTTTGTGACCCCGTGGACTGTAGCCCACCAGGCTCCTCTGTCCATGGAATTCCCCAGGCAAGAATACTGGATGGGTAGACGTTCCCTTCTCCAGGGCATCCTCCAGACCCAGGGATCGAACCTGGGTTCCTGCATTGCAGGCAGATTCCTAACCGCCTGATCCACTGTTTTTAACATTTAACATTATCGCCACCATCATCATCACCTCCTCGAAGTTCTGGTGGCTGGAAGTCCGAGATCATGGTGTTGGCAGGCTGGTTTCTTCTGAGACCTCCTCCTCAGCTGGCTATTGGCCTTTTCCCGCCACTGTATTTCCTCACTGCCTCCCTCTGTATTCATCTGTGTCCAACTGTCCTCTTTGTATGAGGACACCAGTCACACTCAATTAGGGCCCGCTCCGCTGACCTCCTTTTAGCATAATCACCTCTTTAAGACATTATCTCCCAATAGTCACATGCTGAGGGGTGGGGTGGGGATAGGGCTTCAACTTGGTGGGACACGGTCCAGCCACAGCAGAACCTCAGAGGCACTTCTGTGGCCTGGACATGAATGTCCCGAGCTGTGGGTGGCCTGCTCAGGCGGGTGACCCTCTTGAGGGCCAGGAGTGGGGTGAAAGCCTGGGAGAGCCAGCTAGGAAAGGCAGCGAGATTGCATCTGCGGCTCACCAGCCACACCGGCAACTGAAACTCCCCAGGGCACAAGGCCCCGATGTGACTTCCTGACAGATCGGGGCGGGTGGGGAGCACACGTAATCGGCCTCCAGCGGCCCAGCAAATACCTGATGGATGCCTCTTCTCTCTAGCTCATGCCGGCGGGGCTCTGCCAGGAGGAAGCCGGCGGCAGGACCCTCGCAGGGGCCCCGGCTGGCGCAGCATGGAGCGCTCGAGCAAGATGGAGTTCTTCCAGAAGCTGGGCTACAGCCGGGAGGACGTGGTCAGGGTGCTGGGCAAGCTGGGCGCGGACGCCCTGGTCAATGACGTGCTGCAGGAGCTGATCCAGACGGGCAGCCGGCCCAGCGCGCACGAGGGCAGCGCCGCACCCCTGCTCGTGCCCAGGGGCTCCTGCGGGACGCCAGACTCTGCCCAGTGCGGGCTGGGAGCGGACCCCGGAGAGGACAGCGGAGGCCCCGCCAGCTCCTTGAGACCCATAGTGATCGACGGCAGCAACGTGGCCATGAGGTAGCGTCCTTCACCCCTTCTTGTTGGTGGTTTGGTATAAGGAGCTTTGGAGCCAGTGGGTGGGGCTCGGAACCCCCGGTTCATCCCTCAGTAGCCCGTGGCCTTAAGTCAGTCAGTTCGCCGCTCTGAGCCTCACTTTTGCCATCTGTAAGATGGGTCTACAACCTCCCTAGAAGGTAGTCCTAAGAACTGGAGCTGCCGGACATGCCTAGGGCAGTGCTGACACAGAGTAAGTATTCAACAGAAGGCAGCTATTCTCACGTTAAGGCAGAGGGGGCTCTTGTCCCCCTTTTATCCCAGCAGGGATAAATGGTGAGGAGTCTAGAGCTGGGAGAAGGTGGCTTTCGGTCTGGAGTCTGTCCCTAACCGGCCGCATGACCCTGGGAAAGCTGGGTATCTCAAGTTTCCCCTTCTGTGACACAGGTCAAGAGACAACTCTTTTGCTTCCCTCAAGGTTATAAGAATCAGATGGAAAATGGACTTGAACCGCCTTGAAAGCCCTCTGCTGGGGGTGGGGCGCAGTGGTGGAGGTGGTGGAGCTCCCTATCTAGGGTCGGGGGCGGCGTTTGTGGTTCCCCGCCCCCGGAGCTGCAGATCCAGTAGTTACACTGGTGCGTTGGCATCTTTGTGTGTTGCGGTGATGAGAGCTCCAGGCCGGGCCTCTTCTTTCCTGGAGAGGTTAAGTTCTGCTGAGAGAGGGATTCTACAGCCTCACCCACACCCACCACTGGGCTCGGAGAAGGCTTTGCCCAAACAAGTGCATTACTTTACTGTTTGGCTGAGCTATAGCCCAGCCGAGGGCAGAGCCATAGGAAGCCGGTCATTCAGAGCCACACATAGATGCACATCCCTTTCCAAAAGCTGAGCCACGGTGGGCATGGAGAAAACCGGTGTCACCACTGCTGAATATGGCAACAGGGGATTCTTTGGCTGAGGAGCTGAGTGCTTTTCCCTGGGAATTTGGGCTCACTCTGGATTGGGTGCTGCAGGACAGAAGTTTGGAAGGGTTAACTCAAGATGGCCCAGCCTTGGGGGTGGTTCCTTGCTTGTGTGTAGTGCAAGATTGTTCAAACATTCTTTCAAGTTTTAGCCACCCAGGTCTCCCTGAGCTTGATTATATCAACAGGCAATAGAGCCCTGCCTTCTCCCTGTGGCCTAGGAGCTGGTCCTCGGGTCTGGAAAGCATTCTCACACATGCTCTGTGTAGGCACCAGGTAGGCGAGCCTCTGAAATCCTGATAATTCAAGATCCCTGGAGGGAGTTAAAGGGATTTTTAAGAATTCAGTAGTTTCTGAGGGTCCTAGGAAGAAAGTCTGCTGGGTTCTGAGAGGTGGCCTGTCCTCTGTCTGGTCTGGATGAGGCATCTCTTCTTCTGGATATCAGTAGGAAGGTATCCTCTCACATTTAAAGTGAGATGGTTGTTGTTCAGTCACTCAGTCATGTCTGACTCTTTGTGACCCATGGGCTACAGCACAGCAGGCTGTCTTTCACTATCTTCTGGGGTCTGCTCCAACTCATGTCGGTGATGCCATCCAGCCACCTCATTAAAGCAAGAACTACAATCCCATAGCCTCCAGAATGAAAACCACAATCACAGAAGATCAACCAAAATGACCACATGGATCATGCCTTGTGTACAGTGAAGCTATGAGCCATGTCATGCAGGGCCATCCAAGTCAGATGGGTCACGGTGGAGAGTTCTGACAAAACGTGGTCTGCTGGAGAAGGGAATGGCAAACTACTCCGATATTCTTGCCTCAAGAACCCCTTGATAAAATGATATGATGCTGTTTAATTCAAGGACCTTTTCAGCCTTAAGATTATATGAACTCTCTGATTCCAGCTCAGAAAAGCAGAGTGGCTATAGGGTGAAAAAACTACTTTAGGTGCTATAGGAAAGCATTCTCCCTTCGGGGGCCATTTTTTAGGAATGGTTACAATAGGGTGGTTGTGGAGCGTTTTCTATTGATGAAAGTCTCTGTTGCTGCTTGGAATTCAAATTTAAACCACGTCCTCTATTTGCATGTGACCTTGAGGTGTTCCAGGTAAATTCTGGGAACATGGGGGTTTAGTCTCACCCCACCCCCACATCCTACAGCTGTAATTGGTCTAGTTTATTCATGCTCAGTCTGTGTGGGTAACAGAGAGAAACCATCTCTCAGGCTTATTCTGAAGAATGTGTCAGAACATTAATTATTTCACACTTATGCTGTCTTAAAACCACCTCAAATGCCCAGAACACGTGTATCTGTGTGTGTTCTCATTGTGTGTCTGTACATGTATGCACATATACACAAACATCCCTTCCCCTGCCCCCTGCATCCCATTAGTTAGGAAAAAATTTTCACAGCTACCACCTATGCATGGGACTTCATTGGTCCAAAGGCACATCTAGGAGAGAGTGGGTCAGACATTCAGCTGCAGCCCTGTTCCTTCTCCTGCAACAATGCCTCCTGGTCCTCCAGCCAGAGTTCAACAGGATCCCTTGACCTCAGACTTTGCCTGGTTTTCAGTTATGAAGGATAGAGTAGATCCCAGAGTAGGGTGCACTTTCAGCGGGGCTAGGTGGTTGAAACCCAGTGTGGAATCTAGTTGCTATTTCTTGACCTCAAAACTCAGTTAGCCTGAAAATTCTCCTTTGCTGAGGTTTTGTAGTATCGCAAGTGTTGCCATTCTCTGCTTTTGAAGATGCTTCTGCTTCATGTGTTGCCTGGTCCTGGAAGGAGGGGGAGGAGCTTAAAAGAGGTTGGGATGCGTGTTCCTTTTTGTCCTGAGCAGGCGGGAGGCGTGTCTTCTGTTGGCAGTAGCATCCTCTAGGGTGCCTGTTGTCGACTTGCTGTCTGGGGTCTGTCCTCTGAAGTCTGCCTTTGCTCACGAATAGCCTCATTTTTTCTTTTCTTTAAACATTAGCTCAGGGCTACTTTATTTTTAAAGTTTTACTTCACTTTTCAAAAAATTTCTAATTGATGTATTTTTGACTGCACTAGGTCTTCGTTGCTATGCAGGCTTTTCTCTGGTTGCAGCGAGGGGGTTTTACTTGTAGTTGCAGCGTGAGGACTCTTTCCTTGGTGGCTTGTCATGTTGGGGAGCAAGGGCTCTAGGGCTCGTGGGCTCAGTAATTTCGATTTCCAGGCTCTAGAGCACAGACTCAATAGTCGTGGCACACAGGCTTAGCTGCTCCGCGGCATGTGTCATCTTCCTGGACCAGGGTCAAACTCGTGATTTCTGCATCAGCAGGCAGATTCTTTACCACTGAGCCATCAGGAAAGCCCCAGCCTCACTTTTCAGTCACAGTTGTTTTTTTTCCTTCTCATTTTCTTTTGGAAGTTGTGTTTCCTTAAAGATCAAAATCTGTATTAGTTTCTATTGCCGCTATAATAAATTACCACACAAATGTAGTGACTTAAACAGCTCTAGTGTATTGTCTTGCAGTTCTGGAGGTCTGAAGTCTGGCCTGAGCCTCCCTGGGCTGAAATCAAGGTGTTGGCGGAGCTGTGTTTCCTTCGGGGAGCTCTAGGGGACGATGTATTTTCTTGCCTGTTTTGGTTTCTGGAGGCCATCTGCATTCCTTGGCATGCAGCCCCTTCCATCTTCCAGAGTAGCAATGGCTTGAAATGATGTACACAATGTGGAATCAGTATACATATCTGTGGTTTCCTGGGGGGAAGATCCGCAGCTTCCAGTAGATACTTAGAGGGTCTGTGACCCCCAAAACATAAAGAACCACCAATGAAGAATGAGCAGTTGTAGGTAGTGTCATGCTTTATGGGAGGTGCTAAGCCTCTCCATTAGCTCAGAGAACATGAGAGGGGGGTCATCTGTCCTTGCCTCTGGACATTTACGTTGAGAGAAGAAGCACAGGAAAGACCTAGATGGGCTTGGCCAAGGTCAACACTGACTCCATCAGACCCTGGCTCTATCCTTGTGCTCTGACCTTGCCACCACTGTAGAAGTTTCCATGGGCCCCTCTCCCTAGGTGAGCCCAAGGCTATCTGTCGTGGCTGAACCCAGCCTGGGGTGGCTGCTCTCTGAAGAGTGGCAGCAAGGGTCACTGACCAAATGCTTTTTAAAAGAAGTGGGAATGTATTTGTTCTGAGCACACAATTCTGTTCAAGTCATTTCAATAGGACTATACCACCCATTTCCAAGAGTCTTCCATCTCCCCACTGTAACAACAAAAGGAGTCTATTTGGCTCTTATAAATGGGAGCATTCATTTCATTTATCACTCCTAAGTGGTAGGTCAACTTCAGTGAGAATTCTATCCATAAGTTGCAGGGGTGCAGGCATAAGATGGTGACCTGGGAAGCCAGACCTTATGCTTGCCCCTAGTTTTGCCTAGTTTGGGTTCCCTGGTGGCTCAGATGGTAAAGAATCTGCCTGCAAAGTGGGAGACCTGGGTTTGATCTCTGGGTTGGGAAGATCCCCTGGAGGAGGGCATGGCAACCCACTCCAGGATTCTTGCCAGGAGAATCTCATGGAGAGAGGTGCCTGGCAGGCTACAGTCCATGGAGTTGCAAAGAGCTGGACACGACTGAGCAACTAAGCGCCGTTTTGCCAAATCCCTTGTATTTCATGTAGGAAACCAGGGAGGTCAGAAGCAGGCCCAGAACATGCGGCTTAGAGTCTGAAGACCTGAGTTCTGGCCTCTAACCTCTGTGTGTGTGTGTGTGTGCTCAGTCGTGTCCGACTCTTTGCAACCCCACGGACTGTAGTCCCCCTAGTTCCTCTGTCCATGGAATTTTCCAGGCAAGAATATGGAAATGCATTGCCACTTCCTACTCCAGGGGATTTTCATGACCCACAGATCAAACCTGTGTCTTTTGCATCTCCTATATTAGCAGGCAGATTCTTTACCTCTAGCATCACCTGGGAAGACCTCTAGCCTAGGACTGCCCAATAGAGATCCCTGTGAAAATGGAATGTTCTGTACCTGCACTGTACATTGTGGTGGCCACTTGCTACACAGGGTGACCTAACGCTGGAAATGTGGCTGGTGTGGCAGAGGAGCTGAACTTCCAATTTTATTTCTTTTGAATTCACTTGAAGGGTAAATAGCCACATGTGGTGAGTGGTATGGTACATAATGGCTGGTATAGCTCCAGTTTCTCATCTTACCCACTGTGTGACCTCCTCATGAGTCATCTGACATTTCTGAGCCCTGTTTATTACAATTAAGTGGCTGCGCTGAGTAATAATGGTCTCAAGTAGCTTTTCATTTCTGACATTCTAGGATTCAGGTGATTATTTTATGTATGCATGAAAGAAATAAAGGCTTTTTCTTATAAAGGAAGTTCTCTTCTTCAGCAGAGGTTCAGAGAGAGTAAGTAACGTGCCCAAGGTCACAGAGAAGTAAGTGCCAGGCTCAGGATTCAGTGGTCTTTCCATTTCCTCCAGCATCAGCTATATTTGGGCTGCAAATTCTGTACTATCTTTGGTCTTAGGGCGGGCTACCCTGGGACCAGAGCCTGCCCGTGTTCCACCGAGCTCTCCCCAGGCGTGATGAGGCCCACAGCGCCCAGGCAGAAGGTGCTGTGTCTCACTTCTTCCTCAGGACCAGCACGCCCCTCCTGGGGCTCCTAGCCTATTGGAAGCCCACAGAAGGTCACAGGTGCATCTCATGGTGGCTCTGCCTGACCAGAAGCACAGAGACTGGTTTCCAGGCACGGTCTCTACACCTTCAGGGGGGTGTACCTGGGTGTGTGCACATGTGTGTACGTGCAGGAGACAGGGAGATGTGAGCTGAGCCCTGGAGTCGCTGTACGCTTGGCCTTTGGGAAAAGGCCCAGCAGGTTTTAAAAAGATGCCATTAAAAAAACGTGACCATTGAAAGCCTGTGACCAGCTGCACCATGGTTTCAGGAAGAGCATTAACCCTCGCTGCCAGCTCTTGTCAGCATTTTTCTTGCCTGGCAAACTCACAAATACCCACACACGCGCTCACAAGTACAAGTGGTGAACGCTCTGTAGGCAAATGTAGAAAGGAGCCATCTGAGGGCCGTCAGCTTGGGGAAAAACCACCTGGTAATTTCCCATCCTTTTACTGGCCTTGACAGGGGTTTCATCTGAACGTGTCCTTGCCTTGGGTCGTACAGGATTTTTCCTTTAACTTGTTGTTGTTGACTTTTTTAAACTCTTAAAAACCTAGACAGGCTCTGGCATATGGTGGAGAAACGAATCTTCAGTGATGATAGGGCTCAGATCGGCAATGGAGATTTTCACCAAGGGCTACCGATGGGGTGGTGGGGGGCACACTCCTGGGCAGGGGATCCGACCTGGTTTTCAGCCTCTGAGTGGACTCTGACCAGGCTGACCTTGGGTTCCTAAGTCTGCACCCATTTTCCCTACTATGAGATAAGGGAGCACCCTCTCTCAGAAGTCACCCACCTGGATCTGAGCTGGGGAGAGATTTCTTGGTGAAATGGCTATAATCTCCAGCTTCAGAGTGTTTGCAATTTAACCCCAAATAAGAAACACGATTCAATCAGTGTTACGCCTTTATATCTCACACCGCAAAGGAATCACTGCTTAACTTTTCCTTTCGTCCCACCCCAAAACCACCGCCTCGCTCTTCACAGGACTGTCTTGTGAGCTGCTAATTTCTGCAGAGACTTTTTGGGCAACAGTTAGTGATACAGAAGTGTTCAGTTGGATTGTCAGTGACTGTAGATGGCTATACGCTAATGGGCGGGTGCCCCGGCACATTTGTCACACAGGCAGAAGTTGCCCTGGGCACCAACCCACTTCCCTCACCACCTCCCTTTATTCAAAACCTACCACTCCTCTCACCTTTTCCCAGGGCCCGCTGCTCAGCTTGCTGCCTGATGAACTGGTTCTCGCTGACTGTTAATAAGCGCTAGGGTCCCGCCCTCAGCTTGAGCATTTTACCAGCTGGTAATTTTTGTGCTGAAGGAGCTGCTGTCTGGATCCCAGGGGTGGAGACTGGAGAGGGGCAGGAATAAAGGGGAAAAAAATGGAGACGGGGTGGGGGGAAGAGTTTGCAGCCCAACAGATCAGGCTGTGAAGTCAGCTGCAAGATCAGTGAGCTGGGCACACAGCTTTGCTTTAGTTTCCTCAAGGGTGAAATGGGGCCACCGTCACACCCTCAACAGTTCCTTGCAGTGGTTGAATCAGGCGCGTGTGCAAAGTGGCCAGGTACGCAGACTCTGTTAGAAGTGAGCTCTGAGAGGCTGGGGGCAGGTCCGTTCGTTCGCTGCTCCCCAGGCCCCCAAGCACAGCGCCCCATTGATGGAGATGCTTGCTCACGCCTGGATGCTGAGTGAGTGGAGGAGACACACAGGGGAGGGTGCCTCTGGCTTACGTCCCTCCCTCTGAATGCAGGGCCTGGGCTCCCAGGGTGACCGCTGAGCTTTATTACCAGAGCTCTGCCAGCTCCCACGTGGCGAGCAGGTCTTCCCTGCTTGTGGCATCAACCCTTCCATTGCCCAGGGTGTTCTGTGGCCAGATCTAGGGCAGCCATGATGGGGTTGGTTTAGGAAAAAAAAAAACCCACATAGTAAGGACTGAACAATAGATAATCTTCACATTTCAAGAGACCAGAAGGCTCTTGAATTTGGGGTAGGGTCTGCAAGAACGGGAATGAATGAATGAATGAATCCTGAATGAAAATCCTCCATTCCAGAGAGGGCCAGTGCCTGACCTCCCTGAGCCTGGAATTCCAGCTGGAAGAGAAGGCGCTTCTTAGGGAAACGGGGAAGGTCCTGGCTGCACTGATGGACAGACAAGTACCTCCTCCATCCTTGCCTTGGCCTAGCTGGTCTAGGTGGTACTTAACCTGTTCTTCAGAGATTCTTGGTTGGAGTCTTGTGTCCGAGAAGCTGTGGGGCCAGTTTTTGCTGCGTGAAGCTATTGTGGCTCCATTCCTTAGCTCTTCTCTTCCTGAACTCCTGAACCTCCAACCCCCTCCCCTCCACCTGCCTCCAGCCGGGGCCACTGCAGGCTGAGGTCCTGTCCAGAGTCACTGGAACTGGTCACACCTCTCATCTTTGTCCCCTCACAGGCACTGGGTTCCCTTTGCCCCCATCCCTCCCCCAAATCACACACCCATCGAGGGCATCAGGGATGGAAAGCTGGCGTTTGAACAGTTGAACAGATACGTAGACGTAGTCACAGAAAAGACAGCAAGCAAGGAAAAACTGCAGGGACTTCTCTGGTGGTTGGGTGGCTAAGGCTCCATGCTCCCAAATACACAGTTTCCATCCTTGGTCGGGGAACTAAGATCCCCCATCCCACATGGCATGCCATAGAAACAAATTTTAAAGAATTGTGGCAACGATTTGTTTTCCTGAGAAATGACCGAGGATAGACATTGCTGCACGGTTTCCCCAGTGACTCTGGTAAAGAACCTGCCTGCAGTGAAGAAGATGCAGGAGACATGGGTTCGATCCCTGGGTTGGGAAGATCCTCTGGAGGAGGGCATGGCAACTCACTCCAGCATTCTTGCCTGGAGAATCCCATAGACAGAGGAATCTGACGGGCTACAGTCTGTGGAGCTGCAAAGAGTCAGACGTGACTGAAGCGACCAAGCACGCATGCACAGACTTTGCTGTAGCCAAGAGATACCTGTGCTGGGGGGCAAGGTGGGAGTGGGGGTGTCATCAAATGCTCACATCACTGCTGCAGCTGCTTAGAACATAGACTTTATTTTCTGCGATACAGTGAAATCTCTTCACCACCTTCTCGGAACCAGGAGGGAGCAAGCTTCACACCTGCCCATGTGTGGTGCCTCAGCCTCTCCTGTCTTCTGGACGACTCCAGTTTCGTGTTTCCTCTCCCTTCTCCCGCTCCTCTCCCCAGTGGCAGCTGGAAGCTTCTGAGACCTGGTGCTGGCTGGGAGAAGGGTCTGGGACCCTCACTGGACTCTGCTGCAGAGTGACGGGGCTGGCCAGGCTTCTGGAATGGTCACCAGAGGGACGTTGGTCCTGTTTGGCCTTTGGGGGAGCCATGCTGGCTTTAGTACTGTTCCCCTGCGCATGTGCGGTGCTCATTCACTTCAGTCGTGTCCGACTCTGCGACCCCATGGACTGGAGCCCGCCAGGCTCCTCTGTCCATGGGCATCTCCAGGCAAGAACACTGGAGTGTATTGCCATGCCCAGGGGATCTTCCCAACCTGGGGATCAAACCAGTGACTCTTACGTCTCCTGCACTGGCAGGTGGGTTTCTTTTTTTTAACTGCTAGTGCCTCCTGGGATCCCCCCTGTTTGTCCACTCCCAGGCCACACACCATCCTCCAGGGGAAGCAGGGAATCCAGGGGTGTTGTCTCAGGCTCACCTAGATGCCACTTTTCTTCACAACGGCCCTGCAGTCCTGGGGGATGCTGCATCTGCTGAAACCAGGATTTCTCCGAGAGGCTTGTGACTTGCCCAGGCTGTGCCGAGAGACAAGCCTTCAGCCTCTTGTTCACACCTGTCCCGCTGTTTCCAACCTCTTCAGCCCCTCATGTCTCAGTGGGTGGGGTAGGCCTGGGGGTGGGGTGCGGGGTAAGGACCCTGTGAATGGCCTCCACATTCTTCCTCCATCTCCTTTCTTTTTTCAATTTCTGCTGCGGTGGAAGGGACTAGTTTTCCACTTCCTCTTCCTTTTCTTCCACGGATGGCCCCATTGATATTTTTCTGCTTGCTATTTGCAGAATCCTCAGTCTAGCCTCAATGGCCAAAGGGCTATTGCCCTAAGCTGGAAGATCCTATGGACCTAGAGGTTGAGGCCTGGTCCCTGATATGTCCCTGGGGTGTAGAGTCCTCTTGAATCTCCACAAAGCCTGGCTTCCAACACTAGTGATGAGTGTTTCCAGACTCCCCTTTTCTCTTGACAAACCCTGACCCCTCCCAACCCTCTCTGAGGAAACAGCAGAAGGAGCCACACACCAGCAAAAGCACAGATATGAGGATTTGATGTGCTGGCCTTGCTTGGATGTGGAAAGGGTGCAAGAGTCGTGGGGACCCTGGCTCTCTGAGCACCCAGCCGCGCCCCCTCCTGCCTCCCCACCTCCCCTTCACTCACTCCACACGCTCCAGCCACACTGTCCTCTTTTTGGTCCCTGGACATGCAAACCTTTCCTACATCAGGGTCCTTCCAGCCAACCCTTCTGGACTGCTTCTCCTCCAGCTGCTCACAAGACCTGCTTCTTCTCAGTCATTCATTCCTTCGACATGTTCTCACTGAACCCTTATCAATGATCAGGCACTGCTGTGCTAGGTGCTGGGAATTTGATGGGCAGCAACAGGAACCTATGATCTGGAAATGCATGCATGCATGCTAAATCGCTTCAGTTGTGTCCCACTCTGTGACCCTATTGGACTGTAGGGTTCCACGGAACTCCTCTGTCCATGGGATTCTCCAGGCAAAGATACTGGAGTGGGTTGCCACGCCCTCCTCCAGGGGACCTTCCCGACTCAGGGATGAAACCAGTCTCATGTCTCTTGCCTTGGCAAGTGGGTTCTTTACCACTAGTGCCACCTGGGAAGCCAATGATATAGAAAGGGAAGGGGGGTGCGATTCATCCCGTGGTTGGATGTGCACGTTCAGCTGTGGTAAGTGCAGGAAGGACCAGGACGTGACCTTGCTGTGAAGACTCCTAACAGGGGAATCTGATGGCGCTGCTTTTCCTAAGGAAGTGGCAATGAAGCTGAGATCTAAAGGAGAAGGAGGAATAGACTGGGTTAAGAGGGGAGAAAATAGTTGGTACAAAGGCCTTGCGGTGGGAGTGGAGGGAAGCACATGGCAGGACGAAGGGCTGAGGAATTGCGATGGGGTAGAAGTTGTGAGCAGAGGGTGGCTGATCTAGTCTTAAGCTGGTCTGTGGCGCATCCTTGGCTGAGTTCCATTGAGCGTGCGTTCTCAGTATCTCAAATCCATGCCCTTGTCTCCCTCTCCAGCAAAACACTGCTGACCTCTACTGACTGAGTCTGAGGGATGTTTTAAGGGATGCTCTGGCTTCTCAGAGCAGCATTTGACTGCTTCTTTCTCGAGGCTCCCACAGTGCAGTCTCTTTGGATTTACCCCCTTCCTTTCTTTATTTACTTTTAATTTTTAATTTTTCTTTTAAATTTTATTTAAAATTTAAAATTTAATTTAAATTTTTAATTTATCCGGACCAGGGACTGAACCTGGGTCCCCCGCATTGGAAGCGTGGAGTCTTAACCACTGAACTTTTCTGAATGATGCCTCTTGTCTCTTGTGTGATTGTCCTCCTCTGCCTGCGACCAGCTGCTGGGCTCCGGAGCTCCTCCACGCCCAGTTCCCCGGCCACTCACTCCCTGTTCAGGCGATCAGGCAATTCTCTCCACGTGGTGGCTCCAACCAGTACTTAAACAGATGACTCACACGTTTTATCACTCAGACCTCTCTTCTGAACCCTGGCTGTTTATTTAATATTTCCACTTAGAGGTCACCAAGGCTCTTCCCATCTCAACATGTGTCCAAAACCAAACTCAGGATCTTTTTCTCTAAATCCTGTCTTCCTCCAGACCAGGGTCTGTCTCAGGGCCCTCCATCCTCTTATATAAGCTGGAGATCTAAAAGCTCCTCAGTGTCTTTTTCACTAGCATCCCTGTATCCAACTGATCACTGCATCTGGAGATATTACCTCCTGAGTATCTGTCTCTCAAGTTCACTCCACTTCATCACCACCAGCTGGGTCCAGGTCACCATCAGGTTCTGCTTTGATAGTCACTGCAACAGCTTCTTAACTGCTGTCCACTCTCCATTCTTGCTCCTTCCAACTTACTGTCCTCTCTGCTGCCAGGTGGAGCTCTGAAACAGACATAAGATCAGCTCACATCACATAAGCACGCCTGCTCAGTTGCTCAGTCACTAAATCATGTCCAACTCTTTGTGACCCCTTGAACTGTAGCCCACCAGGCTCTCTGTCCATGGGATTCTCCAGGCAAGAATACTGGAGTGGGTTGCCATTTCCTTCTCCAGGTGATCTTCCCGACCCAGGGATTGAACCCTTGTCTCCTGAATTGGCAGGCGGATTCTTATCTCTGAGCCACCACACACTACATGTACCCCTAGTCTTAAAATCCATCTATGGCTTCTTATTCCTCTTAGGAGCAAGACAGACCTTCAGTAACAAGCCCCTGCCTGGTTCTGAGCATCCTCTCACACCACTCTCTCCTTCCTGCCTCCATCGATGATTTCAGTGGAATTTGTGGGGCACGTGACCTTGTTACTTGGACTTGGGAAGCCCACTATCACATTGACAACCGTCTCTTGATCCTTATAAGCTTCAGTTAATAAGAGGAGCTTGTCTTTTCATCCTTGGAATGAATGTACTCCCCAAGGAGCCTGAGACCCCCTACATGTTATCACAAGCTAATTGGTTCTGATTAAGAGATATATTTTGTGTAAAGAATGGCCTATTTTCAAAATGCAGATTTGCCTGATTCCCTTTGATGATGAGACTAGGATCCAGGCTATTCCCAGGAAAAATCACTCTTGAGGAACCCCGCCTGCTTCTCTACAGATGCCTTTGTTTTCTCATTGTAGCCATGGGAATAAAGAAGTCTTCTCTTGCCGGGGAATCCAGCTGGCCGTGGACTGGTTTAGGGACAGAGGACACAGCTGCATCAAGGTTTTTGTCCCCTCCTGGAGGAAAGAGCCACCGAGGCCTGACTCCCCGATTAGAGGTATGCTGGGGCGGCTGCGCTCTCAAGACGCACTGCGCACCTTTCCTCTGCAGCGCTCCTCACAGTTGCAGTTGTCTGCTTATCCTTTGTTTGATGATGTCTTTCTCGCTGAACTCAAACTCTGTGAAAGCACAACCAGAGCCCTAGCATCTAGTGTATTACCTGGCATGTTGTAGGTGCCCAATAAATAGTTGTTGAACAGGCGATTGGGCATATTTACTCTTATAGTGTGAAAGATTAAGTTTCAAAAATAGCTATTTTATAAATTTCAACACTCTGCAGAAAAAGTTGGTCTGCTTCCCACCCCTAATAGAGTATAGGAAATGAAAGAGACATCCATTCGGTCCACTGAATATCTAGTCCAATCTCCTCATTTAAAAAAAAAAAAGGAAGTTGAGATCCAGGGAATTCTTTATTTTTAATTCTTACATCAGCTAGGAATATTTTAAGCTACGAAGAACAGAATAAGTCATTTAAATAAACAGGTTTTTTGGGGTTTTTTTTTTGGTTTGTTTGTCTGGCTTTCTTATAAGAGGTCCCATCCTGAGATATTATTGGTGTTGTTTCAGCCACGTTAGTGATGGTATGACTGACCTCTAGTGATCCTGGGAGGTTTCATTGAGTTTTTCTTCTAGTCTTTTAACTGAAGGTTTTTGGTTTTGTTTTCAGTTCTATCAGTGTTTACCAATTGCTTCTTCTCTTCTCTTCTCTTTCTTCTCTTTCTCATTTATTTTAAATAAAATGCTTTTCTTGTTTTATTGTATCCTCTTGAATATTTCTATACTGATACAGGCTTTGAAAAGGTTCTCTGAAGGTCCATGAATCATATTTCTTTTCTCTGATTCTCTTTGTTCCCTTCTCTTTTTCTCTCTGTGCTCTTAAATCTTCTTCCCCAAAGTCTGGTGATCCTTTGCTTGTTAGTGTTTACTTGTGAATAAAGAACCAAACTGGTTAAATATACACTTGTGCAATTTCCATGGACTTTCTCTCCTGGTGTTTGGATCTTTCCCAAAAAGTCAAGGCTGACCTTTGACTATATTGACCAGCAGGGTTTGCTTCATCGCACCCTGCATTCAACAGGCAAGAGGCAGCTGTTGGAACTGAAAGTGGCTTTGCCACAGGGGTGATGTTTTACTGTAGGCGGTCAAAGGCCTCCTCCTTTGTAGTTACATCTTCACTTCCCTTATAGGAAAGGGTGGATGCGGCTGCCCTATAGTAACCCTTCAGTTAATCATCTGACTTCTCCCCACTCTCCACTTCTACTGGAAAGTGGGGCTTTGCAGAGAACGGGCTCCACCTCTGCTTCAGCTTCTGTACACCTTCTGTACACCTTATGGCTCCCTCTTTAATGTAGGATCAGTATGATCCTACCTGCTGTCTGTCTTCCTAAATTTATCAAAATTTGGTTTTGCTGCTGTTTTTTTATGTGATTTTTAATGTGATTATGGACTCCTCCCCCTTCTGTACTTTTTCACTGCTCTTTCAATGAGGTTTTGAGAAGCCAGGGACTGAACACTTGTGTTCATCATGGACCACTCATCCCAGATTACTCTTTATGGTCTGAACGTGGAGGAGGGTGGCTTTCAACAGTTGTGCAATATTGTGCAATATATATTATGCAACACAGAATGGGTAAAGAGTAGGGAATTCACTTTGGGGTAGGGAAGAATTTTTAAACAAGCCACAAAAAGTGTCAGGAGATGGGAAAGAGTCATAAATTTGCCTACATTAAAATAAAAACTTCTGTTCATTAGTGGATACCACAAAAACAAGATCATGAAAAGACAAGCCTCAGACTGGGAAAGGCCACACATCACATATCCCTGGTGAAGGATTACGGTCCAGAATCTACAGGGAACTTCTGCAAGCTAGTAAGACTGAAAGGACAGATAGAAATATGTGCTGAGGCATGAATAAGCCTTTGATGGAAAACACAAATGGCCAATAAACATATGAAGAGATGTTCAGTTGTATTAGTAACCAGAGAAATGCAAAATAAAACCACAAGAGGCTACTTTATACCCTATCTATCTATCTATCTGTATATATACCCAATCTATGTATAGATTGGGAAAAACTTAAAAATCTGCAAATATCAAGTGCCGGCAAGTTCGTCTTAGATGCAGTGTTGAGTAGTAACTTGATATAACTACTTTGGAAAATGATTCAGCATTGTCTCATAAGGCAGCTTTCCCTACAACTCAGCAATATCACTTCTTAAGACAGACCCTGGAGAAATCCTTGTCTCCTGTACAGGGAGACGTCTGTGTAAAACCGATAACCCTGACATGGCCAGACCTCCCCCACACAATGTTCAACGAAGAAACAAGTTGCATAGGATATGTGCACGATGAGTCTATTCGTGTAAAGTCTGGAGGTTCATAATCACGTTGGAAATAACCCTTTTGAAGGGTACATACGTATGCATCCTAAAAAGTAAAAGCAAGGGAATTATAAACACAAAGTTCTAAAAATAGGGTTATCTTAAAGGGAGTGGAGGGAGAGTAAACTTCAGGCCGCAGTGGGGACTTCAAAGCATTCGTGCTGTTTCTCAAAGGGAGTGCTGCATGCATGGCATTTAACAAATTAATTATAAATTTAAATTGGAGTATAATTGACTTACAGTATTATATTAGTGGGCGTCCCAGGTGGTGCTTATGGCAAAGAATCCACCCACACTGCAGAAGACATGGGTTCTGTCCCGGAGTCAGGAAGATCCCCTGGAGGAAGGCATGGCAACCCATTCCAGTATTCTTGCCTAGAGAATCCCATGGACAGAGGAGCCTGGCGGGCTACAGTCCATAGGGCCGCAGAGTCAGACATGACTGAGCACAATTACATTAGTTTCAGGTATATGGCACAGTGCTTTGATATTTTTATACATTACAAAATGATCACCATGCACACATGTAATTTTTTAAAAGTGATTTTTGTGCCATTAAATGCATTATGCACTTTTTAAAAGTCTGGGAACCACGTCATATAGCAAAGGACTTAGACTTGAGAGGAGAAACGATTTGTGAAGAACGTGCTCATATTCTTCCACATTGGGAGTACCTGTTTCATGTGGAAGGAATTTCTTTTGTCTCCAAATTCGAAACTAGGATTACAGAGTAGACCTTCCAGGTATGCAGATTTCATCTGTTAAGAGAACTTGTAACGCCTGCACTGCCTGAGACACGCTCTCTCCTCCCAGGTTTCGTGGGGGCTTGCCAGCCCCCCATGGACTGGTTCAGTGTCCCCACAGACACTGTGAGGCAGGTGCAGGAGTCATTTTCTTTATTTTATAAATGTAAAACTTGATGTTCAGAGAGGGGCGAAGCACCCCAGTGTCAAGTGTTAATTGCTCAGTCGTGTCCGACTCTTTGCAATTGTGGACTGTAGCCCGCCAGGCTCCTCTGTCCCTAGGATTTCCCAGGCAGGAATACTGGAGTGGGTTGCCACTTCCTTCTCCAGGGCATCTTCCTGCCCCAGGGATCGAACTTGAGTATCCTGCATTGTAAGCAGAGTCTTTACCGTCTGAGCCCCAGAGCTGGAGCTAAGACCAGAAAACAGGCTGCAGATTCTGGCCTTTCCCTGTGACATTCTTGTGTCCCTCAGAGCTGCCAGTTGTGGGCTGCTCCGGCCTGAGCTGTCTTGGCAGATGCTTGTATCACAGAGGGTCATGGTTCTCTGGTAAAAGCTCCAGCAGGAGACTTCCCAGTGGATGCGGGGCTCCTGATAATTCATCAGGCATTGCCAGGATGCTAGTTAAAACAGGGAAGATGTCTTTCCGCAGAAACAGATCTCGTGTCTACTGTGGGAGGGGCATCGTGGCAGGTGAGAAGGACAGAGCCGGAGGTGCCACTCTTCCTTCCAAAGTGTGTCTCCCTGGCTGGGTACCACCCGCAGGACGGAAGCCAAGAGCCCACCTCACCTCAGGCTGCTGGCAAACACCTCTACTTATGGCCTGATGGGCTGGGCCGTGGGGCGGGGTGGGGAGTAGAAGCGGCTGGGGGAAGGGGGAAGAAGAGGGGAGGAGGGGGCCATCGGAGAAGGAGCCTGGAGTTGCTGGACCTGCCCCGGGTCTGAGGCTGGTTCTGGGTGTGGGGAGTCCCCCACCCGGAGAAGACGCTCCATGCGTGCCCCTGCGGTCTGCAGAGCAGCACGTGCTGGAGGAGCTGGAGAGGCAAGCGGTGCTGGTGTACACGCCGTCCCGCAAGGTGAGCGGCAGGCGCGTGGTGTGCTATGACGACCGCTACATCGTGAAGCTGGCCTACGAGCAGGACGGCGTCATCGTCTCCAACGACAACTACCGCGACCTGCAGAGTGAGAACCCCGAGTGGAAGTGGTTCATCGAGCAGA